>NC_091066.1:99939285-100570417 GCF_000393655.2 Nicotiana sylvestris
CTGACCCATTTTCGCTTCTGCGATGATACACTCGCATCTGCGGCGCTGCATCTGCGGTCCACAAACCGCAAATGCGGAAATACCAGAAGCAGCAATCTAAAGCTATAACACAAATTCCAATTTCCCCGCCAACCATCCGAAATCACCCTGAGGCCCCCGAGGCCTTAACCAAAAGCACGAACATGACCCAATACCTTACTCAAACTTCTTCCAGTCATCAAAATACTTCAAACAACATCAAATCCGTCAATTCACATCGAATTCAAGCCTAAGTTTTCTAAAAACTTCTGAAATACACTTTCGATCAAAAACCCAACCAAACCACGTCCGAATGACCTGAAATTTTGCACACACATCAAAAATGACATAACGAAGCTACAACAACTCTCAGAATTCCATTCCGACCCTCGATCAAAATCTCACCTATCAACCAGAAATCGCCAAAATACTAACTTCGCCAATTTAATCCTATTTCTACTCCGGACTTCCAAAACCAATTTCGATCACACTCCTAAGTCATAAATCACCCAACAAAGCTAACCAGATCATAAAAATTCCGATCCGAGCTCATATACAAATAAGTCAACTCTTGGTCAAACCTTTCAAATTCAAAGCTTTCAACTGAGACTGTTCTTTCGAATTCATACCGATTTTCCGTGAAAACCAAAATCAACGATTTACATCAGTCATAATACATCATACGGGGCAAGTCATGCCCGAGAACTGGCGATCAAAGTGCAAAAGCTCGAAACGACCGATCGGATCGTTACATTTCAGTTACTTGCTTTTGATCCTAAGAATATTTTGTTCAAAGTACACAACAGTAAAAATGATAGCATCACTTTATGTGTTAGTCTCGTCACACATATTTAAAATTCATTAGAGATAAAAACTCAGTATTAGACCTTGAATCAGCAAGAGTGTGAACCAAGAGAGAGTGGGATTTGGGAACACTGTAGGTGCTAAGAGTAGACTGCTCAAAACAGCAACTTTAGCATCTCTCCAAGAGCTTGGAGTAAAAAAGCTGCGGCCTTGAAGTGATTAAGACAGTCTATTTGAATGAGAAAAGCGCAAAAAGAACGACAAATACACTTCTCTGTAAAGGGAATTCAAGAAATAAAAAAGGTACTATATTTCTTAACTAGATTGGCCGAGCTGAATGGCTTATGTATTGCCAGGCAAAAAGTTATTACACCTGCAAAAATGAAATCTGAATGGCAAGAAAACCAACTCTTGGTTGCTTAAGTTCAAGTAGATCAAGATAGACAAAGCCTTACATTGTCTTTGATTTGATTGAAATAATCAACTTTTAAGAATCTGATAACATTATTGTTTGCCTTTTTTGTGACAAGTAACACCAAAAGCAGTTTGATTAGGGAATGGACTGCTGGAAGAAAGCACTTTTTATAGAATAAATTAGTTATGGGATTTAGCCATGGTGTAGTTATTCTTGATATATCCTATTGCAGCTGGCCGAGCTGAGTGGCTTATGTATGCCAGGAAGTAAGTTAATACAGCTACAAAATTAAACCGGAGTGGCAAAAAAACCAGCTCTTAGTTGAGGTTCACCAGCAGTAAATGCAAAATTAAACAAAGAGACCGAGAAAACAAAACACTTCGATTACGGAAAAGAAGATATTAAAACAACTGAATCTATAAATTACTCTTGTCGCATTATCTCTGTTTCTTCCTCATTCCTATATCATTACTTTCCACTTATTTGTACGCCAATTTAGTTATGTAGTTTTACTATGTTTGACAGAATGGAGTTTCCACTGCATTTCTCAACATTGATTCTAATTTAAGTGGTTCAGATAAGGCAAGTTGCTCAAGATTTATGGATGACATCACAGTAAGAAAACTTCGTCTAACTCTTGTAAAATTAAATTCCTTGGTTGATAATGTTCACTGTCATGTTTGCATTATATTCCTATCTAGTATGTTGTTGTCGCCGCCACCACCATTCGTAACATGAATTTTGCCTTCAGGTCTCACAAATAAATTAGTTGTTGGCTTTGTGAAAGTCACCTTTGGCTTTGTATCAAACTTATTCTGGGCAGTTTTACTACAAGACAACGCGAACTTGGTTGTCATAAATCCCCATTGCTTATTGTTTCTTTCAACCTGCATAATTGTTTAATTTTCTAAATCAAGAAAGTAAATGAAATTACTGGTATTTATGAATGCCCCTGAAGCTAACAAGCCACCAATATGTTATCTAAAACAAGAAATAAAACAAATGTTGGTAATGATGAATGCCCCAGAAGCTAGTAGGCCACATGATTAGACTACTAGGTACAACAATTGGTTCCACAGTGCAAAAAGAAGGATTAAATTTATAATTCTGAACTAATTATGCTAAGAATAATTGATAAGGGAATAGGAAATGAGTTGGGTTTAAGTATTTCGACCATACATCATCTCATCCATATTGGTTTTAACTGTATAAATGATGTGCTTAGTTATGTGGAGAGTCTTGTAATATTACCTCTGGAGCATGTCTAATCAAATTGGTCCGAGTCAAAGGGGTGGCTCGAATCCTGTTTCTCCAAGAACTATCCATATTTTGTCATCTTCTTGTAACATTCTTACTCTCCCTTACATCTTCTTGGCTTTATAGTTCTTAATTGTAACTTTTTTGAGATTGTTCACTATCATTTTTTTGATGAGTTCCTGTTTACTGTTATTATTACACCTTTTGGCAGCATCAATACCATAAGAAATTGTTGTATATGAAAATCTTATGGTCAAAAGGAGTTTAGTGTTCTCAAAAGTCTTCTTTTATCTTAAAATTTAAGTCATTTTTTTCTTTAGAGTCAAAAGATCAATTAATTATAATAACTATCATAAACGTGTGATCTGATTACTACTTACTAGTAGCAGAATATAAAATTCATATGCAACTATAATTTTTTCCATCATGCTTACTTTTGCTCTAATGTAATCTAGTCACGGCCATATTCTCTCTTTGATGCCCAAATTCTCTCTTTTGGTCTGTACTTGTGTACTTTATAGTCTTTATTTATTAAAAAAATATAATTATAATTTATCTTTTTTTGTAGGATGAGCATGAGTAAACCAACATAGCTGGCAATATGGTTCATCAATGCACAAGTTACTGGAAGAAAATTTGCTTTTAGGGTTGTTATTAGAATAGAAATTATGACTCTGGAGATGTTCTTGTTATTTTTTGTAAGTAAAAACATATGTTTTAGTGGTACTTAGTTTTTGAAGGTATGTAAATACTTAGTGCTTCGGTTGTATTGACTTTTGCAAATATATATCATATATCAATTTATATATATTTGTGATGTTTTAAAAGATAGAAATTGTGAATTGTGTATGTAGCAACTACATATTTATTGTTGCTAGTTGTACAATAGAAAATGTAATATTATTGAAAAAAGTGATTTGTGGCCACAACAATATTTGTTGCTAAAAGCCTTTATAACAGAATATTAACTACCCTCCCGCCAATTTTTTTTTGCCACAAGCAATATTGTTGCAAAAGATAATAATTTATCGCAACAATAATTGTTGTTGCTAAATATTTTCATAAACCACAATTGTGTGACCAAAATATAATTAATGGCAACAACATTGTTTGTTGCATTAAGACAACTTTTTGCAACAACGTCTTTTGTTGTTGCATAAACTTTTCCCATCAGCATTTATTGCAACGGCATGCAACAACTTTCTTGATGTTGCCCAAAGTACTTTTCGTCAATATATGGCAACAAAAAAATTTGTTGCAAATTTCATACTTTCTTGTAGTGCCCTCTTAACGGACGGTGCTTCGAACGTAAAGGGGTCTAGACTCAACATCATGCTAAAATCACCCACAGGTAACGTGGTTAGACAATCTATTAGAACTATAAAATTGACTAACAACAAGGACGAATATGAGGCCATGAGTGCAGGTCTCGAACTAGCCAAAGGCTTGGGAGCAGAGGTGATCAAATCCAAATGCGACTCCCTCCTCGTTATGAATCGGGTTAACGGAGCCTTTGAAGTTCGAGAGGAACGAATGCAAAGATACTTGGATAAGCTACAAGTAACTCTACATCGGTTCAAGGAATGGACTTTACAACATGTGTCTCGAGATAAAAAATAGCAAAAACGATGACCTCGCAAACCTAGGCTCGTCGATCGAAGAAAACGAACCAAGTTGGGGCTGTCGTACAACTCATGAGGTCGTTGGTCTAAGAAGGCCACGCCAAAATAAACTCCACAAGCTTGACCTGGGATTGGAGAAACAAATACATAGAGTATTTGAAGAATGGAAAACTTTCTTCAGATCCAAAGGAATCGAGGGCCCTCCACACAAAGGCAGCCCGATTTAGCTTGTCTGAAGTTGGAACCTTACTCAAAAGGATATTCGACAGTCCGCTCTAGGACCGAGAGATACTGAGTATGTTTTGAGGGAAGTCCATAAAGGCACATGTAGGAACCACTCAGGCGCGAAACCCTTCCACATGGGTAATGATTGATTCCTCGGGCGAGGGCACCACCATGTACTTGTCGGCCCAGTTACAGTCCTTTTTAACATGGTCGAGGAGATCATCTGTAATTGTGCATATGTACCTCAACATCGGTTCATATCAACCCGGTACCGAAGGTGTATTCTCTACCTTAAAATCAGCAGTAGTAGGGCACTTTGTCGGAATGAAGTCCTCTAGGGGAGGTTCCACCGCGGCTCCGTTGCCGGCGGGCCTTGATGAAGAAGCATTTTTCTTTTGTGAAACGGTTTTTGAAGTTTTAGCCATTCAATTTTTATAGATGAAGAAGAGTAGGCGTTGAAGAGAAATACTTAGTCTTTTGATGAAGCAGACGAAGAAACACCAAATATCTGAAATTGCAAAGCTTTGAAGAAAGGCAAAGGGTTTTTGAAGATTAGAGTGAAGAAGATTTGAAGGTAAAGTTTTAAAAGTGAAGAAGAAGGATATTTATAATGTCTTAATGACAATTCAAAGACGGTAATGATTGACCGTCGACTAACGTGCATTAAATGCCTGAAAACTGCATCGACGAGACGTTTTGGCTACCTCTGATGCTTACATGATGCTTACATCATGATATATCGAGGTGAAGATCGAATGCTCAAATCGTTTCTTGTCATTACCCTCCAAAAAATGAGGGGACTATCTGTATACGGTCAAATCGGACTTGCCCTTTTTTTATGACTAATCGAGACCGGGCCGTGATAGGCCAAGTTTTGGCCACATGTCGTACTGGATCGTGAAACGAAGTTAAATTGCCAAGCTCATGACTCAGGGACCGATCGAGATTGAGATAATCCAAGACCGAGACCGAGTGGGAAAGAGATCGAGCAAGATCGAGGCAAGCATGTCGAACCAAATAACGGAAAGCTAAGATATCCGCGATCCGGCGAGGATCACGATGGAAATCTCGGCACTTATCAAGGAGAGACCGATTTATCAGTTAATCATGGGATTTCTTACCGTATTTAGAATTGTATTAGAAATAGGACTTCCCTACTATATAAGGGGGAGTTGATCATTTGTATTAATAATCATACTCACGGTTTAAAAGCAATATATTATCTTTCTCTTAAGCTCTCAATATTTTTGTCACATTATTCATACTTTTCGGCAAAATATTTACTTGATTCGAGGGAAACCTAACTCAAGGATCAAAGCTATATATTTTATTTAGTTTGCTTTACTTATATTTGCAGTTAATTTCATTGTCAATTTACTGTTTTCTCAAAATTTGTGCTAAGTAAATCATGTGTCCTTAAAACCAAAGTATAAATTCAATTGTTATCCGTTCTTAGGGCAAACAATTTGGCGCCCACCGTGGGGCTAAAGATAATAGTGATTGCCTGGTATAAATTTTCTATACACACTATTTTATGCTTGTTCTTTGAAGTGTCTTTGATTACAGGATTAGAAAATGTCAAACTCTCAGTTAGCACCTCAACACATCGACAACGATCTCAGCCACCACGGCGAGAATGAGAATATTGCACCAGGAAACGTTGTACCCCCTGCTGGCCTCGATGGAGTTCCGGTTGTAGACCTAATCGAGGTTTGTTCGCATGTAGCCATCAATGGAAATGTGGCCGTCGATCCCAAAAACAACATTTGTGGGGGTACCTGATCAGCAACTCCGAATGCACATGGCGGCGAAGATGGCGGGATCAATCTGCGGGTAATCTTCGAAATGTTTGCAGGCCTGATAGGCAGCAATAGCTCAGCTCCAAAATCAAAACCAAATGCCAAGTAGGGTCGAACTCGAGCCATCCCAAGAAGTTATACACAGGGTCGAATCGGCTTCGAGAAAATCAAATGAGAAAGAATCGGAGACCAATCCTGCTATTATAAAGATGCTCGAAGAATTGACAAAGCGAATCGAGATAGGGGAAAAGAAGATCGAGGAAAATGATAAGAAGGTGGAAATCTATAAATCTAGGGTCGACCAAATCCCGGGGGCACCACCGATATTGATGGACTAGATTCTAAAAAGTCCTTACAAAAAACTTTTCCCCAAGTGCGGCTCCGAAGCCAATTCCCAAAAAAATTTATATGCCCGAGATTCCTAAGTATAACGAAACGACTGATTCAAATAAATACGTAACCTCGTACACGTGCGCCATCGAAGGAAATGACTTGGAAGATAGATGTGGATCTTTCAGCAGAATTGAGATTCATTAGTTGGAACAATTAAAAAGAGACAAAGGTTCTGTTTTTTAGCTGAGATTTGTTTGTTGATTAATAAAATATTATTTTTAAATTAAAGCATTACATATTTAAAACTTTTTTTAAAAATTTTTTGATTTCTATAATTATTTAAAAATAAGCAGGAAGTTATAAAAAAATTAAATATATATAAAGAAAATCTTAATTTATGTGGTGTTGCAAAAAATATTAATTTAATTAAGCTCATCTAAAGCTAGTGGTGTTGACAGCTGACGATAGTATGTCATGGCTGGTGGTGAATGTGATCGATTGAGGTGGCTGGCGATGCTATTTGTGAAGTTATAGCGACGGGAAGTGATGGCTCGCGGCGGTGGTTGGCATTACTATTGGTGGTTGCTAGTGAGAAGTTGATGTATATGGCTAGTAGTGTAAGTGATTAGTAATAGACTAATAGTGAAGATGATATTGGTCGTTCAAGCAGCGGATGGTAATGATGGTTGATAGTCATGAAAGTGATTGGTGGTGCAGGTTGTTGTTGTTCGTTATGGTGGTGACGACTGGTATTTGAGGTGGCTGATGATGATGGCTGGCGATTCCTATGATGGTTGGAGATGTCGGTTGCCCGGTGGTAAGCAAAGTAGTGGTTGATGGTGGTGGTTCCACGCTGGAGGATAGTGTTGGTATTTGTGTATGTGTAATAAATAGAGTAATGGTATGAAAAATTAGGCGCACTTAATAGATTAAAATCTAAATGCTATCCTTCATTAAATAGAAACGCATAGGTTCTAAATCAGTAAATCCAAATCCTACTGTATAAAGCCTAATGTATGTAATTCCAAGAACCTTAATTGTGTGTTTGGAAAGCCACATGAAAAATGAATTTGAGTGTAATTACATGATTTTGTTTGTTTGTCCAGCAAAGTATTTATTTAGTCAATGCTGAATTATTACTTGTATAACATAAGAGGCAGAAAATGTATGCAGTCAAAGTTGAAGATAAGATTTATTTTGCTAAATAACGCATTCATTAATTCGAAAAATTAGTTACTATGTAATACTGGATTATTTATTTAGTTAGACTGGTGATTCACAATGCGGCCAAAAGTTTCCGTCAGTGAACTTGTTGACCAGTAATCAGTTTGTCAACATAGCAAAGCATGGCAGCTTCCTTCCACTGAAGAATGAAAATGAATCAAGAGTCAAGACACACGGAAACACAATCTTTTGAAAGATGCCGCATGATTGTCTTTTATGGCGCCTTTTCTCTTTTTTTTTTTCCTTGTCTTATTACCTCAAAGAAGCTGTGCTAAAATGAATATTAATCATAAGATGTTGCTTTCTTGATTGATGGTCTGAGCTATGAAATCTCAAGCCAACAATATAGAAGGGTTTTCGGGGGGAGGGGGGGGGGGGGAATGTGGCTACTAATGTTTTTTTTTTACTTTTGCTTCCGTCACTATATATCAATATCTTCTTCCATACAACAAGCTTAAAGTTTCTATTCTTAACCTTAATTAAAGAAAGAATTGAAATATAAAAATATAAAAAAAACAAGTACAAAAATGAGTAATAATTCTCAGTAGAGATTGGTACGATTTAGCTCAACGTTTGGCTCGTTCAGATTTGATATCTAACTGACACAATATTTACACGATTATGATATTGTAATTCGAATTATGTCATGTCCTCTCTTATTCCTGGAGTATTATCCCCTTGTGACTGCCAAACAAACTCAAATAGTAAGCTAAACTTGACATGGTGAAAGTTCATCTTTTTCTTTCCTCCTTTCAAACGATACTACCAAAACTATGTTATTACATTGGAGAACCAAATAAACGAAAAATTAACAATAGTGAGGTATAGAGTTTTCTATATTGGTTTATCTTTAAACTTCATCTATATCACAGCCAATGCAAAAAAATGTTAATTAAACACTTTTTGCCAAAAAGTTTTTAGTACTTAAATGGTGGTAAATAAAGAAAAATGCACGAATTAACGTGAAGATCACATGGTCCCTCCAGAAGTTTTAACATTTCTATTATTGAAATGGTTTTCAAATTATCGTTTGCTTCCAATTCATTGCTGACCTTTATTAGACCATAGACTGACATTTCATTTTCAAAACGTCCTCAATCTAATTTAGCGGCGAAATTAAGGATGTTTTATGGTACCTGTGATGATCCGATAGGTCGCTTTGAGTACTAGCCCTTATTTCCATGTTTCGAGATTTCTATTAGCTTCATTTGATATTTTTTGATTTGCGTGCACAGTCTCTTTTTTCGGAAAATTTTTATGTAAAAATTTGAAGAAAATATGATTTTTGGCTTTAAAAACAACTTGAGTTGACTACAGACAACATTTTATGTAAACGATCTCGGATCAGTATTTTGACGAATTTGGTAGGTCCGTATTATGATTTTGGACTTGGGCGTATGCTCGAAATTGAATTCGGAGATCCCTAGATTGATTTGACTTGTTTTGCTAAAAGTTAGCAATTTGAAAGTTTGAAAATTTCCTAGGTTTGACCGTAGGTTGAATTTATAGTCAACGGATTCGGATTTTGATTTTGAGACTTGAAAGAGGTCTATTTTACTATTTGAAACTTGTCTGCAAAATTTGGTGCAAATAAGAGTTGGTTAGATAGGATTCGGACACAGTTGTGATTCTAGTTGTTATTGAGTTTCTTTTGAAATTTTATTCGTTTTGATATTTGATTTGTAGTTTTAGATGTTATTTTGGTGTTTTGATCGCGCAAGCGAGTTCGTATGATGTTATTACACTTGTGTGCATGTTTGGTTTTCAGACGCATTTCAGATGAGTTTGTATAGTGTAAGGACTGCTGGTGCAGAGTTAGCTTCTGGTATAGTCCGGCTCGCATTTGCGGGCCTCAGTTTTGCGAGTCTCGCTTTTGGGAATAAAAGTTCGCATTTGCGAGCAGAGCCTGGGATTGGTCGCATTTGCGAGGAATGGATTCGCTTTCACGAACTGTCATAGGTTATTTTTGCGAAGATAGTGGTCGCATTTGCGATCACAAGCTACTTGAGTCGGCTTTGCATTTGCGAAGGGGGTTTGTTCGCATTTGCGAGATAATTGTCGCATTTGCAGCATATAGGATTCTGATGCACAATTCGCATTTGCGACCTGTGCTCCGGTTTTGCGGTGTTTGCAATTGCGAACAAGACATCACAATTGCAACATGTGCAGCTGGGTAAAAGAGGGGGAAAACAAGACTTAACTCATTTTACACTATATCTCAGCCCTAAATACTCTAGAGGATTTCTTGTTTCCAAAATCATTGGTAAGCAACTCTAATCCACGTTCTTTCAATTCCTCATTACTTTTCATGAGATTTCAACATCAAAATTAGGATTTCCATAGTAGAAATTAGGGATTTAGTTAGGAATTGAGAATTTTGTAAAATTGAGATTTAGACCTGTCATGCCCCAAACTAGGGGAGGCACGACTGGCACTCGATACTGTATTTGATCGAGTTAGCCACTAAACATACTAGCTAACTAAACTGGGGCCCAACACATCGGGCAGCACAACATTTGAAATACTAAGCCTGGACCATTAAGGTCATAACCTGAATAACAATAAGCCATATAAACAAAGGTAGACGAGTCAAAATAATAAAGTACTAGCTCGCCGACGAGGCCGCGATTGGAGACATACATGCCTACATACATATATATACATGCCAAGCCTATGGGCTGAATACTGAAAGCTACAAAAAGAAACCCAGAATACTGTATCCACAATAGCCTCTATAAGTGTCATAAGCATTATCGGGACAAAGCCCCGACTATACCCAAACTGTACAACAAAAGTAACCATCTTATGAAAGCTCCAGGAAGAAGTGGAGCTTACCAACTCATAGCTGAGCCCCGAAATCCTAGCGAAGGGGTTGATCAGAGTCCCTACCTGGACCTGCACGCACGAAACAAAAATACAGTATCCCCAGGCAACGGAACATCAGTACGAATAAAAATGTACTGGTATGTAAGGCAGAAAGTAGAATCATACATAGCTGATGTAAAAAAAGTAATAGAGATACCACCTGACACTGAAACTCTAATAGCCTCCATGACCGTCATCCGACCTCATAGTAATCAAATGTGCATAGTATGCTCGTGTAATCGTATGTCGTGAATACATATATATTGATGCAAATGCATGACATACCCAACCAAATGCTAGCAATGACGGTCTCTCTCGGTAGCTAACCGGTATCATATTGCCAACCTGTGGCCATCTGTACAATATATATAGTTTTTCTGGCAAATAGGCCTCTTACCTCCGATTATAGCTCGAAGTCCATGCATAATATGCCATGTATGATATAAACTTTGAATGCACATAATAGGCCATAACAAGAACTTAGCCTATCTTGGCTCATTGGTGCTCTTATTCTTATAATCTCATAATCACCTTCGTATCACATACAATTGTCTCGTGGAACCTCATATGTTTTCTTTCTTTTGAATAAGCTTGAAAATATAACTCGGCTTTTAGGAAGATAACTTAACTCTGAAGAGGTTGATAAAAAGCTTAAGGTGCTTTACTTAGTCCTTATACCTGATTTCTTGATATTTAGTAAAAGAAAGTATTTTAAAAATAAACCCAAGTGTTTTAGTAGTTTAAACATAAAAATTATATTTGAGATTTTTGGAAATCGATGTGTCACTTTAGAGATTTTAAAATACACTTTAACAAGGAAGAAGGACCGATCGCAAATACTACATGCCTTTATTTTTTTGTCACACAACCCAAAGACGAATAAGAATTCATATATATAGACATATAATTAAGAAAGCCGACAAAATTACATATATAGATGTCGAACACCCTATTTAACCGAATAAGTGGAATATCAACCTAATAGCATCATGAAAATACTTCAGTTACAATCCCAATGTCTTTCATAGAAGGTCTTTCTAGCAATAGAATAGTAAAATATAACATTTGACGTTTTAGGAATTTCCCAGAATTCGTGCAAAAAGGAAGGACGGAGCTTAGCCTTAATATACCTTTCCAACGAACGTCCGAATACCTGTAGTTCCTTCACTAATGTTATTCCTTACGTCCTAAGCTTTGCAAACACTATATATATTCAGCTTATACGCACCTATAAACCGTTCATAATTGAGTTTAAATCGGCAGATTTGCCATATGGCCCTAACTTGACGAAACGTCCGTAGAACTTTGTAAAAACGATCATAAAAGAGTCCCAAGATGATTACCTTGGAAAATCAAGTATAAAGCCTGAAGAACTAGCAAGAACAACAAATTCCTATCTTCCAAAAATAGCTCAAAATACAGCTAATAGAAGGGGGAAACGATTGTAAAGCGTAGAGATTGTGTTTCTAGGCATGAGGACACACTTTAACGGTAGAAATCGCTAAAACGTACCTTAATCACTCAAGAATACCATGGAACCTTCTCTTCAGCTTGCTCACTGTTTTAGTACTGAAATGTAATGTTTTGGGGTCTTAAATGTCGAATTTGCCGACTTATACCACATGTTTGACCCGACCCGGTTCGCTACCCGATTTCAGCCCGGACAATTAGCGGTAAAACAGTCATAACCTTTTACTCCGATGTCGGTTTAATGTGAGGTTTTTTTATTGCGAACAAGACTCGTAGACCTTCGATTTGGTAGGTTGTGGGTCTCCTAAATCTTTATATATTGGGAGAAATGATCTGATATATTTGACCCAAAGTTTAGAAAATTTATTAGAGAAATTTACGATAACTTTTGCCGACCTTTATTTCGCAACTTGCTTGACTCCAAAACTTAACATGTGACCCTTGTGATATTATAGTACCTCATAACATACTATTCTTATCATATTAGACACTCTTAGTCTTATCCCACCGGTGCAAGTTAACTTAAACTTTACGAACGCACGGAGTGCTTCCCGAGCCATTTCTTTAACCACGAACCTTTGTTTAAGGGTTTCCTTTGACCTAAAGCTTTAGTTTAGTTCCTTGAGGTTACCATACATTTTCAATCTTATTCTCCCAATGTGCTATACCCAATCATATATACCTAATATAACCACGCCACGTTACGTATATTAGGTAAGAGAAGAGGAAAAAAAAACATGGGGTCTCATAGTCTCCCCCCCTTAAGAACATTCGTCCACGAATGGGTCCAGTCAATTCCTTGGTTTCATTTTTTTTCCCGCTAATACATTATTTGCGAGGCTATATTTGTTACATTTGCAAAGCATAAATCAAATTCTGAAGATTCCAACTACTAGGCTTCGTATAGCTATCTCGCAATAAGAAATTTAAATTGCACTTTCAAGTCATTTAAAATCCAATTAAGTTGTTGTAAAGAAATAATTGCCAATTATTTAAATGCAACTCACCTTAAGTCATAAATAGGTGGGGGTACTTCTTCCTCATTTCCTCCTCAGCTTCCCAGGTCATCTCCTCGACGTTGTTATTTCGCCATAACACTTTCACGGAAGCCACTTCTTTAGTTCGAAGCTTTCTTACTTGCCGATCTAAAATAGTTATTGGTACCTCTACATAAGATAAGTCTTCAGCAATGTGAATATCCTCAATGGGTGTAATACGTGAAGGATCTCCAATGCACTTCCGCAACATAGATACATGAAACACAGGATTGACTGCTCCCAATTCTGAAGGCAAATCAAGCTCGTACACCACCCTACCAATCCTCCGAATAATCTTATACGGTCCAACATACCTGGGGATGAGCTTCCCCTTCTTTCCAAATTGCATGACTCCCTTTATAGGCGATGCTTTCAGGAAAACCCAATCTTCTACATCAAACTCTAAGTCTCGTCGTCGAACATCTGCATAAGACTTCTGCCGACTTTGTGCTGTATGCAGCCGGTCTCTAATAATTTTTACCTTTTCTATTGCTTTCTAAACTAAATTATGACCTAGCAACTCTGTTTCCCCGACCTCGAACCAACCGATCGGTGACCTACACTTCCGCCCGTATAGTGCTTCGTAAGGGGCCATATGAATACTAGCTTGGAAGCTGTTATTATAAGAAAACTCAATAAGAGGTAGATGATTATCCCAATTTCCTTTAAAATCTAACACGCATGCACATAACATATCCTCAACTATCTGAATAGTATGCTCTGCGTGTCCATCAGTTTGCGGATGAAAAGCTGTGCTAAGATTTTTACCTTTTCTATTGCTTGCTAAACTAAATTAGGACCTAGCAACTCTGTTTCCCCGACCTCGAACCAACCGATCGGTGACCTACACTTCCGCCCGTATAGTGCTTCGTAAGGGGCCATATGAATACTAGCTTGGAAGCTATTATTATAAGCAAACTCAATAAGAGGTAGATGATTATCCCAATTTCCTTTAAAATCTAACACGCATGCACATAACATATCCTCAACTGTCTGAATAGTATGCTCTGCGTGTCCATCAGTTTGCGGATGAAAAGCTGTGCTAAGATTTACCTGCGTGCCTAGACCCTTCTAAAAAGATTTCCAAAAATGTGCTGTAAATTGAGCCCCTCGATCAGAGATAATAGATAATGGTACCCCGTGAAGGCAAACAATTTCCCAAATGTAAACCTTGGCATAATCCTCGGCTGAATATGTCGTCCTAATTGGAAGGAAATGAGTAGATTTTGTAAGCCTATCAATAATTACCCAAATAGAATCATACCTCCATGGAGTGCGAGGCAAACCAGTGATGAAGTCCATATTTATCATGTCCCATTTCCATAATGGAAGTTCAATATACTGAGTTAAGCCTCCAGGCCTCTAATGTTCGACTTTAACTTGCTGGCAGTTGGGACATTGGGCTACTATCTCCGTGATATCTTTTTTCATTTCATTCAACAATAGATCTGTCGAAGGTCCCGATACATCTTTGTCGCTCCGAGGTGAACTGCATATCTAGAATAATAGGCCTCCGAAAGAATCTTGGCGTGGAGCTCTCCGACTATCGGTACACATAAGCGGCCCTGGTATCTAAGGACTCCATCTCCGGTTATCTCAAATAAAGGTTATCGCTGCTGTGGAATACTTTCCCTCAGTTTTATAAGCTCAGGATCCTCGTGTTGTCGCTCTTTCACTTCAGTAACAAAAGAAGATTTTGCCGTATTCTGAACGAGAATGTGTCCACCCTCTGCATCTACCAAACGCACCTGCAAATTAGCTAGCTGGCATAGATATTTGGTCATCTTGACCTTATCAACTTCAACATGGCTTAGACTGCCCATGGACTTCCGGCTAAGGGCATCAGCAACAATACTAGCTTTGCCGGGATGATATAAAATATTAACATCATAGTCCTTTAGTAATTCTAGCCATCTTCTTTATCGTAGGTTCAACTCCCTCTGTTTAAATAAATACTGAAAGCTCTGGTGGTAGGTGAAAACATCAATATGAACCCCATATAAATAATGCCACCAAATCTTTAGGGCGAAGACAACTGCGGCTAACTCAAGATCGTGCGTAGGATAGTTCTGTTCATGTTTCCGCAACTGTCTGGAGGCGTACACAATAACCTTACCATGCTGCATAAGAACACAACCTAGGCCAATTATCGAGGCATCACAATATACAACATAACTCTCGGTGCCATCCGGAAGAATCAAGACAGGTGCCGTCGTAAGCCTTTTCTTTAGCTCCTAAAAACTTTGTTCACATGACTCAGTCTATTGAAACTTAGCTCCCTTATGTGTCAGTTTCGTCAATGGTGCAGAGATAGAGGAAATCCTTCTACAAACCTTCGGTAATACACTGCCAAGCCTAAAAAGCTACGAACCTCTGTCGGATTCAAGGGCTTCGACCAAGTCATCACAACTTCAATATTTTGGCCATCAACCTTGATACCATCGCCGGTAATAGCATGACCAAGAAAAGCTACAGAAGTTAGCCAAAATTCACATTTAGAGAATTTAGCATATAACTTGTAGTCCTGGAGAGTCCGCAATACAACTCGCAAGTGGTCCGCCATCTCGGCTTCCGATCGTGAATATATCAAGATGTCATCAATAAACACAATCACAAATTCATCCAAGAATGGTTTGAATACCCGGTTCATAAGATCCATAAAGGCTGCTGGGGCATTTGTAAGCCCGAAAGACATGATAAGGAATTCAAAATGGACATACCTCGTCCTAAATGCTGTTTTTGGGATATTAATATCCCTAACTCGTAGCTGATGATAACCGGATCGCAAGTCGATCTTCGAAAAGCATTTGGCACCTTGTAACTGGTCGAACAAGTCATCAATCCATGGAAGAGGATACTTATTCTTGATAGTGACTTTATTTAGTTGCCTGTAGCCAATACATATCCGCAAGAAGCCATCTTTCTTTCGAACAAAGAGCACCGGAGCACCCCATAGAGATGTACTTGGCCTAATAAAGCCTTTATTGAGCAAGTCCTTCAGTTGTTCCTTCAATTCCCTTAGCTCTGCAGGGGCCATTCTGTAGGGAGGAATGGATATAGGCTGCGTATCAGGAAGCAAATCTATAGCGAAATCGATTTCCCTTTCGGGGGGAATTCCTGGAAGCTCGTCAGGGAATACCGTCAGGAATTCATTCACAATAGGAACCGATTGAAGAGTCGCTGGCTCCTTATCTATATCCATGACATGAACCAAATAGTATATACAACCTTTAGCAATAAACTTCCGAGCCCTAAGGTATGAAATAAACTTACCCTTGGGTGTGGCTGTATTACCTTTCCATTTAAGGATAGGCTCACCAGGAAAATGAAATCGGACCAACTTTGCACGACAATCAATATTAGCGTAACAAGCTGCCAACCAATCCATACCCATAATGACATCGAAGTCTAGCATAACCAATTCCACTAAATCAATAGAAGTTGGACGGTCATTAATTAACACTGTACAACCTCAATAGACATAATTAGCTATAATAGAGTCGCCAACTGGCGTAGATACCTCAACTGGCTGTGGCAACAACTCAGATCTCATGTCAAGCTTACCAGTAATAAATGGAGTAATATATGAAAATGTAGAGCCGAGATCTATCAATGCATAAATGGCATGAGAATGCATTGTCAATATACCTGTGACAACATTTGGGGATGCCTCTGAATCTTGTCGGCCTGTGAGTGCATAAAAGCGGTTCTGGCCATTAGAACCTGAGGTGTCTCCTCCACCTCTCCCCCTACCATGACCCTGAGTAGACTGTGGACCTAGTCGGGGAGCACGGAATGAGGGAGAAGAGGTTACTGTGGATCCTGAAGGCTGAGCTGGTACAGCTCTGCCTAACCCCGGGCACCGGCTAATAAAATGTCCTGTCTACCCACAATGATAACATGCACTCGAACCCTGTCTACACTGGCTGGTGTGAAGCTTACCGCCCTGAGTACATAGAGGAGTAGGTTGTCTTATTTGTGCGGAATTCTCTTGTCGACGGCCCTCAGGCTGGCCAGAGCTCTACCCCGGTCCTAACTGAATATAACGATCAAACCGTTGGCCCTGCATATGTGGTGGGAAACTACCTGCTGATCGAGGTGGATATCGATGGAGTGGGGGCCTGAAATCACCTCGTGGCTCCCTATAAGACCCCGTAGTATGAGCCCTCTTACTCTATTCCCTATACCTGTGAGTATCACGAATCCGGCGGGAAAGGTCCTCTATAGTCTGAGCAAAAGCCTGTATGCGGGAAATATCTACATCATCCGATAGGGATGCTACCCTATAGTCTATAATCAGATGATCCCCCAAACCATCCACATAATGATGAACTCTAGCCCTCATGGTACGTACAATATCTGGTGCATACCTCGCAAAAGAATTAAACTTATGGCTATAATCCCTCACACTCATATCCCCCTACTTCAGGCTAAGAAACTGGTCAAGACGGGCCTCCTGAACCTCCCGTGGAAAATTATAGGCTAAAAAAGCCTCAGAGAAGTCCTCCCACTCTGCTGACAGAGCATCAGGTCCTCTAGATCTCTCCCATGCTCATACCATAGGACGGCTACATCACGTAGTCGAAAAGAAGCCAACTACACAGCTTCGGTGACGGAGGCATGCATCACCCTCAATACTCTATACATTTGGTCTATAAAGTCCTGGGGATCCTCAATAGAATTGGATCCTGTAAATAATGAAGGGGACAAGTGAAGAAACTCTCATACCGTCGAGCTTCCTGTCCGATCTCTCCAGGCATCTGCTCCCGACTCTAGCAGTCGCTCATGAATAGAAATCATCCTAGTCAGCAACTGAACTGCCTCCCTCATCCCCTGCTCCCCAGTCTCTGATGGCAGAACAACAGGTGCTAGAGGTCCTATGTCTCTAGCTGCCTCAGGTACTAATGGAACTGGTGAGGCTGGGGGTACTGCATCTCCCTGGGCTCCAACAAGTGCTGGGGAAGCTGAAACTAGGGGTACTGGAGACTCACTGTGTGTCTCTAAGGGAAATCTATCCCTCTGACCTGGTGGGGAACTCCTGGTACCTTCCTCAGGATTTATACCTATCTCTCGCTGTGCCATCTCCTGAGCGTAGGTAGCCTGTTAGATAAGAAACACAATGCACGATTTAGATTTCTTATGTTCTTACAACTTTGCTCTATAGCACGATCTATTAATTGAAAGAAACATAACCATTTCTAAATGCCTCATAGCCTCCTGATTATAAGTGTGGTGCACAACACACCCATAAGCAAAACTCTACTAGACACGGCTTGTGGACTCCCTGGGATACGACCTGCTCTGATACCAAGTTTATCATGCCCCAAACTAGGGGAGGCACGACTGGCACTCGATACTGTATTTGATCGAGTTAGCCACTAAACATACTAGCTAACTAAACTGGGGCCCAACAGATCGGGCAGCACAACATCTGAAATACTAAGCCTGGACTATTAAGGTCATGACCTGAATAACAACAAGCCATATAAACAAAGGTAGACGAGCCAAAATAATAAAGTACTAGCTGGCCGACGAGGCCGCGATTGGAGACATACATGCCTACACACATATATATACATGCCAAGCCTATGGGCTGGATACTGAAAGCTGCAAAAAGAAACCCTGTGTCCACAATAGCCTCTATAAGTGTCATAAGCATTATCGGGACAAAACCCCGACTATACCCAAACTGTACAACAAAAGTAACCATCTTATGAAAGCTCCAGGAAGAAGTGGAGCTTACCAACTCATAGCTGAGCCCCGAAATCCTAGCGAAGGGGTTGATCAGAGTCCCTACCTGGACCTGCACGCACGAAACAAAAATGCAGTATCCCCAGGCAACGGAACATCAGTACGAATAAAAATGTACTGGTATGTAAGGCAGAAAGTAGAATCATACATAGCTGATGTAAAAAAAAGTAATAGAGATACCACCTGACACTGAAACTCTAATAGCCTCCATGACCGTCATCCGACCTCATAGTAATCAAATGTGCATAGTATGCTCGTGTAATCGTATGTCGTGAATACATATATATTGATGCAAATGCATGACATACCCAACCAAATGCTAGCAATGACGGTCTCTCCCGGTAGCTAACCGGTATCATATTGCCAACCTGTGGCCATCTGTACAATATATATAGTTTTTCGGGCAAATAGGCCCCTTACCTCCGATTATAGCTCGAAGTCCATGCATAATATGCCATGTATGATATGAACTTTGAATGCACATAATAGGCCATAACAAGAACTTAGCCTATCTTGTCTCATTGGTACTCTTATTCTTATAATCTCATCATCACCTTCGTATCACATACAATTGTCTCGTGGAACCTCATATGTTTTCTTTCTTTTGAATAAGCTTGAAACTTAACTCGGGTTTTAGAAAGATAACTTAACTCTGAAGAGGTTGATAAAAAGCTTAAGGTGCTTCAGTTAGTCCTTATACCTGATTTCTTGATATTTAGTAAAAGAAAGTATTTTAAAAAAAATCAATTGTTTTAGTAGTTTAAACATAAAAATTATATTTGAGATTTTTGGAAATCGACGTGTCACTTTAGAGATTTTAAAATACATTTTAACAAGGAAGAAGGACTGATCGCAAATACTACATGCCTTTATTTTTTTCACACAACCCAAAGACGAATAAGAATTCATATATATAGACATATAGTTAAGAAAGCCGACAAAATGACATATATAGATGTCAAATACCCTATTTAACCGAATGAGTGAAATATCAACCTAATAGCATCATGAAAATACTTCAGCTACAATCCCAATGCCTTTCATAGAAGGTCTTTCTAGTAATAGAATAGTAAAATATCACATTTGACGTTTTAGGAATTTCCCAGAATTCGTGCAAAAAGGAAGGACAGAGCTTAGCCTTAACATACCTTTCCAACGAACGTCCGAATGCCTGTAGTTCCTTCACGAAAGTTGTTCTTTACGTCCTAAGCTTCACAAACACTATATATATGCAGCTTATACGCACCTATAAATAGTTCATAATTGAGTTTAAATCGGCAGATTTGCCATATGGCCATAACTTGACGAAACGTCCGTAGAACTTTGTAAAAACGATCATAAAAGAGTCCCAAGATGATTACCTTGGCAAATCAAGTATAAAGCCTAAAGAACCAGCAAAAAAAGTAAATTCCTATCTTCCAAAAATAGCTCCAAATACAGCTAATAGAAGGGGGAAACGATTGTAAAGCGTAAAGATTGCATTTCTAGGCACGGGGACAAACTTTAACGGTATAAATCGTTAAAATCATACCTTAATCAATCAAGAACACCATGGAACCTTCTCTTCAGCTTGAGAACTGTTTAAGGACTGAAATGAGATGCTTTGGGGTCTTAAAAGTCGAATGTGCCGACTTATACCACTCGTTTAACCCGACCCGGTTCGCGACCCGGTTTCAGCCTAGATAGTCAGTGGTAAGACAATCATAACTTTTTACTTCAATGTCGGTTTGATGTGAGGTTTTTTTGGTTGCAAAATAGACTCGTAGACCTTCGATTTGGTAGGTTGTGGGTCCCATAAAGTTTTATATATGGGAGAAATGATCTGATATATTTGACCCAAAGTTTAGAAAATTTATTAGAGAAATTTACGATAACTTTTGCCGACCTTTATTTCGCAACTTGCTTGACTCCAAAACTTAACATGTGACCCGTGTGATATTATAATACCTCATAACATACTATTGTTAGCATATTAGGTACTCTTAGTCTTATCCCACAGGTGCAAGTTAACTTAAACCTTTCAAACGCGCAGGGTGCTACCCGAGCCATTTCTTTAACCACGAACCTTTGTTTAAGGGATTCCTTTGACCTAAAGCTTTAGTTTAGTTCCTTGATGTTACCATACATTTTCAATCTTATTCTCCCAATATGCTATACTCAATCATATATACCTAATATAACCACGCCACGTTACGTATATTACGTAAGAGAAGAGGAAAAAACACATGGGGTCTCACAAGACCTCAAATTGAGGTCGGATTTTGAAACAAATTACATAACCGGGCTCAGGGCCGGATGAATAATCGGGTTTTCGCCCGAATCTCATATTTTGACCAAGCTAGTTTGGTGTCGACTTTTGTTGATTTTTTTCAAAAATGATCAAAATTGAACCTTTTTAAATAATGAGTAGTTTTTAAAGCTCATTTTGAATCGTTTGATCGATAATTTGCTAGATTTGATTGGTCTGGAGACTTGTTCAAAAGGTAAGGTTCGCGGAGTGAGGTAAGTGGCGTGTCTAACCTTGACTTGAGGGAATAGGACTTGTTGAATTTGTTATGTGAATTACGTGGGAAAGCGGTGTATATACGAGGTGACGAGTGTATATGTGCCGTCTTGGGATTTAGCATGCGAGATTGGGATATCTATTTCCATATCTTCATTTATTCCATGTTATTTCTTGTTATATGTTTCAATTGTTACATGTTTTTACTTGACATCTATGCTATACTTGTTATTTGCCTCAATTTGTTCATTTCTCACACAATTTTTACTTATTTGCTACTTGTTTCTACTTGCCTTAATTGGATATTTTAATTATCACATGTTTTACCTTTTTTTGATTGTTCTTAATTATTTGATGCACTATATTATATTGTTTCGCTTATTTGAGTTGTTTAACTGTTCTATACTAATGAATTGGTAAAATTTGAGATTCCGAGATGTTGGATATTCTCTGATTATTCTGTGGTTCTCTATTGTTCTACACATTCATCTCCTCTATGTTGACATTTTATAAATATAATTGTTGTTTATTTATGTTGATGATTTGAAATTGTTTGGGAATCAGGTTGCACGCTGCAACAGAATTGAAATGATACGAAAGAATAGTGATAGATTATGATATGGACAAATGATGAAATGTTGGGATCGGGTTACGCGCCGCAATGGAATTGTTATGTTGTAATTGTTTGAAATTGTAGAGATATCCTCAATATTATAATGTGAGACTTGAGACTTTATTATTCTGGGGCTATCTGGTAGTTGACCTTCGGGTCCGTTTATATGAATTTATTGCTTTATTTCTATTCCTGTTTTTCTCTTATTATTATTTCGTACATGTTATTTGTAAGTGCCTTGCCATAGTCTCGTCACTACTTCTTCGAGGTTAGACTCGGCACTTACAGAGTACATGAGGTCGGTTGTACTCATGCTACACTTTTGCACTTCTTGTGCAGATACCAGTGTTGGTCCCAGCGGCGCGTAGCGAGACTGCTCAGATTCAACTACTTTTGGAGACTTGAGGTATAGTTGTACGGCGTCTGCAACCTTGAAGTTCCATTTCCATTATGTATTCACTGTTTATTTAGTTTTAAATAGTTGTATTTTGTCAATAGTATTCTAGATGCTCATGTATTCGTGACTCCATACTTTGGAATATGTTTAGTTTTCGTCATTTGGTATTTTATTAATCTATTTTAGATGACTACGGTTTTAATTATTAATGTTTTAATTTCGAATTGTTAAAACTGATTAATTAATTTAACTAATGTTATTTTTTCTTGCAAGTGAAATGTTAAGTGTCATCATGATTCCAAGTGTGAGAATCCGGATCTTGACAGTACCACTACCACATGGTTAGAAGAATAAATGAGAAAATGACTAGTTGCATATAACATCGTTTACCAAAGGAAAGGACACGAGAGAGAGTAGAAAAAGCAAGAACCTTAAGGAATTATATGTCCCCAATTGAAGTTATGTTTTTTTTTTAAAAAAATTTGAAGTTATGCTGGTTTTACTGAATTGTACGAGAGTTAAAGAGTGAAGATATATTGAAATATTAATTAGTATCATTGAAGTAATATGGACAAAAATTATATATACTGGTAAGTCTCGTTACTCTCGTACCTCCTCCCAAATTAAAAGAAATAACCGTTTCAAGTTTCTTTAACAAATTAAATAATCATTACTTACGTGCAGAATTATGATATTAAGTACAATTTTTCTAAATTACATCTATCACTTGTGTTTACATCAAATAAAACTCCCTCATACAATGGGCTTAATATAAATTAGGTCATTATTTAACTGGAAGGGTGAGAACAAAAAGGGAAAAAAGGGGACAAGAACGTGGTTGTTGCTTTCCATCATTTGACAAGATACTCTTCCACATGGACCAGTGCTCCACCTTTACAAATCCTCTGCCTTATATCATATTCTCATTCCATACATAATAATAATAGAATAAAAAGATACCTCCCAAAGCAAAGGGGAGGGTGAGGGTCCCCAGGATTTGATGTTGAAGAGAGGGTTCCTATACCCTCTCTTGATCCTCTTCTCAAGCTTAGGTGTATATTCAAATTACGACAAAATGTGGTGTGTTTAATTTGTCTATGTGGTTGGAGTACTGTTATTAAAGTAGTATTGGACTTTCATGTACTCTTCATCTATGGGGAATCGAGAGTTTAAAAGCTTAATTTGATTCAGTCAATATATACCTTGTTAATAAGAGGTTAAGTTTCTTATCATTAGTTGCACTTAACCAGATTCTAAAGTCGTAGAAAGTTAAGTTTGGCTAATAGACATGGAAAATAATAAAAAAAAACTACTAATATTAATTCCTCTTTGGAAAGAGTGGACCTGTTGGAAAAAGAAAGGGTTGATGAGATTTGAACATGTAATGTCAGATGTGCACGTACAAAAAACTAAAGTCTCTCTCTAATTTTTATTTTTATTTTTTTGTTATTTTTATTTAAAGTGCCTCTCTATCGCTTTGGAATGATTGACTCACAAGAATAAACAGTACACATTGATGCAAGAAGTCGGTTAATTACGAGCATTAGTCAGAAGATCACTTAACTAATCATAATTCTCTACGAAAATCACTTCTCTTTGATTTGCGTCACAAAGGTCACCCTGTTTTATCATCTTACACACAAAGGTGACCAACTAATCTGAAGTTGTTTACCGTGAAAATGGTAATAACAATTAAATTTATTGATGGAACTCTAAAAATACGTGATCTATTTTTATGCTAGTTCGTTAAGCAGTTGGCGCTAGCTATATGTGATTTAGAGACGAAATAAAGTGAATGAGGGAGCTGCAATCAAACTGATAGGCCAGTTACTTGGGGCCTGAGGTTTGTCGATTCCGGGCCTCAAGGTCGATCCCGGGGTTCGATTACGAGCTATCGAGGGGGGTCGAAATATGACTAACAGTTATAATAAGATTGACGGAGGCTCTTTATAGCCAATGATAAGCAATAAACGATGAACAAATATGAAGACAATAAATGAAAGTAATAATATTGAGAGAGTGTTCTTCTATATTTCTTGTGAAGCGGATGGAGCAACAGAGAATTACAAAGTGCCAAAGGTCCCCCTTATATAGGAAGGGAAATCCCAATATAGTATAAAGTACATTAATGATAAAGAAACCGGGATGGGATAACTGGCTAACTTCATGATGCAGGTTCAGACTAGCTTCAGACTAGCCTGACAGATTTTGTCGGCCCCGACTACACTCTTCGGAAACTCCCCATGCCCGTTGGGATCACGACTAACGTTATCGAGAGGTAGGGTGTCGATAGACCTCGAGGAAGGGTACTCGGTCCGCGGTCTCGAGCCTTCGAGGTGATCTTTCGAGATGCCTTATTAGCGAGAAATTGGTTCCTCTGATTTCGCCGGATACAGTTAATCCCCGCGTTTCTTAGAGAGGAGCGACAAGAAATGATTTTGACATCCGACTCTTCGGACTTCCCGTGATGACATCATACTGATGATGCAAGCCCCCATGATCACCGAAATGTCCCGTCATTTCGCCTTTTCAGGATCTTTCAACGTATTGCGGTTTCTCATTTTCCAAAGTCATAATGTCGACGTCGATTCAGCTCCCAGGGATGCGTTAAATGTGCCTGTCGTTAATTTTTTGAGGACGATAATGGCGTCGTTGGTTACATCGCCCCCCTTTCTATAAATGGGGGCCTTCTAGGGTCAGCCTTTTATCCTAGTACCTTCCCGTACCTATCCATTCTTCCTTTCTCGCTATCTCTACGCTGTTTTTTTGTTGTTGTTATTGTTGTTGTTATTGCCATTGTCGTTAGCTCGGGACGACGAAGCAGAGGACCGATTTCCTCCGACCCGAGGAAATATTTGGATTATACAACGCTGCTCAAGAGGGTTCTCGGACTATACACCAATGCTCACCTCCCCTGATTATCCGGTACGATGCCTCACTCCCTTTGTTTTCCACGGAGTGAGGTGGTACTATCTACTAACTATTGTATCCCACACCGGAGCAATGTCTTGAGAAGTAGCTTTACATTAATAGACTGGCGAAATCCATACTAGCCAGATTTTTCACCCAGCCACTTCTTCATTCCTTTCTACTTTCGCATCACTTTGCTCTTCTCCATCGCTTTCCTCTTTGTTGTCTCCCCTTTTGAAGATGCCATTCTGGGGGATCGAGATAAGACTCCCGAGGGGGTTGTGTTTGGAAGATATTTTCTTTGAGGAAGCGTGCCTGAGGAGATGATGCCTGAAAATGTAGCTATCGAGGACGCACCTTCGAGAATAGGCTAGGCTCTTAGGCTTTTATTATATGTACACCCTCATGCTTCTTTATTTCTGTGTAAGGACCCCTCATGAGCTTTTGTAATCATATATAAGGACCCATCATGGGCTTTTGTAATTGAATGTTTCATGAATACGAACATATTTTCTCCAATTTGTCTTCGATGCTTGCTATATCCTTTTATGTTTGTGGAGACTCTGAATGAATGGCTCCATCTGCTGTTGCCAATACCAAACCCGGGTGCGAGTATTCTTTCTGGCCTTTGGTCGATTAATATGGCCTTGTGTGGAACCTTTTGCGATCCCTTGGATCGAACCTGAATCGACCGATGAACTCGGGTCGTCGGGACCTTGACTTCGAGTAGAATGAAAGTAACGTTTTGGGCCTTGGAATCATGGTTTATTACTTGAACTTCGTGGCAACCTTTGAGAAGAAATTCGCTCGGAGGCCTGTGGACAGGGACTGCCTTTGATCTCTTGAGGGAAGCCCCCGAGCGGAGGTTCGTTCAAATTCGGACCACCTGGAAACTCGCTCTGGGCTTAGTGTAAATAGCCTTAGGGCACTGTAAATAGATCTTGAAAGAGGGTTTGTCCGATCTCGGACGGTACCCAGGGGCCAAGCCCATACGGGTGGAGTTTAAATGCTTATTTCCTTGGAGCCTAATCCCTTTTTGGCAAAAAATCCCCGAGGTCGAGTATCATCTCGGGTCTCGTAATGATGCCATTGGCTTCCTGGAGCCTAAACTTTGTTTTGATGGAGATCTTAGAGGTCGGGTACCACCTCGGGACTGGAGAAGGTGTTATTGGTTTCTTGGAGCCTAAACTTGTTTTGATGGAGATCCTCAAGGTCAGGTACCACCTCGGGACTGGATAAGATGTTATTGGTTAGTGTTCTTAACCGGCTTTGAGGCAGGTGAATCGTCGCCGTTCTTTCCATATATAAATAGGGTTGCTTCTGCCTTTTCGGGGCTTACACCATTTTAATCAGTTGCCCTTCTTTTTTTGTGACAGCCTTTCATTGTTGACGACGAGGAAGACGGAGACCGGGGATGGATGATTCGCTTCGTCCGGGTGCGAACCACTGACATTATCCCCGAGGATCTCATACCATTCCCTAAGGAATGGAATTATACTTGCAAGTGGTGCATCTCTTGCTTTATCAGTTCTATCTATGGCGAAAGCCTGGTTTCGTAACCGTTCCTTCTTTTCTTTTCTCGTAGCGGTTTCATGGGCGCCGGGCGAGGTTCCCGATTTGCCGGACTGGGTTCGAAAGTTGGCGATCCACTCGACCTATGATGAGAGCAAATGGCGAGTTTTGTACCGGGGCAGATAGGAAGCAAAACACCATGGTGAGTGTTGTGTTATTCCTTCCTTTCCTTTCTTTTACGCGGAGAAGCATATCCCCCTTTACGCACATTAATCTTACTATTGTAGGCACTAGAGAGCCTTTCGAGGAGAGGCCACGCTCCTTCGGAGAGGGGGAAAGGTTGCCAGCTCCCGGGCTGAATGACGGTACCAATGAACGAGAGGTGTTTCCATAGGGCGATGTCGCTCAAAGTAAGGCGGAGCTGGATCGGGGTTTCGGAGCGGAAGCATCATTCGAGCCTGTCGTGTCCACGGTTCCCGATTTCGAAAAGAGGGCTTCTCCGTTGCTGTCACCTTCTTTTTTCATCGATAGCATTTTGGAGATATTAGAAATTCGGGGTCTCATACACCGAGCAACCGCGCTTCGACCGGAGTAGGCTCTTTTAGGGCCGAAGGGACTGGATTGGCAGGTGTGCGTTCAACCTTTGAGGAAACCCAACAGCTTCACTTTGCGGTGAGTTTTGGCACAGGTTTTTCGAGTTTTGCCCCTTCCTTTCCTTATTGAGTCTTCTTTTGCAGTTATTCGACAAGCTTAAGTCCGGGCTACTCGTTATGATGCCAGGATACGGAAAGTTCTGGATGAGGAGAGATCCCTGAGGCTCCTTTGTGATGAAAAAAAAATCGAGCTGGTACACTTGTAGTGAGGTGGGCCGGAGCCCGAATTACGAGAACCACCTGAAGGAGCAGGTAGTTTTCTGTCCTGGGTGAGTGTACATTCCGCCTCATGGTTCCCGGGGCTAATACTTAGTTTATTTCAGCTACAGAAAAAGACGAAGGCCCTAGAGCGCCTTCGAGATGAAGTTGGCCGGGCCAGGCGTGAGCATGGTGAATTGAAAGCTCAAGCGGATGCTCAGGCTTTAGAGTGGAAGGATGCTTTGGCCAAAGTTCCTGCTTTTGAAGCTCAACTTCGCATAGCTCGCGACAATGCTTTGGTTCAGACAGAAATGATTGCAAAGCTTGAGTCCGAGCTTTCAAAAGTCAGGGCTGAGATCATTGATGCCAAGGCAGAAGCATCAATGAGCCGGACTAAGGCTGACCAGTAGATGGCGATCTACTCAAACGATACTGCCGATGCTCAAGCGAGCTAAGAAGGATCCTCGACCGCGAAGTGAGGATTAAAGAATATGCTCGTTGCAAGTCTTGAAGAAAAACCCTTGAGGATATCCATGATAGGGTTTCACCCTATCGGAAGAATTGGCGCTAGCAAGGGCGGATGAATGTGACGCTCGGTTACTTTTGCCAGATGCCGAGGAAAGCAAGGATGAGACTGACAGGCCGTAACCCCTAGGGGGGGGGGAAAGATTTTGTCATCTGTATGTAGCATTTTCAAAGCATGTTTGTAGCTGGAGGTTGCGTTTCTTGCATGTATATAAAAGAAAACCTTGCGGTTTTACTCCTTTCGTATCTTTTTCTGTCTTGATTTTGACTAGGCAAGCTGGTTTTTGCATTGGTAGGAATCCTCGGAGTAATGATGTGGCCGCAGGGCTCCGTATACTGGCGCGTAGGCTCTTACATACTTTTGCTCTTAGGCATACTTAGGATACCTGTTTTGGGCTCAGTCCCCGAGTCGGGCATTGACTCGAGCTTATTTGACCTTTGAATGGCCATATTTTAGACTAGCAACAGTGGCTCTTACGCTTTTGGTCGATGTGGCCTTTTAGTGTACGTGGGCTGGCGACAACGGCCCTTATGCCCTGGGTCGAAGTGACATTTTAAAGTAGGCTGGCGACAATGGCTCTTACGCTTTAGGTTGAAGCGACCATTTAATATAAGCTGTCGACAATGACTCTTACATTTTGGGTCGAAGTGACCTTTTAATATAAGCTAGCGACAATGGCTCTTACTCTTTGCCCTTAGGCATGTATAGTTAACTATTTTGGGTCCAGTCTCCGAATCGGGTTACGACTAAAGATCATTTTAACCCTCAAGTTTTCAAATTTAAAATGGCGACAGTGCCTCTTATGCTTTTGGTCAATGTGACCTTTTAGTGTGTGTGGCCCTGAGGCTCATTAGGTTGGCGACAATGGCTCTTACGCGCTTGGTCGATGCGACCTTTTATGTAGGCTTTATTTTCCTCCAATTAAGGACTTTTGAAGTAAATTTTGCCTGACTCGTCGTCGGTTCGGGAAGAACCTTGAGTTTGAGTAACTTGCGGCGATGTTCGAGCACCTCGGGAGTTTTGGCTCGGAGGCTGAGTAGCTAGAAGCCTGTGATTTGGAGCTGACATGGTCGAAGCTCATTTGCCTATGTTGAGAGTAGCTTGTTTAACCGGTTCTTTCCGAAGTAGATTCAAAGTAATTGAAGTCCCGTGTGGGCTGGCGACAATGGCTCTTACGCCTTGTAGTGACGGTCGGGCATCCTCGAGTCGCGTTAGTTCGGCTGGTACAGCCGTGTGACCGGAGTCACTTGTGTTTGGCCGGAGCCTTTGAGTCCCGAGTGAAGTAGTTTCGGCATATATATCGAGGGTATGCTTTTTTTAGGGGTCTTACAAGTTCAATATATAGCCGAAACTTTGAGATCGGGTCTATGCCTTTAGTAAGGTCTTAGAGGTTTTTCATGCCGTTGAGGTCTTATAGTTTTGTCACTTCGTAACAAGTGTGGTTCATGCCTTGCTTGAGGTCTTACAAATTTTTCATGTCGTTGAGGTCTTACAGGTTTTTCATGCCGTTGAGGTCTTACAGGTTTTTCATGCCGTTGAGGTCTTACAGGTCTTTCATGCCGTTGAGGTCTTATAGATATAGTTGCTGCCTTAAGTAGGTCTTACGAGACCGAGTCTGCCCGCTCGGGGTCTTAGGGCCTCGGGTTTTTATAAGCCGATGGAGGTGGCGCTTGATAGTAGTCCCCGAGTCATTGAGGGTTTCCTAACTCGGGAGATATTATTCGAAAACTTTGTATTTCCTCGTCGAGGGATTACGATTTTGGAGATCCTGACCCTAAGGTTGTGCATTCTTGGAGATACCGACGCCAGTCCCCGAGTGTCGGGGCACCTTTGGCCTTGGAGATGTTTTGCGATTGTTGCCTCACCTAAGGGTTTGGGATTTCGGAGTCCCAACCTGGAGGTCATTCGGGCGTTGAATTGTAGACGCCAGTCCTCGAGTCTTCGGGATTTATCCGGCGGAAAAATTGTTTTTACGGACGTACCAAGCTTCTTCTGGAGCGCGAGATGCTTTGACAAAAGATATTCTTCAATTATTTGATACATGTATATATGTATTCGCCGTCGGGGGCCCGGTTATACAAACACGGTCGTTCGACCGTTTGGCCCGGTACATTATTTTCCTATAGGGACCCCATTTGACATTTCTTGGTTTTTCCGAGCGGATGGCCTCCGGGGGGGAATGCCCCCCAGTGTTCGAGGTTGATTGCAAAAGAAGCCTCGAACATTTGTTGAGTCTCCCTTAGGTAGCATACAAATGTTTCTTCGTTAAAAACCTTGCCGGTAAAACCCTTTTCGGGATAAAAACCTTAAGGTTTTAGAGTTGGACTAACGCTCTGACTGCTTCAGTCGGGCGCTTGCATAAGGGTTAGTACGAAATACGAAATGAAAAGGGAGATGGTGATACCTTAGTGTAGGATGTACCGGCAACATTTTGAGGACCGATGCGTCTTAGTTACTCGAGACGAGGACACGATATGGTCCTTTACTTTATTAGATCGGGTTTGATCGAAAGCATGGCCTGATTACCCTTTGGCTCTTTTGCGAGCGGAGTTCCTAATGCTAGTGCCACATCGTGCACCACGAACATCTCCCTTGTCGCATGTTGTTCCCCGTAGACAGTTTTGATCCCATCTTTTGTCGGGAATTTCATCTTTTGCTGTAGTGTGGATGGTATCTCTCTCATGCAGTGTATTTATGGCCATCCGAATAAGGCGTTGTACCTCATGTCTCCTTCGATGACATGGAATTTGACGTTTTGGGTTGTCCCAGCCACGATGACTCGGAGGGTGATTTCTCCCTTTTTTGTTTCACTTCCCATGTTGAATCCGTTGAGGACTCGAGTGGCGGACATTGGTCAAGCAGTCCGAGCTGCTCTATCACCCTCGACCTGATAATGTTGGCCAAGCTACCTGGATCCACGAGTACACGTTTTATTTGAAAAGAATTCAAAAGGAAAGAGATTACCAGTGCATTATTGTGAGGTTGAGACAAGGTCTTGGTGTCCTCTTCGCTGAATGTGAGGGCATCCTCGGGAATATATTCCCGGGTCCGCTTTTCTCTGGTGATGGATATTTTCGTCCTTCTCATTACGGGTTCCTGCGGGGCATCGACGCCTTCCAAGATCATGTGGATGACATGTTGTGGCTCGTTAGCTTCATTCTTCTTGGCCGCCTCTCTTTCCCGGAAGTGATTTTTGGCTCGATCGCCAAGGCATTCCCAAAGATGACCTTTGTTAAGTAGTCGAGCTACTTCTTCTCGGAGTTGGTGGAAATCCTCGGTACTGTGACCGTACGTGTTGTGAAACTCGCACACTAAGTTGTGATTCCTTTGTGAAAGATCCGATTGTACAATCCTGGGCCATCTGGCATCTCTGATTTTACTGATGGCGAACACGGTGTCTGATACATCGACATTGAAGTTGTATTCTGACAAGTGAGGTGCCCCCGTTGGCCCTGCATTCCTATCTAATCTAGCTCTGTTGGTGAGTGCCCGAGGATCCTGTCCTTGGTCTATCTTTCGATCATTGCAAGGTGGGTTGTGCCTCGAGACGTTCCTCCTGTCTTTGATGTACGGATGGTATCTTTCTTTGTTTGGTGTTGGTTCCTTTGTTAGGAGCCTGCTTGGGTATACTGAGTCCGAGGGGGCTCCCAACTGGTCATCTTCGGCCCTAATTTTCGACCGGTACCGATTGTGGACGTCCGACCAGGTCACAGCTGGATACTCAATCAAATTCTATTTCAACTGCTTTGAAGCCACCGAGATTCGTTCGTTTAGACTTTGAGTGAAAGCCTGCACTGCCCAATCGTCGGATAATGGCGGTAGCTCCATCCGTTCCATTTGAAAGCAAGATACGAATTCCCGCAGCATCTTGTTCTCCCTTTGCTTAATTTTGAAAACATCGGATTTCCTTGTCGCTACTTTGATGGCGCCGGCATGTGCCTTTACAAAGGTGTCTGCTAGCATGGAGAATGAATCTATGGAGTTAGGAGCCAAGTTGTGATACCACATCATGGCCCCCTTCGAGAGTGTTTCCCCAAACTTCTTTAGTAAGATGGACTCGATCTCGTCGTTCTTTATATCATTGCCCTTCACTAAGCAAATGTAGGCAGTAACATGTTCATTGGGGTTTGAGGTCCCATTGTACTTTGGGAGTTCCGGCATTCTGAACTTCTTTGGAATGGGTTTCGGGGCCGCTTTCTCGGGAAACGACCTTTGCAATCGACCATGGAGTTGTAGGCCTCGACCTTCTTATCATTGGCTTTTATCATTTTCTCGCCCGATTCAATTCTTTTGGTGTGGTCCTCGAGCATTTTTACGATGGCAGGGTCAATATCGATCCGTTATTACTCGATCTCTCAGGTACATGTTCGGCTGGGGGAGCTGTCCCCGGTGACCGTGCTAGGTGTTTTCTGGTGACTTTGCAGCTGAGCAATAGCTAGCTGTTGTGCCTGCAACATTTCAAAAATAACATGAAGGCTAACCTCACATTCTTCCGTAGTTGGGGTTTTCTGTGCTCCTTGTTAATCCCCTTGGTGCACGCTCCTATCAGTGTAGGAGCTTATGTCGATGCGCTGGGTGTCGTATGAGACCGCGTCCACGAGGACTGGCTCCGGTGTATTCCCAGGGTTTTGTGGTGGCACAACAATGCCTGGAATAGCCACACCATTTTCCCCATGGTCCTCAAAATTGTTGTTTTCATCCTCGTTTACCGAGTTAGACATCTCGACCTGAAATCGAAGATCTTGGAAAAGAAAAAGCGTGAAAGATAACTTGCATTATGTAGTAAAACCAGCAAGAAAATAATCACTATTATTTTTAGCCCCACGGTGGGCGCTAAACTATTTACCATAAAAATGGTAATAACAATTAAATTTGTTGATGGGACTCCAAAAATACGTGATCTATTTTTATGCTAGTTTGTTAAGCAATTGGTGCTAGGTATATGTGATTTAGAGACGAAATAAAGTGAAGGAGGGAGCTCCAATAAAACCGATAGGCCAGTTACTTAGGGCCAGAGGTTTGTTGATTCCGGGCATCAAGGTCGATCCCGGGGTTCGATTACGAGCTATCGAGGGGGGTTGAAATATGACTAACAGTTATAATAAGATTGACGGATGCTCTTTATAGCCAATGATAAGCGATAAACGATGAACAAATATGAAGACAATAAATAAAAGTAATAATACCGAGAGAGTGTATGAGAAAGCAAAGAGAGTGTTCTTCTATATTTTTTGTGAAGCGGATGGAGCAACAGAGAATTACAAAGGGCCAAAAGTCCCCCTTATATAGAAAAGGAAATCCCAACATAGTACAAAGTACATTAATGATAAAGAAACCGGGATGGGACAGCTGACTGACTTTATGATGTAGGTTCAGACTAGCTTCAGACTAGCCTGACAGATCTTGCCGACCCTGGCCGCACTCTTCAGAAAGTCCCCATGCCCGTTGGGGTCACGACCAATGTTATCTAGAGGTAGGGTGTCGATATACCTCGAGGGAGGGTACTCGGTCCGCGGTCTTGAGCCTTCGAGGTGATCTTTCGAAATGCCTTATTAGCGAGAAATTGGTTCCTCCAATTTCGCCGTATACAGAGGTCAATTTTTGGTGGTTTGGGCCGATGTGATAATAATATTTTTGTTAAAATAGCACGGTCTAGCCATTTTTCGGATGGGTCATTCAAAAATAGCTAACGTTTGCCAAGTCATTGAAAAATAGTCACTATTTTGCTGCAATAAAGACCGATCCAGCATAATATACTGGAGTTCGGTGCACCTGTGTATGAACTTCCAACATATTATGCTGGACCGAAATATTTTGCTGGATCCAGTATATTATGCTGGAGTATTTTTCTGGATTTTGAATAGTGTTTTCGTTCAGATTTATCTTTACATGAAAAGGAGCTAAATTTCGATTACTTTTGAAATTGTGGCTATTTTGTATGATCACTTGTAAATCTGGCTATTTTTGAATTTCTCCCTAACTTTTTGGGTTTTTATTAAGTCAATATGGACTTGGCATGTTGGGCTGGCCCAACCCGATTCGTGATTTAGTAGAAACGAGCTAAGATTTTTGAAGCTCATTTAAGAACAAGACTTGTTAGCCCGACCCAAATTAGAAATTGGGAAATGAGAATTGGGAAAAATTGTGGTGGTTTGCGGGCCTAGTACAAAATATTTAATTAAAAATTAAAAAATTAAAACAAAATAAAATAAAATTACAAATAATAAGAAGAGTATCTCAAACTCAATGATTACTAAGCCCATCATATTAGCATATCAAAATCTTAAAAACAAAACTTTAAATATAGATTTAAATTAATATCATGAAATACTTAAATAATAAAATCATAATTAATAATACATATGAATTATAAATATAGATAAAAATGAAGAAGTTAAGACAACCTTGCCATGAGAGAATTCAGATATGCTTGATGAAGCTGATGTGTTGGTGTTGGATATCTCAAAAGCATCATGGAAGTATTTATGAGTTTTTCCAGCAAACAACTTTACTATATTAGATAATAATAACTCTCAAAGAGTCAAAGGATGCAACAACATAGTTTACAATCCGACCTGGAAAAGTAAAAACCCAAGTAATTCTATGTAATAGCAAAATAGAAAACTTAGCTAAAATATATGCTAAGACATTCCAAGATCTAGGAATATATGCAATATTTATATCTTCAAAGGAATTCATTATCTTCCAGATATCTTCATAAGTAGTCTCTATCTCCCATGAGACCACCATCATTTTACTTATCATATCCACCATATTTTTGGCATTTGATAGAATATGTGCATTTGATCATCTATTTTCTATAGCTTTTTCCAAAGCTTCACAAATTTCTAGTGCTTCAGCAGTAATAGCTTTTCCAACAAATTGAATTGGGGTGCCAAAGTATTGAAGAAAATGACCAAAGCTATCCATACTCGCCACTCCAATACTTGCCATCTTCTTTTCCAATTGTAACCAAGCATCTGCAAACATAACAGCACCATCTTATGCTACAGTAATATTTTTATTATCAGAACAGTCAGATATGTGGGAAGGAGAAGAGATTGTAAGCATAGAATTTTCATAGTCATGAAAATCAAAAAGTAATTTGTTTACAAGTTCATTAGGTTCACATATATCCCCATTAAAATTCCACAAACTTCTAGCCTTCAAAATGTCATATGATTGAAATACTTAGTTTAACAATTTCAATAGATTCAAGATATTTATTAGCAGTAATAAAATCATCATACCACCATCCAACAAAGATCTAAAATATTTTCTAAATTAGGCCAATTAATAGGACTTAATTTTCAAACTAACTAAGCTTTATGACATCTAAAGAGCATATGATCAATAGTTTTATTTTCTAAGCCACATACCTTACATATATTACATACATGATTTAAACTTTAAACATTTAGAAATAGTACAATTAACATGTAACACATTCAAAATAAATTTCCTAATAAAATATTTTTATTTGTTCTAAATGTTCTGAGACTATAAGAACTCCAAAAATGTTTTTGAAAAACGAGTGATGACTAGATTGGGGTCTAGCATTGTTAACTCCCTATATCTTGCAATTTTCTTAGCTAAATGATAACCTGATTTAACCTCATAATTATCTGACTTAGAGTGATGCCAAATAATTCTATCCAATGAGCCCGTAGTAGAGACGGGGATAAATAAAATTGCATGAATATCATCAATACAAAATAAATTCTGAAGATCGTGCAACTCTCAAGTATGCATTTTTTGATTGATAAGAACATTAACTTGTAACTCTATATTCACTTGCGTATGATAATGTTGGTAAGAAATTCCACTAGAATTAGGAATCCAAGGGTCAATCCAGACCTTAGTATTTTTACCTGCTCCTACCCTCCATCGGATCCCTTTTTGCAATGATGCTCTTCCCAAAATAATATTTTTCCATATCCAAGAACTAGATGATGAAACAGTAGCTTTAAGGAAGGAATTATTTTGAAAATACTTACTTTTGAGAATTTTAAAGAGTAATGAATCTTGTTGAGTTAAAATTCTCCAAACAAATTTAGCTAACAAAGCTTGGTTAAAAGGTTTTAAATCTCTAAGACAAATTCCACATTTTGATTTGCTAAACAAAGATTCTCACATATTTCAAAATGCATTTTCCTCCTGTCCTTGTTTCTTCCCAACCAGAAATCAGAAAAAATAGTAGTATTAATCTCTTTGCATAGGCTATTCAAAAATTAAAAGCAACATAAAGCATAAGCCGGAATCGCGGATAAAACAAATTTAAGCATCACCTCTTTTCCCACTAGACTTAAAAAATTACTTTTTCAACCCTAATTTTTGTCCTCACTCTATCTTTAATAAATTCCAATATTTTCTTCTTAGATCTTCCAGCTACTGCAGGTAAACCCAGATAAAAGCCTAAATTATTCCTTTTTAAGTGACCTAGCTTTGCAATAATACCATCTTTATCAATTTCAAGAGTATTTTTACTAAATAATATCGCTGATTTATCAAAGTTCACCTTTTGTCCAGAACATTCTTTATAAATATTTAATATTTTAGAGATATTAGTAGCATATTGGATATTAGCAGAACAAAAGATAAGAAAATCATCCCCGAAGAAAAAATGGTTTACAGTAGGTCCCCCTCTAACTAAACTTAGACCTTGAATATCCCCTTGGCATTCCGCATGATTTTATAGTTTAGAAAGACTTTCGGCACATATTAAGAACATATATGGTGACAAATGATCACCTTGTCTTAACCCCTAGTAGGCCAATCGCAGTTTCAACTGAAATAGTTGGTATGTCACATACCAACCATATTCCGACGAGTGTTTTTTTAATAATATGTAATGTCTTATCTATTCATTATTTATTTTGTATACGGTAAAATCCGACAGACCGATTTTATGATCATTTTAGGGCTCCGAAGATGCGCCTCTTAAAGCCCGAGGAAGAGTTCGAAGTGCGATCTCATAAAGTCTCTAAAATGCTTGGCTCAGAGACAATACAGGTCGACGGTGGCCATAGGAAAATGGGGAGTTCCCTAGGCACTTGATGGGATTTGGCAGGTTGAGATGCGCCAGTACCGAGGCATTAAATAACTATATCAATCTCATATCTTTGTAATAAATGCACTTGTACCATACTAGGTTTCCCCTAATATATAAAGGGGATCCTTGTCATTTTGTAGACATCTGTTGCTTAATATTGAATACACAAGAATATTCTCTCTGCTTTCTAACATATTCTCTTGATCTCATTACTTGTATTTATTATTTATATTCATTGTGTTCTATTTATTGTTCTTCATTTATTGCTTATTATTGGCCATAAAAAGCCGTCATTGATTTTATTATAACTGTTAGTCATCCATCGACTACCCTTGGCGAGGCATCAGACTCGACCCCAAGGCCCCGAATAAGCAAGCTCGAGGCCCCAATTGTCGGCCATTCGGTCTAATTATCATCTTGTTTTCAAGCTCTTATCTTGTTTCCAAATCTTTCACTTAGCATCTATTGCCTAAAAAACTAGCATAAAAATAGATCACGTATTTTTAGAACCACAAAATCAAATCTAATTGTAATTACCATTTTCAAGGTAAACATATTTATTTTACCTTTTATTTTTCTTTTTTCTTTTACTTCTTCTCCCAAACCCACCCCTTTCTAAGGTATGCTTCTCCATTTCGTTCCTTCCCCCAACTAAATCATCATTCTTCTTATTTTTTTAATTTCAATTTTTTCCCAATTTCTTTCTGCTTCTTCTTATTCTTTCTTATTTTCATTCTATCCCCTCCCTAATTTATTTTCTTCCCCGGAAGATTTTAAATGGTGAAATGAGATTAATTGAAGACAACTCGTTGGAACCACCGTTTTTGGGATGAGAAATATCGTAAAAAAGAAAATGGAAAAAAACGAAGAAACAAGAGAGAAAAAGAAAAGAAGAAATAAAAAAGGTAAAATAGAAAGGAAAATGCATAATTACAAAGTTCTATTTGCGTCCTTCAGCGGTATCACATCTTTTCCGGCAAGTACTATACCAAGAAGGAGAACAACGTGAAAATAAAGAAGAAAAGAAAAAAGAAATAAGAAAAATGCTTTACAAAAGAAGTTTCAATTATTTTTTTCTTCTCACTTTACTTCGAGATAGTGTATTCACTCTCTATGTCACATGACCTGAAAATGTGGTATCTATTAATATTTTTTCTTTTTAAAATAGATTAATGTTCAAACAAAGACAGGGGTGGTCATAGGACCCTGCAAAGTTTGAGGGTGCAACTAGTAAAGTGATACAACTCCAATAAGATAATTATGTGTTTTTTCTTTACTTTTTGCATTTTTAGGTTAGAACTTAAATTTTAAAAATAAAAATTATCCCGCAGCTTCTATCCATGAATCTTCTTTTGCTTGGTTACAGGACTAGAGCGAATCGTCCGCCTGTTTACTAAGATCATCATAGATTATTAATGCGTGCATTCCATTATCGCGGAAATATTCCCCCATGGCACACCCAGAATATGGGGCCAAAAATTGTAGAGGAGCAGGATCCGAAGCGGTGGCTGCTACAAGAATAGAATATTCCAAAGCATTCGCTTCTGAAAGAATTTGAACTAATTGTGCCACAGTTGAGCGTTTCTGTCCAATCGCTACATAGACACAATACAATGTCTCACTCTCAGAGGTGGCCCTTGAGTTCAGTTGCTTTTGGTTTAATATGGTATCGATAGCAATAGCAGTTTTTCCAGTTTGTCGGTCCCCGATTATAAGTTCTCGTTGACCACGACCTATAGGAACCAGGCTATCTACCGCTTTTAACCCTGTTTGCATAGGCTCGTGCACAGATTTACGTTCAATAATACCAGTGTCTGGCCTGCTACTGCTTCGGATGGATAATACGACGTTACTACTCTCCTTCCTGCTTGCCATTTCCTTTTTAAAGCTGCTCATTCTTCAACCCGTAGTAGGAGCTACATCTCTCAAAGATCGACTCGAAGGTAGCCACACGTATCTTACGATTAAAAAAGGTCGGTCGGCCCATGAGGGCCCATGTAACGATCCGACCAGTCGTTTTTTGTAATTACTTCCCATTACTGATGTCGCCCAAGTTCACACCTCAAATTGGGGTTGTGAAGCGGTCGACGAAACTATAACTACCCAACTAGGAGCCGGGATCGATTCCATAGGAAGCGTAGATGGGACTAGTGGTATATATTTGGACTAAGCGCATTAGGTGTCTAAGTTGCACTTTCACAAACTTTATTTTGCTTATACTTCTAAATTATGCCACGATGTGCAAATATATAGAATATAAAACTAGAGAATAATATTTTTGTGGTTGTTTTTCAAATATATAAAAGGTCTAGGGCTGTGACTTCCACCTAAGTGGTTGCCTGACGGGTTGTGAGCTTTAGAGCGGATTTTGTTGGTCGGGGCGTAATATAGCAATCAACACACAATTACTTACTCAATACCTTTCGGTAATAGAGTGGTTTTGTCCAATTTAGCTTTCTCAAATCCAAATGGGTAATTCACAAAATAGTTGATAGATGCTCAAGTTGAGTTTTACTATCTCTAGATTCAACCTTTTAATTAGGACTATCAATTTCTTGAGTTCACCCCAATTTCTTCTTAACCGAGTTTTGCCACACTCAATCTCTCTTTCTCAAGTAGAGGCTACGTCAAATAGGCTTGAATCAATGTTTGCAACAATTAATTCTAGAATTAAAGCAAGAGCTAGGTTAAATATTACACACCCAACCATAAACAAGCCTTAAATCAAATACCCATTAGGTACCCACACTAGGGTTGGGTCACAACCCTAGATAGAAATTACTCACAGATAAAAATGAAGAAATTAAAGAAGAAATGATAATTAAACTCATATTGCAAAATTAAAAGACAAAATCTAATGTTTAATCACTAAAGTAAGCTAAAATTACTAAAACCAGTAAAGACAAAATGGCTACAAACTTTCTGAAGTTCAAACTTAACCTAAATTTGAAAAAAGAACTATTTATACTTAGCTGAAATTATCAGACAAAATTGTCCTTGTGGAGGTTCTGCGGCCGCACAATTCTGTGTGCGGTCGGCATTTTGAAGCTAGCTTGACAGGATGGACTTCTACGGCCACACCAATTATGGGTTGCGGCCGCACATCTTCAGATCCTACAGACCACACATTTCTGAGTGCGGCCGCACTCTTGATCTTGATCTTGACATGAGAGACTTCTGCGGACCGCATGTTTCTGAGTGCATCCGCACAATAATGGTGCGGTCCGCACTTCTACATGGACCCAAACTCCCATCTCTTTGAACCTCATCTTTTGCAGCCGCACAATAATTGTGCGGTCCGCACTTTGCAAAAGAAACCTGTCAAAGGTTCTTCATGGTCTTCGGCCGCACTCAATATTATGTGGTCCGCACTTTGCTCTTTTTGCTTTGTTTTAGTCCTTGTCCAAAATTACTCCTTCTTGAGTTAGTTTTCATCTCTTTGAATCATATTCCAACACTCCTGCAAGAAAGCACATTTCTTCAGTTTTTGGGAAAACCTTCAAGCAATTTTGAGCTAAAACGAAAGTAAAATAGTGCAAATAAGTAGTTAAAATCCCTACTTTTCAACTCCCCCAAACCTAAGTTTTTGCTTGTCCTCAAGAAAATAAGGTAATTCCCACTTGCACAAGAGAAGAGCTATTTCAACTAGCCTAAGGTGAATCAAATACACATCAATTGGGACCAACAATTACCCACAACACTTATGAATTATTAACAAGGCAATGATTTGACTTTTCAAATACAATAGTTCAAATGTGACACTAGAGCATCAAGAGTTGACTTTATTCATCAAGGAACCTCACTCTTTCATGTAGGTCATTGTGGATCCCAAACTCCTCTTCCTCTACTCTCGGTTATCATATCTCACTTAAGAATTTAACACTCAATTCATGGATTTGTGAAAAGTTCACTCATCTATCTCAAACGAATGTCACAAATACGGTTCTAGGCACCATATGCTTTCCCCTCATATAAATCACCACGAATGTAAGTTCACTCGGCTTGAAATCATGTAGGGCTTTTTCAGAATGTAATGAAGGCTTATTGGACAGGGGTAGGGAATATTGGAATAGAAACGTGTTCATCTTTCCTTAAGCACTACATTTTTCTCTTTTTGACTCATGTTTTGCCGACTCTTTGAGTCATTATCTTTTTCCTCAATGGAACTAGAGAGACTTAACATTACTCTTTCTCGGTTATGATGGTCATTTTCTCCATGCTTTGCATCATTGCTTTTCTTTGAATCCCTTCAACTTTTCACGTTATTCACTTTCTTTTTGCATTTTTCTTTGCCTTTCCCTTTCTTCATTTCTTCTCTTTTTCTGCCTTTATACCACTTTCAAACTCCTTGTCTCTCCCTCAAACTTACGTTTTAGCCAATTACTTCTCAATAGTGATAAGGAAAGCTAGGGTGCCAAGAGAGGGTCAGTACAAAACGGGTAAAGGCCTGTAACGTGACTATTAAATGAGAAAGGTCTTAGGCTCAAATGGGTTGACTAGGAATAGCAAAATTGGTGGGACATGGAACATTTAAAGCGAGCCAAGGTGAGCCTACAATCACTTCTCAAGCCAAGAAAAACATAGAATTTTTCCTAGAAACATATTTGGGGCAAGTTCTTGACCATTCGCAGGGGTACTTGGACTTGAAACAAAAATATCACTTCTCACACAATTGGATTGTTAAAGATGATAGAATCTAGGGCCCACAACAACCATATTCAAGATTGAAAATCACTTATGGTTCAACTAAACCACTCGATAGTTGCTCAAGTCAACAGAAGAGTCTAAAGGTCACTAATTAGAGCTATTTCTTGCCAATAACTTGTTTTTAACCATAAGATCGTAGTTAAATGTGTTGATACCAAGTGAAACATGCCTGACCCTTTTTATTCATTAATACTACTATTTTTATCTAAAAATAAAAAATGGACTCAATCCTTTAAGAAGGTTGTCACATTATCCATCGTTGGGAAGAGCCATCCGGTTCACACAAAACCCACTTTTGGCCCCAAGTGAAGGCTTATTGCTCACTTAAATATAAAAAGAAGCTACCAAATAAAAAAGAAGCTATTAAAGTAAATTAGAAATTATACTACTAAGAAAAACAAACTAAAGAAGCTATGAATAAACTACTGAAAGTAAGACAAATGAATATACAAACCGAGGGGAATAGAATATATACATCAAGAGAGAGGGAGAAATATATACATAATGAATGAGAGAATGAAGATAAAAGAAAAAGAGTATTGAAGTTATTACATGCCCATGTCATATCAAACCAACCAAAATAGACCACCCCTTGAATAAGAATAAGCATTGTCCTCAATGCTTAACAAATATTAGAATAAGGAAGGTAGAGAGTGAAGAGAACTCCTTATGTGGTATCAGTGTGCATGGCATCATCAGCACCCTCGGGATCCTCCAACTGGATCTCATAATCTTCTGCTCGGGGAATAACGGGGTTGGTGAATATCTGAAGCACCTCCTCAGTAGTGTGGGCAGCAAGGTCTGGCTCCTCAAACTGGCCAGTTGCTGCCTCTGATACCTCAGGTACTGGTGGTACTGCTGGTGCTGACTCCATCAGCAAACAAGTGGTATATCCCTAGCGGATGCTATCTTGGCCACTTCGTTTCTCAATCTATCCGCTGATTTCTTCGAAGCCTGAGATTTTCGCATCTTCTTTACCTGTTTGCCCAACTCCTCAATGACTCTCCTATGTACTAACAGAGTATCCATAATGGTCTGCTATTGTTCCAAAATCTTCTTGAATGTTTCCTCCACTGACGGAGGTACCTGTGATGCTGTTGGGGCAGAAGACTGTACTGAAACAACACTGGATATATCAGACAACTTTAAAGTAGTTGTTTGCATCCAGTTGTTGAGACTTGCCAATGTCTGAGAGACTCGCAGTGTAGTGAGTGGATACTTGGATGAGGCAAGCACTGGTAATGATGTAGATGGTCTAGAAGATAGAGGTGGTGGCATGTTAGATATCTCGATGGAAGGACATACTACTGTGGAAGGCATGGCAGTTGTAAAAGGCTCAACGACTGAATATGTAACCACCGCTGTTAGCTCATCAGATTGGACACCGGTGGAAGTTGTCTTACCCTTGAACTTTGGGTTCCCCGGTCCTTGCAAAGAGTACCATGAGAAGGGCTTTTTGGCTCGCACATGTGTATCAAATCTCCTCGGCTCCACCTTTGCATCTGTAAGGTATTATGTAAGGGTGTTGGCATATGGATAGGAGATTTTACCTTTTTGGACAACCACTGACATGTTGGCCGACATGATGGTACCCACATTGATTGGGTACCCAACCATGATAGATACCACTAAAATTGCTCGGGGGAGTGGAAAATTTCTCTCATTCCATCTCGGGTCTATCCGACTGCACACAAAAGTTTGCCACCCTTTTGCTTTAAAATTGATGGTGGCCCATGCAATGGAAATCCCCATTGTGATCCACTGTGGTGGTGGTCCTAGAGCTGCCAAGATCTCTACTAGCCAAGGATGAGCTACATCACCCATTGAAAGCTTTTCCATGTACTGGACTGCCTTTACCTCCTTAAATCCCATATAAGTCTTCAGAGTGCATTGATCGAATCGAACCTTCAAATTCCTCTTTGGTCACTTTGGTACCTTTCTTGATGTGTACAACATTGGCACAAATTCACGTACCAAGTGCTCATTGGCATCCATAAAACTCTGGGTGAACCATATCCACCCCTTGCGCTCCCTAAATTGCCTAAGGACATTTGGATTGTATTTATCCAAGTCCTTCACTAAGAATTGCCTGTCAAGTATGAGCGATCTCTAGGGCCACCATTCCCTAAACTTTGTGAAGGTTGTCAAGCTCACAAATATATCTTCCCATATCTTCTTCTTCTTCGACCTCTCTAGGACGCCTACTATAGTGTCACCTCATGTACCATCATCAGGAACATCATCATCATCATCTACTGGAATAGGTGTTGTAGGGGCATGTAAGGAAAAAGGTTTTGAATCTTGGCTATCCTCTTCCGAGCCCTCAGAAGAGCTAGCAGAGGATGAGGGTTCATCTCGCAGTTGTAGTCTACCCGAAAGCTGTTTTTGTTGGGATTGAGCATCATGTTGTGCTTGCATAGAGTTCACCTCTGAGGCTTCCCTATACGGGAGATAATTCACTAGATTCTGAAGGTTCGGGGACTCTATTGGAAGTTGCCTTCTTGTCTATTGCTTTTTGTACTGAGAGTGAGAGGTTTCCCCTGCCTCGACCTCGGGAGGGTTCACCCCTCACTTTAGAAGTATCACCTCTACCTCGTGATCGAACCATCTTCTGCAATACAAAGCATACATGCCAGTTAAAGTTCAGAAGCAATTAGTAGCTGCATAAAAACAAGACAGTTCACATATGTGAAAGTACGGATTGCACAATATTGAGTGCGATCGCAGACTGCATTATGCGAACCACACAATTTTGCGTGCGGCCATAGACTGCCTTGTGTGGACCACACAATTTTGAGTGTTGCCGCACAAAACCAGGTTCAGACTACTAGTTCTTTGAAGTTTCAAAGTGCGATTGCAGACATTTTTATACGGACCACACAATTTTCTGCGGACCGCATAATTTTTAGTGTGGTCTGCACATTGCATGCTCAGTGTTGTGCCCTAACTCATAATCTGCGGATCGCAAAATTTAATGTGTGGCCGCACCATTTGAAATCCTATGTGACTGACTAATGTTTTTCAACTTTTTGCAAAATGTAGACATGGTATCAGAAAATTAAACATGATACATGATTTACCCAGCCCCCAATGAATGCATACGATATTACCCACACAATTTTAAGAACACACGAAGAACATTTGATATTTTAGGCCTAAAATAATGATGCTATAGAAGAACAAAACTAAGAGCAATTGAAAAATCTAAACATGAATTGAACATACCAGTGATGAAGCTAATGGAATGAGTGTGGAGTTTGAAACAATTTGTGTGCACTCTTCTTGCTTAGGTCTCAAGATCTCAGAGTGTGTAAAGTTGTGAATAGTGTTATGAGGACCTATTTATAGGTTGACCAAATTAGGTAAAAAATGCAGCTGAGTACGGCCGCACAATTTTGAGTGCGGTCCACACTCTTTACCTGAGCCTAGCTGAAGCTCTATGGTCCGAACAAAAGTGAGTGCGGCCCCAAATATTTATGCGAACCGCATAATTTCAAGTGCGACTACAGAATGGCCATTTCTCTACTATTCCAAACTTCAAAGAGTTGCATTATTGGGTCTCCAGTTGTGCGGCTACACAACAAATTGTGCGGCCGCAGATTCCTCTCTGCTGTAGCATACAAAATTGTGCGATCTGCACTTTTTCAACACTTAGCTCTAGGCACAGTCCCTGCAAAGTACACTCATTCATGTATACACTTCAAGACTAGTTAGCACAAAACAAAACCTATCTAAAGAAGAAGAAAAAGATAAAGAAAAAGACACATGGGTTGCCTCCCAAGAAGTGCATGATTTAACGTCACGGCACGACACAGATTACCAATCATTTGAAATGAAGAACCACCATCACATGGCCATCATCAACTTTTCCAAGATAGTGCTTCACTGGGTGCCCATTCACTCTGAACACTTCAACATTCTTATTTTTCAAGTCCAATGCTCCGAATGATGTCACACCAATAACTTCAAATGGGCCACTCCATTTTGACTTCAACTTTCTCGGAAACATCTGTAATCGGGAATTGAACAATAACACGAGATCACCTTCTTTAAACTCCTTGTTCCAAATGTACTTGTCATAGAGGTACTTCATCTTCTCCTTGTATAAGGATGAACTTGTATATGCATGGTACCAAAATTCATCTAGGTCATTCAATTATGTCACCCTTAAGTTGGCGGCAACATCCCATTCAAGGTTCAACTTCTTCAAAGACCACATGACCTTATGCTCAAGTTCCACCAGAAGATAACAAGCTTTCCCGAACACCAACCGGTATGGAGACATCCCGATCGGTGTTTTGTAAGCCGTCCTATAAGACCATAAAGTATCATCAAGTTTTCTTGACCAATCCATCCGGTTGGCATTCACCGTCTTTGACAAAATACTCTTGATTTCCCTGTTGGAGACTTTCATTTGACCACTTTCTTGAGTGTCATAAGAGTTCGATACTTTGTAAGTGACACCATACTTGCTGAGTAAGGTATCAAATCCTTGTTGCAAAAATGCGAACCCCTATCACTTATGATATCCCTTGGAGTCCCAAATCTTGTAAAGATGTTCTTATTCAAAAATGCCACCACGCTCCTCGCTTCATTTTTGGGAAAAGCAACATTCTCAACCCATTTAGACACATAATCAACCGTGACTAGAATGCAGGTGTTTCCATAATAGCTCACAAATGGACCCATGAAATCAATACCCCACACAGCGAAAATATCTATCTCCAAAATGGTGGTGAGAGACATTTCGTTTCTCTTTGAGAGTCCATCAGCCCTTTGGCATTCATCACAATGCTTGACAAGCTCACTAGCATCCTCGTAGAGAGTAGGCCATAGAATCCACAACTAAACACTTTTGCACCATTTTAGCTCCACCATGGTGACCACCATATGGTGAATAGTGGCAAGCCTAAACAATTTGCACTTGTTCCTCCTCCGCCACACATCTTTGAATCACACAATCGGTACAAATCTGGAAGAGGTACGGTTCATCCCAATAATAGTCAAGGCAATCCTGTTGGAGCTTCTTCCTTTGGTTTGAAAAGAACTCATTCGGTGCAATGCCACTCACAAGATAATTTTCTAAATCGGCGAACCATGGAATCTCGGTCATTGAAATTGCTAGAAGTTACTCATCGGGGAAGGAATCATTGATCTTAAGGTCGTAATGTGGCCTCCCCTCCTCCTCCAATTGAGACAAGTGGTCCGCCACTTGATTTTCACTACCTTTGCGGTCTTGGATTTCTAGATCGAACTCTTGCAATAAAAGCACCCACCTCATTAACCTCGCCTTTGAATCCTTCTTGCTAATTAAGTATCGAAACGTCGTATGATCGGTATGGACAATCACCTTTGTACCCATCAAGTATGGGCGGAGCTTCTCCGTAGCAAAGACAATAGCAAGGAGCTTTTTTTCAGTCACCGTGTAATTGACTTGGGCATCGTTCATGGTCTTACTAGTATAGTAGACTGGATGGAAGATTTTGTTGATTCTTTGCCCTAAAACTGCTCCAACCGCCACATCACTTGCATTACACATGATCTCAAAAGGTAAGCTCCAATCTGGTACGGTGATCATAGGAGTAGTTGTCAATTTGAACTTGAGCAATTCAAATGCCTTCATGCAATCCTCATTGAAATGGAATTTGGCATATTTCTCCAAAAGCTTACACAAGGGGTTCACCACTTTGGAAAAATCCTTGATGAAACGGCGATAGAACTCTGCATGACCCAAGAAACTCATTACGCCCTTCACGGATGTAGGGGGCGGAAGTTTAGAAATCACCTCTATTTTGGCCTTGTCTACCTCAATACCATTCTTAGAAATTTTGTGGCCAAGGACAATACCTTCCTCGACTATGAAGTGACATTTTTCTCAATTCAATACCAAGTTCGTCTCTTCACATCTTTCCAAGACCTTATCCAAAATTTTCAAGAAATCATCAAAAGAATTCCTGACTATGGAAAAGTCATCCATAAAGACCTCAAGAAAATCCTCCATCATGTCGGTGAAGATAGCCATCATACACCGTTGAAAAGTCATAGGCGCATTACATAACCCAAATGGTATCCGTGAGAATGCGAAAGTACCATAGGGATATGTGAAAGTAGTCTTCTCTTGGTCCTCTGGAGCAATAAGAATTTGATTGTAGCCGGAATATCCATCAAGGAAATAATAGAAAGCACGACCGGCCAACCTATTAAGCATTTGATCAAGGAAAGGAAGTGGGAAATGATCTTTTCTTGTGACTTTATTGAGCTTGTGATAGTCCATACACACTCTCCACCTGGTCACCGTTCTTGTAAGAATCAACTCGTTCTTTTCATTGGTAACCACAGTCATGCCCCCATTCTTTGGGACACATTGCACTGGAGAAGTCCATGAGCTATCCAGAATGGGGTAAACAACCCTGTCATCCAACCACTTTATGATCTCCTTTTTCACCACCTCTTGTATTGCTTCATTTAGCCTCCTTGTTCAACGGAGGGTATGACACCCTCCTCAAAAATAATCTTGTGCATGCAAAAGGGGGGGGGGGCATATGCCCCGAATATCTACCAATGTCCATCCTATAGCTTTCTTCCTCTTTTGTAGCACTGCCAATGTGGAGTCTACCTGCATGTTAGTCAAATAAGAGGAAAGAATAACTAGTAATGTAGAACAAGGGCCAAGGAATTCATACCTGAGATGTGGAGGCAATGCTTTAACTCCAAAGTGGGAGGCTCCTCTATTAAGGGCTTTATTGGAGGAGTCTTCCAGTTTTCAAGATCCAAGGATAACTTGCGGGGTTCATAAGTGTACAACCCCATTCCTTGCAATGCATTCACACATTCCACATAGCCTTCTTTCTCTTCATCATTATCAAGGCTGAACAAAATGGCTTCAAAGTATCCTCAATATTCATTGTGACACTAGCATCATCAATAATCACATCGATCAGAAAATCCACGAACGAACAAACTTCATTGCTATTCGGCTACCTCATAGATTTGCACACATGGAAGACCGCCTTTTCATCACCCACCTGGAAGGTGAGCTCACCGGATTCCACATCAACAAGAGTCTTCCCTATAACAAGGAAAGGTCTACCCAAAATAATAGGCAGCTCATAGTCCACTTCACAATCAAGAATCACAAAAGTCCAACACATCATCAATAATACCCAAAGGTCTATTCATTATACGATCTGCCATTTGTAGCCTCATGGATGTGGGTCTTGGTTGCCCAATTCCCAAAGTTTTAAACACCGAATAGGGCATCAAGTTTATACTTGCCCCAAGATCATATAAAGCTTTGGCAAAATTGGCACTTCTAATTATACATGGAATTGTGAAAGCACCAGGATCTTCAAATTTAGGATCCATTGAATGCAAAATTGCACTCACTTGATGCGTCATCTTTATAGTCTCACAATTCATCAACATTTTCTTAGTCACCAATTCCTTCATAAACTTCACATAACCCTACATTTGTTCCAAGGCCTCAACCAATGGCACGTTAATTGACAAATGCTTCATCATTTCAATGAACTTTTTGAATTGGTTCTCGCCATTTTGCTTGGCAAGCCTTTGAGGATATGGAGGATGAGGCCTTGGCATTGGTGCCTTAGCCTTTGGAACTATCGGTTTTGGTATGTCCATAATGTGCTCCCTATACGGGTTCACTTTTTCTTGAGTCTCCTCCACATTGTCTTCAATATGAATTCTCACCTCATCATTTGATTGCACTTCATTGCTTGGCATCTCATCTTCATTTACCAATTGTTCATCACCCACAAATTTCTTTTGATTTTAGGTGGTTGTATCCCCACATTTTCAACTCCCTATAGTAATGGCCATGGCATGTCCCGTGTTGTTCCCACCCTCGGGTTCACCGCTGTATCACTTGGTAGTGCCACCTTAGGACGAGTGTTCAAAGCTTGCGAGATTTGGCCCAATTGAACTTCCAAATTGCGAGTTGAAGTGTTGTGAGAGGCTAGTTGAGCGTCGGAGTTAGCATTCTTCTCCATCATTTGTATAAACATGTTCTCAGTTCATCCCATCTCATTTTTGGAAGATCTCGGACCTTGAGAAGGATAAGGAGGTGGGTTGCTCGGTTGTTGAAACATCGAGGGCCTTTGAAAACCCGACCCCTGGTTGTTGTTGTTGTTGTTGTTCCATCATCCTTGGTTGCTACCTCCCCAATAGCCTTGATTATTGCCACTTCAATTACCTTGGTTATTTTGACCATTCCAATTTCCTTGATTGCTTTGATTGTTTCAATTCCCTTGGTTGTTTTGATTGTTCCAATTATCTTGATTGCTTGAATTCCAATTCCCTTGATTTTCTTGTGGTCCCCATTATTGTTGATTTGGGCCTTGATTGTTATTTCTTTGCCCTTGGAAGTTGTTCACATATTGTACTTCCTCCTCTTGTTCATTTTATTGTCCATCTTGATCATTCCACTATCATCTTGCACATAATTTTCAACCCGGTTTTGCACTTGAGGACCTTTTTGCCTTCTCTTGTTTACCATCATACTAACTCCTTTTATTGCGTTTACTTTCTTGGGACCTTGCACTTGTTGAAGTTGAGCTTTGGCTAGTTGATTCATTATGGTAGTCAACTTGGCAATTGCTTGCCCATGATCATGTAATTCTTTATGCAAGTGAATCACATTTGGATCGCCTTGAGGAACGTTTGCTCTACTTTGCCATGCCAATGAAATATCTACCATTTCATCAAGAATCTCACAAGCTTTCGTATACGGCATTATCATGAAATTTCCACCGGCAACTTGATTGACCATGCATTGATTGGTAGTATTGATCCCTCTATAGAATGTTTGTTGAATCATATCCTCCGTCATGTTATTGTTCGGGCATTCTTTCACCATAGTATAGTACCTCTCCCATATCTCATGCAAAGTCTCATTGAGTTCTTGTTTGAAAGCTAGAATCTCATCCCTAAGCATTGCCATATGCCCGGGAAAAAAGAACTTGGAAATGAATTTTTTGGCCAATTCATCCCATGTATGGATAGAATTATTTGGCAACCTCTCTAACCAATACAAAGCCTTTCCCTGTAGAGAAAAAGGGAATAACCTCAGTCTTAAAGCATCCTCGGAGACGTTTGTCTGTTTACTCCCCTAGAAAGTGTCACCATTTCAAGTGCTTATACACATTTTGATTCGGAGACCCGGTAAAGAATCGTCGTTGTTTCAACAACGTAAGCATAACATTTGTGATTTGAAAATTTCGCGCCCTAATACCGGGCAGGACTATGGCATTTGCGTATCCTTCATCCCAGTGTGCCATCGCTCTTGGAGGAGGTGTGGTGGAACGGTAACATTGTCTTGAGGCGGGCGACCTCGTCTGCTTGCTTGAGGTTCAAGAGGAACCTCATCAACTTGGCCATCATCCCCTTCATCCACTAATGGCACGTTTCCACGAGGATCATTGTTGTTGAGAGCCATTGTGTCACCTACAATTGTTTAAGAAAAATGATTAGTTACTCGGAAGGAAAGGAAGACAAATCACACATAAAACCAAATATATAGCTAAATCCGTTTATAACTCCACAACAACGGCACCAAAAATTGATGTTGCCCAAGTTCACATCTCAAATTGGTGTTGTGAAGCGGTCGATGCAATTATAATTACCCAGCTAGGAGTTAAGATTGATTCCACAGGGAGCGCAGATGGGATTAATGGTATATATTTAGACTAAGCGTGTAAGGTGTCTAAGTTACATTTCCACAAACTTTGTTTTGATTCTACTTCTAAATTATGCTACAATGAGAAAATATAAAATATGAAACTAGAGAATAATATTTTTGTGATTGTTTTTCAAATATATAAAAGGTCTAGGGATGTGACTTCCACCTAGGTGGTTGCCTGACAGGTTGTGAGCTTTAGAGCGGGTTTTGTTAGTCAGGGCGTAATATAGTAATCAACACACAATTACCCACTCAATACCTCTCGGTAATAGAGTGGTTTTGCCCAATTTAGCTTTCTCAAGTCCAAATGGGTAATTCACAAAACAGTTGATAGATGCTCAAGTCGAGTTTTACTATCTCTAGATTAAACCCTTTAATTGGGACTATCAATTTCTTGAGTTCACCCCAATTTCTTGTTAGTCATGTTTTTCTAGACTCAATATCTCTTTATAAAGTAGATACCAAGTCAAATAGGCTTGAATCAATGTTTGCAACCATTAATTTTACAATTAAAGCAAGAATTTGGCTAAATATTACCCACCCAACCATAAACAAACCCTAAATCAAATACCCATTAGGTACCCACACTAGGGTTGGGTCATAATCTTAGCTAGAAATTTAGCTACTCATAGATAAAAATGAAGAAATTAAAGAAGAAATGATAATTAAACTCATATTGCAAATTTAAAAGACAAAATTCTAATGTTTAATCACTAAAGTAAGCTAAAATTACTAAAACCAGTAAAGAAAAACCGGCTACAAACTTTCTAAAGTTCAAACTTAGACTAAATTTGACAAAAAGAACTATTTATACCCAACTGAAATTATCGGACAAAATTGCCCATGCAGAGGTTTTGCGGCCGCACAATTCTGTCTGCGGTCTGTACTTTGAAGCTGGCTTGACCGGATGGACTTCTGCGGCCGCACAATTCTAGGTTGCGTCCACACTTCTTCTGATTCTGCGGACCGCACATTTCTGAGTGGCCGCACTCTTGAACTTGAGCTTGACATGAGAGACTTTTGCGGACCGCATGTTACTGAGTGCGGCTGCACTTTTGAATTCTGCCACCGCACAATAATGGTGCGGTCCATACTTCTTCATGAACCCAGACTCCCATCTCTCTGAACCTCATCTTCTGCGGCCACACAATAATTGTGCGGTCCGCACTTTGCAAAGGAAATCTATCAGAGGTTCTTCATGGTCTGCGGCCGCACTCAATATTGTGCGGTCCGCACTTTGCTCTTTTTGCTTTATTTTAGTCCTTGTCCAATATTACTCCTTATTGAGTTAATTTTCATCTCTTTGACTCATATTCCAACACTCCTGCAAGAAAGCACATTTTATCAATTTTTGGGAATACCTTTAAGCAATTTTGGGCTAAAACGAAAGTAAAGAGTACAAATAAGTAGTCAAACTCCCTACTTATCAGTTACCCCTTTTGATGTTTCACACATATGTGTTAATGATTTTATGATTTATGGGGTTGATTAGTTTTGTTCCGGAAATATTTCGGGTTGATTTGGGCCCTTTGATTCTTGTCTTAGAAGCTTAAGTTGGAAATATTGACCAAACTTTGACTTTTATGAAAATGGCACCGGAATAGTATTTTGATGGCTCTAATAGTTTCATCGTGATCTTAGACTTGGGCGTATGCTCGAAATTGTATTCAGAAGTCCGAAGATTTAATTTATGTTCTTTATCCAAAATTTGGCAATTTAAAGTTGAACAGTTTGACCCGTAGGTTGACTTTTAACTATCGAGTTTGGAATTTAATTTTGGAAGTTGGAATAGATCCGTTATGCTATTTAGAACTTGTGTGCAAAATTCTATATCGTTTGGAGTTGATTTGATAGGATTCGGGCGTTTAGTTGTAAACCTAGAGATTCTTGAAGTTTACTTTTAAATTCAAGCGTTTTAGCGTTCGATTCGTAGTTTTAGATGTTATTTTTGTGCTTTTATCGTGCGAGCGAGTTCGTTTGATGTTTTTAGACTTGTGTGGATGTTTTGTTTGGAGCCCCAAAGGCTCGGATGAGTTTCCGATATTTTTAGAAGGTTTTGGAATGAAAATCATAAACTGGTGTGTTGGTGCCTCTAGTGTCGCATTTGCGAACTTAGCAGGGAACCATATGTATCGCAATTTCCTTTCCTTCAGCTTTAGAGTATAATACTTTCCATGAGATAACAATTTCTTCAAGAAGGAATAAAAAATGTGTACAAAGGAAAAGCAGTTCCTAACAATTCTAACGTCAATATGATTGATAGTAAATATTTCTTCAACTTCTTATTCTTACTTTGTTAGCAACTATTTCTGTTCAAGAAGAATAATTTGATTGAATAAAACCCATATAGCAAAAAATAAACAAAAGAAATATTGACCTGCTTCCCCTGAAAAAAGTAACAATAAAATGATCAAAGACCATGTTGGAGTAATAACAAATATCTAGCATTCACAAACGGAGTAATCCAATATCACGACCCAAAATCCTATCTTAAGGATTCTGATGACACCTAGTCTCTAAAACTAGGTAAGTCAATCTCTTACAATAGTTAAAACAATAAAATATGATATTATGAAACAAAGTATATTATAGATGCGGAAATAAAGGTGACATAACCCAATAAAGCGATATCACAAGAAATTCTCATGACTAGATAGTACAGAGTCACGAGCTCTAACTAAAAACATAAAATATCTCAATATACAATACTCTTTGGATAGAAAATTGACTGTATAATGTAAGAAAAGGACTCCTAGGGACTGCAACGACAAATCAGCTTTACCTTGAATCGTTGCGATCAAAGAACCTCACACAGTGTGGGTCCGCTACTTGCAACATTTGGATCTGGAGAAAATATGCAGAATGTAGTATGAGTATACCACGATTGGTACGCAGTAAGTATCAAGACTAACCTCGGTGGTGTAGTAATGAGGTTCAAGTTAAGATACTCACTAGTCAAATATAACCCGCGCAAAACACCAAGGGCCAACAACAACAAGAATAACATAAGGCAATAACTGAATCTCATCAGAATAAGTGATATCAATTTAGAACAAATAAAGGTCTGTCTCAATAATTGAATCAAGCACATATGGCACCTCTTTCCCACATTATCAATCGCCTTCGACGACAAATACCTCGTGCCACTACATAAGTCATACCCGCACGACAATGACCTTGTGCCATATTTTAAGTCACACTCGTACGACAAAGACATCTTGCCATAATGTAAGTCACATTCACACGGCAAAGACCTCGTGCCACCACGTATATCGTACCCCTATCAGTTACTAATAACATGTTCTAGAGGGATTTATCAAGAATCAAATAAAGTAGAGCATGATAATAACTTCTTTATTTTAATTCATTATGTTACCAACAACTCAATAGAGTATGAGATAATAACTCCATGCAGCTAAATTTATCTTGGCAACCAAAGCATCAAGTAATAACAAAGTCACATATTAGCACATTGTAAACAATGCAACAATTCAAGTAGAATGCATGACACACACAAGAAGTCATAAACCGTTCCAACACAAGAATAACAACAAGAGTCACCCTGATCTGCCGCATCACAAAAATCATCCTTATGATGCCGCACGAGCTTCACATTTTAAAAACATTTTCCTGAAATAGCTTCACGCCCATAAGCCCCCTTATATCGCCGCGTGTGCATCACAATGAAGTATTTCTCCTTAATTGTACCATGCACATAAGCCCCTCCTATCTCGCTACATAAGCATCAATACACACACCATCCTTATGTCACCGCATTTGCATATCAATCACAACACAACAACCAATCGCACACCACGTGCATACCCGAACAACAATACCAATAACATACAATACATAGCCCATGACGCACCAACAATAAGTACAAGAATAACAACTGTAAGCACGTGATTTTTGCTTCACGGACAATCGCTCCAAAAGAAAATAAAAATAGTGGCAAATGGCTTCGCTGTACAATTTTTCGATCTTTCCGTGACATGTGTTGTTAGTCGTTTGTGAGTCTGTCCATTTTGCATCTAGTCATTATCAAACAAAAATACAAAAAATATATGTGTCGTTAAAAGAAAATTCAAAAATATAAATATATGTGCGTCGTTCGTTTTAGGTTGTGATTTAACTTACTTAAATATTTTCGTGGTAATTGTGTGGGAATGTTACATTATTGTTGATGTTAATTTCATTATTTTATTTTTGTTTAAAAGAAAAAAAAAGAAAGCAAAAGAGTGAGGGATTAAAATCGATTTGGGCCCAGAAATTGAAACAAAAAAAGGGCCCAAAAACGGCACTCAGACCCAGTCCAAATCCAGCCTGCCCAAGCACGGACTCAAACGACGTCGTATCGGCGTCCCCATTTGAAGCCGTTGATCTGATTCAAAGGAACGGTCCAGATCAGGCTGTTCAACTCACCTCAACGACGCCGTTTCAGGCGAAATGATCTGAGACGTCTGAGCCTCTTGATCCAACGGTCCACACACGCACCCGTGACCCAACCCCTCACTTAAACCAAACGACCCCGTTTAACTATCAAACGACCCCGTCTCATTTCCCACCCTCAGATCCAAGCCGTTGAGATCATCTGATCTAACGTCTCAGATCCAATAAGCCTCCCCATATATAAACTCGACCCTTACCCCCACGCCCCAAGCCGCACCCCCCTTCAGCCACTGTTCACCATCTTCCCCAGGACCCCTTTCCTCTCAAACCCTTAGCAGCCTAGGTTTTCCCCCGTGAGCCCGGTAACCACGGTTCCAATGACCACCAAAATAACATCCCCGATGCACCCAACCACCCTGAACACAAATCCGTTAACCGTCCACCTCGAATCAACCCGTAGCTTCTCGAATCTTCGAACGAAGATTCGAGCAAAAACTAGATCTACACCGATTGACCCCAAACTCACACCACAGCCCCTCCTGACCTCCCTCACCCCCTGAGTGGCTTTTGTTCCGTTCGAATCTGACTGGAATTGAACGGTTCCCAAATCGAACCTCAAGAGCCCTAGGATTCAGATCTATGGGTTTGTCGGAATCAGTGGCAGGATCAGGGCCTAGCAGACTTTTACCGAAGTGTTCTCAGTTGAGAACGCTTCGGTTAAAGTCTATTAGACCCCAAAATCACCTGGCCCGAGTTCGAGCTTGAATCAATCTTAGTTTCATTTTCCTGAGGTATTATTCCTTTTTCTTTTGTCCTCCTAAAATCTATCTGTCGTTCATGTTCTGGTTTGTTTTGTTTCGTGACTCGTCTGTCCATGTGTGTACGTTTTAAGTTAATAATGAGTTTGTTGTTGGTTTTTATTGGTTGTTTGCTGTATATTATAGCTTGTGTAGTCATCTAAATAAGTGTCGTCAACTGAATTCACTTGAAAGATATTATAGCTTGTGTAGTCATCTAAATGAGTCCACATTTCAGTATTGATTACTATGCCTGTTTCTTGTTGGTATTACTTGTATCGGCATGACCAACTTGTACCCTTTAATTGGCACCCTTGTTTGCTTAGAGTTTGAATCATTGCCTGAACTTAGGCAGAGAATTGGCAATTAGCTCTAGAAATCTAACAAACCAGCCTGAAAGCAGTTTGAGTTTAATTAGCTAGTAGTTAGGTATTGGCTGAAATTAGAGAGGTTTATATACTAACTATTAAGAGTTAGGGTAATACAGTAATATGCAAGGTATAAGGGTAATCTTGGCATAAGACAGGGTCTGATTAGGGGATAATTTCAGAATATGTCAAGTGGTAATTAAAATAGGATTAAATTAATGCTAATGGGGGACCAGACCTAAGAGTATGGGAATTAATTGAATAATAAAATGAGCCCATCACTCTTGATTAAACAAAACCAGGCGTGGGGAACCAATGGCTGGCATCAAGAGATGCTCAAGCATGGGTTTAACAGAGTATGGGCAGGCTGCAAGTTGCAGCACGAGGGCAGCTCAGCTGCACTGGGTCATTTGGCCTATAAATAGGTCCTTTGAGAACCTAAGAAGGGCTGGATTTTTAGTCTTCAGAAAAAAGGAAGAATTTTGAGTCTTGAGGCTGGAATCTTTAAGTCTTAAGAAAGGTTTGTGAGTTAAAAGAAAAGACTGAAAACATAAGAGAGTTCCAGTAAGACATTGCAACCAAACACTGTCTGAAAGTTGTATAAGAGTGCATTTTGGTCAAGCTGTCTTGGCCAAGTTCTGTGTTTGTATTGACTGAACTGTTTTTGGTTGTTGAATTGGTAGTGTTACTGCATTGAATACTCTGTTGTTGCTGTTGCTTCATCATTCTTTTCTGGGTTCACTGGTTTGGTACTCGACTATTTGCTGGTTCTCTTTGGTTCTGGGAAATATTGTTGTTTGTCTGTGGACTGTGGACACCACTGGGATTGTTCATTTGTTGTCCGACTCTTTGCTGAGCTTCATCATTATTGGCTGGTTGTTTGTTGCTGTGTTGTTGCTGTGAATCTGCTGATTGCTGTTGTTTGCTGTGTGCTACTCAGCTGATCCTTTTCCTTCTTCTTCTGTTCCTCTATACCAGGTACACACCTAATACACTGTCAAATGTAGCTGGAAATTTGAGCGTGAATGCAAATGAAAAGACCTGAAGAATGTTTTTTTCTATATACATAATTTGCTACCTTAAATATCATGTAATGTAGAAAATTTTATGCTTGTTTTGGATGCTGGGGATAGCCTTCAGGCCTAATACTGACAATGAAGGGTAGTTGAATGTTAGATTGTGTATATAGGATGGTGATAAGAGCATGCCCAAGGTAATAGGTTGTATCTCAGATTTAGTGCAATGGTGCAGTATAAGCATGTAATGTATGCCAAGCATGAAAATCGTATACTGTAAATTAATTTCTTTCCTTTCCAATAAATTTCATATATAACTGTTAAAACCATTTTTAGATAAAGAACACGGTTTACAATCTCAACCCCACGAGGGTCGAGCCCGGGTCAAAACAGACCCAGCAGGCTCGCATCGAACAAGCAGCGGCCCAGGACTGGCCAATCATGCGTGGGCTGGATTTGGGCCCATGATTATTTGTTCGGCCGACTATGCATGTAGCCTCATTTCTGATTTTTTTTAAGAATTTCTGAATGTTGTTACAAACAACTTGCAAGCATGCAATTAATTAGGACTATCTACAGTTTTCAATTAGTAGAGACAAACGCGATAAGAAATGTAGTTGTCGTAGGACATCCTTTCAAAAAAATAAGAACGAGATGAGCCTCGACAAACAAAAACCCATAAGATGCGGGGCCCTTGTTAGAATGTATATTATCGAAGCATTAAGTTTCCAGGACGGGTTGTTTAGCAAATCTCACAACCCTCCTAAAATAACAATACGCTAGACTCTCTAGGACGCGCCTTAATAAATCTTACCTTCTTAAACTCGGGTGCACATTTATGTGACCCAAATCCAAATCTCAACGGAGTCGAAATGTGTTTCTAATCACGGGTACATTGATTGTGACGTGGTTCGAGATGCATGTCCATGACGTTGCAAATTCATTTTAAAAAAAATAAGAATGAGATGAGCCTCGCCAAATAAAAATACAAATTGCGGGGCCCTCAGTAAATATTTGTTTTAAAAATTATTTGGACTTCGGGATGGACCGTTTAGTAAAATTTCACGGTCTTACCCAAAATAAATACGCTAGTCACTTTAGGCGCGTCTTTAATAATTTAATTTCCTTAAACTCGGGTGCACATTGATGTGACCCAAATCCAAATCTCAACGGAGTCAAAGTGTGTCGACGACCACGGGTACATTGATTGTAACGCGGTTCGAGATACATTTTCACAACGTTGCAATTCTTGATAAAAACAGTAAATGATAAAAGCGGTTAAAAGTTAAATTTTGCACATAAGTTCACACTTGTATAAAATCAGATAATCAAGCCGAATATAACAGTTGAGCGACCGTGCTAGAACCACGGAACTCGGGAATGCCTAACACCTTCTCCCGGGTTAACAGAATTCCTTATCCGGATTTCTGGTACGCAGACTGTAATATAGAGTCATTATTTTCCTCGATTCGGGATTAAAATTGGTGACTTGGGACACCCTAAATCTCCCAAGTGGCGACTCTGAAATAAATAAACAAATCCCGTTTCGATTGTCCTTTAATTGGAAAAAAACTCCCTTGCGCCCCTCGGGTGCGGAAAAAGGAGGTGTGACAGCTCTGGCGACTCTGCTGGGGATATAAAACCCAGAACCACTGGTTCAGGGTTAAGAATTCGAGCTTAGTGTAATTGTTATTATTTGGCCTTATTTATTATCTGATTTTATTACATGTTTTGAGCCTAATGTGCTAAGTGTTGCTTTTACCGCCTTGATATTATTTGGACTGTATATATAAACTGTGCCGAAACCCTTCTCTTCTCTCTTGAGGAGCGCACGCTGGTCGTGGCTTCTTTCTGTTAGTGTCATATGCCAAAATAGAACGAGGATTCGGAGGAGTTGCAAAATCGGATGGCCTTTTGGTTACCGGTACACAGCTCCCATCCTTGGCTCGAGTTGTCCGCTCGGGTAAGCCAGGTCTAGAACAAATACCCAGGTTATGAACTTAGTATAACAAAGCCACATGCCGGATCCCTAGTAGGAACGTTTATTTGCATCATGTGCATTTGACTTAGGGGACTCAACACAGGGGTTGGGTCCGTCTAGGACAAGCAACCTGAAAATAATAGACCATCTTTTGGCATCCTATGTGCTACATGTTGTACTTATTCAAGGGTGAATTGTTATGTTGATCACGTTTAATAAGAAGGATAAGGAGATAATTATTTTTGAAAGATCAATACCCAAAAAATGGTTAAAACTCTGCCAGAATTTTGAAAAAAAAAAGAAGAAAATGGGTGTCTTATTAATTTGTTTTAGTAAGGGTCTTTGATTCATTTCTAAGAGAAAAATAGTGTGTCTCCAAATTTCGGCTTATGCCTGAACTACGTCAGTTCGATTCTCGCCGGGTGCAAGATACATAGGCAACCCCCATCGGGCTCAACTTGTTTTTCAAAATATAGGTACAATCCAAATAACGAAAGTTTTAAGGTAACATCGTACTTTTCAGAAACAACCAAAATTTCGTTTTTCTAGAAAAATAGTGTGTCAATTTGTGTATTTGAGTCTAATGAGTCTGGATCTTTGCTTAATCACCCCAATAAACATGCAGAATGAGCATGAGTCCAAGTTTGCCGGTAACAGTTAGAAGCAAAATCCCCTTGGAAGTGCGATTATGGTGGGAGGATTTGGAAAGGTCAGAGCAAGACAAGGTCAAACTGCACCTGGGAGGTTTGGTTGATTTGTTGAAAGTCAGGCCTCGGTGCGACATCATAAAGGCTTTGGTTACATTTTGGGATCCGGCCCACAACGTGTTCCGTTTTTCAGATTTTGAACTCACCCCAACCTTAGAAGAAATGGCGGGTTACATGGACGTCACTGAAGGTTTGAGACACAAATACCTGATCGCTCCAAGGGCTGTGAATTCACACAAATTCATGGATCTGTTGAAGATAAGCAAAGGAGTCCCATACGCTGAACTGGATAGAGGTTTTTCTACCCTACAATTCATATACCAGAGGTACGGGAGCAAAGGAGGATTTAATGATCCAGAAAGTGGTATTTGCAGCAGGGGAAATCTGGTAAAATGGAATGAGCATAGGCGGTTCGCTTTTATGGTGGCATTTTTGGGCCTTGTGGTGTTTCCCCGAAAAGATAGAAATATCGATCTAAAGGTGGCTGGAATCGTCAAAATCCTGATTACCAACGATAAAAGCATCCTTGCTCCCATGATAATGTCAGAAATATACCGAGCCCTCACAGCTTGTAAAGCTGGAGCAGACTTCTTCGAAGGGTGCAACTTGTTGTTACAGATGTGGATGATCGAACACTTGTGTCACCATCCTCAGTATATGCACTACATGTCTACAAATGGGGGCTGCATCGAGGGTTATAGCCTAAGGGTTTCAGGTTTTCGATCACCGGGAGGGTTTGAAGAATGGATATCCTATCTCCGGATCATCACCGCAGACCAAATAAACTGGACTTTGGGTTGGCTTTCTGTGGAAGAAATCATATACATGCCCGCCACTGGTCCTCACTTCCTCTTGATGGGACTCAGGGGTATTCAACCTTATGCCCCTTACAGGGTAATGAGACAGTTGGGAAGATGTCAAGTACTACACCCGGACGAAGATCTCAGCACTTATGCAGTCGAGGTCAGCAGTGACGGCCAATTTCCTGAAAAGACAGTTCGTTGCATATGGAGTGAATGCCAGTACTTGACGGCAAATACCCGGGTAAATGATGTGTCTAGGGGTGAAGTCTCGCCGGCCTATCTCACTTGGCAGAACAAGAAGAGCATCGTAAAACGGCCAACCAAACGGCCTCACCTCCGAAATTTTGTTGAGTCATCGCAAGAACAATGGGACTGGCTCGCAAAAGAGGAAGGTTACCTGGTTGAAATTAGGAAGCTGAAGCGACAAATTGAAAGGATGGTATTCGAAAACAACGTGCAAGCCGCCCAAGAGCAGGCTGAAAAAGACAAGTTAGCCCAAGAGAACCAAACCCTGAGGGCCCGCCTTCGCCAAGCCAGTAAGAATAACATCGACCGACAGAAGCGCTGCTCCGACGAAAGATTGATAGCCAGTTTGAGAAATCAGGTCATCCAGAGCCAAGATGAATTAGACCAATCAGAGGCTTGCATAGCAAGGATGAGGGTCAAATGGGCAGAAGGTACAATGGCCCGGAGGAAGCACCTACAGCAAGTCATGAGGAATTGTGAACTGAGCGTCAAAACAGCAAAGGAAACGAATTCCGCCCTGCAAGAGCGGATCTTCAAGCAAACACAAGATGCCCAAGCCGACAGGAGACGCTATTACAATGCAATGACAAAGCTGGAAAGGCAAATGGATATTTTCCAGGATCAGCTCGCCACCAATGCACAAACGCTAGGATTAAGGAGCCGACAGATAAGGCAGTTGTTCGCAGAAAGGGACAACATTCGAGCAAGAATTGACAAAATCGGGCATTACATCTACCTAAAATGTTTGGCATGCGAGCAAACACCTCGGGAAACCCTCATTGCTTCCATCATGGGCTGCGTCCACCAGATTATGAACGAGTTGAAGAGCCTGCAAAGAGACCTTACACCTAGGGCCGCGAAAGGGCCGAAAGATGCCTCGTGGGTCCCTAAGTTGGAAATTTAGTTGTTGATCGAGTCCTGGTCGTTTTGTTTGTTGTTTCCCCATATGTTGTTTTCTTTTCCTCAAACCATGTTTAAAACCATGGAGTCTGTGCTACGCTATTCTGTTTGAAGCAATGTGTAATAGCAAATTTTGATAATGAAGTTAAGCAACTCCGGAAGAATTTCTATGTGTGTTTACTTCGAGGCAGAACTACGCCTGGTCTGATTCACGCGGGGACGTGATACGTAGGCAATCCCCATAAGATTCGACCGCTTTAAATAAATAAAGAAGAGAAAATGTAAATAAAATAAAACGCAGGGTTTCACAAAATACTTTAAAGGGACGAATGTGCAAACCGGGATGACGCATGTTGTTCGAAGCAAAGCATGTAGAAACGGTTAACTGCCTAGGTGCATTGCATCCTCTATGTGTTATGATCAAATCTGTTAAGCTCTAACGCTAACAAAGTTTGTTGTTGTCTGATACCAGACAGTTAGTTGTTAAAGAATTCTGGCAACACATTCATACCAAACCAGATCCAAAGGACCGGTAGCAACAAGCATGACTACTTCGGAGAATAGCAATGAGGAAGAAAGGCCGATGAGCCAGTTGTTAAAAGAAGCGATGGAAAAGATTGAAAGGATGGGACTAGAAATGAATGCAATGCAACTAGCCCTAGCCAAAACACAAAAGAGTCCTGAAACACTGGGACACATGCCGGAATACCCTCACTCTGGCCCTTCCACAAGCCGCCCAAATCCCCTCTATCATCAAGAAAGAAGCCCTCACGATTCCCAAGCTCCACCACCCCATCAACCTCTCCCAACACCCAACATTCCCATTTTTGTGGGACCTACATCAGCCCCTTTGCAGCGAACGACTAGTGAGCCATTGTTTCAGGCTCACGACACCCAATACTATCCCCCCGAGCCTACATTCCATGCACCCGAACCACAGGCTTACAATCCCCATTTGGAAGTACCGGCAGAGGTTGAGAAGCCGGTTAAGGCCCCTGAACAGGATGAAGTGTTGAGAAAGTTCAAAAGCCTGGAGCAATCCTTCAGGAACTTGCACGGGCTGGGCAATCAAGTCAGCGTGGCATACAAAGATCTGTGCCCTTTCCCAGACGTCCAACTCCCGGCTGGGTTCAAGATGCCCAAGTTTGATTTATATGAAGGGCACGGTGATCCCATGGCACATTTGCGGGGATTCTGTAGCAAAATGAGAGGGGCAGGAGGCAAGGAAGAGCTTTTGATAGCTTATTTCAGCCAAAGTCTGAGCGGATCTGCGCTGGAATGGTATACCAGGCAGGATTTCAGCAGGTGGTACACGTGGGATGACCTGGCGCAGGCTTTTGCAGGTCATTTCCAGTACAATCTGGAGATAGTCCCTGACCGTCTCACGTTATTGAGAACTGGGAAGAAACCCGGGGAAAGTTTTCGCGAGTTCGGGTTCCGCTGGAGAGAACAAGCAGCTAGAGTCGATCCTCCCATGAGAGAGGGAGAGATGGTGGACTATTTTTTGCAGACATTGGATCCAACCTACTTTGGTCACTTGGTGACAACGGTTGGAAAATCTTTCAACGAGGTGGTCAAGATAGGGGTCATGATAGAAGAAGGTTTGAGGTCGGACAAGATCTTGAACTATTCGGCACTCAAGGCCACAACCCAGGCTATTCAAAGCGGCACGGGAGGTGCGCTGAGAAGAAAGAAAGAAGAGGTTGCCACGATCGAGGCAGGCAGTTGGTCCAGGGCTGGCAGGCCGCACTACAACCAACCCAGGCCTCACAGGTCAAACTACCCATACAACCCACCACAAAATTTCTATCCACCTCGAGAACCACATTGTTCCGTACACCAAGCCCAGGTATACACTCAGCCTCCGGTTCGCCCACAATGGCGCGCACCGGCTCCCCAGAACATATATGCACCACCACAAAACACCTACCCTCCACCAAGGGCATATAGAAACCCTTCAGGGGCAGGCTTCCGGGGAAATCCAGATGCTAGGAATGACAGGTTGCGGAAGCAAAGAACCTTCACGGAGCTGGGAGAAACCTACACCGCTGTGTTCCACAAGCTGCGGCAATTGGGTTTGGTTAGTCCTGTCCATACTCGGGAACCAAATCCCCCGCCTCAGAATTTGGATCGTTCAATCAGTTGTGAATACTGTTCAGGGATGCTCGGGCACGATACCGAGAAGTGCTGGAAGTTAAGGCATGCCATACAGGATCTTATTGACACCAATAAGATCGAGGTCCAGACACCGGAGGCTCCTAACATCAACCAAAACCCACTGCCAGCGCACCACGAAACTCACATGATTGAGTTGGTGTGTGAGGGAGGAGAATTAAGAAAACCCTCACAAATAGTGATGATGATCCAAGCCACCCTGAAAGAAGTCTTAACCAGTGGAGGAACGAGTGTACAATCGCAGGGAGAAGGCGTCAAGCCGGTAGTGATATTGGGGAAGAGCCCGTCCATCATAGCAAGCAAACCCGAGCCAAGCAAGTTGGTAATACCAGGGATCCTGCCCACACCGGCAGTCGTGTTGAAAGGGGTATGTAGAGAACGGGTGACCATAAAGCCTGTGGTCCAACTGCCGATGATTGACAGCAGGGCTGTGCCTTGGAAATATGAAAAGGCAGTGGTGACGTACCAAGGAAAACAGGTGGAAGAAGTCAGTTGTGAAGCGCAAGGGCTGACTCGATCAGGTCGATGTTTTGCTCCGGTGGAGTTAAGAAAAACCAACCCAGTGGCAACCAAGAAGCCAGTGTCAGAAGAAGAGGCTGAAGAATTCCTGAGGAAGATGAAAGTACAAGACTATTCTGTGGTTGAGCAGCTGAGAAAAACACCTGCCCAGATCTCACTATTGTCATTACTCCTCCATTCCGAGGAACATCGTCGGGCCCTGTTAAAGATATTGAACGAGGCTCATGTACCCAGTGAGATTTCTGTAAACCACCTGGAAACCATTGCCAGCAAGATTTTCGAGGTGAATAGAGTGACATTCTCAGATGATGACCTGCCGGTGGAAGGAACGGAGCACAATAAAGCTCTATACCTAGCTGCCAAATGTGAAGACTCGGTGGTAACCCGAGTATTGGTGGATAACGGCTCAAGCGCCAATATTTGTCCATTATCCACCCTGGACCAGTTAAAGATTGACCGTGGAAGAATCCGAGAGAATAGCATCTGTGTCCGGGGGTTTGACGGAAACGGAACAACCACTGTGGGGGATGTTGTACTTGAACTGACCATTGGGCCAGTCCTATTTACCATGGAATTCCAGGTGTTAGATGCCACAGTTTCTTATCACCTGCTGTTAGGACGACCCTGGATTCATGCAGCTAAAGCGGTGCCTTCCACCCTACATCAGACAGTGAAGTTCGAGTGGGAAAGACAAGAGGTCGTGTTACACGGCAAAGATACAACATGCACCATGGGCGGAACCATTGTACCTTTCATAGAGACCGCTGATGACAAAGGTCCTTGGGTCTACCAGATTTTCGATGCAGGATCGGCCAACAAAATTTCTGAAGGAGAAATCATCCCGCACCCGAGGATAGCTGCCGCCACAGTCATGATGGTCTCAGAAATGCTGGGTAACGGATTCGTGTCGGGAAAAGGCCTGGGAGTCGAGCTTCAAGGGATAGTCCAACCTGTCTCCCTTCCTAAGAATTTGGAAACTTTCGGGTTGGGGTTCAAACCAACCGCAGCAGACAGGAAGCAAGCGCGAAAAATGAAGAAGAGGGTCTGGTTTCTTCCTAAACCAGTACCACGCCTCTCAAGGTCTTTTGTCAAAGCAAGTGCCAAGGGGTCACCGGTCCCAAAGATTCAAGGACCTTTGATCGGTATAAATGAAGACCTGAATCAGAGTTTTGAGAGACTATTCGCGGATGTCAGTATGGTGGAAGCTGGAGAAGGTTCCAGCAGAGCAGAGATACAATTTGTGGGGCCTGAGGCCAAGACCAACAATTGGACGGTTACTCCTCTTCCTGTCCGAGGGGAGTCTTGGTAGTAGGCTTTGATTAATGTTTTGTTTGTTTGTTTGTTTGATCGGATTATTCAAGGGTGTAATCCAAATTTTACTTTCGTTTTTGTAAAAGTGTGAACCCTTTTATCCCGCAAATTTTAATAAAGTTCTTCTCTTTTATCCCATTTTAATTTTTGTTTTGTTCTTTTTCTTTCTGAACAGTTCTCTTTTTACTGGTTCTAATGACATGGCATGCACAGCGGATCTTCGACCTAGTCTAATAAATCAATCTGAAACCGACTCAATGATGCAAAAGGTCGTTTGTGACGATGAATCTGAATGTGACGAAGGTGAAGCCTTCGAAGAAATAAACAGAGAACTGTGCCAATTTGAAGAGAAACCCAAGCCTAACCTAAATGACACCGAGGCTGTGAATTTAGGAGACGCTGATAACGTCCAAGAGACCAAAATTAGCATCCACATTGAGCCGAATGTCAGAGTAGAATTGATCAAAACTCTCAGGGAATTCAAAGATGTTTTTGCCTGGTCATACGATGATATGCCTGGATTAAGCACCAATTTAGTGGTTCACAAATTACCCACTGACCCGGCATACCCTCCGGTCAAGCAAAAGCTAAGGAAATTTAAAACAGAAATGAGTGTAAAGATCAAAGAAGAAGTGATTAAGCAGTTGCAATCGAAGGTCATTCGGGTCACTCGGTATCCCGAGTGGTTGGCCAATGTGGTACCAGTCCCAAAGAAGGATGGAAAAATCAGGGTGTGCGTTGACTACCGCAACCTCAACAAAGCAAGTCCCAAGGACAATTTTCCGCTACCCAACATTCATATCTTGATCGACAATTGCGCAGGGCGCGAGATCGGATCCTTTGTGGATTGTTATGCAGGTTATCATCAGATCCTAATGGATGAGGAGGATGCTGAGAAGACAGCGTTTATTATGCCATGGGGAACCTACTGCTATCGGGTAATGCCGTTCGGATTGAAGAACGCCGGGGCAACATACATGCGAGCAATGACTGCTGTGTTTCATGACATGATACACAAAGAAATCGAGGTGTACGTCGATGATGTGATCATCAAATCTTGGCGTCAGGAGGACCATGTAGCAGACCTAAGGAGATTTTTCCAAAGACTCCGGAGGTATGATATCAAGCTTAACCCGGCCAAATGCGCATTCGGGGTTCCATCAGGAAAGTTGCTAGGATTCATCGTCAGTCGACGGGGGATTGAGTTAGACCCATCCAAAATTGAATCCATCCGAGATTTGCCACCGCCAAGGAACAAAACAGAGGTAATGAGTTTGCTGGGTAGACTCAATTATATCAGCAGGTTCATCGCTCAACTCACAGCAACTTGTGAGCCCATATTTCGGCTGCTGAGAAAGGACGCTGCAGTAGGTTGGACAGCAGAGTGTCAGGAGGCCTTCGACCAAATCAAAGGGTATCTGTCTAATCCACCCGTATTGGTCCCGCCTAAGCCCGGGAAACCCCTAATCCTTTACCTGACGGTCTTGGAAAATTCATTTGGTTGTGTACTGGGGCAACATGATGACACAGGAAGGAAGGAGCAGGCCATCTACTATCTTAGCAAGAAATTCACAGTGCATGAGGTCAAGTACACTCAACTCGAGAAAACATGCTGCGCCCTAACTTGGGTAGCTCAGAAGTTGAAGCACTACCTGTCTTCATATACTACTTATCTCATATCCCGCTTGGACCCATTGAAGTATATCTTTCAGAAACCTATGCCCACGGGAAGGTTGGCAAAATGGCAAATTCTGCTCACCGAGTTTGATATCGTCTATGTGACGAGGACAGCCATGAAAGCCCAGGCACTGGCAGACCATTTGGCAGAGAATCCCGTTGATGAAAAATACGAGCCCTTAAGAACGTATTTTCCTGACGAAGAGGTGATGCATACGAATGAGTTGGAATTACCTGAGGAACCGGGTTGGAAGCTTTTCTTCGATGGAGCTGCAAACGCAAAAGGGGTTGGAATAGGAGCAGTACTCATTTCTGAAACAGGACGGCATTATCCTGTTACGGCTCAACTACGCTTCTATTGCACCAACAATATGGCCGAGTATGAGGCTTGCATTCTGGGTCTGCGCCTGGCTGCTGACATGGATGTCCAAGACGTCTTGGTCTTGGGAGACTCGGACCTCTTGGTACATCAAATTCAGGGAGAATGGGAAACACGATATCTAAAACTCGTACCATACCGACAATGCTTGCATGATCTGAGCAAGCAATTTCGATCGGTGAAATTCAAACATATTCCGAGAGTTCACAATGAGGTTGCAGATGCTTTGGCCACCTTAGCATCAATGCTGCACCACCCTGACAAAATGTATGTTGATCCTCTACACATCCAGGTCCGTGATCAGCACGCCTACTGCAATGCCATAGAAGAAGAAGCAGATGGCGAACCCTGGTTTCATGATATCAAGGAATACCTCAGGATGGGGATATATCCAGAACATGCCTCTGGAGACCAAAAAAGAGCCCTTCGGCGTTTGTCGAATGGTTTCTTCCTCAGTGGGGGAATATTGTACAAAAGAACCCCGGATCTGGGATTGTTGAGATGCATAGATGCCAGGCAGGCAACAACGGTTATGGCAGAAGTACATGCTGGAGTTTGTGGACCACACATGAGCGGGTATGTGTTGGCAAGAAAGATCCTTCGAACAGGGTGTTATTGGCTCACCATGGAACACGACTGTATCACTTTCGTGAGGAAATGCCATCAGTGCCAGATACATGGAGATTTGATTCATTCTCCGCCAACAGAGTTACATACGATGTCAGCACCCTGGCCGTTTGTGGCATGGGGCATGGATGTCATTGGGCCCATCGAGCCAGCAGCATCCAACGGTCATAGGTTCATTCTAGTGACCATTGATTACTTCACCAAATGGGTTGAGGCTAAAACCTTCAAATCAGTAACCAAGAAGGCAGTGGTGGACTTTGTTCACTCCCATATCATCTGCAGATTTGGGATCCCAAAAGTGATCATCACGGATAACGGGGCGAATCTTAATAACAGCTTGATGAGAGAGGTATGCCAACAATTCAAGATTACACACCGCAATTCCACCCCATATCGTCCTAAGGCAAATGGAGCAGTCAAAGCAGCCAATAAGAATATCAAGAAGATACTGCGAAAAATGGTGGAAGGGTCCAGACAATGGCACGAGAAATTACCCTTTGCTTTATTGGGTTACCGCACTACCGTCCGGACTTCCATAGGCACAACTCCTTATTTGTTGGTGTACGGAACTGAGGTCGTGATACCAGCGGAGGTCGAAATTCCGTCCCTCCGAATTGTCGCTGAAGCCGGGATTGATGACGATGAATGGGTCAAAGCTCGATTGGAACAGTTAAGCCTGATAGATGAGAAAAGATTGGCAGCAGTGTGCCATGGTCAGCTGTACCAGAAGAGAATGGCAAGAGCGTATAATAAGAAGGTGCGCCCCAGGAAGTTTGAAGTAGGGCAGCTGGTATTGAAGAAGATCCTCCCACATCAGGTCGAGGCAAAAGGCAAATTCGCCCCAAATTGGCAAGGGCCTTATATCGTGACCAGAGTATTGTCCAACGGTGCTTTGTGTTTGACAGATGTCGAAGGTAGATGTGTCGACATGGCTATCAATTCAGATGCAGTCAAGAGATATTATGCGTAACTTCTTTAATTATGGCAATTTTTGGTTTATTTGTTTGTATTTGGCATTTGTTGAATAATGAGATGACGGAGGCAATTCTTTCTTCTATCCAAACACTTTTAACCCTTGCTTCCCCCTTTGAGCCTTAAGCAATTCTTTCAATACCCTCTTTTGGAATCACTAATGGGAAAGATATGAAAAAAAGGAGAAAAGAAAAGAAAAAGAAAAAGAAAAGAAAAGACATGAAAAAAAATGAAAAAAAAGAGAGAGAAGAAGATAAAATCACAGGAAATACAAAACCGTGGGAACTACGTTTGACCTGATTCCTCAAAGAGGATACGTAGGCGACTCACGGCTCGGTCATAGTATGCATCATAGTGAATATAGGATGCATAATGTACATAGTGCGCATAATAGGCACAATGCGCGTAACGCACATAGCTCAACATAAGCGTAAAAAATAAATTCCCCAAGCAAAAACTGGGGCAGAAGTTATGTTTTAAGTTCCAACAAAGGTTTGATTCCAAAAGTTGTAGCACATCACCCTTCAAATTGTTTTCATTCTTATGGCCTTTCTTTAACCCCACACCAAAACCAACATCAACATCCAAAAGACCTCCCGATCAATGTTCGAGAGATGCCAAGTCCGGCGAATAAGGCCGAGAATAATACACTGATCCCCAGCAAAGAAGAGGATCGTAAGACTGGAAATGAGTTGATGGTCAAGGGAATCTCCAGAAAGGAGGGACGTATCTACAACACCCCGATTTCCCGAAAGAAATAAAATGAGAGAGTCTTATCGGTGAAGACCTTCACAGGCACCGGGAGGCGATGTAAGATGAGGGATATGAAATGAGAGAGTCTTATCGGTGAAGACCTTCACAGGCACCGGGAGGCGATGTAAGATGAGGGATATGAAATGAGAGAGTCTTATCGGTGAAGACCTTCACAGGCACCGGGAGGCGATGTAAGATGAGGGATATGAAATGAGAGAGTCTTATTGGTGAAAACCTTCACAAGCACCATGAGGCGTCGGGAGATGAGAGAAACGAGAGAGTCTCATTAGTGAAAACCCCTCGAAGGGCACTATGAGGCGACAAGACAGATCAGCAAAAGCTACAACATCCGAAACGGACACTCGTTTATCATCCCCAGCAAGTCAGACCATTGGGCGAATCGATTGATACAAATAGACTGGGTCGGGAATCTATGGTGCACGTCATGATCACGGGGACCAGTCATATCCTCCAGATAAGTTCTTTTGAGTTTCTTCTCCCACCAAAATGTTGGTTCAGAAAGATCTACTACTTTTCCTACCTTTTACCTCTTTTTCTAAAAAGTGTCTTGAAAGGATTTTTCAAAGCTTACTACCAGAAACCGGAGGGGAATTCATCCAATGTAGGATAATACAAACAGTCCTAAAGGCCGGTCCCAGGCAATGCAGTGATCATACCCGACACTATCGGAGGAAGTAAGCTCATAAAGGGAGTGGTTTTCAGGAGTTAAAAGCAGACTCCCACAGCATGTGCTTAAAGAGAAAGCAGAAAGGGGAATTAATTGAAAGCCAATCCCCAGCAGGCTAGAGACCCCACCCTGCAGGCAACTCTGCCCGTTAATCGATTATGGGGACATAGAGCAAGAAAAGGGGAAGAAAGAAAAGTTGCTCGCCGGAAAGGCACCCTCTACCACCACAATGAAAACTAATTAAATCCTTTTGTCTGCTGCAGGAAAACAAAGAATTGATGATGGCAGCAAGATGCAACGCCATGGAAGTCACCAAAAACTGGGGCAGAAAATTTTCTGCCAATTGTCGAAAATTTTCTCAGAAGAACGGGGAACCAATTTCAATACATTTAAGTTCTAGGTCACCCACCAGTATAATGCGGGAATACTTTTAAGTTCTAGGTCGCCCACCAGTATAATGCGGGAATACATTTAAGTTCTAGGTCGCCCACCAGTATAATGCGGGAATACATTTAAGTTCTAGGTCGCCCACCAGTATAATGCGGGAATACTTTTAAGTTCTAGGTCGCCCACCAGTATAATGCGGGAATACATTTAAGTTCTAGGTCGCCCACCAGTATAATGCGGGAATACATTTAAGTTCTAGGTCGCCCACCAGTATAATGCGGGAATACTTTTAAGTTCTAGGTCGCCCACCAGTATAATGCGGGAATACATTTAAGTTCTAGGTCGCCCACCAGTATAATGCGGGAATACATTTAAGTTCTAGGTCGCCCACCAGTATAATGCGGGAATACACTTAAGTTCTAGGTCGCCCACCAGTATAATGCGGGAATACATTTAAGTTCTAGGTCGCCCACCAGTATAATGCGGGAATACATTTAAGTTCTAGGTCGCCCACCAGTATAATGCGGGAATACTTTTAAGTTCTAGGTCGCCCACCAGTATAATGCGGGAATACATTCAAGTTCTAGGTCGCCCACCAGTATAATGCGGGAATACATTTAAGTTCTAGGTCGCCCACCAGTATAATGCAGGAATACTTTTAAGTTCTAGGTCGCCCACCAGTATAATGCGGGAATACATTTAAGTTCTAGGTCGCCCACCAGTATAATGCGGGAATACATTTAAGTTCTAGGTCGCCCACCAGTATAATGCGGGAATACTTTTAAGTTCTAGGTAGCCCACCAGTATAATGCGGGAATACATTTAAGTTCTAGATCGCCCACCAGTATAATGCGGGAATACATTTAAGTTCTAGGTCGCCCACCAGTATAATGCGGGAATACATTTAAGTTCTAGGTCGCCCACCAGTATAATGCGGGAATACTTTTAAGTTCTAGGTCGCCCACCAGTATAATGCGGGAATACATTTAAGTTCTAGGTCGCCCACCAGTATAATGCGGGAATACATTTCAGTTCTAGGTCGCCCACCAGTATAATGCGGGAATACATTTAAGTTCTAGGTCGCCCACCAGTATAATGCGGGAATACATTTAAGTTCTAGGTTGCCCACCAGTATAATGCGGGAATACATTTAAGTTCTAGGTCGCCCACCAGTATAATGCGGGAATACTTTTAAGTTCTAGGTCGCCCACCAGTATAATGCGGGAATACATTCAAGTTCTAGGTCGCCCACCAGTATAATGCGGGAATACATTTAAGTTCTAGGTCGCCCACCAGTATAATGCGGGAATACATTTAAGTTCTAGGTCGCCCACCAGTATAATGCGGGAATACATTTAAGTTCTAGGTCGCCCACCAGTATAATGCGGGAATACATTTAAGTTCTAGGTCGCCCACCAGTATAATGCGGGAATACTTTTAAGTTCTAGGTCGCCCACCAGTATAATGCGGGAATACATTTAAGTTCTAGGTCGCCCACCAGTATAATGCGGGAATACATTTAAGTTCTAGGTCGCCCACCAGTATAATGCGGGAATACATTTAAGTTCTAGGTCGCCCACCAGTATAATGCGGGAATACATTTAAGTTCTAGGTCGCCCACCAGTATAATGCGGGAATACATTTAAGTTCTAGGTCGCCCACCAGTATAATGCGAGAATACTTTTAAGTTCTAGGTCGCCCACCAGTATAATGCGGGAATACATTTAAGTTCTAGGTCGCCCACCAGTATAATGCGGGAATACATTTAAGTTCTAGGTCGCCCACCAGTATAATGCAGGAATACTTTTAAGTTCTAGGTCGCCCACCAGTATAATGCGGGAATACATTTAAGTTCTAGGTCGCCCACCAGTATAATGCGGGAATACTTTTAAGTTCTAGGTCGCCCACCAGTATAATGCGGGAATACTTTTAAGTTCTAGGTCGCCCACCAGTATAATGCGGGAATACATTTAAGTTCTAGGTCGCCCACCAGTATAATGCGGGAATACATTTAAGTTCTAGGTCGCCCACCAGTATAATGCGGGAATACTTTTAAGTTCTAGGTCGCCCACCAGTATAATGCGGGAATACATTTAAGTTCTAGGTCGCCCACCAGTATAATGCGGGAATACTTTTAGCTCTAGAGTTTGGAATCAGTAACCCCACCTGAAGACGGAAGGTTACAACAAGAGAGCCCCAAGCAGGAAAACAATAAAATCCCCAGCGGTAAGAAGCAGAAGGCTGCAAAAGCAAGCGCACATTCAAAAGGAAGAAGGAACACGTCTCAGAAGAAGCAGTTTGAGAACGCTATGGCATGCCCAACATAACAATTCTGATGAAAAGCCATACCAATGAAGAAACCATTGAAAGATTTAAGGAGGAAAGCCATGTTCCCAGCAAATCAAGCAAAGTGATAAGAACTGACATTCAGAAAAGGTGAAGGACCAGCATCATCTCCAAGTTCACAAAATAAAGGCGTCAGAGGAAAGCGTTGGCCGACAAGAAAGCATGACAACAAGAGCAAGTTGGAGATAGATGAGATCTCATACTCTAGCTTAACTTCTTGTTTTTCCTTTTAGAGCAATGTAACAGGGAGATCGGTTGAGCAGTAGCATCCTACAGCAGCATGCGACAACGCACAACAACACCAGGCACTATAGTCACACGGTAGTCCCAGCTACCAGAATTTCCCGAACTACATTGACCTGATTCCTGTTCGGCCCAGGATATGTAGGAAACCTCTGAAGCAAAGGTTCGGTCAAATCTTTTTCAAAAATGCTTCACACGGAGTATTCGGACGGGCAAAAATCGCTCGCTTTATCTTTGCGTGAAAACCCTTCGTGTCTTCGTGCAAAGAGGGGCAGCTGTAAGCACGTGATTTTTGCTTCACGGACAATCGCTCCAAAAGAAAATAAAAATAGTGGCAAATGGCTTCGCTGTACAATTTTTCGATCTTTCCGTGACATGTGTTGTTAGTCGTTTGTGAGTCTATCCATTTTGCATCTAGTCATTATCAAACAAAAATACAAAAAATATATGTGTCGTTAAAAGAAAATTCAAAAATATAAATATATGTGCGTTGTTCGTTTTAGGTTGTGATTTAACTTACTTAAATATTTTCGTGGTAATTGTGTGGGAATGTTACATTATTGTTGATGTTAATTTCATTATTTTATTTTTGTTTAAAAGAAAAAAAAAGAAAGCAAAAGAGTGAGGGATTAAAATCGATTTGGGCCCAGAAATTGAAACAAAAAAAGGGCCCAAAAACGGCACTCAGACCCAGTCCAAATCCAGCCTGCCCAAGCACGGACTCAAACGACGTCGTATCGGCGTCCCAATTTGAAGCCGTTGATCTGATTCAAAGGAACGGTCCAGATCAGGCTGTTCAACTCACCTCAACGACGCCGTTTTCAAGCGAAATGATCTGAGACGTCTGAGCCTCTTGATCCAACGGTCCACACACGCACCCGTGACCCAACCCCTCACTTAAACCAAACGACCCCGTTTAACTATCAAACGACCCCGTCTCATTTCCCACCCTCAGATCCAAGCCGTTGAGATCATATGATCTAACGGCTCAGATCCAATCAGCCTCCCCATATATAAACTCGACCCTTACCCCCACGCCCCAAGCCGCACCCCCCCTTCAGCCACTGTTCACCATCTTCCCCAGGACCCCTTTCCTCTCAAACCCTTAGCAGCCTAGGTTTTCCCCCGTGAGCCCGGTAACCACGGTTCCGATGACCACCAAAATAACATCCCCGATGCACCCAACCACCCTGAACACAAATCCGTTAACCGTCCACCTCGAATCAACCCGTAGCTTCTCGAATCTTCGAACGAAGATTCGAGCAAAAACTAGATCTACACCGATTGACCCCAAACTCACACCACAGCCCCTCCTGACCTCCCTCACCCCCTGAGTGGCTTTGGTTCCGTTCGAATCTGACTGGAATTGAACGGTTCCCAAATCGAACCTCAAGAGCCCTAGGATTCAGATCTATGGGTTTTGTTCGAATCAGTGGCAGGATCAGGGTCTAGCAGACTTTTACCAAAGTGTTCTCAGTTGAGAACGCTTCGGTTAAAGTCCATTAGACCCTAAAATCACCTGGCCCGAGTTCGAGCTTGAATCAATCTTAGTTTCATTTTCCTGAGGTATTATTCCTTTTTCTTTTGTCCTCCTAAAATCTATCTGTCGTTCATGTTCTGGTTTGTTTTGTTTCGTGACTCGTCTGTCCATGTGTGTACGTTTTAAGTTAATAATGAGTTTGTTGTTGGTTTTTATTGGTTGTTTGCTGTATATTATAGCTTGTGTAGTCATCTAAATAAGTGTCGTCAACTGAATTCACTTGAAAGATATTATAGCTTGTGTAGTCATCTAAATGAGTCCACATTTCAGTATTGATTACTATGCCTGTTTCTTGTTGGTATTACTTGTATCGGCATGACCAACTTGTACCCTTTAATTGACACCCTTGTTTGCTTAGAGTTTGAATCATTGCCTGAACTTAGGCAGAGAATTGGCAATTAGCTCTAGAAATCTAACAAACCAGCCTGAAAGCAGTTTGAGTTTAATTAGCTAGTAGTCAGGTATTGGCTGAAATTAGAGAGGTTTATATACTAACTATTAAGAGTTAGGGTAATACAGTAATATGCAAGGTATAAGGGTAATCTTGGCATAAGACAGGGTCTGATTAGGGGATAATTTCAGAATATGTCAAGTGGTAATTAAAATAGGATTAAATTAATGCTAATGGGGAACAAGACACAAGGGTATGGGGCTTAAAATAAATAATAAAATGAGCCCATCACTCTTGATTAAACAAAACCAGGCGTGGGGAACCAATGGCTGGCATCAAGAGATGCTCAAGCATGGGTTTAACAGAGTATGGGCAGGCTGCAAGTTGCAGCACGAGGGCAGCTCAGCTGCACTGGGTCATTTGGCCTATAAATAGGTCCTTTGAGAACCTAAGAAGGGCTGGATTTTTAGTCTTCAGAAAAAAGGAAGAATTTTGAGTCTTGAGGCTGGAATCTTTAAGTCTTAAGAAAGGTTTGTGAGTTAAAAGAAAAGACTGAAAACATAAGAGAGTTCCAGTAAGACATTGCAACCAAACACTGTCTGAAAGTTGTATAAGAGTGCATTTTGGTCAAGCTGTCTTGGCCAAGTTTTGTGTTTGTATTGACTGAACTGTTTTTGGTTGTTGAATTGGTAGTGTTGCTGCATTGAATACTCTGTTGTTGCTGTTGCTTCATCATTCTTTTCTGGGTTCACTGGTTTGGTACTCGACTATTTGCTGGTTCTCTTTGGTTCTGGGAAATATTGTTGTTTGTCTGTGGACTGTGGACACCACTGGGATTGTTCATTTGTTGTCCGACTCTTTGCTGAGCTTCATCATTATTGGCTGGTTGTTTGTTGCTGTGTTGTTGCTGTGAATCAGCTGATTGCTGTTGTTTGCTGTGTGCTACTCAGCTGATCCTTTTCCTTCTTCTTCTGTTCCTCTATACCAGGTACACACCTAATACACTGTCAAATGTAGCTGGAAATTTGAGCGTGAATGCAAATGAAAAGACCTGAAGAATGTTTTTTTCTATATACATAATTTGCTACCTTAAATATCATGTAATGTAGAAAATTTTATGCTTGTTTTGGATGCTGGGGATAGCCTTCAGGCCTAATACTGACAATGAAGGGTAGTTGAATGTTAGATTGTGTATATAGGATGGTGATAAGAGCATGCCCAAGGTAATAGGTTGTATATCAGATTTAGTGCAATGGTGCAGTATAAGCATGTAATGTATGCCAAGCATGAAAATCGTATACTGTAAATTAATTTCTTTCCTTTCCAATAAATTTCATATATAACTGTTAAAACCATTTTTAGATAAAGAACACGGTTTACAATCTCAACCCCACGAGGGTCGAGCCCGGGTCAAAACAGACCCAGCAGGCTCGCATCGAACAAGCAGCGGCCCAGGTCTGGCCAATCATGCCTTGGGCTGGATTTGGGCCCATGATTATTTGTTCGGCCGACTATGCATGTAGCCTCATTTCTGATTTTTTTAAGAATTTCTGAATGTTGTTACAAACAACTTGCAAGCATGTAATTAATTAGGACTATCTATTGTTTTCAATTAGTAGAGACAAACGCGATAAGAAACGTAGTTGTCATAGGACATCCTTTCAAAAAAATAAGAACGAGATGAGCCTCGACAAACAAAAAATGCATAAGATGCGGGGCCCTTGTTAGAATGTATATTATCGAAGCATTAAGTTTCCAGGATGGGTTGTTTAGCAAATCTCACAACCCTCCTAAAATAACAATACGCTAGACTCTCTAGGACGCGCCTTAATAAATCTTACCTTCTTAAACTCGGGTGCACATTTATGTGACCCAAATCCAAATCTCAACGGAGTCGAAATGTGTTTCTAATCACGGGTACATTGATTGTGACGTGGTTCGAGATGCATGTCCATGACGTTGCAAATTCATTTTAAAAAAATAAGAATGAGATGAGCTTCGCCAAATAAAAATACAAATTGCGGGGCCCTCAGTAAATATTTGTTTTAAAAATTATTTGGACTTCGGGATGGACCGTTTAGTAAAATTTCACGGTCTTACCCAAAATAAATACGCTAGTCACTTTAGGCGCGTCTTTAATAATTTAATTTCCTTAAACTCGGGTGCACATTGATGTGACCCAAATCCAAATCTCAACGGAGTCAAAGTGTGTCGACGACCACGGGTACATTGATTGTAACGCGGTTCGAGATACATTTTCACAACGTTGCAATTCTTGATAAAAACAGTAAAATGATAAAAGCGGTTAAAAGTTAAATTTTGCACATAAGTTCACACTTGTATAAAATCAGATAATCAAGCCGAATATAACAGTTGAGCGACCGTGCTAGAACCACGGAACTCGGGAATGCCTAACACCTTCTCCCGGGTTAACAGAATTCCTTATCCAGATTTCTGGTACGCAGACTGTAATATAGAGTCATTATTTTCCTCGATTCGGGATTAAAATTGGTGACTTGGGACACCCTAAATCTCCCAAGTGGCGACTCTGAAATAAATAAACAAATCCCGTTTCGATTGTCCTTTAATTGGAAAAAAACTCCCTTGCGCCCCTCGGGTGCGGAAAAAGGAGGTGTGACAACAACAATAACACATGAGTACGAAAAGAAATAAAAACGAATGTGCTTCATATAACAACAACTTCAATTCAAGGCATATCAATAACTTATGGATCTAATCCAGTCAATTACCATACCCGTCACCTCGTGTACACATCTTTTCACATAGTACAAGAAGTGCAAATGGAACAAATCCTATGGGGTAATTTTTTCTACACAAAGTTAGTCAAGATACTTACCTCAATCAAGATAAATCAATACTCTAGAAGTGCCATCCCGCGCGAACGATCATCGAACGGCTCGAAACTAGCCAAAGAAACTCAAAAACATCAAATAATGCCATAGGAAACAAACACAAACGATAAAGGTCGAATCTTTAATCAAATACTCAAAGTCAACCCAGGCTCGCACCCCAAAACCCAATAAAACTGACAAATTTCGGACAACCCATACGAATACGAGTCCAACCATAATAATTTCACTCAAATTCGACTCTGAATCGATGTTCAAAACTCAATTATTCACTTTAGAACTTTGAAAAAACCCCCAAATATCTCTTTTAGATTCATTAATCAAATGCCAAAATCAATTACAGAATCATGCAAAATTATCAAATCTGGGTAAAAAATATTTACCCCAATCCAAATCATGGAAAATCCCTCCAAAATCGTCCAAATCCGAGCTCCCAAACTCAAAAGGTATTAAAAATAACTCAAAGTCCGAAATAGAGTACTTATATACACTGCCCATGTAAACCCTTCGCGATCGTGGGACCAACTTTGCGATCGTGAAGCAGAAACCTCAGTGCTCGCAGGATACACTTTGTGTTCGTGGCACAGACCTCGTGAACTCGATACATAATAATTGCAAGCCTTCATGAATGTGTCAAAGACCTTGTGAACTTGAAGGTAACTCCACCTGCTCCCAGATCCTTAATGCGAATGCGGTTTTGTTGGTGCAGACATGATGAACAACCATCTAAACCCTTCACGAACGCGCTCCACCTGTCGCGACTGTGATAAATAAATCATTAATGGCCCAAAACACTCTTCACGATCGTGATACTCCTACATGATTGCGATGGCCAACAGCTAAGCACCAGAAATTAGAGGAACCAACAATGTCAATATGAGGTCAAAATGATCCGAAAGCACCCTGGAACTCACCCGAGCCCTATGGAACCCCTCTCGAACATGAAAACAAGTCCCAAAACTAATACGGACCCACTCGAGGCCTAAAACCGCACATAATAACATCAAAACTATAAATCACACCTCAATTCAAGCTTAATGAACTATTTCAAATTTCCAAACTTACGACGAACACATCTAAACAACTCGAAATCACTCAAATTTTGCACACAAGTTTCAAATGACATAACTAACCTATTCTAACTCCCAAAACAACAATCTTAACCCGATAACCTCATATTCAAATTATGGTCAAACCTATGTGTGACGACCCGGCCAGTCGTCTCATGAGTTACCGCTCCGTTTCCCCCATTCTACTTCTTTATTCCTTGTTAACCGTGTTTTGTGGTATCGGGTTGGTCAGATCGAATCAAGAATAATTTTGGTAAGGTTTGAGACACTTAGTCTCTTTTAGAAAGTTTAAGTTGAAAAAGTCAACCGAATGTTGACTTATGTGTTAGAGGTCTCGGATGTGAGTTTCAATGATTCTATTAGCTTCAGGAGGTGATTTTTTGCTTATGAGCATAATCGAAATGACTTTTGGAGGTTCGTAGTAGATTTATGCTTGAATTGACAAAGTTGATATTTTGGCGATTTTCGGTTGATAAGCGAGATTTTGATATAGGGGTTGAAATGGAATTTTGAGAGTTTCAGTAGCTCCGTTGTGTCATTTGAGATGTGTGTGCAAAATTTCAGGTCATTCGGACGTGATTTGGTTGGGTTTTTTATCAAAGCAAAATTTGGAAGATTTTAGAAAGTTTGCCTTGAATCCGAAGTGTTTTGGGTGATTTGATGTTGTTTAAGGTGTTTTGATGATTGGAGCAAGATTGAATAAGGTATTAGGATAATTTTGTGCTTTTGGTCGAGGTCCAGGGGTCCTCGGGGTGATTTTGGGTGATTAACGGAGAAGTTGAGATGTTATTGCAGCTGCTGAAATTGCTGCTTCGGGAGTTTTCGCACCTGCGGTTTGGGGATCGCAGGTGCAGCACTGCACATGTGGAAGGGGAGCCACAGAAGCGGATTTGGGAGGAAGTGTCAAGAACCGCATATGCGGTAGTTTGACCGCACCTGTGGAGTCGTAGGTGCGGAGAGTTGACTGTAGATGCGGATTTGGACCATTAAGTAATTTCCGCAGAAGCGGAGGAAAGACCGCATATGCGGTGCCGCATAAGCGGCTATTTTGCCGCAGATGCGGAACAACTGGGTAGAACATATAAGCTATTTCATTTCACGAATTTGAGTTATTTCACCATTTTTGACTTCGGCTTGGGAGCTTTTTGGGCGATTTGAGAGAGGAATTTCAAGAGAACTTCATTGAGATAAGGAATTTGGACCTAAAACTCTATGCTATTATTTCATGGATTAGAGCTAGAAATTTTGGAAATCAAAGGTTAAAATTGGGGAAACTAGGGCTTGGGAATTTAGGCCTTTAATTGAGGATTTGAAGGACCATTTGAGGTCGGATTTCAGTACTTTTGATATGTATGAACTCGTGGGGAGGTAAGGAACCTATTGATATAAAAATTATTGAATTTCGAGACGTGGGCCCAAGGGTCGGGTTTTGGTAACTTTGGGATTTGTGCCCTTTATTGATTGTTTTCGCGTGGGCTTTGTTCCCTTAGCATATTTTGACGTCCTTGTTATGATTTTGGATAGATTCGACGCGCGTGGAGGCCAATTCAAGGTGCAAAGGCGTCGCGAGCTAGAGATTTAGCCGGTTCAAGGTGAGTAATGATTGTAAATGATGTTCTGAGGGTTTGAAACCCCGAAATGTACATCGTAGTGCTATATTGAGGTGAGGCACACACTTGATGATGAGCGTGGGGTCGTGCACTATTGAGGATTGTGACTTGGTCCGTCCCGATTGATAATTTTCCACATATTTGATGGAAAACTTTTTGCTATCATTATTATTTGGGCTAAATGCCATATTTGGGCTTCGTGCCAACTATTTGAACCCTTCGGGGCTATTTGCTGATATTTCCTCACTGTTTGACTTTATATTTGAACTCGGTTATGCTATTTTCTCACTGTTTTCATACTCAACCATGTTTACTCAGTTTTATTAATTAAATGATATTTTAAATGATGTTTGGGCTGAGAAACACTGTTTTACTATTGCCCGAGGGGCTTGTGAGGATTTTTGACTGGGTAAGGCCGAGGGCCCATGTTGTGAGGATACATTTGGTATTGATTATGAGGTTGAGGGCCTGAGATATGTATGCCACAAGGTGGCTTGATTGATATGAGGCCGAGAGCCTAGTATTGATGCCACGAGATGGCTTGTTATTGCGATTGGGATGTAAGAGGCCCCTCCAGGAGTCTGTACACCCCAGTGAGCGTGGGTACCCATTGTGATGTGAGATTGAGCCCGAGGGGCTAGTATTGTTCTATGTGATGGCCCGAGGGGTTGGTACTATTCTGAGATGTTGCCCGAGGAGCGAATTTGTTGATACTGTGCCCGAGGGGCGAACTTCTATTTGTTTACTTTACCTTAACTGCCTGTCAATTACCTGTTTACTTATTGAAAATGGATTGTTACTTAACTTTTCACTGGTTTACTACTTTTAAATGGTTTTACTGCTTCATTATAGAATGCCTTGTGCCTTGCATGTTTTCTTACTTTCAGTCGTTATTTACATTTGTTACTCAATGAGTTGGAATACTCACTTTACTCCCTGCACCCTGTGTGCAGATTCAGGCGTTTCTGGTTCCGCTCCCGAGTGTTGATCCCTCTAGCTTCAGGCGGACATTCAGAGTTCACGAGGTAGCTGCTGGCATCCGCAGCCCCATGTCTCTAGCCTTTTATCAGTTCTATCTCTTTTCAGATAGTTGTACTAATTCATAAACTTAATGTAATTGTATTATGACTTATAGATGCTCATGACTAGTGACACCCCGGTTAGGGTTGTGAATGGGTGTTCTTCCGTGTATTTATGTTATCATTGTTATTTCGAATTTATTTTATCATGTTTAGACCGTCTCTTAAATGCTTAACTGTTAATAATTGGAAAATAGGAAGTGTCTGCTAGCCTTGTCTTCACGAGAGGCGCCATCACAGCCGGGTCCAGGTTAGGGTCGTGACAAGTTGGTATCAGAGCCTAGATTACATAGGTCTCACGAGTCATGAACAGGTTTAGTAGAGTCTTGCGGATCAGTGCGGAGAAATCTGTATTTATTCTCGAGAGGCTACAGAACCTTTAGGAAAAACTTCATATTTTTGAAATCCTTGTCGTGCAAATTTGTTGATCCGAGTACTAAACTTCTGTTGTTATATTCTCTCACATATGGTAAGGACACGCACTACTGGTTAGGATGGACGACCACCAGTACCACCGACTGTGGCCACTAGAGGCCGAGAACGCAGCTGTGGTTGTGGTAGGGGCAAAGTAGCTAGGGGAGCACCTGCAGATCTACCAGCTGCCCAGTTCAGGATCAGGTCCTAGTTATGGACGCTCCTGCAGCACCAGCTAGGCACCAGCTATGCCCATTGTGATTCCGGGTCTTCAGGAGGCCTTGGCTCAGATCTTATTAGTTTGCACTGGCCTAGCTCATGCGGTTTAAGCCATTACAGCCGCAGCTACTTCTTAGGCTAGGGGAGGCAATCAGACTCCCGCCGCTCGCACACCTGAGTAGGTCGTTCAGGGACTTCAGATGCCGGGTGCACATCTAGACCAGCCAGTTGTAGCTGCTCAGGACTATGTAGTTCCTGCTATGCCGAAGGATGAGCAGCGTAGATTGGAGAGGTTTGGTAGGCTTCAGCCTCTGACCTTCAGTGGTATAGAGGGCGAGGATGCCTAGGGTTTCTTAGATAAGTGCTAGAGGATGTTTCGTACAGGGGGTATTCTGGAGACCAGCGGGGTCTCTTTCACTACCTATCAGGTTTCGGGAGCTGCCTTTACTTGGTGGGATGCTTTTGAGAGGCATAGGCTTATTAGTGCAACACCCCTTACCTGGCAGCAGTTCTCCATTCTCTTTCTGGAGAAGTGTGTGCCGCAGTCCCGCAGAGAGGAGCTACGTAGAGAGTTTGAGTGGTTGCGTCAGGGAGAGAAGACTGTGATGCATTATGAGATGAGGTTCTCCGAGTTAGCACTTCATGCTATTTGGATGTTTCCGACAGATAGAGAGAGGATTATGAGGTTTGTTGATGGCCTCACTTATTAGCTTCGTATTCTCATGACCAGGGAGAGGGTGATTGGTGCTACTTTCAAGGAGGTTGTGGATATTGTCCGTGAGATTGAGTCTGTTCGTCGCTAGGAGCTAAAAGAGAGGAGAGGGAAGCCAAGAGGCCTCGAGGATCTGGTAGTTACAGTGGTACTCCTTTGAGGGGTCAGTTTCAGCACGATAGAGGCCGTCCATTCAGGCATGCTCAGCCAGCTCGCCCAGATTATCGTGGGGCGTCATCGGGTCAAGGTTCTCACAGTTCTCATCAAGGCCAGTCATCACTTAGTGCCCTTCCAGCTTAGAGTTCGTCCCGTGCTCCATCAGTCCAAGGCTCTTATATGTCGAGTGTATCTTCTAGTCACTCCGGTACGAGGGGTTCCCTTCAGTCCCCTTCTCCAGCACCTGGGAGTTGTTATGAGTGTGGTGAGATGGATCGTATATGGAGGAAGTGCCCTCGTTGTCTTGCGAGTTCATCTCAGTAGAGGGGTCGAACATCGTCTTCAGCGCCAATTACTTCACCACCACCCGCCAAGCTAGCTAGGGGTAGAGGTCAGTCAGCTAGGGGTTTCCCCGGAGGGGGAGGTCGATCAGGTGACGGTCAGTCCCATTTATATGTACTTCTAGGTAGACCCGATGCTATTACTTCAGATGTTGTCATTACAGGTATTGTTTCAGTGTGCCACAGAGATGCCTCTGTATTATTTGATCCCGATTCCACCTTTTCTTATGTGTCATCATACTTTGCTCGTTATTTGGGTACGCCCCGTGAGTTTCTTGCTTCACCTGTTCATGTATCTACCCCAGTGGGCGATACTGTTGTTGTAGACCGTGTGTAACGGTCGTGTGTGGTGGCTATTGGGGGTCTGGAGACCCGTTTGGATCTTTTATTATTGTGTATGGTGGATTTCGATGTCATTTTGGGCATGTATTGGCTATCTCTGTGTCGTGCTATTTTGGACTGTCATGCTAAGACAGTCACATTGGCTATACTGGGTGTGCATTGGATTGAGTGGCGAGGTATGACTGATTATGTTCCGAGTAGAGTGATCTCATTCTTGAAAGCCCAGCATATGGTTGGGAAGGGTTGTCTATCGTATCTAGCTTTTGCGAGGGATGTCGGAGATGAGACTCCCAGTATTGATTCTGTTCTAGTTGTGAGGGATTTTCCCGATATGTTTCCTACAGACCTGTCGGGCATGCCACCGGACAGGGATATTGATTTCGGTGTTGACTTGGTAGCGGGTACTTAGCCTATTTCTATTCCGCCGTATCGTATGGCACTAGCGGAGTTAAAGGAATTAAAGGAGCAGCTTCAGGAAATCTTGATAAAGGGTTCATTCGGCCTAGTATGTCACCTTGCGGTGTGCTAATTCTATTTGTGAAGAAGAAGGATGGAACAATGAGGATGTGTATTGATTATAGGCAATTGAACACGGTAACAATTAAGAACAAGCATCATTTGCCTCGCATTGATGATTACTTCAACCAACTTCAGCGAGTGAGAGTGTTCTCCAAGATTGATCTCCGTTTAGGTTATCACCATTTGAAGATCAGAGACTCAGATATTCTTAAGACAACTTTCAGGACCCGATATGGTCATTATAAGTTCTTGGTGATGTCTTTTGGGTTGACCAATGCCCCAGCAGCGTTCATGCATGTGATGAGCAGTGTGTTCCGGCCTTATCTTGACTCGTTTGTCATAGTCTTCATTGATGATATTCTAGTATACTCACGTAGTCAGGAGGAGCACGCAGAGCATTTGAGAGTTGTGTTGCAAAGATTGAGAGAGGAGAAGCTTTATGCAAAATTCTCCAAGTGTGAGTTTTGGCTCAGTTCAGTGGCTTTCTTGGGGCACGTAGTGTCCAGCGAGGGTATTTAGGTTGATCGGAAGAAGATAAAGGCAGTCCAGAGTTGGCCCAGACCGTCCTCAGCCACAGAGATTCGCAGTTTTCTTGGTTTGGCAGGTTATTATTGCTGATTTGTTCAGGGATTCTCATCTACCGCATCGCTCTTGACCAAGTTGACTCAGAAGGGTACTTCATTTGTATGGTCGGACGAGTGTGAGGAGAGCTTTCAGAAGATCAAGACAGCTTTGACCATAGCTCCAGTGTTAGTTTTACCATCAACTTCAGGTTCATATACCGTGTATTGTGATTCTTTGAGAGTTGGAATTGGTTGTGTATTGATGCAGGAGGGTAGAGTTATTGCTTATGCTTCTCGTCAGTTGAAGCCCCATGAGAATAACTACCCCATTTATAATTTGGAGTTGGCTGCCATATTTCACGTATTGAAGATATGGAGGCATTACTTGTATGGTGTATCTTGTGAGGTGTTCACTGATCATCGCAGTCTTCAAAATTTGTTCAAGCAAAAGGATCTTAATTTGAGACAGCGGAGATGGTTGGACTTACTTAAGGATTATGATATTACTATATTGTACCATCCGGGAATGGCTAATGTGGTGGCCGATGCTTTGAGCCGAAAGGCAATGAGTATGGGGAGTTTGGCATATGTTCCAGTTGGGGAGAGACCTCTTGCAGTTGATGTTCAAGCCTTGGCCAATCGGTTTATGAGGCTAGATATTTCGGAGCCCAGTCGGGTATTGTCTTTTGTGGTTTCTCGGTCTTCCTTATATAATCGCATCAGAGAGCGCCAGTATGATGATCCGCACTTGCTTGTCCTTAAGGATAGAGTTTAGCATTATGATGCTAGATATGTGACCATTGGTGATGATAGGGTGTTGAGGATGCAAAGCCGAATTTGTGAGCCTAATATGGATGGGCTTCAGGAGTTGATTCTGGAGGAGGCCCATAGCTCGCGGTATTCCATTCATCCGGGTGCCGCGAAGATGTATCAGGATTTGAGGCAGCACTATTGGTGGAGGAGAATGAAGAAAGACATTGTGATATTTGTAGCTCGGTGCCTTAATTGTTAGCAGGTAAAATATAAGCATCAGAGACTGGGTGGCTTGCTTCAGCGGATGGATATGTCAGAGTGGAAGTGGGAGAGGATCACTATGGACTTTGTAGTTGGACTTCCACGGAGTTTCAAGAAGTTCGATGCTATTTGGGTGATTGTGGATTGGCTGACCAAGTCCGCGCACTTCATTCCTGTGTGTACTACCTATTCTTCAGAGCGGTTGGCAGAGATCTATATACGGGAGATTGTTCGTTTGCATGGTGTCCCAGTTTCCATCATTTCAGATTGGGGCACTTAGTTTACTTTGCAGTTTTGGAGGTCTGTGCAGCGAGAGTTGGGTACTCAGGTTGAGTTGAGCATATATTTTCACCCTCAGACGGACGGGCAGTCCGAGCGCATTATTAAGATATTGGAGGACATGTTTCGTGCTTGTGTCATTGATTTCGGAGGGTCATGGGATCAGTTCCTACCGCTTGTGGAGTTTGCTTATAACAACAGCTACCAGTTGAGTATTCAGATGGCTCCATATGAGGCTTTGTATGGGAGGCGGTGTAGATCTCCAGTTGGTTAGTTCGAGCCCAGTGAGGCTAGGCTATTGGGGACAGATTTGGTATAGGATGCTTTGGAGAAGGTGAAGGTGATTCAGGAGAGACTTCGGACAGCACAGTCGAGGCAAAAGAGTTATGCTAACAGGAAGGTTCGAGATGTGTCCTACATGGTTGGTAAGAAGGTTCTGTTGAAGGTTTCGCCCATGAAGGGTGTTATGAGATTTGGAAAGAAAGGGAAATTGAGTCTGAGGTTCATTGGGCCTTTTGAGGTGCTTCAGAGGATTGGGGAGGTGGCTTATGAGCTTGCCTTGCCACCCAGCTTATCGAATGTGCATCCGATATTTCATGTTTCTATGCTCAGGAAGTATATTAGGGATCCGTCTCATGTTTTGGATTTTAGCACGGTTCAGTTGGATGATGATTTGACTTATGATGTGGAGCCAGTAGCTGTTTTGGGTCGCCAGGTTCGAAAGTTGAGGTCGAAGGATATAACTTCAGTGAAAGTGCAATGGAGAGGTCAACCCGTGGAGTAGGCTACCTGGGAGACCGAGCGGGAGATGCGGAGTAGATATCCTCACCTATTTGAGGCTTCAAGTATGTTTCTTGATTCGTTCGTGGACGAACATTTGTTTAAGTTGGGGAGGATGTGATGACCCGTCCAGTTGTCTCATGAGTTACCGCTCTGTTTCCCCCATTTCTGCTTCTTTATGCCTTGTTATCCGTTTTTTGTCGGATCGAATCCGGGATAATTTTGGTAAGGCTTGAGACACTTAGTCTCTTTTAAGGAAGTTTAAGTTGGAAAACTCAACCGGATATTGACTTATGTGTTAGAGGGCTCGGATGTGAGTTCTGATGGTTCGGTTAGCTTCGGGAGATGATTTGTGGCTTAAGAGCGCGATCAGAATGAATTTTGGAGGTCCATAGTAGATTTAGGCTTGAACTGGCGAAGTTCATATTTTGGCGATTTCCAGTTGACAAGCGAGATTTTGATATAGGGGTCGGAATGGAATTCCGAGAGTTTTAGTATCTCCATTGTGTCATTTGGGATGTGTGTGCAAAATTTCCAGTCATTCGGACGTGATTTGATTGGGTTTTTGATCAAAGCAAAATTTGAAAGATTTTAGAAAGTTTGGCGTGAATCCGAAGTGTTTTGGGTGATTTGATGTTGTTTGAGATGTTTTGATGATTGGAGCAAGTTTGAATAAGGTATTAAGATATGTTTGTGCTCTTGGTCAAGGTCCCGAGGGCCTCGGGGTGATTCCAGGTGGTTAACGGAGAAGTTGAGATGTTATTGCAGCTGCTGAAATTGCTGCTTCTAGTGTTTTCGCACCTGTGGGTTGGGGACCGTAGGTGCAGCGCCGCATGTGCGGAAGGGGTGCCGTAGAAGCGGATTTGGGATGAAGTGTCAGGAACCGCAGATGTAGTAGTTTGACCGCACCTGTGGAGTCGCAGGTGCGGAGAGTTGACCGCAGATGCAGATTTGGCCCATTAAGTGATTTCCACAGAAGCGAAGGAAAGACCACATATGCGGTACCGCAGAAGCGACTATTGTGCCGCAGATGCGGAACAACTGGGCAGAACATATAAGTTATTTCATTTCGCAAATTTGAGTTATTATATCATTTTTGACTTCGGCTTGGGAGCTTTTTGTTACAACCCATATCCACACGCGTTAGTTCATGCCATATATTAGTTAACATAAATTCAAGATGGAATTACCTTTGAGATGATAAGAGGTTAATCCTATTGGTCTTAAGTGATACAAGGGTGTATAAGGGTGATTAACAAGTATTAGAAGTTAAACGAATCAAGGATGTTGTAACTCGTATTTTCAGGTAAACCTAGAGGTTCTTAATACACTCAAGGTCATGTATTAAAGTGTTTGAATCATATAATATCTGTATCATAAGTCTTGAAGTCAAACGAGTTATGAAACAAACGTTGTCGCAACTTAGGTTCATAATTTTACTTAAACATTAGGTTAAATGTTTCTAAGCTTTTCTCCTAATTTACAAGGAATTACGGGGTTATCTACCTACCAAATTAAAGATCTACGAGTTTAGTTTCCAACGCATTAAACCATTTGCCAATACGATCTTGGATTATAGAGATATTCATATTTTCGCAAGCCTGCACAGATTGGTAGATGATAAGTAGGTGCATCACCTACTTGCCAAAATGATAGGACAAAATTAAAAGAACTAAGTAAGCCAAGAGAGGACTTTTAAGGGGTTATGAACTCAGTTATTTCGTCCATATTTCAGACCCTCAAAACAAAATTTAACCCCTGCAACTCCTCCCCAAAAATCCCACACAAACCCTAATCGATTTTTCCTCTCTTTCAAGTTCTATTTGAAGGTAAAACCTAGAGTGTGAAGAACCAAGGGAAGGGCTGAGTTATCCAACAAGTAAGTTAAGTTACTTCCATCTTTCATACATTTTTCTCTGCTGTGAATTCATGGTAATTCGTTCTATACATGTAAGAACTCACGGGACGGTGATCGAAAGCCGTGAGTTCGAGTTATTCACTTGTAGCGGACTATTTTGTGGACTGTTTTGTGTTGCTATTGGGATGCATGTTTTACTACTATTTTGTGGTGTTTTGGAGGTGGAAGGGTGTGGAGGAACACCATATATATGTAGGGTTTTGGTCTGATAGTGATTCGTAACATTTCCGGGTCGTTTGACACGACTGCGGTGGTCGTCGTATGTATGATGTAATTAGGTTGTGCGTGGACTATTTTGGGAGGCTCAATATGTTTATTATTGATGTTGTTTGGGCTGTTTGGTGATTGTTTGGAATGGTGTGAAGTCATATATATAGGGGAGGTGTTGTCCATTTCAACGTAAAATAGGTCGTGGTCGATACATAATAGTTATGACGCTTAAATGATAATGATAGTATCGTTTCTCTTATTGTAGACTAAGGAGTTGTGACAATTGCATAGCTTGTGATTGGGGCAGTATATACAAGGTATGTGAGGCTATCCCTTTTCTTCTTTTGCACGACTCCGATTGTACATAATGTAATGAACGAGCTTCCAAAGATACTCTACTCTTAGAAGCTAGCAGTACTTACATTGCTTTCCCTCTTATAGAACGATTGATGTTAATGTTGCTTATGTTATTCTTATGTTATCAATGTTGTTGGTACGTCCTGACTCTTATAAGGTTCGTAATGAAGAGTTGGTCTTAATAACGTGTATAGAGGATACCGACCTTACGTCACTCCGAAAGGTTTAGAATGTGATTCCATGAATCGAGCATGCATTATATATATGTATCTATTTTACTCTACCGAGCCGCGCTATAGTCGGCCGGGTACGACACATATTATGCAACCACTGATCAGTTGGGTTTTACCGAGCTCCACGTGGCCGGTACGATTCTACCGAGCCTTATGACGGCCGGGTACGTTTTTACCAAGCATATTATGGCTGGGTACGATATGATGATGATGATGCCCACAGAGGCGTATGTTTTAGAAGTTTATGTATACATACATATGTATCATGCATTTCATGTCAGTAGCCCTCAGAGGTACTCAGATGTTCCAAGTTGTATATTCTTTATCCCTGCTTACATTACTGTTCATATTTATGGTTCCCTACCTTACATACTCAGTACTTTATTCGTACTGACGTCCTTTTGTTTGTGGATGCTGCATGTCGTGCTGCAGGCCCTAATAGACAGGCAGGTGCAGCTCCCCCACCACAGTAGGTTGTCCAGTTCAGCAGTGATTGGCGAGATCCCTTCTCCGGACTTGCCACAGTCTTGGTATCCATTTTTGTTATAGACATTATGGGTATGTCGGGGCCCTGTTCCGGCTATGTTGCAGCACTTATGCTCATTTAGAGGTTGTTGACTCATGTATAGTTTGGTATGCCTTGTCGGCTGGTTTTTGTTGTATAGTCTTTCATGGTAGCGTGGTAGCTCATACCTTATATGTAGTTTCTTGATTGTCTGGTCATCCCCTGATGTGTATGTTCATGCCATCATATTTTATTGCTGATTGTCCATGATCCAGGTCTACCATTTTTATTGATCTCGTCAACCCTAAAAGATAATAAAAAAAAGTTAGATAAAATGTACGTTGGTGCTCGGCAAGTATGGTCGGGTGCTAGTCATGGCCCTCCAGTTTGGGTCATGACAAACTTGGTATCAGAGCAAGTCTATCCTAGGGATTGTCTATGAGCCGTGTCTAGTAGAGTCTTGATTATGGATGTGTAGCGCACCACATTTATAATCAGGAGGCTACATGACATCTAGGGTTGTTACCTTCTTCCTGAATCTAGATCGTGCATAGAGTTGAGTCGTAAGTGTTTGTCTCTAATATTCACCTTGTTTTGTTTCAGCGATGACTTTGACTAGGAAGCAAACAATTAGTAGACGGCTTGATACAGCTGCGGGAGAGGGTACTAGTCAGGTGCCCCAAGCCAGAGCAGGCCAAAGTGAGGCTCAGAGTGAGATGTCGTCTCATACCTCAGCTACCCCGTCTCCTCCAGAGGACATTAGGAGGTACCCAACACCTCCAGTTCCTCCGTCTGGCGCTACAGACTAGGATATGCGGAGTGATTTGCAGTTATTGACTAGCTTGGTAGCTACTCAGGCTCAGAGGCAGAATACAGGTGCTGCTGAGAAACCAGTTAGTACGAGAGTTCGTGATTTTATTAATTTAGACCCTTCAGTGTTTACCGGATCAGACCCCAAGGAGGACCCACAGACTTTTATTGACCAGGTTCATCGTACACTTTGGGTTATGCATGTTAGTGATACAGAGGCATTAGAGTTAGCTTCTTATCGGCTACGGGATTTAGCGGTTCTCTGGTATGATAGTTGGGAGAGATCCAGGGGTTTGAACGCTCCTCCAGCTGTGTGTAAGGAATTTGCTGAGGCCTTTCTTCGTCACTACTTGCCAGTTGAGATACGACGAGCTAGAGCTGATAAGTTCTTGAACCTTAGACAAGGTAATATGAGTGTGCGAGAATACAGTTTGCAGTTCGATTCTTTAGCAAGGTATGCTCCCCATGTGGTGGCCGAGATGAGTGATAGGGTGCATTTGTTCGTGAACGGATTGGGACCACATCTGATAAATGAGTGCACGACAGCCTTCTTGGTGGAGGGCATGGATATTTCCCGTATTCAGGCTTATGCCCAGACCCTAGAGGATCGTAAGCGCCAGCAGAGGGCAGATAGGGAGCAGGATAGGGGCCAGCATAAGAGGGCGAGATTTGCAAGGTATTCTAATGACTTCAGAGGCAGCGTCAGGCCCTAGTCTTCGAGGAGTTCGGCGCCACCTGTAGCTAGTGCTCCCCCACAGTTTCAGAGGCCTCAATATGATCGATTTACCCATTTTGGTCCAGGTCAGAGTTCGCAGGCATCAGGCTCGCAACATCACAAGGATACTAGTCAGACGAGACCCACAACACCATGTTGTGATCAGTGCGGCAAGGCCCACTTTGGACTGTGCCATCGAGGTTCTGATGCATGTTATTCTTGCGGACAGCCTGGCCATATGATGCGGGATTGTCCTAATAGGGGAGGTGATGGTATGGCTGAGCCGAATGGATCTGTGTCTGCTTCTTCCTCATCAGTTTGACCTCCTGCACAGGGTTTTCAACAGTCGACAGGTCGTGGTAGAGGTAGAGGTGCAGTGCCGAGTTTGAGGGGTGGTCAAAATCAAACTTATGCTCTAGTAGGTCGATAGGATCTCAAGTCGTCTCCAGATGTTGTTATAGGTATATTATCTGTGTTTTCTTATGATGTATATGCGCTGATTGATCCGGAATCTACATTATCATATGTTACACCCTTTGTGGCTAATAAGTTTGGCATTGAACCTGAATTGATAAGTAAACCCTTTGCGGTATCTACTCCCATAAGAGATTCTGTGATTGCTAGAAGGGTATATAGAGGTTGCACTATGATGATTTATAGTAGTCAAACCTCAGCAAATTTATTTGAGTTAGAAATGGTTGATTTTGATGTGATAATGGGAAAGGACTGGTTGGCCTCATGCTTTGCAAATGTTGACTGCCGTACGAAGATGGTTAGGTTTCAATTTCCTGGTGAACCCATCATTGAATGGAAAGGGAATATTGCTACACCAAAAGGTAGGTTTATTTCCTATCTTAAGGCAAGGAAAATGATCTCAAAAGGTTACATTTATCATTTCGTTCGCGTTAGGGATGCGGAGGCGAAACCGCCTACTTTACAATCAATCCCCGTGGTCAACGAATTCCCAGATATTTTCCCAGATGAACTCCCAGGCCTTCCTCTTGAAAGGGAGATTGAGTTTAGCATTGATGTGTTGCCTGACACTCAACCGATCTCTATTCCTCCATACAGAATGGCCCCGGCAGAGTTGCGAGAGTTGAAGGTGCAGTTGAAGGACTTGCTGGATAAGGGCTTTATTAGGCCTAGCACTTCACCTTGGGGTGCACCAGTCCTATTCGTGCGGAAGAAAGACGGGTCGTTACGGATGTGTATCGACTATCGACAGTTGAATAAGTCTACTATAAAGAACAAGTATCCACTTCCAAGAATTGATGACCTATTTGACCAACTCCAGGGTGCCAAGTATTTCTCCAAGATTGATTTACGTTCAGGGTATCATCAGGTGAGGGTTAAGGAGAAGGATATTCCAAAGACGGCCTTCCGGACAAGATACGGGCACTTTGAGTTCTTGGTGATGTCGTTCGGGCTAACAAATGCCCCAATAGATTTTATGGATCTCATGAATACTATATTTTGGCCCTATCTTGATGTGTTCGTGATTGTATTCATTGATGACATTCTAGTATATTCTCGTTCGGAGGCGGAACATACGGGCCACTTGCGGATAGTATTACAGACGCTTCAGGATCGTAAGTTATATGCTAAGCTCTCCAAATGTGAATTTTGGCCGAACTCGGTAGCGTTCTTTGGCCATGTGATATCTGACGAGGTTATTAATGTCGACACTCAGAAGATCGATGCAGTAAAGAATTGGCCGAGACCTACAACACCATCAGAAGTCTGCAGCTTCCTAGGGCTAGCAGGATATTATAGGCGGTTTGTGGAAGGGTTTTCCTCTATATCATCACCATTGACTAAGTTAACACAGAAAGCTACCAAGTTCCAGTGGTCTGACACTTGTGAACGTAGTTTTCAGGAGCTGAAGAATCGATTGACATCCGCACCAGTGCTCACTCTTCCTGAAGGAACAGAAGGTTATGTGGTATATTGTGATGCCTCAGGTATAGGTTTGGGGTGCGTATTGATGCAGCGTGGGAAGGTGATTGCTTATGCATCAAGACAATTGAAGAAGCATGAAAAGAATTATCCAACCCATGATTTGGAATTGGCTGCAGTAATATATGCTTTGAAGATATGGCGGCACTACTTATACGGCGTCCATGTTGACATCTACACAGATCACAAGAGTTTACAATACATCTTCAAGCAGAAAGAGTTGAATTTGAGGCAGCGTAGGTGGCTTGAATTATTGAAAGACTACGACGTCGAGATATTGTATCATCCCGGTAAAGCCAATGTTGTGGCAGACGCTCTCAGCCGTAAATCAATGGGAAGCTTAGTACATATTGAGGCAGGTAGATGGGGGTTGACTAAAGAGCTTCATCAGCTAGCCAATATGAGAATCAGATTGTTAGACTCTGATGACGGAGGTGTTACTGTACAGAATACATCAGAATCATCTTTGGTAGCCGAGGTAAAAGCACGACAATATGAAGATCCTATCTTAGTACGATTAAGAGAGAGCATTCAGCAGTGTAAAAGTATGGCTTTTGAGATCGGAAGAGATGGGGCACTGAGATACCAGGGCCGATTATGTGTGCCTAATGTGGCAGGGTTGCGAGAGAAGATTATGAATGAGATCCATCAATCCCGATATTCCATCCATACCGGCTAGACAAAGATGTATCATGATGTCAAGGAGCAGTATTGGTGGGATAACATGAAGAAGTCTATTGCAGAATTTGTAGCCCAGTGTCCCAATTGTCAACAAGTAAAGATAGACATCAGAAACCCGGTGGATTACTTCAGAATATAGAGATTCCGACCTGGAAATTGGAGGTGATTAATATGGACTTCATTATTAGATTACCTCGCTCTTATCATAAGTTTGACTCCATCTGGGTGATAATTGATTGACTTACAAAATGTGCCTATTTTCTACCAGTTAAGACAACTTACACGGCTGAAGATTAAGCGAAGTTGTATATCAAGGAGATTGTTAGGATTCATGGTGTGCCAATATCTATTATATCAGACCGAGGAGCTCAATTTACGGCTAACTTTTGGAGGTCTTTCCAGAAGGGTTTAGGCACACAAGTAAATCTCAGCACTGCATTTCATCCGCAGACTGACGGACAGGCTGAACGTACCATTCAGACACTGGAAGATATGCTACGAGCATGTGTTCTAGATTTTAAGGGGAATTGGGATGATCATCTTCCACTCATAGAATTCGCCTATAACAATAGCTACCATTCCAGTATTAAAATGGCCCCATACGAGGCACTATACGGGAGGAGATGTAGATCACCAGTTGGATGGTTCGAAGTCGGTGAAACAGAATTATATGGGCCAGATTTGATTCACCAAGCTATTGAGAAGGTGAAAGTGATACAGGAGCGATTGAGGACGGCACAAAGCAGGCAAAAATCTTATTCTGATGTCCGACGTCGTGATCTAGAGTTTGAGGTTGGTGATTGGGTTTTCCTGAGGATCTCACCAATGAAGGGTATTATGCGTTTTGGGAAGAAAGGTAAGCTGAGTCCAAGGTATATCGGGCCGTATAAAATTCTTCGACGGATTGGACAGGTTGCTTATGAGTTAGAATTGCCATCCGAATTGGAATTTGTCCACCCGGTATTCCATGTATCTATGTTGAGGAAATGTATTGGAGACCCTTCTCGAGTCGTCCCTATCAAAGATATACAGGTTATAGAGGACCTATCATATAAAGAAGTGCTAGTGGCTACATTAGATCGACAAGTTCGCAAGCTGAGAACAAAAGATGTAGCTTCCATCAAAGTATTGTGAATGAACAAGAATATGGAAGAAATAACATGGGAAATAGAAGAGGAGATGAAGTCTAAATACCTATACCTATTCCAGAATGAAGATAACAAGGATGCTGGTGGAACACATGATACATTGGAAGGTGAAATGGCTCTATGAGGTAATCAATAACTTGAGAATACTCCTCCTTAATACAAAATGGCGATATGCAGATAATGTACATGTCCATAATGCTTTGTATACTCTTGTAAGGCCATACGTTGAGTTAACCGCTTGCAAGTTTGTCCTCTATTTATGGGAGAAACTTGACCGGAATCCACGATGATTTAAACTCCCAATGAGCCCTTACATTCAAGGACGAATGTTCATAAGGGGGGAAGGGTGTTACAACTCATATCCACACGCGTTAGTTCATGCCATATATTAGTTAACATAAATTCAATATGGAATTACCTTTGAGATGATAAGAAGTTAATCCTATTGGTCTTAAGTGATACAAGGGTGTATAAGGGTGATTAACAAGTATTAGAAGTTAAACGAATCAAGGATGTTGTAACTCGTATTTTCAGGTAAACCTAGAGGTTCTTAATACACTCAAGGTCATGTATTAAAGTGTTTGAATCATATAATATCCGTATCATAAGTCTTGAAGTCAAACGAGTTATGAAACAAAAGTCGACAAACGTTGTCGCAACTTAGGTTCATAATTTTACTTAAACATTAGGTTAAATGTTTCTAAGCTTTTCTCCTAATTTACAAGGAATTACAGGGTGATCTACCCACCAAATTAAATATCTTCGAGTCTAGTTTCCAACGCATTAAACCATTTGTCAATACAATCTTGGATTATAGAGATATTCATATTTTCGCAAACCTGCACAGATTGGTAGATGATAAGTAGGTGCATCACCTACTTGCCAAAATGATAGGACAAAATTAAAAGACCTAAGTCGGACAAGAGAGGACTTTTAAGGGGTTATGAACTCAGTTATTTCATCCATATTTCAGACCCTCAAAACTAAAGTTAACCCCTGCAACCCCTCCCCAAAAATCCCACACAAACCCTAATCGATTTTCCCTCTCTTTCAAGTTCTATTTGAAGGTAAAACCTAGAGTTTGAAGAACCAAGGGAAGGGCTGAGCTATCCAACAAGTAAGGTAAGTTAATTCAATATTTCATACATTTTTCTCTGCTGTGAATTAATGGTAATTCGTTCTATACATGTAAGAACTCACGGGACGGTCATCGGAAGCCGTGAGTTCGAGTTATTCACTTGTAGCGGACTGTTTTGTGGATTGTTTTGTGTTGCTATTGGGCTGCGTGTTTTACTACTATTTTGTGGTGTTTTGGAGGTGGAAGGGTGTGGAGGAACACCATATATATGTAGGGTTTTGGGCTGATAGTGATTCGTAACATTTCCGGGTCGTTTGACACGACTACGGTGGTCGTCATATGTATGATGTAATTAGGTTGTGCGTGGACTGTTTTGGGAGGCTCAATATGTTTATTATTGATGTTGTTTGGGCTGTTTGGTGATTGTTTGGAATGGTGTGAAGTCATATATATAGGAGAGGTGCTATCTGTTTCAACGTAAAATAGGTTGTGGACGATACATAATAGTTATGACGCTTAAATGATAACGATAGTATCGTTTCTCTTATTGTAGACTAAGGAGTTGTGACAATTGCATAGCTTGTGATTGGGGCAGTATATACAAGGTATGTGAGGCTATCCCTTTTCTTCTTTTGCACGACTCCGATTGTACATAATGTAATGAACGAGCTTCCAAAGATACTCTACTCTTAGAAGCTAGCAGTACTTACATTGCTTTCCCTCTTATGGAACGATTGATGTTAATGTTGCTTCTCTTATTCTTATGTTATCAATGTTGTTGGTACTTCCTGATTCTTATAAGGTTCGTAATGAATTCGTACTGATGTCCTTTTGTTTGTGGACGCTGCATGTCTTGTTGCAGGCCCTAATAGACAGGCAGGTGCAGCTCCCCCACCATAGTAGGTTGTCCAGTTCAGCAGTGATTGGCGAGATCCCTTCTCCGGACTTGCCACGGTCTTGGTATGCATTTTTGTTATAAACATTATGGGTATGCCGGGGCCCTGTTCCGGCTATGTTGCAGCACTTATGCTCATTTAGAGGCTCATAGACAAGTGTCGACTCATGTATAGTTTGGTATGCCTTGTCGGCTGGTTTTTGTTGTATAGTCTTTCATGGTAGCGTGGTAGCTCGTACCTTATATGTAGTTTCTTGATTGTCTGGTCATCCCCTGCTATGTATGTTCATGCCATCATATTTTGTTGCTGGTTGTCCATGATCCAGGTCTACCATTTTTATTGATCTCGTCACTCCTAAAAGATTATAAAAAAGGTTAGATAAAATGTACTTTGGTGCTCAGCAAGTATGGTCGGGTGCTAGTCATGGCCCTCCAGTTTGGGTCGTGACACTTTTTGGGCAATTTGAGAGAGGGATTTCAAGAGAACTTCATTGAGGTAAGGAATTTGGACCTAAAACTCGTTCCTATGCTATTGTTTCATGGATTAGAGCTAGAAATTTTGGAAATTGAAGGTTAAAATTGGGGAAACTAGGGCTTGGGAATTTAGGCCTTTAATTGAGGATTTGAAGGACCATTTGAGGTGGATTTCAGAACTTTTGATATGTATGAACTCGTGGGGAGGTAGGAACCTATTGATATAAAAATTATTGAATTCCGAGATGTGAGCTCGGGGGTCGGGTTTTGGTAATTTTGGGATATGTGCCCTTTATTGATTGTTTTAGCGTGGGCTTCGTTCCCTTAGCATATTTTGACGTCCTCATTATGATTTTGGATGGATTCGACACGCGTGGAGGCCGATTCGAGGTGCAAAGGCGTCGCGAGCTAGAGATTTAGCCGGTTCGAGGTGAGTAATGATTGTAAATGATGTTCTGAGGGTTTGAAACCCCGGATTGCACAACATAGTGCTATATTAAGGTGAGGCACACGCTTGATGACGAGCGTGGGGTCGTGAACTATTGGGGATTGTGACTTGGTCCGTCCCGATTGATGATTTTACCGCGTATTTGATTGAAAATTGTTTGCTATCATCATTATTTGGGCCGAATTCCATATCTGGGCTTCATGCCAGCTGTTTGAACCCTTTGGGAATTTTTACTGATATTTCCTCACTGTTTGACTTTATATTTAAACTCGGTCATGCTATTTTCTCACTGTTTTCATACTCAACCATGTTTACTCAGTTTTATTACTTAAATGATATTTTAAATGATGTTTGGGCTGAGAAACACTATTTTACTATTGCCCGAGGGGCTTGTGAGGATTTTTGACTGGGTAAGGCCGAGGGCATATGTTGTGAGGAAACATTTGATATTGATTATGAGGCCGAGGGCCTGAGATAGGTATGCCACAAGGTGGCTTGATTGATATGAGGTCGAGGGCCTAGTTTTGATGCCACGAGATAGCTGGTTCCGCTCCCGAGTGCTAATCCCTCCAGCTTCAGGCAGACATTCGGAGTTCACGAGGTAGTTGTTGGCGTCCGCAGCCCCGTGTCTCTACCCCTTTATCAGTTCTATCTCTTTTCAGACAGTTGTACTAATTCATAGACTTAGTGGAATTGTATTGTGATTTATAGATGCTAATGACTAGTGACACCCCAGTTAGGGCTGTGTATGGGTGTTCTTCCGCTTATTTATGTTATCATTGTTATTTCGGATTTATTTTATCATGTTTAGACTGTCTCTTAAATGCTTAACTTTTAATAATTGGAAAACGGGAAGTGTCAGCTGGCCTTGTCTTCACGAGAGGCGCCATCACGACCGGGTCCGGGTTAGGGTCGTGACACTATGAACTTTCCAAAGCTTCAAATTGCCAACATCCGCCAATTAGAGACAAAACATTCTAGAAATATCCAAATGCAAATCCGGGCATACGCCCAAGTCCAAAATCACCATCTGGACCTAACAGAACCATCAAAGCTCTGTTCCGAGGTCAAATACACAAAAGTCTAACTTGGTCAACTCTTCCAACTTAAGGCTTCCTAGTTGAAAATAATTCTTCCAAATCAATCCCGAACAACTCGAAAACCAAAACTGAAGATGCACGTAAGTCATAATGCACTATATGAAGCTACACATGACTTCAAACTATATGCAAATGCTCAAATATCCCCTACTTAAACATATGTTCGTCCTCGAACGTGCAAAAAGTCATTTTAAAGACATCAAATCACTGTATAAACACATCATGTAGATACCCATGAGTGATCCTACATCACCCCAATCTATATAAGCTTGACAACACAACCTAACTGAAGATCCTTACTTCAACCTTAGTTCATAAACCTTAGAACCCAAGCTCCAACATCTGGAACTCATTATAGGACCCGATTCTCGCATATATACATTGCATGAGTATGAATAAGTTGTATCAAGACATAACCCTATTCCAAATATAATCACATAATTCAGATACTCATAGCGATAACTTCCAACCACCATAGCTGCCCAATAACAAACCGGGTGCCGATAGCAAACCTCATATCGAATAAAACCTTGGTCTAAACCTTTGTATATTGCCACTAATGAAATAAACACGCTAAAAATCATAACCATTCAAAAAACCAACATGTCGTGGAGCTCTAACGCCGACAAGAACTATAGCCAAAAGCTAAGATGACTGGTGACGTTACTCTTCCAAACATACCGTAATCAAATCTGTTAGCACTCATTCCAGGTTCAGTGACCTTACCTCATCAAGTATAAGCTGCTCGACTGACACGCCACACCCACACCACCTCGAGCCACATACCATTCAATCCGTTCACTAAACAAGCCATAACTCGAATGTACCTAATATAGGAAAGATAATCAAATAAGAGAACTATCCCGCAAGCCCAACAAATACCACCACAAAGCGCAATGCTATGAACCCATCTCACAGAGGAGAAACAAAACTCACAAAATAAACACAAAGGATCATATACCGACATAACCCCACTACGATGCGTGACCCAATCCAAACACTGGTACACATGGGTTACCCATTGCCCAAATCTCATACTCACCCAACACATATATAACAACAACAAGAACGCGACGTGCATGACCACAACTATAAAGAAATGAATAACTATACCACAGACAAGAAAACCATAACGAAGGCATAATCAACCATTCAACACTCCAAGAGTCATCTCGCTCAAATTCCACCACAAGGCCCCAACAGAATCCTATCAAGTGTAAATAGTCAATAGTCTCACAACCCATCGTAGCATAGAAGAGTACCACATGGAACATGACATACACGAATAAGATCAACTCTAACCAATTGATACACTCCACAACAATATCTATGCTGAGAAACTAATCCGATCCAATATAGGATACACATTCTTATTAGGCCTATCACTAGCCTCCAAATCAATTCTGATCCTCCCGAAATAGGTAGTTAACCTCTGAAAAAACCATAATAATCTATCCATAACACATACAATTAGCCTTAAAACTCTTAACATACATTCACTGTCTGCAACCAAAGAACATTCTGCCTTTAAGAACCCTTCTAGTCTTCAAATACCTAGAATACAAGAATCTCCATATCTGATCCCAATTCACCACTCAAATGACTGACATATCCCTTATACACGATTACCCTCATGAGAAATACTTCCATAATTCCTCCATGCCACATAGCAAAATCTGAATGTCAGCAGTCAATCAATCAGGCGATTACCGTAATACTAGTCAAGCATCCGCAAGTACAAACATAGTGCATCTTCTAAAATGCACACTCTTCTCAGGTAATATCAAATAGGGCCAGCGTTCTTCAAAACATCTAAAATCGTTCATGATGTCTAGAACTCATGACCTTCCCTTCAAAACTGAATCATAAACTTGTACATGCAAATCTCAATCCCACACGATGCACCACATCTATCATGCCATCAAATGAATACACAATAACTCCCTTTATTAAATTCTGAATCATAAGTAGGATACATACTCCATCTGCCAGAAATATTCTGCTTGACCCCATCCAAGAGAGAATCACCACGTCGTCCAAAAGTCCAATAATCATTATATTCCCTCTAAAGCACCCAATAATGCCGCAATCGAGATACCCACTCTGAAGAGACCTTCTATGAATATGAAGCTATTTCTTTAACCTCTCTGATACCAAAATGTAGAATCACTAATGATACAGAAATGTTGCAAGTCTCAGCACCATCCAATACAAATCTCAGATCTTAGCCATGTACATCTTTGAAAAATCCACAAATACAGCATATTGATCTTGAACTCATTAGAACCTTCTTGAGAGTCATCCACTCTACTCTAATGCCCCAATGCACCGCCAACACAAGCCAAATGACTTGTACTCCATTTAGCACACAAACACCTCAAGAGGTAATCCCATGCTTAAACAACCAATTGAATCCCTACTCCAAGAACACTACATCCATTACGAATAACAAACCCGAATCACTCCAAGATTCCCATATACCCATAAAGTGTAATACATCATGCATCCATAAATTTTCCTTACTCGAGTCATCCTCAAGGTCAACCACTCCAATTCATAATTGATCCACAAGTATGCCTTAGTCCAGAACTAACATAACACATGACCATGCAATCTAATCATCGATAGGAGTCTCCCCCACTTGGCCTGAAGCCATAGAACATAACATCCGATAACCCACAATACTCTTACTCCATATCTTCCATAATCCCGCACTCTACTCTAACTAAATCCTTCATAAGCTCATGTAGCACTAATCATAAGATACCTCAAATCATCTACTAAGCGCATATAAATTCTTATCACTGTCATAAGATTTTCCTCAAGCGATCCAAACTCAAATTGTAGCATATACAAATCCCACTTGTAGAAAGAGAACTCTTCACATAACACCGTAAGGATCACACATCCATAGACTGCCCGCAGGAGATAGTCCACCTGCTTAGACTCAAACTGCTATCTTTCTATAATCCCTATCACGGACACACCCTCTATAAAATAACTTAATCTTCCCTAGGCTAAACTCATCAATAAAACACAAGAATCTACTTCATTCCACAAATATGCAACTAAAAGATTCACCAAAATATTCACACCTCGACACTGTATGACACATCAAGACAGAAACCAGGCACCCATAGTCCTTGGGCATCAAAAGCAAAGTTCTTCTCGTTACATCCAAACCATCTAAGCACAATCCTCAATCACTTAACACATATCATATAATTATCCTACCACCCACTAAGCAATCAGTCCCACTCCTAGGGCACTAACGAATCCAAAAGTACATACTCACACAACTGAAACCACCAAGCTTAATCTACAGTCTGAACCTAACTTCAAGTCCTCCATACTGGCCTATGTCCACAACACAAATAACATATCTCACACCTCATCCATGGTATCACAAGCCGTCAATACCCAGATAATACAGAGTGGTCAATATAATATACGAGTGGATGGAAAACAACAAGAGATATGCTTTAAGATGAATCAATGTCGCACAATACGAAAGAAAGATAGGAAGTTCCTACATGCCCTATAGCCTCTTGAATATAGGTATGGACATAGTCATACCGATCTGCAAGACTCTATTAGACACTTGCTCATGACACATAGAACCTATGAACCTAGAGCTCTGATACCAACTTGTCACGATCCGACCAATTATTTTGAGATTTAGCATTTCGTTCGATGGTTTGAGATCTATAGTTGCTTAACGTGATGTTGTGACTTGCGTGTATGATCGACTTTGATTTTCAAGCGATTTAGGATTGATTTGGAAGAATGATTCTCATTTTAGAAGCTTTAAGTTGGAAGAGTTGACCATGTTTGACTTTTGCATAATTAATCTCGGATCGGAGTTTAATGATTTTGTTAGGTACGTATGGTGAATTTTGACTTTGGCGTATGTCCAGATTTGGATTTGGAGGTTTCTAGGTAATTTTGATTTAAATTGGCGAAAGTTAGGAAGTTCAAGGTTTTGAAGGTTGATAGGTTTGACCGAAGGTTGACTTTGATGATATTGAGTTTGGATTGTGGTTTCAAGAGTTGTTATAGGTTTGTCGTATCATATGGTACTTGTATGCAAAATTCGAGGTTATTTCGAGTTGATTTGGTATTGTTCTGCATGAGTTTTAGAAGTTGATAGTTTATTAGTTTAATTGGCTTGAAGTGAGGTGTGATTCATACTTTTGATGTAGTTTGGTGTTATTTGAGGCCTCAAGTAGGTTCGTGTTATATTTTGGAATTGGTTGGTGTGTTTGGACGGAGTCTCGGGGGCCTCGGATGTGTTTCAGAAGGGCTATGATCCATTTCCTCAAGTGTTGAGCTACTATTTCTGATGTCTGGTATTTCCTTCATCACGATCGTGACCAAGGAGTCACATTCGTAGAGGTCATTTTGGTGTTTGGTAGGTTTTTCCTAGGGGATGCATTCCCGAAGTTTTCCAGAGGCAGTGTATCGCTATCACGAGCTAGGAGGAACGTTCGTATAGAAGGATAAGCGGGAAGGGGCATTAGGATTTTGGCCTTTGCGGGCGTCACAAAACGCTCACGTAGGCCCAAGGGGAAGGGGGAGGGGGTAGGCATCGCGTTCATGACTAGAATGTCGCATTCGGTTAGAAGGTTTTGGTAGTTGGGTGAGTTTGTTCTTCCCGATCGCAAAGGTGTTTCCACGATTACGATGTGTATACCTGGGCAGACCTATTTAATACTCTTTTTTGAGGGCTTTTGACGTTTTATAAAACTTTAGTTAGAGAGCTCGGTTTATGGAAATTTTTTTTTTCGGGGGGGGGGGGGGGGGTTACACGATTTGGATAGGGGTAAGTTTTTTTACTCGAATATTTTTATATTTCATGATTCAAACCTTGAATCTAGTGATTGTTTGATGATTTGAATTGAAGAAATTGCAAATTTTAGTAAAACCGTTTCTAAAACATAATTTGATGATTTGAAAGTCGATTTCAGGTTGGAATTGAATGAAATTGATATGGTCGGACTCGTATTTGAATGGGTGTTTGAAATTTGTGAGTTTTGTCGGATTCTATGGTGTAAGCCCAAGGTTGACATTTTTAGTTAACTTTGTATAATTGAACCATGATCGTAGCTTTATCATTTGGGCTTGTTTAATATGGCTTTTATTGATATTATTAAGTTATTCTTGCTAGATTCGAGCCATTTGGAAGTTGATTCACGCAGAAAGGGACCTTTAGAGTACTAATTTGGTTCATTTGAGGTAAGTATCTTCCCTAAACTCATGTGGGGAAAACCCCTAAGGATTTAGTTTAATTGCAATGTGTGTACTATGTGAACGACATGCACATAAGATGACGAATGTGTGCACGGGCATATATGTTGGTTATGACTGTATTTTACCCTAGTTGCTTTTATCGCTTTGTCTTTATTGAGAAGTCTTTGTTTTATGTGATGTCGCTTTGGTCGTTTACTTGAGTTTGTATTCCATGATAGATATCATGCTTTAGGATTGTAATTTTTTATTTGGCCAAGTTGGGCATTTGTGAGATTCTTGCTAATTTGAGTTAGCTTTCATGCTTTTATGTTAACACCCCTCCGCACTTCTATATTATTGACATGTACTTGTGCACCTTTTTGATAAGTTGTAAGCTTATATCGTGACAAATCACTGATACTACTCTATTGTTGTAGCATATATGGACATGTTGTGTGGATTAATTGTTGTAGTGCGGAGCATAAGGATGGCATTTCGCTATTGCTGATTCTGTGAAATGATATGTATGGCTATTGATATACTATATGGGCAGAGTGATATAGCTGGCTATCGTTTTACTGTCTAGGCAGAGTGATATGGGTGGCTATTATGTTACTGTCTAGGCGGAGTGATACGGGTGGCTATTGATATACTATCTAGCGGGATTGATACGGGTGGCTACTGTGTTACTGTCTGGGCAGAGTGATACGAGTGGCTATTGCGTTACTCTCTGGGCATAATGATACGGGTGGCTATTGTATTATTTCCAGGGTGGAGCGATACGGGTGGCTATTAATATATTATCTCGGTGAAGTGATATGGGTGGTTATTGATATATTGTCTAGGCGGAGCGATACAGGTGGCTATTATGATATTGTCAATATGGTGAGATAAGGGTGGATATATAGGGATGATATGTGATGGCTTGGGGCGTGTTGTTGATGAATAGTGGTATTTTTGCTTGTGCTTATGACTTCCTTGTGTGTGTCATTCATCTCATGTGATTTGTTGTGTTGTTCTCAATGTGCTACTATATGTCTCTACTATTATTTGATGATTTGGCTGCCAAGATGGATTTATCTATGTAGAATTACTATCTCATATTCTATTGAGTTAGTGGTAACATAACAGATTGAAATAAAAGAGAGTTGTTATCATGCTTTATTTCATTTGATTCTTGATGAATTTCTCTTAAATGTGTTATTGGTGATTGGCACGAGGTCTTTGCCGTGCGGTTGTGGTATATGTCAAGGCACGAGGTCTTTGCAGTGTGAGTATGACTTATATTGTGGCACGAAGTCTTTTCTATGCGAGTGTGACTTATATTGTGGCACGAGGTCTTTTACATGTGAGGTGTGACTTATGATGTGGCACGAGGTTCCAAATGAGTACTATTCTACTTGATAACTCATTATTGGAACTGACTTTAACTGTATTAAATTGCTTTCACCTGTTCTAATATGATCTTATCAATTGTTTGCTATCATTCTCCCTTTTGCTTGTCTTTGAAATTATTGCGTACATTATTTGACTAGTGAGTGTCTTGACTTGAACCTTGTCACTACTTCACTGAGGTTAATTCATGATACTTACTAGGTACTGACCATAGTGTACTCATACTACACTTCTGCACATTTTTGTGCTGATCTAGGTGCTAAAGATAGCAGATCTAGGTTGTAAGAATCCTTTGAACGTGAGGATTCAAGGTAGAGCTTCTTTGATCGTCGCAGTCCCTTGGAGTCCTTTCCTTACTTTTATGCTATCAATTCTCTATCCGAACATTATTGTATTTTGAGTTATTTTTATGCATTAAGTTAGCATTCTTGACTTTGTACTACCTAGTTCTGGGATATGTAGTGATTATCGCCATGTTGGCTTGTATCACCATTATTTTCGCATTTATGTTTAACTCTATTCAGTATATCAAGTTTTTAATGAATTAAAAATTGATAAGTAATCAGCTTACCTAGTTCTAGAGACTAGGTGCCATCATGATCCTCAAGTTGGGATTTTGGATAGTGACAGGTTGGTATCAGAGCTCTAGGTTCATAGGTTCTACGAGTCATGAACAAGTTTAGTAGAGTCTTCTGGATCGATACGGAGACATCCGTACTTATCTTTGAGAGTCTACGGAACTATTAGGAAAATTCCACTTCTTTCATCCTATCGTGCAAATTTATTGATTTTTGAGTTTGAGCTTTTGCATTTCAATTCTCTCACAGATGGTGAGGACACACACTACTAGATTTGATGAGTAGACACCTGAGCCCTTTTCTAAAGCTGTAAGAGGTCGAGGCCGAGGTACAAGCCGAGGAGGGGCATGTGCTACAACTAGAGCACATGCCAGAGGAGCAGTTGAGGAGCCACCAATAGATCCAGTTAGGGAGCAGGCACCCGAGGCGCCTGTTGCTACCACTAGACTTCAGGAGGCTTTAGCACATTTCCTGAGCATGTTTGGTACATTGGCTCAAGCGGGATTACTAGCTACTTCATAGGTTGGGGGAGGAGCTCAAACTTCCATCGCCCATATTCCAGAGCAGCGGGCTTATGTTGATCAGGTTCTGGGTGTTCCGGTACAGCCCATTATTGTGGTTCAACTTAAGGTCAGGCCAAAAATGTAAGAGGATGAGCAGAACAGGTTATAAAGGTTCAAGAAGTATAATCCTCTTACTTTCAATGGCACAACCTTTGAGGATGCACAGGGTTTTCTGGACCAGTGTCACTGTATTCTGTGCAATATGAGCATAGTTGAGGAGAGCCGGGTTGACCTTACTACTTTCCAGCTGACGGGGCTAGCATATAGATAGTGGCAGGCTTATGAGGAGAGTAGGGCAGTTGATGCAGCGCCACTTACTTAGGCTCAATTCACTGATATGTTTCTGAGGGAGTTTGTTCCATAAACACTCAAGGATGCGTTGCACACTGAGTTCCAGTAATTACACCAAGAGACTATGACAATTTCTGAGTATGCTATGACATTTGCTGAGTTATCTCATCATGCACCTGCTTTGGCTTCCATTGTTAGGGAGAGAGTCTGCAGATTTATTGAGGGACTCGATTATGGTCTCAGCTATGGGATGGCACGGAAGTTGGAAACTGATACTCCATTTCATCAAGTTGTGGAGATTGTTAGGAGGTTGGAGCATATTCATGGTAAGGAGAGGGTGGATAAAGAGGCCACATAATGACACTCTGGTAATTTTTCTTAATGTTTTAGATTTCAAAATTAAGTGTGTTTTGGTTGACCCAGGAAACTCAGCAAACATCATCCAATAGAGTGTCACAACCCAAACCGATGGGCCGCGACGGGTACTCGGTACCTTACTCAACCGAGTACCAACGTAACGTATCTTCCATATTATTCTATCATAGGTAAATGAACCGGAGTACAGCATGAGGGAATACAAACTTATACATATGACATACTGGCCTATAAGACCGAAATGATCACTTGTACACTAAACATAGGCCAACAAGGCCATACAAACTTTCATATATGTGACATCTATCTACAAGCCTCTAAGAGTAGATCAATACCATAAAGGTCGGACAGGTGATGTGCAGGAGAATTTCGGCACATTTAATACAAATTGCTTAGATTTTAGCTTGTTTTAAATGCAATTATCTTTTATACTTATGTAATTTTAGTGTTTTTGCAGTGTATGAGGTTTAAGGACCTAAGAACATGAAAATAAAATCAAAAAGCCCCAAAAGAACAAGAAAAGAGCAAAATGCATCGCAAATGTGGAAATGCGGACGCATATCCAACATGTGGGCCGCATAATGCTCAAAGGAATTGCAAACCCCAACATTTTGTTGGCCAAAGTCCAGTGCAAGAAATGTGGTCCAGTATGTGATCGCATAACCGATTTGCGGGCCACATAATGGACCACAAACTCGTTGTGAAAGTTGTTGAAGGTGGAAAATGCGACGAGAAATGCGATCACACACCTACAATGCGGACCATAGAACGTGAATGCGATGAAGGCCTGGGAACTAGGGTTTGAAGATGTGATGGCCATGACGAGAATGCGGACCGCATGTCTGTTATGCGACAGATATGGGGTCGCATAATTGACCGAAAAGGGTATTTTTGTCCAATTTTGGTCCTGAGTTTTGACTCACTATAAATAGATTTATTGGGGTTTTGTGGGGGCATCTGGTCTAGTTTTTGAGCTACAATCCAAGTCTTTATTACTCCTCTCTTTTGGAAGCTTTTGAAGGAAGAATCTTACACTTTGTAAGCTTTATGGCATTAAATATTCTCATCCTTTTGTATTTTAGCATGTGTAGCTAACTTTAAATACTAAGGTTGTGGACCCTAAATGGGTGTTATGTTAATAGGTGTTTAACATTGAATATATATATATATATAATGGTTGGTTGATATATATTTATTTCTCATTCTTCATTTATTGTTGGTGGTTGCAAATATTAACAAGTTCCATTAAATTCTTTCTTTACTTAGAAAAGTGAGTTAGGATTTGGTAGAGATAAATATCAAAGACTCAAGGCTTTAAACCTTATTTAATAGAATCGCTTAGGAATAAGTGAGTTTTATTTGGCATATATTGATTGTTCTTAATTGCAACTCTTTTATATTTGGAAAAATCATAAAGAGGAAATACTACTCAACTATTGGAAAATATTGGGTAGTCATTTAGAAATCATTTGCATATCTAAAGAACCTTCCATAGAAATATATCATATTAACACCAATAGTATTACACTTCATTGAAGGGGACACAACCTTGGTTTCCTTAATCAAATTATTTACATCCTCAACATTACAATTAGTTATTTCTTCAAACCAAAATCATATCATCTCTTGCTATAATTAACCGAATAGAATTACGATTTTAGTCAAGTAACACACTACTTGAGTAACCTTTTCACGCCTACTCCCTGTGGGATTCGACCCCAACCTTGTTGGATTATTATATTTGACACAACCACCTTACACTATTTAATTAAAGTGTAATTTGAGAGTATCAAATTTTGGCGCCATTGCCGGGGAATACGGTTTTAAAATTACTAATTAGTGAGTGCTTTACTTTACGTCTTATTCTATTCCATCACACTTTGCTTGTTTTGCTTGGTGTTGATAAGAAAATGTGGCCAAATATGAAGAAGAAATGGAGGCAGAAATGGAAGAAAATCCTTTTGCGGACATAGATGAGTACATTGAGGATACAAATGCTATTATACCTCTAGTCGTTGGCATTGCAACTTTCAAGATGGAACATGGTTTAATCCTTATGCTCAAAGCGGAGGGGTTTTTTAGGAATTCTATTGATGATGATCCGACACAACATCTTAGAAACCTCTTGGATGTATGTGCGATGCATAAGCAGAACAACATCTTTGATGATGCCCTAAGGTTGAGGGTGTTCAAGTACTCACTAGTTGGGGATGCAAGGAAGTGGCTTCAGAATATGCCACCAAACTCCATTCATTCTTAACCTGAACTTGTCCGAGCATTCTTAGCTAAATGGTTCCCACAAAGTAAGATGTCTGAGCTCCGGGATAAAATTTCCTTTTTCTAGCAAGTACCGAGAGAACATCTACATGAGTCATGGGATCGATTCAAGTTATATTTGGAGAGGTCTCCCAACCATGGTTTTCCGGATTCTATCATGTTGGAAAATTCTACATGGGTTTGGATCCTATGAACTAATCTATAGCCAAGAATGCAGCTGATGGATCTTTCATGGACAAATCATTCGCAAGAGTCACACAAATACTTGACAAAATGGCAAAACATAATCAAGCATGGCACTCAGAAGACACCACGGGTGGAATTGCATATGGTTCTCCTTCCTTGACCACCATGATCAAGGAAAATCAAGAGAGAGATCAAGTGATTGCAGGGTTTGCCACAAATGTCAATGTGTTGACAAAGATGTTCACCAAAATCCAAACGGAGAAGGTAAATGTGGTGGAGGATGTGCAACCCATATCAAATGAAGACTTTGAGGAGGCAAACTATGTCAACAACTCTCAAGGAGGTTATCAAAGGCAACAATACCAAGGTTAAGGACAACAAAATCAATGGAGGCCTCACCCACAAGGGCAAGGCAACCAACAGTGGGGAAATAACCAAGGTGGCTCAAATCAAGGAAATTGGAACAATAACAACAACTTCTCAAATCAGAGTCCAAATCCATATGTTCCTCCAAAGGGTCAATATTCAAATCAAGGTTCCTCAAGTGATTCCAAGTTGTAAAGCATGCTTGAACGGGTATTGCAAAATCAAGAGAAGTCCAACACTTCTATGAGGAATATGACCGAGCTTGTTGGCTCTCATACTGCATCCATGCAAAAATTGGAAATGCAAATGGGAGACCTCTCTAGGGAGAAAAATCCGAAGCAAAAAGGGATACTTCCAAGTGACACAATTGCGAACCCAAAAGGAAGTGGGGGTGGTCCAACTTCTCATGTCATGGCAATTACTACTCGGAGTGAGAAGGTACTACAAGGAGGGAGTGAACAAATGGTTGAAGTTGAAGAGTCCGAACAAGAGGTTGAGGTTGAAAAGCCAAGTGTTGTTGAAGTTGAAAAGGTTCCGGAAGAATTGAAAGTGCAAGAAGAAAACCAGGAAAAGGTGAAGGAAAAGGTAAAAGAGACACCAAAAACTCTACCACCTATTCCTAGACCTCCTCCTCCATTCCCTCAAAGACTTGCCAAGAAGGTTAATGATAGCAAACTCAAATAGTTCTATGACATTATCAAGCATTTATCGGTGAATATTCCATTTGTGGAATCATTTCAAGAGATGTCATGTTTTGCTAAATATTTGAAAGACTTGATTACCAAGAAGAGAACTACCAAGAATGAAGTGGTGAATGTGACTCACCGAGTTAGTTCCATCATTGCTACATCCACCGTTCAAAATAAAAAAGACCCGGGAGCTTTCACCATTCCTTGTACTATTGGGGCACATGATTTTGCAAGAGCCCTTTGTGATAATGGGGCTAGCATCAACTTAATGCCTCTTGCCATTTACAAGCAAGCGGGGTTAGGCATGCCAAGGCCCACAAGTATGAGATTGCAAATGGTCGATCGTTCTATAAAGAGACCGGTGGGAATTGTCGATGATGTGCTTGTAAAAGTAGAAAAGTTTCACTTATCGGCTGATTTCGTAATCCTTGATTGTGCGGTTGACAAAGAGATCCCTATCATTTTGGGGAGACTATTCCTAGCCACAGGAAGAGCACTAATGGATTCGGAATGGAATGAGATCAAGTTCCGTATGAATAATGAAGAGGTCACATTCCAAGCAAGCAAGGGTATGAAACTACCACATGAATATGAAAGCATCTCGGTGATTGATGTTGTTGATAAAGTGGAAGATGCGGTTGAAATGAAGATGGAAGAACAATGCCTTGGTGAGGCGTTGGCGGCTATTTTGGTGAACTTTGATGGTGAAGATATGGAAGGATATATGGAATCGGTCAATGCATTGGAGGGGCTTGGGTCCTACGTTTATGCTTTGGTGAAGCTCTCTCTAGACTTGGAGAATAGAGCCACTCCTCTCGCAAAGCCTTGTATTATTGAGCCACCACAACTAGAGCTCAAACCACTTCCACCACACTTGAGGTATAAATTTCTTGGCTCAAATGATACTTTACCGGTAATCGTTTCTTCTTTGTGGAATGATATGTAGGTAGAACAATTGTTGGAAGTCTTGAAGGAGCATAGGCAAGCTATTGGATGTACAATTGTGGACATCCGAGGGATTCCCGCCGGAATTTGCGAACACAAGATCCAATTGAAGAGTGAGACGAAACCAAGTGTGGATCATCAACGACGGTTGAACCCATCCATGCAAGAGGTGGTAAAGAAAGAAATCATCAAGTGGTTGGATGTCGAGGTAGTCTACCCCATTGCCGATAGTTTTTGGGTGAGCCCGGTGCAATATGTGCCGAAAAAAGGAGGTATGACCGTAATTGAAAACGATAAAAATGAGCTCATCCCAACAAGAACGGTGACCGGATGGAGGGTGTGCATGGATTATCGGAAGCGCAATAGTGCCACATGCAAAGACCATTTCCCTATGCCTTTTATTGATCAAATGTTTGATTGGCTAGCGGGAAGGTCATTCTATTGCTTTCTTGATGGATATTCCGATTACAACCAAATCAACATAGCATTGGAGGATCAAGAGAAGACAATATTCACTTGCCCTTATGGAACTTTTTCTTTTAGCCGGATGTCATTTAGTTTGTGCAATGCTCCGGCTACTTTTCAAAGATGCATGATGTCCATCTTCTCCGACATGGTGGAGGATTTTCTGGAGGTTTTCATGGATGACTTTTCGGTGGTAGGTGACTCTTTTGAGCATTGTCTCAACAATATTACACAAGTGCTTAAGAGATGTGAGGAGACCAATCTTGTGCTCAACTGGGAGAAATGCCATTTCATGGTGGATGAAGGCATTGTATTGGGGCATAAAATTTTAAAATATGGCATAGAGGTTGACCGGGCGAAGATCAAGATCATTTCTAAGCTTCCTCCACCTACTTCAATTAAAGGTGTTCGACGTTTCTTGGGGCATGCCGGATTCTATAGGTGTTTCATCAAGGATTTTTCCAAGATTGCAAATCCTACGTGCAAACTCCTTGAGAAAGATGCAAAATTTGTGTTTGACGAGAAATGCCTCAAAGCCTTTGAGGAATTGAAGCAAAAGCTCACCACGGCACCTATTATTGTCACACCCGATTGGTCTCTTCCTTTCGAGCTCATGTGTGACGCCATCGGTGTAGCTATTGAAGCAATTCTTGGCCACTGTCGCAACAAAGTTCTTCACCCGATCTATTATGCAAGCAAGACACTCAATGGAGCACAAATGAATTACACGGTGATTGAGCAAGAAATTCTTGCCATTGTCTATGCCTTTAAGAAATTTCGGGCTTACTTGTTGGAATCCAAGTGACAGTGTACACAGATCATGCTGCTCTTCGCTATCTCATGGCAAAGAAGGATGCAAAGCCTAGGTTGATTTTGTGGGTCTTGTTGTTGCAAGAATTTGACTTCGAGGTCAAGGATCGCAAGGGAACGAAAAATCAAGTAGCAGATCATTTATCAAGGCTTGAAGAGGCAGGGAGGTCAAAGGGAGATCTTGAAATCAATGATGCATTCCCGGATGAACACATATTGGCACTATCTAGCACTTTTGCTCCTTGGTATGCCGATATTGCTAACTACTTGGTTAGTGACCTTATTCCGGATGGATTGGAATCCTATCAAAAGAAGAGGTTTTTGAGAGATTGTCGGCAATACTATTGGGAAGAACCATTCTTGTTCCGAGTTTGTGCTGACAACATCATCAAAAGGTGTGTTCCAGAAAAAGAGATTATGCCAATTCTAAAGGCATGCCACGACTCACCGGTTGGGGGCACCATGGGGGAAATCGAACGGCGGCTAAGGTGCTTGAATGCAGTTATTATTGGCCGTCGATTTATCATGATGCCAATCAAATGGTCAAGACTTGTGACCAATGCCAAAGGCAAGGATCAATCTCCAAGAGGCATGAAATGCCAATGCACTTTATGATGGAGATAGAAATCTTCGACGTGTGGGGAATTGATTTTATGGGTCCCTTTGTAAGCTCTTGTGGGATGAAATATATCTTGGTGGCTGTGGACTATGTGTCCAAATAGGTTGAAGCAATTGCCTTACCAAACAACGAGGCAAGGAGTGTGACCACATTCTTAAAGAAAAACATATTCACTCGGTTTGGCACTCCTAGAGCCATTCTTAGTGATGGTGGGTCTCATTTCTGTAACAAGGCTTTCACGAGGCTACTAGAGAAATATGGCGTCAAGCATAAGGTGGCCACACCTTTTCATCCCCAATCTAGTGGTCAAGTTGAAGTTTCCAACCGGGAGATAAAGAGCATTCTAGCAAAGACCGTTAATGCAATCAGGACCGATTGGTCAAGGAAGCTAGAGGACGCATTGTGGGCATACTGCACGGCGTACAAAACTCTTATTGGCACTTACCCTTATCGGTTAGTCTTCGGCAAGGCTTGTCATTTACCCATAGAACTGGAGCACAAAGCCATGTGGGCTTTAAAAAGGTTGAACTTGGACTGGGCTGAAGCTACAAATTTGAGGCTAACACAACTCAATGAAATGGAGGAATTCCGTTTCCATGCATATGAAAGTGCAGCTGTGTATAAAGAAAGGATGAAGTTCGTCCACAACAAAAAGATCTTGAAATGGGAGTTCAAGTCGGGTGACTTGGTTTTGCTCTTTAACTCAAGGCTTAAATTATTTCCTGGCAAGCTCAAATCGAAATGGCTTGGTCCGTTCAAGGTGGTTAATGTCTCTCCTTTTGGAGCTGTGGAACTAGAATCGGAGGATGGGCTTCGAACCTTCAAAGTAAATGGCCAGCGAGTCAAGCATTACTTGGGCACAGAAATCACTTGGTGGAGCAGTTGGCTCTCAAAGATGGTCCGTGCCCGACCAATGAGTGAATCCAAAGAAACGCTAACTTTGCCGTGCCGCGACGTTAAATCAAGCACTTCCTGGGAGGCAACCCATGTGTGGTAACACCCTTTTTGTCCTTTAAAATTTTAATTTTTGTTAGATAGATTTAATTGAGCAATTTAAAGTATGTGTTAGAGTGAAGGGGATTCAAAAGATCATAACACTGAGTAGGATTGCATGTGCAAGGGAAAAAAGCCATTATGGCAAGTTTTCTACACATATGCGGTCGCATTTCAACTATGCGGACCACATTGTGGTCGCAAACCCAGACAGTGTGTTTGGCAAAAATTGATGGTCAGAATGCGTCAAGGAGGTGCATTTTGCGGACCGTATTTCTATTATGCGATCGCATAGTGTACCGCATTTTGGCCTTCAACCAACTCAAAATAGAATCCACCGTATAACACTTATGCGGTCGCATAATGTGTTATGCGGTGACTTAACCATCGCATATCTCCCAGGTAAGTCCCTCGCATCTCTTCAGCATTTCAAACACGTTCAAAACAAAAGATTTTTTTTATTAGAAACAAAACAAAACAAAACAAAAGGGGGGAAAACGAGAGAAGGCAAAATGGATAGTGAATCAATAACGTAAGGCAACACCTGTGAAATCATCTCCTAAGTGTGCTCATTAATCCATCACTGGTATGTTTTTCCTCTCCCGATTTCATCCTTGTAAATTTTAGTTTCAAATTTTGTTTTTGTTTCCTGTTTTCTTTTCCCTTTTTGTAGTTGTATATTTGTTTATAATATGGGGGGTTCTTGGTTAGGTAGTATGTTTGGGGTGATGGGTAGTGAAACTAGGTCCGCCATATTTGAAGGTTGAAGTCAAAAAGTTAAGAACGATGACTTCTACGGACCGCATAATCGATTTGTGATCCACATTGTTGTGCAAAAACGAACCATAGATGGATGAAGAAGATGACAAAATGCGGAGACTTTGCGATCGCATAATTGATATGCGGACCGCAAAGTCACCGCAGTAAGACGGTTTCACTGGTTTTGTAACATGTTGTTTGCGGCCAATTTGCAATCGCATATCCAACTTTGCGGTGGACTTTGCGATCGCAATTTGTGATTATGTTTTCAGAGCATTAGAGTATGCGATGGTTATGTGAACCGCATAATGGATATGTGATCACATAATCCATCGCACACTTAGATCATTTTAGCAAGCAGAGAGTTTGTGATAGGTTTGCGGTTCGCATAGTGGTTATGCGACCGCATAACCTGCCGCATACTTGTAATTTATGGTATTTTTTCTATTATTTCCTACCATGTTGCTCACATTTCATTTCTGTGCAGATCTGGCTCCCAAGAAACATAGAGCCTCTGCCCAGAAAAGGGCCTCCACCAGTCATCAAGCACAACATGCAAAATGTTCACGATCGGACCCTACTGTTACACATCCCTCCCAGTCTGATGAGGAGGAGACCATGCCCTCAGTTGACCTACAAGCTGAGGCAAGACGGAAAAGAGGAGATGACTTCGAGCTCAGGTTTGCGGTCGAAGGGTCCAGGGATCTATATAGAGAAGGGCTAACAAAACGAAAAATCTTGGCCGAAAAACAACTGAGTTTGAATGGGTTACAAGAATAGTACCCCCACCTATGGGAGAAAATCAAAGCAAGAAAATGGGAGTGCTTTACTAAGCTACCTGAAGACTATAATGAAACACTTGTTCGTGAGTTTTATGCCTCGTATGGAGCCTGCAGGACTGCTCACCACAAGCGTAATAGGGTTTTCTGTGACACTGTATTGGTTCGGGGAAAGCAAGTGTTCTGTAGTAGTGAGACCATCAATGAGTTTTACTTCCCTAACTGGAGCCCGGGCACATCTGAGTATGCCGCTAAATGGGCAAACCGGGATAACGAGCGTAGCTGGATAACTTCTGTGATAGCCAAGGGGAACCTTGCTTGGATCAACCCTTTGCACAAAATATTCAAGGAGGATCTCACACGAGAGGGCAGATTTTGGCTTAGCTTTGTCACCTCTTGATTGATACCATCTAGAAACGAGACTGACATAAGCATTGAGAAAGCTCTTCTCATTTCATGCATTATGGCGGAAATCAAGATTGACGTGGGTGATTTTATCTTCCGAGAGATAGGGATCTGGGTAAAATAGATAGCCACGTCACTTCCATTCCCCTGCTTGATCACAGCCCCTCTATAAGGCTGTGAAAGTCCCTACCATGCCGCATACTAACAAGATAGGGAAGGTACTGAAGGATAGTGATATCACAGGCATTAGTGATGCAGTAGATGTTGCTCCCCCAGAGGTTCAGACTCAGGTTCCTGCTGATGTAGAGCCCTCAGATTCCCAGACTCCAGTGTCTCCTCAGGCTCCAATTACATCCACTTCCACTTCACAGCCCACCTCTCAGTCCACTATTTCTCAGCCTTCTGCTACACTGCCAGCGATTTTGAGGCTTGGTCTCTTATCTCAACATGCCAATGCTAAGGTAGACCAACTTCTGAAGAACCTCCTCGTCCTCATCAAGCAAGCATTGACCCCTATCCAGTCCTCGGTGATGGCACTCCAACAGCAACAAACATCTTATGGGGATCGCTTGACGCAGCTTGAGGTGCGGATTGAGAAGATAGAGCGGGGTAAGGTAAGGTTAGTGACTTGCCAAAGCTCCGGGAGGAAGTTTCCACTATGAAGACTGAACTCCACAAAATGCAGACTCTGGAGTTCGATCTATCATCCTTCCTGCCCAAGGAAGGTGAGCAGGGAGTAAACACAGTAGTACCTGGCCTGGATCTTAACGTCTCTACACTGATGACATACACTGCACCTCAGACTACCGAGGCTTCCCAGCCTCCAGCTCCCCCTACACATATTGACATTCCTTTTGAGGAGGATTCCAGACACTTTACAAAGTCCAAATGTGGGGAGACAGACGAGCGAGAGACTGAGGAGGATTCATGTTCCGAGGAGGATGATGGCCCTCATGAGAAGGGTAAGCAGATTGTTTCCTCTACAGTTGAGGATGAAGAACAATCAGCAATTCAGGTGGCGATAGCACATTCGCTAGGATACATGGTCACCCCAGTAGATCCATCGACCGCTTAGCCATCAGCGGGCGAGGCTAGTAGCTCACAGGCCCCAGCTCCAGTATTGGGTCAGCCAGAGATCCCTCCTCCAGCAGTGGAGGTCACTCCTCAAACTGAGATCTCATCGGTCCCAGCTGCAGCATCAGAGGGTGACCCCACTATCATTCAGCCGGCTTCCGACTCCCATAGTGCTTAGTGAGCCTCGGGGAGCCCCTAAACTTTGTTTTACATTCTTATGCGTTGGGGACAATGCATACTTTTTAGTTGGGGGTGAGATAGCCCTGGTATAAATTTTTGTGAATCCAGCTGTTGTACATGTTTATGCTTTTGTGCTATATAAGCAAACTTCTGTATATATTTATGTTTTGTGATTCTATATGTATTGGTGTTTTGTGGTTTTAACACATAAGTTATCTTTGTATATATAAAAAAACAAAAACAAGTAGATTTAGTAATTAGCAATGAATTCCCCTTGATTTTTCTTCGCTGGGTTCTTTTCCAAGGGTGTAATAGTAGAATCAAGGCGGTAGAATGAAACATTTTGATCGGTTTGGTGTAATTGTCTAGTTTCAAGCATGTGTGCCTGTATATAGCCTATACCCTTCCACTAATATAAAAAAAGAGATCAACTTTGTGAATTTAAGGCTCGCTCTTTGACTCTATGTCTACCTAGACTTATACTTGTAAATATGATGAAAGCTTTGAGTTACCAAGTGTTGACTTAAGGGTTAAAAACTATGTTGAGCCAAACAGTTCGTGTGCCATATGTGAGTCCTTGTGTAAATAATTCTTTTGTTTACTTCTGCCATCTAGAACTTGCCCGGTTGGTTTTTAGATGCTTATAATAATTACATTTGGTTGGAGAAATGACCTTAGGTCATCTTTGTGATTTTGGAAAACCAGTTAGCCTTTCCAGCCACCCATTGTACAGATAGTATCACTAGTCACCCCACTTGAGACTTTAACCTTTTCTTTGGCTACCTCATTACAAACCTTTCCTTTTTTGTAAAATAATTCCCTCTTTTGAACCCGTCCCTCCTTGAACATTGAGAATGAGGCTAAAAGCGTAAGTTGGGGGTGTGGTGTCAAGCCGAAAATTGGCAAGGTTGTGTAGTGAGTGTAGGAAAGTGTACCTCAAGGTGTGAAACTACTCAAGCTCCAAAAGTAAAGTAAAAAAAGAAGAGTTGTAATTATATATACATATGGAGTCTTGAAGAGAATTAAAGAGGTAGTTAAGGTGGCTCAATGTTGGAAAAGTAGAAACTAATGAGGGCTATGTGGTTTGAAAAGAAGCAAAGAGCAACAAGAAAGAAAAATGTGAGTAGTGTTCAAGAAGGGTGTAGTCACTTGTACCCAAATGCTTATCCGACCCTTCCCTGAACCTACATTACAAGCTTAAAAATTCCTTATGGGATCTCCAACCGAACGTTCTTAGAATAAAGCAATGAATTAAAATAAGGTCAAGCCTATGGTATGGTATGTTGTAACACTTGAAACTCTTTTTGAGAGTGAGTGTATTTGTGAGTTCGTCCCTTTTTGTTGTCATTGTAAATATTGTGAGTTTGGCACTTTCTTTCTAGTGAGGGCACATGAATTGTGAGGTTGGACAGAAATTGAGTTTTTGAGCCAAATGCAAATGCACTCAGCTGAGGGTAACATTTTGTCAAATTGATCGAGGCTCAAAGTTTTACAAGTTGATTAGTTTCTTTGTAAATATTGATGGTTCAGGAAGGGTAAACAATAAAAAATGTATGCTTGTAGTACTGACAACTAACACCGTCCACAGTCATTATTGTTTCATATCGTTTAGATGGAATCTAGAATAGGATAGTGTCATTTTAGTTTCTTGAGTACAAGCAAAAGTTTAAGTTGGGGGTGTTGATGTGCCGGAGAATTTCGGCACATTTAATACAAATTACTTAGATTTTAGCTTGTTTTAAATTCAATTATCTTTTATACTTATGTAATTTTAGTGTTTTTGCAGTGTATGAGGTTTAAGGACCTAAGAGCATGAAAATGAAATCAAAAATCCACAAAAGGACAAGAAAAGAGCAAAATGCAATGCAAATGTGGAAATGTGGACCGCAAATCCAACATGCGGCCGCATAATGCTCAAAGGAATCGCAAACCCCAACAGTTTGTTGGCCAAAGTCCAGTGCAAGAAATGCGGTCCAGTATGCGATCGCATAACCGGTTTGCGGGCCGCATAATAGACCGCAAACTCGTTGTGAAAGTTGCTAAAGGTGGAAAATGCAATGAGAAATGCGATCGCACACCTACAATGCGGACTGCAGAACGTGAATGCGATGAAGGGCTGGGAACTAGGGTTTGAAGATGCGATGGCCATGACGAGAATGCGGACCGCATGTCTGTTATGCGACAGATATGCGGTCGCATAATTGACCGGAAAGGGTATTTTGTCCGATTTTGGTCCCAAGTTTTGACCCACTATAAATAGATTTATTGGGATTTTGTGAGGGCATCTGGTCTGGTTTTTGAGCTACAATCCAAGTCTTTATTACTCCTCTCGTTTGGAAGCTTTTGAAGGAAGAATCTTGCACTTTGTAAGCTTTATGGCATTAAATATTCTCATCATTTTGTATTTTAGCACGTGTAGCTAACTTTAAATACTAAGATTGTGGACCCTAAATGGGTGTTTAACAGTGAATATATGTATAATGGTTGGTTGATATATATTTATTTCTCATTCTTCATTTATTGTTTGTGGTTGCAAACATTAACAAGTGACATTAAATTCTTTCTTTACTTGAAAAAGTGAGTTAGGATTTGGTAGAGATAAATATCAAAGACTCAAGGCTTTAAACCTTGTTTAATAGAATTGCTTAGGAATAAGTGGATTTTATTTGGCATATATTGATTGTTCTTAATTACAACTCTTTTATATTTGGAAAAATCATAAAGAGGAAATACTACCCAACTATTGAAAAATATTGGGTAGTCATTTAGAAATCACTTGTATATCTAAAGAACCTTCCATTAGAAATATATCATATTAACACCGATAGCATTACACTTCATTGAAGGGGACACAACTTTGGTTTCCTTAATCAAATTATTTACATTTTCAACATTACAATTAGTTATTTCTTCAAACCAAAATCATATCATACTCTTGTTACAATTAACCGAATAGAATTACGACTTTAGTCAAGTAACACACTACTTGAGTAACCTTTTCACGCCCATTCCCCGTGGGATTCGACCCCAACCTTATTGGGCTATTATATTTGACACCGACCGCCTACACTATTTAATTAAAGTATAATTTGAGTGTATCAACAGGCCCCGCTGTACTAATTAATACATGTCCAAATCGTACTGACCAAATAAGCAATTTCGGAGCAAACAGAGCGCACCAACATCTTTTGCTGAGCTGATAGCCTACTTGGAGGACTCTCGACCTATCTATCCGGACCTGCGGGCATGAAACGCAGCGTCCCCAGGAAAAACGGATGTCAGTACAAATAATATACTGAGTATATAAGGAATGATAATCAGTAAATAATAGACATAAGAGAAACATGGAGTAAGAGACTCGACATGTAAGTCTGGAAAACTCTATAAATCATAAAATACTTATAGTATCATTCATATACGTATGAATGTCATGTCGTGCATTGGTACATGTGTTCATAACATCATCAAGCCTCTGAGGGCATCCCATCATATCATCTCGGCCACTGTAGGCAAAATCATCAACGTATACCAGCTAATCAGGTGGTGGTACATATATAACGTCGTAACCTTTTCCCATATTCCATATACATATATATAAGCGTATATAACGACATCTGGTCATGGGTCAATGTACATGTATAAATGAATGCAATGCATGAGAAGTACGTCAATAAAATATCTCGGGATATCATAAGACCATTATGCCTTTGAGTAATATCATGAAATAAACTTTACCAACTTATGTATTTTCTGAGACACATGAACAGATGATAGAATAATATGACACATGGGGAATCAAGAACATAGGCATCTCTAGCATTTCTATGAATAGAGTCATTTATGAAAGTTGTGCATTTACTCGTTTCGTTTGTATCGTATGGATCATGCCAAAAGGAAAGAAGGGATATCCTTAACATACCTGAGCTGATTCTCTTGACAATGCCTTTAACACACGTCAATTGCGACAAAATACATAATGGTGGATCAAAGTAGGGAAAAATCCGCATGATATTCTTGACAAAGATGGTACCGTGCTTTCTTAGAATTGCATCTCACGCATAATCGGATCTTGTATGAAATTTGCTAAGCTCACCCGTTACTTAGTGAATATGACCATCTTCAACTTGATACTTTAGAGAAGCCTTTTGTTGTGCTAATCACGTTACCATTTGTAAAGGATTCATATGAAATTATATTTGAGAATCCCACCAATCTAACTCATTTCATATTGTAGGATTCATATCTCCTTGAAAAGCTTTTCGTTATTTTGTAGAGACAAAAAATTAATTAGAATGAATTTTTAAGTCTTTAGAGTGGCCCCACACTTTTGATGACTTAGCTAAACTTTTCTCTACATGTGCCACCTTTCTTACATGAGTAAGAGTCACTAATTTGAGCAAGGCTTGCTGCCATGTTAGTTATCCACTAACTTATCCAAGATTATCATTAATTATCCACTAATCTCTTTGATTAACTTGTTAATCTTTCACTAACCAATAATTAACCACTTGTCCATATAATTAAGAATTATCTCAAATTACTTAAAATACTACTTACTTTTAACATATTTTATACACCTTACTAGCATGGTTATGTGGTACTTTGTATGGCACTAGTCCATAAATACCGACTATTATAGCCCGGACCGTATTTTATCCTAAATTGTCAAACTTCGACGAAACTTATTTTCTTCGATTCGCTTACCCTCTTACCTTCATGAACTTGTTTAAAATACCATAATACTTATAATCTCATAAATAATCTCATTCCCGAGCTTACGTCGATTAACTTACGATGAAACTTTAACGTACGAAAATGCAAGATGTAACATCTCATTTCCGAGCTTTCATCAATTTACTTATGGCGCACTTTCACGTACAAAAACATGGGGTGTAACATGGAGAGTGTTGGAGCAAGCAAAACTGATCGGGAGCATCATTTCGGCGACAAACTCTTAGATGGATTCAACTTGACAAGTGTGACAACCCGAGGAGAGATCCTGTTGCCCACGAACGCCGAGGGGTAACCAAGACCACCTTATTCGAGGTTGTAGATGGCGACATAGGCTACAATGTAATCCACGGGAGTACGTGGATACACCAGATAAAGGTTATAACTTCGACATATCACCAGTTATTGAAATTTCCTACGTCGGAAGGGATCAAGCAGATAAGAGAAGACCAACCGGCGGTAAGGGAAATGAATGCGGTAACTATTTCCAGAAGCAAGGACAAAGAATCCAACAAGAAATTAAGGAACCGATGTCGTTTCTCTTTTCGAATGAAGATGATAAAGGCGAAAAGTCGTCAGAATCCCACCAGGTGCTGAAATATTTTCAGGTACCGAAGGAGACGGCTGCGACCAAGTCAACCGCAGAAGAACTTGAGCAAGTGGCCTTGTTCGATGAATTTTTGGAAAGGAAGTTTCACTTTAGAACATGACTCAACCCCAAACTCAAGTTAGGATTTATAGATTATCTTAAAGCGAGCATAGATTGCTTTACATGGTCGCACTCGGATATGACAGGTATCCAATTAGAGGTGGTCGTGCACAAGCTAAGTCTAGATTCAACTTCCCACCAGTAAGGCAAAAATAAATACCCAATAGCGGAGGCTAGGAACATGTTTGTTAAAGAAGAGGTAAATCGACCACTCAATATTAGTTCCATACGGAAGGTAAAATATCCAGAAAGGTTAGCCAATGTAGTTGTAGTTCTGAAGAAGAATAACAAGTTTAGAATATACGTAGATTATAAGGATTTAAATAGGCGTGCCCTAAAGAGTCGTTCCCATTGCCAAACATTGATCAAAATGTTTGAAAGTCAAATAGGCAAAACAATGAAGGTATATATTGATGCCATGTTAGTCAAGTCACTGAATGTTGGACATCATTAGAAACATCTCCAAGAGACTTTCGACATCCTAAGAAAACATAACATGAAAATCAACCCAGAAAAATATGTCTTCAGAGTTGGCTTCGGAAAATTCTTAGGGTTCCTGGTATCGCAAAGAGGGATCGAGGTAAGCCCTGACAAAATCAAAGTCATTGAAGACATCCTGGATCAGTTGATGAGTGTGAAGGAGGTAGATAGATTAACCAGAAGGTTAGTATCATTAAGTTGGTTCATCTCAAGATCCTCAGAAAAGTGTCATCACTTCTTCTAACTTCTCAAAAAGAAGAATAATTTCGAGTGGACTTTGAAATTCCAACAGGCATTGCGGATCTTGAGGCAGCAAGAAAAGGGGATCTATCACCAATGCATAGCGGCAAAGGTAAGAAGACTCATGCAAGGAAAAATAGTTGGAACGATAAGGTTAGTGATTTTTTAAATGTTAGGCGACCTCCAATGAGAGTTGCCAAACAAAAGCAGGTTGCCCCAACTACATCAACGAGTTCCAACCATTCAAAAAAGAAATGATGATTTTTGAATACATTTTGAACACGGTTGAGGAAAACAACAAAGAATTACAAATTGAAGATTTTACAAGTTTGGACAAGAAAGGACAAGAATTTAATTCCTACTATATTCTATTTTTTCATTTTATAAGTATTATCATTTGTAATATCATCACAGAGTATGTTATAAACTTTGTGATGATCATTGAATATTTGGTCTGTTCAAGTTCTTATTTCTTACATGCATGTTTGTAGGTGAGGCCTTTTTCTTTGCCTCAATAGGATTAGTAAGGTAAGGTTTAGCCCGGTTAGTGTTGCCTTGGTCCTATGCCTTTGGAAAAATATCCACACGGCTATGAGATTATATGCCCTCGTGAGACTTTGCCGGCAGCTACACCATGAATCCTCTAGATGAGGCTGCCATCATAAGGCAATGTGAGGCACAGAGGAGTGATTATATAGACAAGGCATATGGGTAACAATACCGGTGCTATTGTCCCCCTTATTTGTACTTTTCCTAATTGTTGTACTTTCCTTTTCTTTTTATTAATAAAAAACTAGTCCTAGGCACTTGCCTAGCGGATTGCCAAAAAAAAGTCCTGGAATATCAAAAAAAACAGGCATTGAAAGACCTAAAAGTATACTTATCAAGACCCCCGTTGCTGCCAAAACCGGGGGAAGGCGATCAGTTGTTAATATACCTAGCGGTCTCGGAAGTGCCAGTAAGTGTCATTTTAGTCTAAGAGGAAGAAGGCACACAATTTCACATTTATTATGTTAGCAAAATATTATCGGGGGTAGAGACTCAATATTCGCACCACAAAAATTTGGCCTTAGCTCCTGTAGTCACCTCTCAAAAGCTTAGGCCTTATTGTCAGTGTCACCCGATAGCCGTTGTGACAACCTTTACTTTAAGGAATATCCTTCAAAGGCATGCGTTGTCAGGCCGTTCGGCTAAATGGACGGTCGAAATAAGTGAGTTTGACATCAAGTACAAACTCAGGACTACGATCAAGTCGCAAGTTTTAGCTGACTTTGTGGCTAATTTCAGTGTCGGGTTAATGCCCTTGACTGCTAAGGAAGCAGTGCGGGTGTCGAAAATGACATCAGAAATTTGGACCTTGTTTACGGATGGAGCCTCTAATATAATAGGGTCCGATCTCGGGATAGTTCTATGCACACCCTTGAGAGAAACCCGGAGACAAACCATTAAAATTGTTCCATTAACTAATAACGAATCTGAGTATGAGGCTTTGGTTGCAGGACTTGAATAAACTTGGGGACTAGTCTCCGAGGTCATCGAAGTAAAATGTGACTCCCAACTGGTGGTAAACCAAGTGTATGAGATTTTCGGTGCAAAGGAAGAGCGCATTGAACAATATTTGAATAAGGTTCAAGCATTTCTTGCATGTTTCAGGGAATGGTAAATCATACACATTCCAAGGGAAGAAAATGTGGAAGCAGATGCATTGGCTAATTTGGGGTCGTCCACGAAGATAAAAGGATCTGACTTCGGTACAGTTGTCTAACTTCAGCACTCGATGTGGGATGTGGATGGTTACTTCGAGGTTAATTCAACTGTCACGACCCGAAATTTCCATCGTCGGAACCGTGATGGCGCCTAACATTTCACTTGCTAGAAAAGCCAACATTAAAACATTCTATCCATTTTTAACATTTCAATATTAGTTAATAAGAAAAAAACCGAAACTACTACAATAATCCAAATTAATAATGTGGAAGTTAAAACAGCCAAACGTTTAATACATCCCTGGACCCGGTGTCACAAGTGCACGAGCTGCAAGAATAATACATATAAGGGTCTGAAATAACATAAAGCTCTCTGGAAAAAAAGTACACAGCTAAATAAAAAAAGAGAAGAGGACTCCAGGAGCTGCAGGCACTGAGCAGTTGTATCTCAAGTCGCCGAATGACGTCCAACCCGGGCTCATTGATAACCGGTGTTGGGACCGACTCCAAAATTCGCACAAGAAACACAGAGTGTAGTATGAGTACAAGCGACCCAATGTACTCTGTAAGTGCGGAGCCTAACCTTAACGAAGTAGTGATGAGGCTAAGGTGAGTCACCTACACTACAACTTGTACGCAGTATATAATAATGACAGAAAATGAAAATACAGAAAAGGATAAACCAGTCAACTGAAAATAATAACTACAGAGTATCCTCCAGAATTACCAATCCTTAGCATTTCAAATAAGAACACCGAAAACTAACACAACTCAAGAAATAGAAACATATAGGTTGTTGCGGCGCGCAAGCCGATCTCACCTAACACAGAATCCTCCCTAATTTCACTGTAATAACATCGACAATCGAGATAACATATAAATGTTGTGGCACGCAACCCGATACCACCATATATCAATATTAGTATCATATTTCACCCTTATTTTACCATATCAATCCACCCTTATTTCATCTATTGCGGCGTGCTACCCGATCATACCATACAATATTAATTCACCCTTATTCTACCATATCAATCCACCCTTATCCCACCTATTGCGGCATGCAACCCGATGCCATCATATCAGTACCAAATACTCAATGTGCACAATCAAATTTATAATTCACACCGCGGAAACATTTACGATCAATAAATACTAAACTGAACCAGAAAAGGAAACCTTGTACAACACAGGAATCTATATAAGTAATACTACACAGCGAGACCAGCCCAGAAATTGACAATTAGAATGTGCAAGTAAGTCAATTTAGGAAAATAGTAGGGAATCATGAAACTATGAAAAGATCTAACATCATTAACAAGAGAAGACATTGATTAACAGGTAGTAGTTAAGCATGGACAACATTTAGAGCATATAACTGTTAAGACAGGGAAGGAAATAATTCAGGAAAGCGGAAAATCGGGGGAAAACAGATAATTCGGTGGCGTGTAGGCACTCATTACCTCGCATATACGTCTCTCACATGAAATTCACATAGCACATTATCCAAGGGTCCCTAATTACTTCAAGTCAAGGTTAGACACAACATTTACCTCGCTCCAAAGACCACTCAAAGTTCAATCATAGCTTTGCTTCTCAAACATGCGTTCAAACCAACAATATCTAGCAAATTACCAACCAAACGATTCAAAATAAGTCTTAGGAATCACCCACGATTGCAAAAGATTCAATTTAGATCATTATTGAAAAAGTCAACAAAAAGTCAACTCTCGGGCTTGTCACATCTCCTTTTTTTACCCCCCCCCCCCGAAAGGGGTATAAAGGAGTTTTTCCAATTAAAGTGACAATAATCGAAACAGAATTATTTATTCAAATTCAGAGTCGCCATTTGGGATGATTTATGGTGTCCCAAGTCACCGATTTAAAATCTCGAATCGAGGAAGTTTGACTCTTATTTATGGTCTGCGAACACAGAAATCTGGGTAAGGAATTCTGTTAACCCGAGAGAAGGTGTTAGGCATTCCCGGATTCCGTGATTTTAACACGGTCGCTTTAATCGTACCTGGCTTAATTAAATTGTCTAATTACTTATTTTAGAACCTATGTACATTTTCCTTTTTACCGCTTTTAGTTAAGAAATTATTCTAAAGCGAATCACGCGTACGTGTACTCATTTCGTTTGGCGCGTGAAGAATCATGTCACGCGTACGTGTCCACATATTAATCATGCTTTATTAATATTAAGAAAGTTTGGCCGAAGTTGCGCGAATGCATACCTCGATTTTAATTGAAAATCATAATCATGCAAACGTGTACATAATCACGAAAATTTATTAAGTGCCTAAAGCATTTTAGTGAAAGTTCTTTAATAGAGCAATTAGAACTGAATGTATAACTCAGATAATAATAGGGTCTACATTTTGGACGTACGAAAATGCCACTAATGCATTATAACATGCATAATAATGACACTCATCCACCCAATAATCTTATTCCTCCCCATTTTCCCCATTATTATTAACAGTGAACAAACACAAGATACGTTCATGCTTATGTAAGTATTCCTAAAAATTGATGCAAGTGGATAATGTCAAATCTCAGAGACTCAACACCTATCCATCAAATTTTCACGCAGAAACAAAGCTAGTCAATTTAATCTTATTATCGTCAGCTTGTATTGAAACGCTAATTACCGGATAAAGAATAAATCAATTTGACTAAGTTATGCTAAAAATACTCAACAATTCATTATAGTCTAAATCCAAACTCAAGATAACGATAGTAGAAGCACATGATTTGCAAGATTAATTTTGAAATAATTAAGAACTAATAACAATTTTATCTATAATAGAGTTTCACTCAAACAGAAAACATATCAGTACATAACACCAAAATTTAACCTTAATAAAGAAAGAGATGAAAATCGACCTCAAATATTTCTTCTACCAGTCCATAAGACAAAGACGTCAGGCCACTAACCGGAACTCAACGCAGCGACTCGTATGAACCTTGTCGGGTTAGTACTCAACGCAGCGACTCGTATGAACCTTGTCGGCGACAACCTCGAACTAACTTAGCAATCCTTCGAAAATCAGATCAAGAAAATAGAACCTCTGTTTCGTTTGGAAAAGAAAACAGAGATGATTTGTTTTTTGTTTTTTTGAACTAGAGCTTTATGGATAAATTGGATTGAGAAGGGGAAAACGTGGTTAATGAATGGTGAGGATGAAAGGCTGTGGTTTGGATATGAATTTAATAGCAAAATCATAGAAGGGGATCGAAAGCTTGCGTCTGCTGCGCCGCTATCGATTTTCTCACGTCCCCTCCCTTTTTCTATCTGTTTTTTTTTTTTGCTTTCTCGCCACTCTTTATCTATCTCCGTGTTTTCTTGCTTTGTTTTTGCTTTTACGATTTCCTCCTCCTTTTTTTTTATTCTACTAGATCCCCTCCCCTTTTTGTGTGTGTCTATGGTTATTTTTCAAAAGAGTTAATGTTTTCTCTCAAAGATTGAGAGAGATGAGAGCCTCCAAAAGGTCTGTCTGCTAGAGCCCTTAGAAATTGGGAACGGCAGCCATGAAAAATGAGGAGGGGTGGATGTTTCTCTTTCTCTTAAGGTGGAGCTAAAAAAATGGCTGCTATCCTTGTAACCAAGCAAATCTTTTTCAACCAGACAGTAGAAATCGAGAAGTTTGAAATGGAAACATTTAGACTGTGATAAAGCACATTTCAAGGTGTTTCAGTTAAGAGATTTTTGAGCTCCAAAGAAGATAAGCAGCGATTTTTGCCTTAGCTCTCTCTCGTCTCCTTTCCTCTTTTCCTGCGTGTCCCCTTTTTTAGCCCAGATCTTTTTTTTTCTATTCTCCCAGCTCTTTCCCGTTTTTTATGTGCAAATCCCCTTCCCCCAGTTATTTTTTGTTGTCCCCCAGATCTCTCGTTCTCTTTTTTTATTCCCCGTCCTCCCTTCTTTTTGAGTGAGTGTCTATATATCAGTGTGTGTGTGAGATATGTGTCAGAAAGGTGAGAATCCAAAATCGGTAGAAATGTCTGTGTGCTCTGTGAAAGAATCTTCTTTTGGCATTATCTGTTAGTGTCATCAAATCCAAAAAAGGAATCCATGAATTATGTGCCAAACCAGAGTAAAAATTGGGTGTGAAAATGACGTGGGTAGATTTTGCTATCAAACAAGATAAGATGGAATCTTGCAAATGTGTCAACTTTTAATTGGTTCTTTATTTTTTTGTGATTTTGATTTTTTTTTGTAGAATAAAATGTTACTCCTAAACTTAATAACAAAATAAAATACTAATTACTTAAAATTTACTTAACAAACTAATATATTTTATTGCAAAATTTTTTCTTTATTTGTAAATGAAGATAAAGCTTATATTAAAAATGTGACTCTTTTTTTTAATTGTTTTCAATTTACTTAAATAAAATATATATAAAAGGAAAAATAAGAGCTAAAATATGTAGATTAAACTTAAAATATATTTACCTACTGAAATGAAAAACTCAAATATAATAAAAAATTAGGTGCTCACAAGGCCCGTTTGGTCCAACCCCGAAATTCAGACCAAAATTCGATTACCAATTCACCCCCGAGCCCGGTTATATAATTTGTTTTGGAATATGACCTCAACTTGAGGTCTAAATCCCAATTTTCCAAAAAACCCTAATTCTACCCAAACCCCCAATTTTCACCATAAAAACACTAGATTTTAGATTGAAATGCGAACTTTTACCTCGCAAATGCGATATCCCTTGCCATGCCCAGGTTCACAAATGCAATGGTTTCTTCGCAAATGCGAGCCAACAAACACCAGAAATAAAAATGCATCAGTTATGTTTTCTAAGTCTATTTTACTCCGTAGCCTATCTGTAACTCACCCGAACCCTCGGGGCTCCAAACCAAACATGCACACAAGTCCAAAAATATCATACGAACTTGTTCGCGTAATCGAATCGCTAAAATAACACCTAGAACTACGAATTGAACACAAAATCAAATAACATTTTCAAGAAAATTTTGAAACTTCTATTCTTGCAATTGAACGTCCGAATCATGTCAAACCAACTCCTGTTTCTCACCAAATTTAACAGACAAGTCATAAATATAATAATGGACCTATACCAGTTTTCAAAATCAAAATACAGACCCAATAAAGTCATATATTGGTCAAACTTTCAAAGTCATTAAGCTTTTAAACTTTCAAATTTCTACAAAATGCAATAACTCGGGCTAGGGACTTCGGAATTCGATTCCGGGCATACGCCCAAATCCCAAATCACGATACGGATCGTCAAAACACAAATCTGAGTGTGTTTGCTCAAAATGTTGACCGAGGTCAACATTTTTTTTATCAGTTTTTAGCATAAAAGCTTTTTGAAAAAAAACACTCGAACTACGCACGCAAATCGAGGAGGGCTAAAATGAGGTATTTAAGGCTTCAAAGCACAGAATTGGGTTCTAAAATATAAGATGACCTATCGGGTCATCACATTTTTTACCTCTAAAACAGCCGTTAGACCTCGAACGGACATAGAAAAGTATATGGGCTGGTGAAAAGGTGTGGATATCCACTCCGCATGTCCGACTCGGCCTCCCAAGTAGCTACCTCGACGAGCTAACCATTTCACTACACTCGAACTGAAAGATAACTCTTCGACCTCAACTGACAAACCTACCGGTCTAGAATAAACATCGTCTCCTCCTCATAAGTCAAATCCTTTTCCAACAGAACGGAGCTAAAATCTAACATGTGGGATGGATCATCGTGATACTTTCGGAGTATGGACACATGGAACACCGAATGAATTGTTGATAAAACAGGTGGCAACGCAAGCCTGTAAGCCACCTCTCTCAAGAATCTAAAATGGTCTGATATACCTAGGGCTCAACTTGCCCTTCTTTCCAAACCTCATTACACTCTTCATGGGTGATACCCGGAGCAACACCCGCTTTTCGATCATGAATGCAACATCACGAACTCTACGATCGGCATAACTCTTTTGTTTGGACTGAGCTGTGCGAAGTCAATCCTGAATAATCTTGACCTTATCCAAGGCATCCTATACCAAATCTGTAGCCAACAACTGAGCCTCCCCCGGCTCAAACCATCCAACTGGCGAACGACATCGCCTACCGTATAATGCCTTACAAAGAGCTATCTGAATGCTCGATTGGTAGCTATTGTTGTAGGAAAACTCCACAGGCGGCAAGAACTGATCCCAAGAACCTCTGAAGTCTATAACACAAGTGTAGAGCATATCCTCCAATATCTGAATATTGCGCTCGGACTGTCCGTCCGCCTGAGGAAGAAATATTGTGCTCAACTCAACCTGCCTGCCCAACTCACGTTGTACTGCCCTTCATAAGTGCGAGTTGAACTGCATACCTCAATTAAAAATGATAAACACGGGAATACTATGAAGACGGACAACCTCGCGAATGTAAATCTCAGCCAACTACTCTGAAGAATAGGTGACTACAACAGGAATGAAATACGCTAACTTGGTTAGCCTATGAACAATGACCCAAACTGCATCGAACTTCCTCTAAGTCTGTGGGAGTCCAACAACAAAATCCATAGTGATATGCTCCCACTTCCTCTCAAGAATCTCTAACTTCTGAAGCAAACCACCAGGTCTCTGATGCTCATACTTTACTTGCTGACAATTGAGACACCGAGCTATATACGTAACTATATCCTTCTTCATCCTCCTCCACCAACAAAGTTGTTGCAAGTCCTGATACATCTTGGTGGCACCCGGATGAATAGAGTATCGGGAACTGTGGGAATCCTCAAGAATCAACTCATGAAGTCCATCTACATTAGACACACAAACACGACCATGTATCCTAAAAACTCCATCATTTCCAACGGTAACCTGCTTGGCATCACTGTGCGGCACCGTTTCCCTAAGGACAAGCAAATGAGGGTTATCATACAGCCGCTCCGTAATGCGATCAAACGAGGAAGACCGAGCGATTGTACAAGCTAAAACACGACTAGGCTCAGAAACATTCAACCTCACGAACTGATTGGTCGAAGCTTGAACATCTAATGCAAGCAGTCTCTCACCGACTGGAATGAACGCAAGGCTACCCATACTCACTGACTTTCTGCTCAAGGCATCAGTCACCACATTGGCCTTCTCGGGATGATACAAGATGGTGATATCATAGTCTTTCAATAGATCCAATTCCCTCATCTACCTTAAATTAAGCTCATTTTGCTTGAACAAAATCCTGCAAACTCCGATGATTCACCTTGCATGACACGCCGTAAAGATAGTGCCTCCAAATCATCAGCGCATTAACAATGGCTTCTACATCTAAGTCATGAATAGGGTAATTCTTCTCGTGAACCTTCAGCTGTTGTGACGCATATGCAATCACCTTGCCATCCTGCATCAATACTGCACCATGTCCAATACGAGATGCATTACAATATAACATGTAAGATTCTAAACCTATGGGCAACACCAACACCGGTGCCATAGTCAAAGCATTCTTGAGCTTCTGAAAGCTTGCTTCACACTCGTCTGACCATCTGAACGCGGCACCCTTCTGGGTTAACCTGGTCAACGGGGCTGCTATAGGTAAAAAAAACCCTCTAAGAACCGATGGTAATATCCCACCAAACCTAAGAAACTCCAGATCTCTGTAGCTGAAGTGGGTCTAAGCCAGGTCTAAACTGCCTCAATCTTCTTAGGATCCACCTGAATGCGCTCTATTGATACAACGTACCCTAAGAAAATGACCGAGTCCAACCAAAACTCGCATTTTGAAAACATAGCATACAACTGGCTATCTCTCAGAGTCCAAAGTACGATTCTAAGATGCTGCCCATGCTCCTCTCGACTGAGGGAGTAGATCAAGATATCATTAATAAACACAATTACAAAGGAATCCAGATAGGGCTTGAACACTTGGTTCATCAAATCCATAAATGTTGCTGGGGAATTTGTCAGCCCAAATGACATCACTAGAAACTCATAATGCCCATATCGAGTTCGAAAGCTATTTAGGGACATCAGATGCCCTAATCCTCAACTGATAGTAGCCAGACCTCAAATAAATCATTAAAAACACATTGGAACCCTAAAGCTGATCAAATAAGTCATCAATCCTCGGCAATGGATACTTATTCTTGATAGTGACTTTGTTCAACTGCTGATAATCTATGCACATCCCCATCGATCCATCCTTCTTCTTCACGAACTACATAGGCGTACCCCAGGGCGAGACACTAGGTCTAATGAAGCCCTTGTCAAGCAAATCTTGCAATTGCTCCTTCAATTCTTTTAACGCTGGCGGGCCATACGGTTTGGTGGAATAGAAATGGGCTGAGAGCCCAAAGCCAAATCAATACATAAGTAAATATCTCTGTCGGGTGGCATCCCCAGCAGGTCTGCAGGAAACACCTCTAGAAACTCACAAACAATTGGTACTTAACCCATGGAAGGAACCTCCACACTAGAATTACGGGCATAAGACAAATAAGCTAGACACCCCTTCTTGATCATATGTCGAGCCTTCACATAAGAGATAACCCTGCTGGTGGAATGTCCAGGGGTCCCTCTCCACTCTAATCGATGCAACCCCAGCAAGGCTAAGGTCACCGTCTTGGCGTGACAATCCAATATAGCATGATAAGGTGACAGCCCCATTCATACCCAAATTGGCATCAAAATCAACTATATCAAGAAGTAGAAGATCTACGCTAGTCTCAAGACTCTCAATAGTAACCACACACGAATGATAGACATAATCTACAACAATAGAATCTCCCACAGGTGTGGACACATACATATGAGCACTCAAATAATCACGAGGCACAACCAAATATGAAGAAAAATAGGATGACACGTAGGGATAAGTAGATCCCGGATGAAATAGAACTGAAACATCTCTATGGCAAACTGAAACAATACCTGTGATAACATTGTCTAACGACTCAGCCTCAGGCCTGGCTGGGAAAGCATAACACTAAGGCTGGGCCCTACCACTCTGAATTGCATCCCTAGGATGGCCTCTAGCTAGCTGGCCTCCACCTCTAGTGGCCTGACCTCCACCTCCAATGGCCTACCCTCCACCTCTAGCGGCCTGACCTCTACCTTTGGCTACCTGGCCCCTACCTCTAGCTGGCTGAGCGAGCGGTGGTGCAACCTATATCGAAATCATGGCACGAGAACTCTGTTGTAGCGTGCCGCCCAATAATCTCGAACAGGTCCTCATGATATGTCCAAAACCACCATACTTAACACATCCATCCTGGTATTATAGCTGGTGAAATTGAGACTAACCCAAACGAGCCGGATAGCCACAGTGATAATTCTGAATATGAGATGCACTGATAGGAGCTAATGGTGCACTGTAGGCTTGCTGGCCAGAATGAGGCACATAAGGACCACGACTCCCTGAAGCACTGTGGGATACCTGAAGCGCTGACTGATATGGCCTAGGGGGATGGCCTATACCAAAAGTACCCGTGCCTCCAGATGAGGCACCACTAAAACCATCGGAATGACAAGGCCTCTTATCAGACCCCTGCCCCCTCTCCTATGAAAGAACATCCTCGATCCACCTAGCAACATTAGCAGTAGTCTAAAAAGAAATCTCAGTCCCAGTTTCCTTGGCCATCTGAAGCTTGATAGGGTGAGCAAGTCCCTCAATAAACCTCCTTACCCCTTCTCTCTCTCGGTAGGAAGAAGAATAATAGCATAACGGGATAGATCCCCAAAATGAGTCTCATACTGCGTGACTGACATACTGCCCTGTTGGAGATGCTCAAATTGCCTGCGATAACTCTCTCTCAGTGTGACAGGAAGGAACTTTTCAAGAAATAAGTGAGAGAACTGATCTCAAGAAAGAGAAGGTGACCCCGCTGGTGTGGTAGATACATAATCCTTCCACCATCTCTTGGCGAAACCCATCATCTGAAACACAGCAAAAATGAGCCCATTGGTCTCAACTATACGCATGTTCCGCAGCACCTCATGGCAGCGGTCAAGATAATCCAGTGGGTCCTCAGAAGGTGCTCCACTGAAGTGATTTGAAAAGATCTTGGTAAACTTGTACAATCTCAATAAACCCTTAGAATACCTGGCATGTCCATCACCGGCATGTGACACAACAATTGGCTGAACTACCCTAATTGGTGGGGCTGCTAGAGTCTCATACCGGGGAGCCATCTGCTCTAGCGATAGTCTGTGCTCCTCCCCCAATATGAGAGATGGCTGGTGCTATGGGAAACATACCGAACTGAGCCACACTCTCCATAAGGCCCACCAAACGGACATAAGCATCCTAAAGCACTAGGGTGCAGATGAACTACTCCAAGACCTGAGTTGGTCCGACATGCACAGTTTGGGCTGGAACCTCCATATCAAACATCACCTAGGGCTCCACCGCTAGTGCTGCTTCTCGAGTTCTAGGCTGAGCTCTACCCCTGCCTCGGTCCCTACCTCTGTCTTGACCTGTGCCTCTTGTAGGAGCTGCTACTGGGGGCTCTGGCTGCTTTCCAGTTGAAGATATGCGATATGAGTTTTCATCATCTGCGAGAGAACAGAATAGAAGAGTTCAATCAGCAATGATCAAATAAAATCGCATGACAAAGAAGAATAGAAGTGAAATTTTTCCTAACTTCATAGCCCCTGGAAGATAAGTACAGACGTCTCTATACTGATCCTCCAGAATAAACTAAGTTTTCTCGTGACTCGTGAGAGCTATGTAACCTAGTGCTCTAATACCAACTTGTCACGATCTGGAATTCCCACTGTCGGGACTGTGATGGCGCCTAATAATTCACTTGCTAGGTAAGCCAACCTTAGAACATTCTCTCCATTTTTAACAGTTTAATATTAGTTAATGAGAAAAGAATCGGAACTAATGCAATAATCCAAATTAATAATGTGGAAGTTAAAACAGCCAAATGTTTAATACGTTTCTGAACCCGGTATCTCAAGTGCACGAGCTGCTAGAATAATACATACAAGGGTCTGAAATAACATAAAGTTGTCTGAAAAGGAAGTACATAGCTAAATAAAAAAGAAGAGAAGGGGACTCCAGGAGTTGCGGGCGCTGATGAGATTTACCTTAAGTCTCCCTATGATGTCCAACCCGGGCTCACTAATAACCGATGCTGGGACCGTCTCCAAAATCTGCACAAGAAGTGCAGAGTGTAGTATGAGTACAACCGACCCCATGTACTCTATAAGTGCCGAGCCTAACCTCGACGAAGTAGTGACGAGGCTAAGGCGGGTCACCTATACTACAACCTGTATGTAGTATATAATAATGACAAAAAATGGAAATACGGAACAGGATAAAACTGTCAACTAAAAATAATAACTACAGCCTCAAGAAATAAGCCAGTGTCATCCAGAATTACCAATCCTTAGCATTTCAAATGAGAACACCGAAAACCAACATAGCTCAAGCAATAGAAACACATAGGTTGTTGCGGTGCACAACCCGATTCCACCTTACAACATAGAATCCTCCTTTATTTGACCATAATAACATTGACAACATATATAATATATAAATGTTGCGGTACGCAACCCAATACCACCATATGTCAATATCAATATCATAATTCACCCTTATTTCACCATATCAATCCACCCTTAATCCACTTGTTGCGGTGTGCAACCGATCCCATTGTACAGTACAAATTCACCCTTATTCCACCATATCAATCCACCATTATCCCACTTGTTGCATCGTGTAACCTGATCCCACCATATCAGTACCAAATACTCAATGTGCACAATAAAATTTACAATTCAAACCACGAAAACCTTTACGATCAATAAATACCAAACTAAACCATAAAGGGAAACCTTGTACAACACAGGAATCTACCACTCCACCTTGATAGTTTCTTCAGAAAAACATCATCGACCAAAACCACTCCACAACTTTAAGGCCACAGCTTTTACACACGATCGAGTTGATGACAAATCGGGAAAGGAGACTTATTTTTAAGTGATATCACATGAATATTATTTAAGGTAATTTGAGTTGGAATGATTCCTAATATTTATATTTATCCTTCATGCCACTCCCTTAAAAGAATGACATAACATATTTAAAATCATAATATTCAAAAAATTAATCAAAACGAAATCTTTTCGTGAAACTAAAAAACATAGTGAAGGTCGTAGATAATAAGTATCTCTTAGTTTTCCATACACAAAGTCATGTTCCATGTGATAATAGGTGGAAATAAAATTTGGATGCAAATAATATATTATATGTGGTTTATGGAGAACAGTGTTGGCTGACAGCCAAGTGTCAAGACATTGGAGACTAAGCACATGGCTTGACAGCTCTTCAAGGTTCATAGTAACCACTTGATTTGGCTTGATCCTCAACATTCCATAACAACTTACTATCTCCTTCAATATGCCTGTCATCGTAATCCTAGAATTTTGGCTTCATCCCTGTGTGTTGTGGGGCTTTCTTCTCTCGTCACCCCTTTATTATGTGTAACAATCCACCCGATTGTTTTGAGCATTTACATTCAATTTGGTGGTTTGAGGTCATGAGTATCTTCAAAATATGTATTATTACTTGCGTGTATCGTCAATTTTGGTCTTTGAGTTGTTCGGAATTGATTTGGAAGAATTATTCTTAAATAGGAAGCTTTAAGTTGGAAGAGTTGACCAAGTTTGACTTTTATGTATGTGACCCCGGATCGAAGTTTTGATGGTTCCGTTAGGTCCGGATAGTAATTTTGGACTTGGGCATATGCCCGGATTTGCATTTTGATGTTTCTAGAAGGTTTCGTCAATATTTTGCGAAAGTTAGCAATTTGAATGTTTGGAAAGTACATAGGTTTGACGGGTAGTTAACTTCGATGTTATCGGGTTTGGATTATTATTCTGAAAGTTGGAATAGGTTTAATATGTCATTTGGAACTAGCATGCAAAATTTGGGTTCATTCAGGATTGGTTAGGCTTGAATCGAATGCTTGGTTCGAAGTTTGAAGTTTATGAACTTAAGAGATTGATCTTCATCGACGATTTAAGGCCTCGATCAGGTCCGTATTATATTTTGAATGTAATTGGTATGTTTGGAAAGAGTCCCGAGGGGCTCAAGTGAGTCTCGAATAGGTTTGAGTTGTGTTGCGCTCGTTTTTTATGTTTCGACGTAGTTTCTTCAAGCATAAGTAGTATCACATTAATAAAATGAGCTCAAAATTCTATTTTGATTGAAGCATTAGTTTCGTATCGTAATTACGGAACCATAGCAAAAAGAATTGTCAAATTTGGACATCGTATGAGGATATTATGCTCATTTTCGTATCAGAGAAGAAACTAGGGGCTAGTGCTTCGCAGATGCGAAGTTAGGTCCGCATCTGCGAACCCACGGGTGCGAAAAATGATCCGCAAAAGCAAAAAATGGCATCTAGAGAACCGCAGGTGCGGATTTTTAGGCGCAAAAGCGGAAATCCTTGTGTATAAAAAAACAGGTTGCGTTCTTTTGGTATTTTGAGCATATCTTGAGTTCTAGAGCTCTTATTAAGGTGATTTTCATGGTGTTCTTCTCTTATTTTCATGTAGGTCAGTATATAACCTCAATTTTTATTTTTAACATGATTAAAGTAGTTCATTTGTGAATTACTCCATATTTTGATTGGATAATTGGGGGATTTTAATTAAAAACTTTTCTAAAGAGAATAATTGGATTTTCAACATCGGTTTGGAGTCGGAATTAGTATGGTTAGACTCCTATTCGAATGGGTTTTTGGAATTTATAAATTTTATCGGGTTTCGAGGTGCGGGTGTAGTTTTACCTTTTGGTTGGCTTTGAGTTTTGATTAATATTCGACCTTTATCGCGTGGGTTTCCTTTATAAGGCATCATTTGATGTTTTTGAGTTGCTTTTGACTACTTTTGAGTCGTTCGGAGGTTGATTCATGCGGGATGGCATTTTTAGAGTATTGTTTGGCTTTCTCGGCATTTGATTTGGCCTTTTTAAGGTAAGTAACATATCTAAACATGAATTTGAGCGTAAATATACCTAGGAACTATGATATTTGAGATGGGTTGGGGGTGACACACGTGCTAGGAGACGGGCGCGAGTGCGTGCACTAAGCTATTCATGATCCTGGTAGTTCTTAGGTTATTATATGTCTTGTTTTGCTATCGTGCTTCTTTGATATCATGTTTTCTCCATTTATATGACTATGTGGAACATTATTCATGCTAGAAATCATGCCTAGACTACCTCCTCAATTGTTTGGAATAATAAGGCTATTTTCGCCATGTTGAGTTATTTGCCTTAGCCGCAGTCATATTGTACAATCATGATAGTCACGTCTGCATGTTATATCTCTGTCTCTGTTCACTTTCTATATGTTGTTGCACATATTATTGGTATCCTTGTACGTGACACGAGTTGGAATTGTATTGGGCCATATTTTGATATTCCGTGTTATATTGTTGGATTGTGTTTCTGTGATGATATCTGCATATTGAGACTTGAGTGGATTGATGACTGATGTGGGCCATAGAGTTGTATTGATATAGATATATGGATCGGGTTGTATGTTGTAACGGTTATATTTATATTGAGGTACGCGTATTCCAGGTCCCACACTGGCTAACATGTACTGATTTGAGGCTACGCGTGCACCAGGTCCCACTATTTGGGTTATGTGATTATGATTAGCTCTTGGGTAGGATCTGCCCCTCCGGAGTCTGACACGCCAGCATTGGGCACAGACACAATGTTATATACACGCGCTCGATGATGGGAAGTTATGCCAGGCACTTGTACAGTGTTAAGTATGATTATTTGATGCATCCATGGTGATACTAGTGATTTGACATATATTGATTATGTGTGATCAAGTGGGACATTTGATCCACGCACCTGGAGTGTCCTAAAATTGTGTGAACTTAATGATTTCACTATGAGACTGATTATTTGACATGTATATTTGACATATAGGCATAGAGATGTACCTTCCTCATGCTAGAAAGTGATATGATATTTGATTACTTGACATGTATATTTGACATGTAGGCATAAAGATGTACCTTCCTCATGCTAGGTAGTGATATGACATTTGATACTTGACATGTATATTTGACACATAGGCGTAGAGATGCATTTTCCTCATGCTAACTGGTAAATGAAAAGTATTATATGATGTTGTAACTGGAAAAAAAATATAGTTCTTTAGATAAACTCATGCTTAATTGTTTTTAGAGGATTTAGATTTGTTATACTTGAAAAGCTCCCGTATCTGTGAACGAGCTGAGCATTATATCTCTTGAGTTTTATACCTTTATTGTTTTCACTATACTATTATGAATTGTTATTGACTATTGGTGATGGACACCGACCTTCTTCCGGGCTCGTCAATGCTTTCAACCTGAGGTTAGATTTATTACTTATTGAGTACATGAGGTCGATTGTACTCATACTACACATCTGCACCTTGCGTGCAAATTTTAGAGCTGATGTTGTTGTGTATGGAGGGAGCTGACATTGAAGATGTACATGATTTTCCAGTGATAACCGCCACTTCTCCTTCGTAGCTTTAGATTTTTAAAATTCAATTTATGTATATTTTTAATATATGGTGTATTTATTTCATACAAACTTTGTAAATTCTAAGTCTTAGAAGTTCATGACTTGTACTACAAATCCTTGGGAGTTTGAATAGAAATTCAGTCTTTTAAGCCATTTGCTTTTATTATTCTCATATGCTTTGTGTTGAATGTTACTTGGCTTACCTAGCGGGTTGGGTTAGGTGCCATCACCACTTGTTGAATTTTGGGTCGTGACATTATGGCATCCCCAAAGGTGGAAAATCAAGTGCTATATTGAGTATTGCTGATTGTTTGTGTTGGTATTTTGAATCTTTATTTGAAATTTGAGATCATTTAGAGCAGATTTGGGATAACTTAATCGAAATTGAATTTGTAACTCTAAAAAATATTTTGCTAAAACAACAAAGAAATATTATGCTATTCAAGTAGACTTTGATGAACAGCTTAATAGATAGGTAGAGTGAGTATTATTGAGATTGAAATAACATTGTACATACGGAAGCTAACAATGCAAAACTGGTGGATGATGAATCAAACAAGAAAGAAAATATACTAAATAATAAGACATTATAATGAGGCTTGGTCAATTGATCTACATATAAAAACTAGTATAAAAATATAAAAATATTGAGATAAAAATCTCCCCTAAATATGATTCTCCTAGAACTACATTGTGGATGTTGTTCTTGTTGTAAGAAGAAAATGTCAATTTGTAGAAGTACAAACTTCTCCTCTAAGAAAAGGATAAGGCATATGAAGGAGATTTATTTCTTTTAGGAGTCTTTTTCCCTTCCTTCAAGAAAGAGAGTCCCAATAGATTAAGAATTCAGGGCAAAATTGTAAGAATTCTCCCTTTGGCCTGAATTTTCTTCATAAAACTTGATCGCCTTCTTCACATAATCTTCACCACGGTTGCTTGTCATGATTAAAGTAGGTATAGGTCGAAAAAATCTTGGTATTGGTAGAAAGAAGCCCAAAATGGGTTAAAAAGAGCCCACGCATTAAGAATAAAATGGGTTAAAATTGACGTGAGTTAAAAAAGAGCTTAGGAGTTAAAAAAAAAAGTAAGAGTTAAAACTGGAATTGGAGCTCATGTGTTACATGTAGGAATGGGTTAAAAATGATATTGGTTAAAATTGGCCCAAGCATAGGTTAAAAAAAGTTTTTATTTCTATAAAGATGCAACAGAAAGGGTTTAAATATTTATGATTGCAATTTATCTTCACATGTAGCATCACATTCAAATTTTTGGATAAATCTTCATTATCGTCAAATTAGTATTGCGGCTTTATTTGACTCCGCCTGAATCTGTCTTCGATCTCTCTTCGAATCATTTGCTTTGATACCACTTGTTGGGATTGAAATAATATGGTGTATGTATGTAACGACCCGATCGGTCGTTTTATATAGTTAAGCCTTATTTTTCTTTTTAATGCTTCGCACATGCATATTTGTGATTTTATGACTTGCGAGATTGGTTAGTTTCCTTCTAGAAAGTTTTTGGATTGATTTGGACCTTTTGATTATTGGCTTAGAGGCCTAAGTTAGAAATATTGAACAATATTTGACTTTTGCTAAGATTACCGCGGAATGGTATTTTGATGGATTCAATGGGTTCATATATTCATTTTGGACTTGTATGTATGCCCGGAATCGAATTCGGATGTCCTTAGGCTGATTTGACTTATTTTGCCGAAAGTTGGTAATTTGAGGTTTAGAAGTTTTTTAAAGTTTGACCGTAGGTTGACTTTTGGCTATTGAATTTGAAATTTAGTTTTGGGACATGGAACAGGTCCTTTTTGTTATTTGGAACTTGTCTATAAAATTTGGTGTCAATCGAAGTTGGTTTGATAGGATTTGGATGCTTGGTTGCAATTCTAGAAGTTCTTGAACTTTTCTTTGACATTCATGCATTTTGATGTCCAATTCGTAGTTATAGATTATTATTATTATTATTATTATTATGGCACGAGCGAGCTCTTAAGGTATTTTTAGACTTCTTTCATGTTTTGTTTGCGCAATTGCGAGTACCAGCTTCGCAATTGCGAACATGACAGGGGAGACACAGATATCGCAATTGTGATACCTCAAAGATTAGGCTTAGGTGAGTTGGTTCGCATTTGCGATAGATAGGTAGAATTTGCGAGGAGGGCTGACTTCACATTTGCAAAGTCTGTGTTGCAACTGCGGCATCTCCTAGGTTTGTCAGTAGCCACAATTACGATACTTGCAACTCAACAAAAGGGCTGGAAGTTAGGATTTCATCTCCCTTTTTCTCATTTTAGAACCCTAGACTCAGTAGGAGTTGACTTGGAGAGGGGATTTTTATCTACAATTATTGGGTTAGTGATAAAAATCAAGTTTCAACTATATCTCATGATTATATACTAGATTTAACATCAAATTTATGAGAAGCAAAGAGGAAATTTGAGGATTTTCTTCAAAGTGTTGAGAAATAAAAATTTAGATTTTGAGAGTCGAGTTGGACTCGGATTTGAAAAAAAAACACATACACGGATTCGTGGGATTATGGGTAGTCGAAATCTACCCTTGGACCCAGGAGTTGACCAAGCGAGCCCGGAGTTGACTTTTGTTGACCTTTGGAAAACTGTGTAAATATCATAACTTTATCTATTGTAATTAGTTTCTCTTGCATTGTTTGATGATATTATGTCATTTTTTGTTAGATCTAAGCCGTGTGGAGGCAAATTTTAGGGGAAAAGTTTTTTCGAGGGTTGATTTTGCCCAATTGAGGTAAGTATCTTGCCTAACTTTGTGTGGGGAAACTACTCGTTAGGATTTGGATTGATTGTGTTATTTGTACTATGTGAAAGACGTGTACACAAGGTGAAGAGCGTGTACACGGACTATATGTGGTATTTTGACCGTTAGACTTATGGACTTCTTCCATGTATTTAATTGAAATTGTTATAACATGTTACATCTTTTATTGTTTAATTTAATCTCACATGCTCTAATTGATGTTGTTAGCATTTGTTTTAACTTTTATTGTTGTTAATGCTCTTATATGCTCTAGTTGGAGTTATTGCCTCTCTTATTATCTTGTTACCTCTTTCGATTAATTACTCTTACTTGAAGTCATTATTTCGTGGGAATATCTTATTGTTGGGTTATTGATATTGAAGTTGTGAAAATCAGTGTCACATTGAGGTTGAAATTGTTAATTGTTGAGATATCTTTCCTTGTTGAGCATTCCTCATTTATTTTGTTGTTATTGAGATTTTTCTACACATTGTGGTTGAGCCATGGGCTCTATGTTGTGGTAACATTGGTATTGTTAACTTTGGAAAGTGTTGTGGCACATGGGCACCTGTGGTGCGAGTTGATTGTTGTGTTGTGATATAGATACGCGTGCGGTGGTATAAGGATATGGGTTGATATGTATGCGACGAGATAACGTGGGATTTATACGTGTGTTTCTAGTAAGGGAATAACTTTAAGCCACGCGGTGAGATAAGGGGCTAAACTTGTGTAGGTATTTCGGCAAAATATTTTTTTTTAAAGATAAATATAAGGCTCACGTGGTGATATAAGGAAATATTGTGATTGTGATTTGTGAAATGAGGTTATGAGGTGTGGTACCTCGGTTGTGATTCTTGTTGTACTTTCTGCTGAAAAGGCTTATTGGTTGAATAGTTCTTGTTGTTTTCTTCATTATCCTACTTGTATTTGTCCGTATTTGATTAATTGTTATTCTCATCATGTGTTCACTTCTCATTGCCTTTCTTGCCTTAAATTTTGTTATTAGTCTACATTATTGTACTGTTTGTTATCATTCATTCCTTGTTTTCTGTTATTGATTTATATTATCCTTTGTTCAGTTTATCGTGTCCTAGTAGGTGTCTTAACGTGGCCTCGTCACTACTCTACCAAGTCTATAAATATTTGTGAAGATCTATGTACATCTGCTCGTGTCGGACGCTAGTGATTGATCAGTTACCTTTGGAGACTTCAACGTACACCTGCTTGACATTCGCAGTCCTCTAAGTCACCTTCCGCTTAATCTTAAAAACTAGGTGTCATCACAATATCCTAAGGTGAAAAATTGGGATCGTAATAACTTGGTATTAGAGCTCTAGGTTCATAGGTGTTATGAGTCATAAGCAAGTTTAGTAAAGTCTTGCAGATCGGTGAAGAGACGTCTGTACTTATCTTCGAGAGGCTATGAAACTGTTAGGAAATTCCACTTCTTTGATTTCTTATCGTTCAAAATTTTTGATTTCAAAATCTGAGTCTTATCTTTCTATTCTCTCACTGATGGTGAGGATACGCACTACTGGATCATATGATTAGACACCCGCACCACTTGCTAGAGTTGCGTGAGACCGGGGATAGGATAGAGTCCAAGGAGGGGCACGTGCTGCAGCCAGAGCACCTGCCCGAGCACCAACTGTGGAGCCATCAGTAGCACCGGTTGGAGGAAAGGCACCTGATGTTTTAGATTTCAATACCACACCAGATGGGAGGGTGATTTGTGTGGTACCCAATTTTTGCTTAACTTGATTATAGAAGGACCTGGTTCTTCTATGTGTTCCAACTACTACTGTTGCGGAATAATAAGTATAGAAATTAAAGAACACAGAGATTTTACGTGGAAAACACCTGGCTCAAAAGGTGAAAAAAACCACGACCTACCTTCCAGTAAGATTTTTCTAAACTCCCCACTAGAATTACTGAGCCAAAAACTGCATTTACAAAAACTCTTTTGTAAACCTAAGATTAACTCTAATCCCGTTGTGGCACACAGCCTCAACTGTTGCGACAACTTCAAGTTAACTCTAACTTGAAAACTCTAAGTACTTAATACAATTGCTTCTATAAAAGCTAAAAGGTACAATGTAAAATCACCTACTACAATTGAACTAGAATAAAAGATAGACACTTGGAAGTGGTTCTTCTATTTGGTTCAAGTAGCTTCAGGATTGCACGCTTGAATCACACATAAATTGCTTGCAAAATTGCCTTGCTATTTTGCTCTCAATTCACTTTTAATTTCTGCTTATGTGCATTACCTGCAAAAGAGAACAACACTAATACTTAAGGAGTTAGTAATTCGAGATTGACTAGGATACAGATGCTACTCTTCCATGGTGGAAGAGTTCTAGTTGATCTCATACTCTAACTCTATCCTTTTCCTAAATTGTGTTCTCTTTGTGTAAGGAGTCTTTTTCTTTATCCAATAGGCAACCTTTTCAATCATGATCAGGAGATATTACTTCTGATAAGTTAGATTTATCTCCTTCACATGCGTCTCACATGTTTGAGTTTATCACGACTGTGCTTCACAAGATGGACCTGGTCCATGTTTGAGTTCTTTTGTCAGTCTTCAAAACTTCACATTTACTTGGGCCAACAAATTCCCCCTTTTAATGATGACAAACTCTGTGCTTTTCACTCACTTAGACCCTATAAGAACTCAGCTTATTCATCAATGCAAAGTTTAAAAAAAATCACTTATCATCAAGGACCAGGTTAATTAGGTTATAAACATCACACATTCCGAATATGTAAAGCATAATATCTTTTCCCCCTTTTGGCATCATCAAAAAGTTGCATAAACAAAGTGTGAGTCCCAGATTTTAATAAGTACTCATGGTCACTGGGGCAACTGCAAGTGTAATCATGGATTAATCATCAGTAATCAGGTAAACATATTTAAACTATCAAGGAAATATTAACAAGAGCAAAAATAGTAGATATCATTGATAGAAGATATGTTTCTACCACAATCCACAAACAGAAAGCAAAAATATTCAAAACATGAGCAAAAAGAAAGAGAAATCCCTAATCTGGGTCATTGATGGTACTAGACAGGTTCAGGAGATAAAGACTAGAATTCTTAAGGCTTGGGGAGCTAGAGGGTTAGTTTTGGGCTTGGGGAAGATTCAGCATATTGTGAAGAATCCCATCATTCTTCTCTTTTTCCTTGGTAAGCTCAGTTCTGAGAGCATCCCTCTCAGATTCAACCTCTGCTAAGCGAGCCTTCAGCCTAGCTATCTCAGCATCCTTGGCCTCACTTTCCTGAACTAAAGCCCTGACTTTACTGTTGATAGGTGTCTTCTTGGATGAACCAGATTCATTTGGAATGGCATTGACTAGATAGTCATAAGCAATCAGAGTATTAATCCCAAAGTAGTCCTTGCTTGTGGCCATTTCCCATTTCTTCAGAGGCACCTTGCATCGATCCAGAACAGTAGTCAGAATAAATCCATAGGGATGTCAAGAATCTCTCCCAGCTTCTCTGCATCAAATGTCACTTGAACTCCTTTTACTTGGCTGGTCACTCTGCCATCTTTGACCTCAGCATTTGCCATGAATTCAATGATCTCATTCCTGGCTAGCCTTCCATCCATCTGAAGGACCATGTCCTTCCAGCCCTGAACAACTAGGGCATCAACTAAACGAACCATTCCTGGTTCCACTAAGTCTTTCAGCAATCTTCCCTTCAAAATATTTCTTTTGCCAAACTTGGCCAGTTTGTCTTATTCACCATCAGACTCACTTTCTTATTCACCACTCCATTCCTCATCTTTAGAAACCCCAACTTGTTTACTTTTCATTGCAGACCTTGTCCTCTTGGCCAATGAAGGTTCAACAGCCTTAGACACAGATGAAGACTTTTTGGAAGAAGTCTTGGTCTTTTTGGGCTTGGGAGTCTGAACCTCCATTGTTGTATGTTCCTCCTAATGGACCTATTCCATCTCCTCAACATCAACAGCTTCAGAGGACTCTACAACCTTACCTTTTCCTTTATCCATCCCCTTCTTCTTATTTTCAGCCAAAGCGTTTTGTAGTTCACTCTCATTCTGTTTCACCCTGCTTCTTATGGCTCTTCCATTTGGCAAGGGAGTTTCAGTAGTTGTTAGGGAGGAAGCCTTTCGTTTCTTGGAAGGTTTAGCAACACTGGGGGCTTTTGGTGTTGGAGTTCTCCTTTTCTTTGGATCATAACTGGCACCTACTTTCTTCAGAATGTCTGCTAGGGTCTCCTCAATAGATGAACCAGGTTCACCTGCCTATGAACTTAGATTAACCAACCCTTCAGCAGCCTTCCCTGAACCACTTCCCCCTGACTTTTTGCCACTTTCTTCCACTGTTGCATGTGCAACCCCACAGATAGCTGGTAACGACAATTCAGTAGTGGGTTAAGAACCAGCCACTCCTTTCCCTTTTCCCCTCACATCACCACATACACCCCCTCTCCCTTTTTCTTTTTACCTCCACTCCTTCCCAATTCAGGCATTTCCACATCCCTGATAGGCCCAACCAAAACAAACCTATTTTCTAAATTTTCAGCAAAAGTGGAACTTACCTTAGAAGGGAGGTTTTGAGTCTTCTCAGAGTCAGAAGACCCAGGTCCTTCCCCCTCACTCGCCAATTTGAACGAATCATCTGAGTTCTCAGAATCTTGGGCTTGGGCAGCCTTCAATTGTGCGTTTAATTTCTTAGACAATGCACCTGAGGCTACATTTTTTCGGGCTATCATTTTAACATGTCTTTTTTTAGGCTGGGGGTTTGTAATGGGTGGAGAAGGCGTAGAGGAACCAGAAGGGGATGGTGGTGGAGAAGTCTCTGGGTTATCTTGAGGGTTCGACATTGTAGCTAAAGGTTTGAGAGATTTTGCGAGTTAGGCTTTTGGAAAAGAAAACAATTTATAGTGAAAAAAGATTTTTGACAGTTTGGAATAATAAGGGTGACAGAAGGTAATAATGGGTATTTAAAGAGAAGGAGTCATTTAATGGATAACGGTAGCTTTAGCAGTCAATTAGAGGTCTAATCAACCTGAAATTGTAGGTTGAACGAATGGTCATGCTTCCCTAGAATTTAGGCATTTTTTCTGGTGAGAATTCTAATAAGAACGGAACTGGTTCAAAAACAAATGGATAGGATTTACTACTGTGTTGAACAATGGTAGGACTCTGCTCATGATTTAAATATTTAAATTTCTAATTGTGCAGAGTATGGAAAACATACCTTGTCATTCAGATGAACCAATACTGATGAACCAGATTCTTCATTTAAAATTCTCTTGATCTTGACTCAATTTACCACAATAGAGAAAATTTTGTTAGAGATCAATGAGTCATATCAACACATGTCACAGGAGTATACTATTTACAGTATGAAGTTGAGTAAAAATTAATCTAGATATTTACACAAGTTCCATATTTCCTAGCCAAGTTTTTTTTTTCAATTTCAGTTTTTTTTTTCATTTTTTCATTGTGCATTCTGAGTTGGTCCCATTAGGTGATCTTAATCATCCCTAATTCTAACGTGTTCCTTTCAAATCTTTCTCTACTCAGTGCTTTAGTAAAGATGTCAACAATTTATTTATCAGTAGCACAGAATTCTATGGTAATCAATCTTTTCTCATAGTTGTCCCTTAAGAAGTGATGTCTAACATCTATGTGCTTAGTCCTCTTATTATGAATTGGGTTCTTTGTCATTCTTATAGCACTAGTGTTATCACAAAAGATAAGAATGCAACCAACTTCAATGCCAAAATCTATCATCTGTTGTTTGATCCACATCAATTGAGCACAACAAGAGGTAGCAGCAACATATTCAGCATCAGCAGTGGATAAGGCCACTGAATTCTGCTTTTTAGTGGCCCATGATACCAGACATGAACCAAGAAAATGAGCCATACTTGAGGTGCTCTTTCTATCCACAAGGAAACCTGTATAGTTAGCATCGGCATATCCTACTAGATTAAAGTTACTACCTTTAGGGTACCAAAGACAAAGATCAGTAGTGCCTTTCAAATATCTCAGTATCCTCTTGACAGCAGTCAAGTGAGATTCCTTAGGATTTGCCTGAAAACAAGCACAAAGCCCTACAGTGAAAAATATGTCAGGTCTGCTAGCAGTAAGAACAAAACTAAACCAATCATACCCCTATACAACTTTTGATCTACAGATGAACCAGTTTCATCTATGTCTAATTTAGTAGTTGTTGCAATGGGTGTGTCTATTTCCTTTGATTCATCCATTTTAAACTTCTTAATTAACTCTTTTGCATATTTATGCGATGGATAATGGTTCCATTTGGGTTTTGTTTGATCTGTAAGCCTAAGAAAAAGTTAAGCTCACCCATCATACTCATTTCAAACTCACTCCCCATTAATTTGGCGAAGTCTTTACTCAGTTTGTCAGTGGTTGCCCCAAAAATTATGTCATCAACATATATTTGTACTACAAGAAGATCCTTACCTTTTCCCCTCAGGAATAGAGTACTGTCAATTTTACCTCTCTTGTAGACATGTTCAAGAAGGAATTTGGACAGTCATTCATACCATGCTTTAGGATCCTGCTTGAGTCCATAGAGAGCTTTGTCTAATTTGTACACATGTTCCGGACACTCCTTGCTCTCAAACCCTAGAGGTTGTTTGACAAACACTTCTTCTTTTAGGTAGCCATTCAGGAAGGCACTTTTGACATCCATCAGATGAAGAGTGAATTCCATGTGTGCTGCAAAGGCTATGAGGAGTCTTATTGCCTCCAGTCTTGCAACTGGAGCGAAGGTCTCATCATAATCTGTGCCCTCCTCTTGGCTATAACCTTGGACCACCAGTCTTGCCTTGTTCCTTGTAACTGTTCCATCTTCATCAAGCTTGTTTTTGAAGACCCATTTAGTGCCAATTACTGATATGTCCTTGGGTCTTGGAACTATATGTCAAACTTGACTTCTCTCAAACTGATTGAGTTCATCTTGCATTGCATTTACCCAATCTGCATCCTGCAAAGCCTCAGCAATATTTTTAGGCTCAATAAGAGATAAAAAAGCATCAAAAGCACACAGATTCTTTAATTGTGATATAGTTTTAACTCTAGATGTTGGATCAGTAATTATGTTCTCAATGGGATAAGAACTTTGATACTTGTAAGGTTTCACAACCAACTGGTTTTTGTTTGATGTTTCTCCCATGTTATGTTGCTGAGGAATAGGCTCATGGACAGGTTCCATTAGGGGATTGGTTTCAGTTCTTCTTTGTTCAGTTCCCCCTGTCAGGTTGCCCCGGATGGAAGAACCTGTTCCATCACCTGTTCTTTCTTTTGGTGCATCTTCATCTTGAGCTGTGACTTCACTCAATTCTTTTACCAGCCTAATAGTTTCATCTTTATGTTCCTGTCTCTCAAAAAGAATGTTAGTTTCATCAAAAACTACATGTACACTTTATTCTACACATAAAGTTCTTTTGTTATACACTCTATAAGCTTTGCTATGTGAAGAATATCCCAAGAATACTCCATCATCACTTCTAGGATCAAACTTACCTAGGGAGTCCTTTCCATTATTGTGCACAAAGCACTTGTATCCAAATGCCCTAAGATGGGATATATTTGGTTTTCTCCCTTTAAGTAACTCATAAGGAGTCTTCTCTAAAAGAGGTCTAGTCATGCATCTATTAATGATCTAACATGCAGTATTTACAGCCTCCCCAGAAGCTATGAGGCAGTTTACTAGAAAGAAGCATAGTCCTAGCCATATCTTCAAGAGTCCTATTCTTTCTTTCAACTACTCCATTTTGTTGAGGAGTTCTAGGGGTAGAGAAATTATGATTTATACCATGCTCATTACATAATTCAGCAAACTTAGCATTTTCAAATTCAGTTCCATGATCAGACCTAATTGATGCAAGTTGATTACCTAGTTGTTTCTGAGTTTTTCTAACAAAAGCAGTAAACATGTCAAATGCTTCATCCTTAGATGTTAAAAATAATACCCAAGTAAACCTAGAATAATCATCAACAAGTACCATCACATATTTCTTACCACCTCTACTCAATGTTCTCATTGGACCACAGAGATTCATATGAACCAGTTCTATCGTCCTGGTTGTGCTTACCATTTTCTTGCTTTTAAAAGATGATCTTACCTGCTTCCCCCTTGCAAAAGCCTCACAAACTTTGTCTTCTTGAACTTCATGTTAGGTAATCCTATCACCAGGTCCTTGGAGACTAATTTGTTGAGTTGATTCAGACTTGCATGACCAAGTCTTTTATGCCACAAGAGGGGATCATTGTCCAACACACTCAAGCAAGTGAGTTCATTTTCTGAAAGAGTAGACAAATCTACAATGTAAATATTGTTAACTCTTTTTCCCTGCAAAACAATCTTGTCAGTGGTAAGATTAATCACAAAACATTTGGTAGAGGTGAATGCTACAAGGTTACCTCTGTCACATAATTGAGATACACTGATTAGGCTATATTTCAAGTCATCTATCAAGTAGACATTCTCAATGGAATATGAGTCTGTCTTACCTACCTTTCCAACCCCAATGATCTCACCTTTCTTCCCATTTCCAAAAGAGACATTACCTCTTTTTAGATCCTCAAGTGAAAGAAACTGGCTCTTGCTTCTAGTCATATGCTTTGAGCAGCCACAATCTATGTATCATATTTGGCTACTTCCCTTCACTTGGACATGCAAAACAAAATTAGGGGTTAGTCTTAGGAACCCAAACTAGTTTGGGTCCCTTTCTATAGGCAAAGGGGTGAATTAAATTCCTTTTGTCCTGTCTAGGCAGTCTATTTTTCTCTTGAACAAAGGTTTATTCTTTTGACTAGCCTTTTCTTTTGCATTACATTCACTTTTGTAATGACTAGTCTTGCCACAGTGTGTGCAGATTTTGTTTTCAGGAAGTGTGATGTATTTGCTTTTGGAATCCCACTTAGGTGATGGAGTCCCATAGCCAAGTCCTCTCTTGTTGCTACTGTGGTACTCTTGTAGCTAAGATAGTGCAGCAGAGGACTTATTCCATTTGCAAGTTCTATCTAGTTCATGCTTCACCTTGCCTAGATCTTCTTTTAGGACTCTTATATGCTCATCTTTCTTGTACAACTCATCCTTCATCTTTCCTAGATTTTCTTTTAAGGTGAGATTTGTATGATCGGCTTTCTTCTTACTTGTTCATAATTTCAGTTTTAAATTTTCAGACTTAAGTTCTAAGACAGTGGTGTCAAGTTCAAGAACCTGGTTCTTCAACTCAGCATTTTTACTATCACTTTCACTAGCCCTAAATTCCAGATTTTTGCACTTGGCTTTTAGGATCACACATTCCCTAGACAGTTGTTCCTTCTCATTGTTTATGACCTCAGACTCATAAATGAAGTCTAGCAATAATTTAGATAGTCTTTCTTTAGACAAAAATTTAATCTTGTCTTTGAGATGAATAACAATTACCTCTTTTCATCATCTGATTCTCCAATGGCCATAAGTGTTTGTTCATCACCAGCTTCATCTTCTGAGTCCTCATCTAAAGTTTCTCTCCAAGTAGCAACCATATCCTTTATTGATCCTTTGTTCCTTTTGGGTTGAACCTGTTCCTTCTTCCTATTTCTTCGTTCAGCCCTTTCCTTCTTTCATTCAATTTTTCACTTGGAAAATTTTTGATCATGTGGTCAGTCTTACCACATTTGTAACAGCCCTCGTTGGTCTGTTTTTCAGGAGCCCTTGGTTTGTTGAAGGTTGCACCTATTGAAGAACTTTTTCCTCTCATTAGGTACTTCTTGAAGTCCCTTGTAATCGTAGTCATTTCATCATCCTCTAAGTCAGCACCTTCAGTTATTCTGAGAGCCAGGCTTCTTTCCTTTTTGGGAGCATCCATATTCATGGTTTGCATTCTCAGTTCATAGGCAGTAAGATTTCCAATCAACTCATCCAACTTGAGAGTAGCAATGTTCTTTGATTCCTGAATAGCCGTGATTTTGCTTTCCCAAGTTACTGGTAAGACCCTTGTCAAGATTTTCTCAACCTTGTCTTCTTCAAGGATAATTCTTCCAAGAGACTTAAGTTCATTTATTAGTGTTGTGAACCTTGTGTACATCTCTTGGATGGTTTCTCCTTCCTTCATGGTGAAATTCTCATATTAAGAATATAGCAGTGTTCCTCTTGATCTCTTTACTTGAGGAGTTCCTTCATGGGACACTTGTAGGGTGTCCTATATCGCCTTAGCAGTGGTACAACTTTGAATCATGTTGTACTCATCTGGACCTAGTCCATACACAAACCATTTCTTGGCCTTGGCATTCTTTTCCCATTTCCTCAAATCTTCAGCAGTACAGTCAGCTCTTGTCTTTGGCACGTCCACTCCTTCAGCATTCTTGTTTGTAGTAGCCAGGGGACCATTAGTAACTATGTTCCAGAGTTCATAGTCTTCTGCTATGATGTGGTCCCTGATCCTGTGGTGGATTGCCCTTCCCAATTTCCAGGTGGTGCACTCATCTTGATCTGTTCCTAAGGTATTAGCCTCTTCAAGGATAACCCGCTCTGATACCAATTGATGTTTTAGACTTCAATACCACATAAGAGGGGGGTGATTTGTGTGGTACCCAATTTTCACTTAACTTGATTATAGAAGGACATGGTTCTTCTATGTGTTCCAACTACTACTATTCTGGAATAATAAGTATAGAAAATAAAGAACACAGAGATTTTACGTGGAAAACACTTGGCTTAAAAGATGAAAAAAACCACGACCTACCTTCCAGTAGGATTTTCCCAAACTCTCCACTAGAATCACTGAGCCAAAAATTGTATTTACAAAAACTCTTTTGTAAACGTAGGATTAACTCTAATCCCGCTGTGGCACACAGCCTCAACTATTGCTACAACTTCAAGTTAACTCTAACTTGAAAACTCTAAGTACCTAATACAATTGCTTCTATATAAAAGGTACAATGTAAAATCAACTACTACAATTGAACTAGAATAAAAGATAGACACTTGGAACTGGTTCTTCTATCTGGTTCAAGTAGCTTCAGGATTGCACGCTTGAATCACACATAAATTGCTTGCAAAATTGCCTTACTATTTTGCTTTCAATTCACGTTTAACTTTTGCTTATGTGCATAAAAGAGAAAAACACTAATATTTAAGGAGTTAGTAATTCAAGATTGACTAGGATACAGATGCTACTATTCCATGGTGGAAGAGTTCTAGTTGATCTCATACTCTAACTCTATCTTTTTCCTAAACTGTGTTCTCTTTGTGTAAGGAGTCTTTCTCCTTATCTAATATGCAACCTTTTCGATCATGATCAGGATATATTACTTCTGATAAGTTAAATTTATCTCCTTCACGTGCATCTCACATGTTTGAGTTGATCACGATTGTGCTTCACAAGATGGACCTGGTCCATGTCTGAGGTCTTCTGTAAGTCTTCAAAACTTCACATTTACTTGGGCCAACAGCACCTGAGGCACTTGTTGTCACCCCTGGACTTCAGGAGAGCGTAGCACAATTTTTGAGCTTGTTCGGTACGCTAGCTCATGCGAGATTGATTCCTCTTGCACCAACTACATCTTAGGCTGGAGGGGGAGCTCAAACTCCCACAGCCCATACCCTAGGGCAGTAGGTCCGTATTGATCAAGTTTCAGGTGACATGCCAGCACATCCCATTATTGTGGTCTAGCTTGAGGTCAGGCTAGAGGCATATGAGGAGGAGTAGAGGAGACTTGATAGGTTCAAGAAGTATGATCCTCCTACTTTCACTAGAACAGCTACTGAGGATACGTAAGGTTTCTAGAGAAATGTTACTGTATTCTCCATACCATGGATATTGTGAAGGTGAGCGGAGTTACCTTCACTTCATTTCAGCTGTTAGGAGTAGTGTATTAGTGGTGGTAGGCTTACGAGGGCGGTAGGCTAGCTGATGGAGCCCCACTTACTTGGACTCAGTTTTCAGAGATATTCTTTAGAGAGTTTGTTCCCCTAACACTTCGGGTTGCATGGCGCATAGAGTTTGAGTAACTGCGTCAAGGGACTATGTGAGTGTCAGAGTATGCTATTAGATTTAGTGAGTTGTCCTGACATGCACCTGCCTTAGTTTCTATAGATAGATAGCGAGTCTGCAGATTTATCGAGGGGTTCAACGATGGTCTTAGATTCAGCATGGCTTGAAAGTTAGAGACAGATACCCCATTTTAGCAGGTGGTAGAGATCACGTAGAGGTTGGAGGGTAAGCGAGGCCGTGAGAAAGAGGACCGGGAAGCAAACAGGCCTCAAGATTCTGGAGGATATAGTAGTGTCAGCGATCCGGTTGTAGCCCGTAATGGCAGAGGTTATGTGAGCCACCCAGTTCATTCAGCACTTCCAGCTTCTAGCAGTGCTCTAACTATTATGAGGTCTCAGGTTTTCATTTTGCTCAGCCACTGTCCAGTGCACCTCCTACACCAGGTGCCTTTAAGGTCAGTCCAGTCGACCAGGCTAGAGTTAATTTTAGTAGTCGCGCCTACCGCGAGCTTGGTTTGAGTGTGGTGACACCAGATATATGGTGAGGGACTATCCCAGACATAGGAAGAGTGCAGTTCCATAGACTACATAGGCTCCACGGATTCCACAGGGTTCACAGGCCATGGTTGCAGCTTCAGTTACCGCTCCACCTGTACCGCTAGCCAAGGATGGAGGACAGGAGGATAGAGTTCGCCCTAAAGGGGGAGGCCAGGCTAGATTTTAAGCTTTTTCGGGTAGGATGGAGGTGGTCGCATCAGACGCAGTCATCAAAAGTATAGTTCCGATTTGTCATAGAGATGCCTTGGTTTTATTTGATCCGGGCTCCACTTATTTATATGTGTCATCTTACTTTGCTCTGTATTTGGATATATCACGTGATTCTTTGAGTGCTCTTGTATATGTCTCCACGCCAGTGGGAGATTCTATTATCGTATATCGTTTATCGGTTGTGTTTAGTCATTATTGGTGGTTATGAAACCAGAGCTGATCTATTGCTACGCAATATGGTACACTTTGATGTGATCTTGGGTATGGATTAGTTGTCACCCTATCATGCTATTTTGGACTATCACACCAAGACCGTGACATTGGCTATGCCAAATTTGCCGCAGTTGGAGTGGACAGGTACATTAGTTTATATTCCTAGCAAGGTTGTGTCCTTTCAAAAGGCACAACAAATGGTTGGGAAGGGGTGTGATGCGTACCCAGCCTTTGTGAGATTCCAGTGTCGATACTCCTACCGTTGAGTCAGTTCATGTAGTGAGGGATTTACTAGATGTATTCCCAACAAATCTACTGGGCATGCCACCCGATAGGGATATCAATTTTGGTATTGACTTGGTCTCGGGTGATCAGCCAATTTCTATTCCACCATATCATATGGCACCTATGGAGTTGAAGGAATTAAAAGTGCAACTTCAGGAGTTTCTTGATAAGGGTTTCATCAGGTCGAGTGACTCGTATTAGGGTGCTCCACTTTTGTTCGTGAAGAAGAAAGATAGATATATGCATATGTGTATTGATTATAGGAAGATAAACAAAGTTACAGTCAAGAACAAGTACCTATTGCCGTATATTGATGACTTATTTTACTAGCTACAGGGCGCTATAGTGTTTTCAAAGATTGATTTGATGTCAGGGTATCATCAGCTGAAGATTCGAGACTCGGATATCTCGAAGACTGCTTTTAGGACTCGGTTGGTCACTACTAGTTCCTAGTAATGTCATTTTGGCTGACCAACGCCACGGTAGCATTTATGAACCTGATGAACAATGTATTTCATCCATATCTTGACTCATTCATCATCCTATTTATTGAGGACATCTTGGTATATTCTTGTAGTCGGGAAGATCATAAGCAGCATTTGAGGATCGTGCTTAGAATCTTGAGGGAGAAGAAGTTATATGCAAAATTTTCTAAGTATGAGTTCTGGCTTGATTCAGTGGCGTTTTTGGGTCATGTGGTGTCTAGTGAGGGGATCAAGGTAGATCCGAAAAAGATTGAGGCAGTTCAGAGTTGGCCCAGACCATCTTCAGCTACTAAGATTCAGAGTTTCCTTAGGTTGACAAGATATTATCGCTGTTTCGTAGAGGGTTTCTTATCCATTGTTGAATCCTTCACTAGATTGACCTAGAAGGATGCTCCTTTCAGATGGTCTAAAGAGTGTGAGGCGAGCTTTCGAAAGCTCAAAATTGTATTGACTACAGCCCCAGTGTTGGTGTTTCCCACGGGTTCGGGGTCTTACACTGTATATTGTGATGTGTTGCATGTTGGGCTTGGCATGGTTTTGATGTATGACGGTAGGGTAATTGCATACTCATCTCGCCAGTTGAAGGTTTATGAGAAGAATTATTCGGTGCACAACTTGGAATTGGCAGTTATTGTTCATGCATTGAAGGTTTGGAGGCACTATCCGTACGATGTTCCATGTGAGGTCTATATCGACCATCAGAGTCTCCAACATCTATTCAAGCAGAAGGATCTGAACTTGCCACAGCGGAGATGGTTAAAGTTGTTGAAAGACTATGATATCACTATTTTGTATCATTCCGAAAAGGCAGAGAGTATGGGAAGATTGGCATACTTATTGGCAGTAAAGAGGCCACTAACCATAGATGTTCAGGCTTTGGCCAATTAGTTTATGAAACTGGATGTTTTAGATTTTAGAGCCCAACTGGGTTTTTTCTTGCGTGATTTCTTAGTCTTCCTTGTATGAGCGCATCAGAGAGCGTTAGTATGACGACCCCCATTTGCCTTTCCCAAAGGATACAGTACAGCATGACAATGCCAAGAGGGTTTATGTGACTTTATCCTTGAGGAGGCCCACAGTTCGCGGTATTCCATTCCTCTGGGTGCCGCTAAGATGTACCAGGATTTGAGGTAACACTATTAGTGAGGAGAATAAAGAAAAATATAGTAAAGTATATGGCTCGGTGCTTGAACTGTCAACTGGTGAAATACGAGCATCAGAGCCGGGCGGTTTGCTTTAGAGACTTAAGATTCTTGAATACAAATGGGAGCGTATTACCGCAGATTTCGTTGTTGGGCTCACACAGACTTTGAAGAAATTTGACACAGTGTGGGTAATTATGGATAGGTTGACCAAATCGGCATATTTCATTCCGGTAGTGACTACCTATTCCTTAGAGCAGCTAACTCAGATCTATATTTGTAATATTATTCGTCTCCACGGTGTACTGGTGTACATTATCTTCGATCGAGGCACAATGTTTACATCGCATTTCTGGAGAGTCGTGCAGGGTTAGTTAGGTACGAGGGTTGAGTTGAGTACAATATTTCACCCTCAGATGGACTTGCAATCGAAGCGCACAATTCATATATTAGAGGATATGCTACGTGCCTATGTTATGGATTTAGGGGTTCATGGGATTAGTTTTTGTTGCTTGCAGAGTTTGCCTACAACAACAACAACTACCAATCGAGTATTCGGATGCTCCTTATGAGGCCCTATATGGGAGACGGTGTCGCCCCCAATTGTTTGATTTGATCTGGGTGAGGCTAGGTTATCGGGCATCGATTTGGTTCGGGATGCCTTGGAGAAAGTCAAGTTGATTCAGGATCGGCTTTGTACAACACAATCTAGACAGAAGAGTTATGCTGATCGGAGGGCTTGTGATATAGCATTTATGGTGGGAGAGAGAGTTTTCTCCGGGTTTCACCCATGAAGGGTGTGATGAGGTTCAGAAATAAGGGCAGTTAAGCCCAAGGTATATTGGTCCTTTTGAGATTCTTGAGAGAGTTGGTGGAGTGGACTATAAACTTGCATTGCCAATGTCACGACCCCAAAACCAGCTCGGTCGTGATGGCGCTTATCATGGAACTAGGTCAGCCGACACATTCCCAAAATAGTTCAACATTTCATTAAAATTTAAATAACAACCTTTTTCAATTAAAATTTCCATAAAAGATATAAAGTCAAAAACCAAAAATATGGAAAAATAAAAGCCCGACCTCGAGTGTCACTGAGTCATGAGCAAATACCACAACCGATCCGAAATATATCAAGACCAAAATAGTCTGAAAGTAGCCAAAGTATACTAAGAGGAAGATAAAGAAGGAGAAAGGTGGGATTACGGTCGCCAGGCAGTTACCTCGCTATCTCCGGTGGAAATCCGCAACTGGAATTGTCAACAGCTACTACTGTGGACTGAGATACCTAGATCTGCACACAAGGTGTAGGGGTAACGTGAGTACACCAACTCAGTAAGTAACAAGTCCAAACTATGGACTGATAGGTGGTGATGAACTACACCTCAACAGTTATAACAAAATTAAACTGTACAGAAAAGTAGGCATGCTGGCAATTCAAGTGTTCAACTCAATAGTAAAGTAAATAACAATCCGAACAATGTGAAGTATAAAGCTCAACGAATCTCTACATGTCAAGGCCAAAAATGCATGAAAATGTACTGTGTACTTCCACTCTCAAGTGCTCAACCACTCAGTACTGTATATGGCCATCCGACCCAGGGAAGATCCATCCCGGAACATATATACACATCACTGACAACAGTCATTCAGTACCGAGGAAGGCCAGTCCAGCCCTATGGAGAAGATCCATCTCCAGGTATAAATACTTCGGACAAGATCCATGTCCAGGGAATATCCATCCCTCAAAATATCATCCGTGCTCGCTGGGGGTGTGTTACAGACTCCGGAGGGGTTCCTGCAGCCCAAGCGCTATCACAATCATTAATATAAATGTTGTAGTGTGCATCCCGATCCCATAATTGTCACTCATAATGAGGCTCTCGGCCTCACTCGGTCATCACTCTCCAGTCTCACATATACGGGCTCATAATGCCATGTACTATCCCAAAACAATGATATGATGTTGGCATTTACGTTACCTCAATATTAATCATATAACACATAGTTCAGGGTTTCGAACCCTCAGAACCAAGTTTGGACGCGTTACTTACCTCAAAACAAGCCAAATCCTGCTCCGTTACGCCCTTGCCTCTGGAATTGGCCTCAAAACGCCCCGAATCTAGCCAAATGCAATATAATGCAATCAATATAGGCCAAGGAATCAATCCCACACGAAACACTATCAATTTAGACCAAAATCCTGAAATTCGCCAAAATCCGGCCCCCGGGCCCATGTCTCGGAATCCGATAAAAATTACAAAACTAGGAAACCCCTTCACTCACGAGTCCATACATACAAGATTTATCAAAATACGACTCCATTTGACCTCTCAAATCCTCAATCAAAACTCTCCAAAACTCAAGCCTAACCCCTTCAACTTCACCCCAAAATCCCACTAATTTCATGATTAACAGTAGGAAAATCATCATAAACACAAGGAATAGAGCCCAAGTAACTTACCTCACTGATACCCATCGATTTCCTCCTGAAAATCACTGCCCAAAGCTCAAAACCCGGCCAATAATGGTGAAGAATGGGAAAAAATTCGCAAACTCTCTCTTTTATACCTTCTGCCCAGCACTTCCGCATCTGCGGTCCCCATTTTGCATCTGCGGGGCCGCATCTGCGCAAACTTCTTTGTTTCTGCGGAATTTCATTAAAAGGGCATTTCCACTTTTGCGGTTGCCTTACGGCACCTACGGTCACCGTAGATGTGGGACCAAGCCGCACCTGTGATCCTGGTTGCGCACCTGCGCTACTTGACCGCTTCTATAGACCTCGCACCTACGGTCCCCAATCCGAAGGTGCGGAAATAGCAGAAGCAGCATCTTCCGCTGCTCAAACCAATTTCCAACTCTTCTGCTAACCATCCGAATTCATCCCGAGGCCCTCGGGACCTCAACTAAAAATACCAACAAGTCACATACTACCATTCAAACTTATTCAAACCTTCGGAACACTCCAAACAATATCAAAACACTAAATAACCCTCGGATTCAAGCCTAAGAACTTCTAAACCTCCGAATTCCACAAACGATGCCGAAACCTATCAAACCTCGTCCGAATGACCTGAAATTTTGCAAACGCATCACAAATGACACTACGGGCCTACTCCAATTTCTAGAATTTTATTCCGACCCCGATATTAAAATTTCCAATGCGATCGAGAAACACCAAATTTCCAATTTCGTCAATTCAAGCCTAAATCTACCACGGACCTCCAAATCACATTCCATATGCGCTCCCAAGTCCAAAATCACCTAACAGAGCTAACCGAACCATCAAAATTCCCATCCGAGATCATTTACACATAAGTCAACATCCGGTTGACTTTTCTAACTTAAGCCTACTTAAAAGAGACTAAGTGTCTCAATTCACTCCAAAACCACTCTGAACCCGAACCAACCAACACGATGCGATGAAATACAGCTGAAGAGCACGTAAGGCAGCAAAAATGGGGGAAACGGGGCTATAATTCATGAAACGACCGGCCGAGTCATTACATCCTCCCCCTTTTAAACAAACGTTCGTCCTCGAACGAGTCAAGAAGCATAACTGAAGCCTCAAACATGTGTTGATATCTTCTCTGCATCTCCCACTCAGCCTCCCAAGTAGCCTCCTCCACTGGCCGACCTCTCCACTATATTTTCACTGAAGTTATATCCTTTGATCTCAACTTTTGGACCTGCCGCTCAAAAATAGCCACGGGCTCCACATCATAAGTCAAATCACCATCTAACTGAACCGTGCTGAAATCCAAAACATGAGATGGATTGCCAATATACTTCTGGAGCATAAAAACATGAAATACCGGATGCACACTCGACAAGCTAGGTGGCAAAGCAAGATCATAAGCCACCTTCCCAATCCTGCGAAGCACCTCAAAAATCTCAATGAACTGAGGGATTAATTTTTCCATCTTCCCAAATCTCATAACACCCTTCATGGATGAAACCTTTAGAAGAACCTTTTCCCCGACAATATAAGACACATACCGAACCATCCTGCATCAACACACACCTGATGCCGACTTTAAAAGCATCACAATATATTGTATAAGAACATGAAGCTGATGGAAAAACTAACACTGGAGCTGTGGTCAAGGCAGTCTTGAGCTTTTGAAAGCTCGCCTCACACTCATCCAACCACCTGAAAGGAGCACCCTTTTGAGTCAATTTGGTCAAGGGTGATGTAATAGATGAAAATTCCTGAACGAATCGACGGTAATAACCCTCCAAGCCAAGAAAGCTACAAATATCTGTGGCTGAGGACGGTCTGGGCCAACTCTATACCGCCTATATCTTCTTTGGATCAACCTGAATACCCTCACTGGACACCACGTGCCCCAAGAACACAACTGAACCGAGCCAAAACTCTCACTTGGAGAACTTTGCATAAAGCTTCTCCTCCTCAACCACTGCAATAAAATTCTCAAATGCTCAATGTGCTCCTCCTGACTATGCGAGTACACCAGAATATCATCAATGAATATAATAACAAATGAGTCAAGATAAGGCCAAAATATGTTGTTCATAAAATGCATGAACGCTGCTGGGGCATTGGTCAGCCCAAAAGACATCACAAGGAACTCATAATAACCATATCGGGTCCTAAAAGTTGTCTTAAGAATATCCGAGTCCCTGATCTTTAACTGGTGATACGCTGACCTGAGATCAATCTTGGAGAACACTCTCACTCCCTGGAGATGGTCAAATAAATCATCAATACGAGGCAAAGGATGCTTGTTCTTAATTGTGACCTTGTTCAACTGCCTATAATCAATGCACATCCTTATCGTGCCATCCTTCTTCTTCACAATAAGAACTAGCGCACCCCAATGCGACACACTAGGCCGAATAAACCCCTAATCAAGGAGTTCCTGAAGCCGCTTTTTCAACTCTTTCAGCTCCTTCGGTGCCATACAATACAGTGGAATAGAAATGGGCTGAGTGCCCAGCACCAAAATCAATACCAAAGTTAATATCCCAATTCGGTGGCATGTCCGACAGGTCTGCAGGAAACACATCCGGGAAGTCTCTCACTACCAGAACTAAATCGATACTAGGAGTCTCTACACTGACATCCCTCACAAAGGCCAAATAAGAAAGACAACCCTTCCTAACCATCCGATGGGCCTTCAAGTATGAAATCACCCTGCTAGGAACATAATTCAACGAACCGCGGCGCTCAATCCATGGCACTCCAGGCATAGCCAATATCACTGTCTTAGCATGATAGTCCAAAATAGCATGACACGAAGACAACCAATCCATGTCCAATATCACATCAAAATCAACCATACTAAGCAACAAGAGGTCCACCCAGGTATCCAAACCCCCAATAGTCACCATACACGAATAATATACGCGGTCCACAATAATAGTATTGCCCACTGGAGTAGATACATGAACATATGAAACAAGATACTCATGGGGCGTATCCAAATAATGACCAAAATGTGATGACACTTATGAAAAAGTGGAACCGGGGTCAAATAATACAGAGGCATCCCTATGTCAAACTGAGACAATACCTATGATCATAGCATCTGAAGCAATAGCATCTAGTCTAGTTGGGGGTGTATAGAAATGGGCCTGACCACCATCTGATCGACCTCCCCCTCTAGGTCGACCCCTAGCTGACGGATCTCCACCTCGAGTTAGCTGGGCAGGTGGGCAAGTAACTGGTGCTGAAGTCGAAGGCTAGATCCTCTGGTGGGATGAACCTCCCATAAGACGGGGACAAAATCTCTTGATATGAACCAAATATTCACTCTCAAAGCAACCTCTCTTGGCAAATGGCAGTGGGGACTGAATGGAGCCCCGAGCACCGGGATACGCATTAGAACAACCAGGCATTCATAAACCCTGAACTGATGGTGCGTGAGACAAACCCTGAGTTGGAAGGGCACTGAGAGATGAGTGACCCTGATGTGAACTGTGATAACCATGGCCAGACGATTCGCCACGGTGACCCGGACGAGCTGACTGAGCTTGTCTGAATGGACGGCCTCTACCGTGCTGGAACTGACCTCCAAAAGGAACACCACCAAAACTACCAGACACTCGCTCCTGGCGGCGAACTGACTCTATTTCTCTAGTAATCTCAACCACCTCCTCAAAAGAAGCACTAGACACTCTCTCTCTGGTCATAAGAATACGTAGCTGATAAGCAGGCCATCCACAAACCTCTTAATCCTCTCCCTATCTGTAGGAACCAACCAAACAGTATGATGGGCTAACTCGGAGAACCTCATCTCATACTGCGTCACAATCATATCATCCTGACGCAACTGCTTGAACTGTCTACACAGCTCCTCACTACGGGACTGTGGTACATACTTCTCTAGAAAGAGAACGGAGAACTGCTGTCAGGTAAGGGGCACTACACCAATAGGCCTACGCCTCTCATAAGCCTCCCACCAAGTAAAGGCAGCTCCAAAAAATTGAAAAGTAGTAAATGAGACCTTACTGGTCTCCAGAATACCCGTTGTACGTAGAACCCTCTTTCTTTTGTCCAAGAAACCCTAGGCATCCTCGCCCTTTATACCACTGAAAGTCGGAGGCTGAACTCTACCAAACCTCTCTAATCAACGCTGCTCGTCATCATGCATGACTGGTACCACATAATCTTGAGCAAGTGCAATCGGTTGGGCCGGTGGTGCCTCCAGCGTCTGAAGTCCCTGAACAACCTGCTCGGGTGTACGAGCAGCGGGAGTCTGAGTGCCTCCCCTAGCTAAGAAGTAGCTTTTGTAGCAGAAACAGCGATCGCCTAAGCAATACTGGTGCATATGGTCAAGATCTGAGTTAAGGTCTCCTGAAGACCTGGGATAACAATAGGCAAAGTCGGTGCCTGAGCTGGTATTGCTGGAGCGTCCACAACTGGGACTGATCATGAACTGGGGTAGCTGGTGGATCTGTAGGTGCTACCCCAACTACTGTACGGGCTACAACCCTGCCCCTACCACGGCCTCGACCGCGACCTCTAGTAGCCTAAACTGGTGGTACTGGTGGTTATCTATCCTGATCGGTAACACGTGTCCTCACAATTTATGAGAGAATAGAGTAACAGAAGTTTTAGTTCCAGAATCAATAGATTCCCACGAAAAGAATTCAAGAATGTGAAGTTTACTTAAAGGTTCCACAACCTCTCAAAGATAAGTACAGACATCTCCATACCGATCCGCAAGACTCTACTAAACCTGCTCATGACTCGTGAGACCTATGTAATCTAGGCTCTGATACCAACTTGTCACGACCCTGAAACCAACCCGGTCGTGATGGTGCCTATCATGGAACTAGGCCAGCCGACACATTCCCAAAATAGATCAACATTTCATTAAAATTTAGATAACAACCTTTTTCAATTGAAATTTCCATAAAAGATATAAAGTCAAAAACCAAAAATGCAAAAAAATAAAAGCCCGACCTTGGGTGGCACTGAGTCATGAGCAAATACTACAACTGATTCGAAATACAACAAGACCAAAATAGTGCAAAAGTATCAAAAGTATACTAAGAGGAAGATAAAGAAGGATAAAGACGGGACTGCGGTCGCCAGGCAGCTACCTCGCTATCTCCGATGGAAATTCATAACTGGAACAGTCAACAACCGTTACCGTGGCCTGATATACCTGGATCTGCACACAAGGTACAGGGGGTAACGTGAGTACACCAACTCAGTAAGTAACAAGTTCAAACTATGGACTGATAGGTAGTGACGATCTACACCTCAGCAATTATAACACAATTAAACTGTATAGAAAAGTAGGCATGCTGGCAATTCAAGTGTTCAACTCAACAGTAAAGTAAATAACAATCCGAACAATGTGAAGTATAAAGCTTGGCAAATCTCTACATGTCAATGCCAAAAATGTATGAAAATGTATCATGTACCTCCACTCTCAACTGCTCAACCACTCGGTATTGTATATGGGCATCCAGCCCAGGGAAGATCCATCCTGGAACATATATACACATCGCTGACAACAGTCGTTCAGTATCGGGGAAGGCCAGTCCAGCCCTATGGAGAAGATCCATCTCCAGGTATAAATATTTCGGACAAGATCCATGTCCAGGGAAGATCCATCCAATATCAATTGCACTCACTGGGGGTGTGTTACAGACTCCGGAGGGGCTCCTACAGCCCAAGAGCTATCATAATCATCAACATATCCATTGCGACGTGCAACCCAATCCTATAACTATCACTCATAATCAAGCTCTCGGCCTCACTCAATCATCACTCTCCAGTCTCACACACACAGGCACACAATGCCATGAACTTGCCTGAAACAATGAAATGATGTGCCAAATAACAACAACCAAGACTGAGATATGATATGATATACATGAACAGGACTGGGTACAGAATATCAATGAAACTAATAAGATGACAGTAAGAAACGACCTCTCGGTCTCAACAGTATTGGCGTGAAGCCCTAACATAATAATAAGCACGATTTATAGCTCATTTACTTAATCACATAATCACAACACAGATATCAGCAAGAAGGAGTCACTAAGCGGTGCCATGGAATGAACCAAGCCACAATTCTCACGGTTCACGCCCACACGCCCGTCACTTGGCATTTGCGTCTCCTCAATATTAATCACATAACATATAGTTTGGGGTTTCAAACCCTTAGAACCAAGTTTGGAAGCGTTACTTACCTCAAACCAAGCCAAATCCTACTCCGCTATGCCCTTGCCTATGGAATCGGCCTCCAAACGTCCCAAATCAAACCAAAAGCAATACAATGCAATCAATATAGGCCAAGGAATCAATCCCATATGAAAAACTATTAATTTAGACCAAAATCCCGAAATTTTCCCAAACCCGGTCCCCGGGCCCATGACTTGGAATCCAACAAAAATTACAAAACTAGAAAATCCCTTCACTCACGAGTCCATACATACAAGATTTATCAAAATCCAACTCCATTTGACCCCTCAAATCATCAATCAAAACTCTCCAAAATTCAAGCCCTAACCCCTTCAACTTCACCCCAAATTCCTACTAATTTTATGATTAAACAGTAGGAAAATCATCATAAACACAAGTAATAGAGCCCAGTAACTTAGCTCACTAATACCCCTCGATTTCCTCCTGAATATCACTGCCCAAAGCTCAAAACCTGGCCAACAATGGAGAAGAATAGGCAAAAATTTGCGAACTCTCTCTTTTATACCTTCTACCCAACACTTTCACATCTGCAGTTCCCATTTTGCATCTGTGGGGCCGCATCTGCACAAACTTCTCCGCTTCTGCGAAATTTCATTAAAAGGGAATTTCCGCTTCTACGATTGCCTTATGGAACCTACAGCTACCACAGATACGGGACCAAGATGCACATGCCATCCTGGTTGCGCACCTGCGCTACTTGACTGCTTTTGCGGACCTCACACCGCAGGTGCGGAAATAACAGAAGCAACAACTTCAGCTGCTCAAACCAATTTCCAACTCTTCCACTAACCATTAGAAATCATCACGAGGCCCTCGGGACCTCAACCAAAAATACAAACAAGTCACATACTACCATTCAAACTTATTCAAACCTTCGGAACACTCCAAATAACATCAAAACACCAAATCACTCTCGGATTCAAGCCTAAGAACTTCTAAACCTCCGAATTTCGCAAACGATGTCGAAACCTATTAAACCTCGTCCGAATGACCTAAACTTTTGCACACACATCAAAAATGACACTACGTACCTACTCCAATTTACAGAATTTTATTCCGACCTCGATATCAAAATTTCCACTGCCAATCGAGAAACGCCAAATTTCCAATTTTGCCAATTCAAGCCTAAATCTACCACAGACCTCCAAATCACATTCCGGATGTGCTCCCAAGTGCAAGATCACCTGACAAAGCTAACTGAACCATCGAAATTCCCATCTGAGATCATTTACACATAAGTCAACATCCGATTGACTTTTCCAACTTAAGCCTACTCAAAAGAGACTAAGTGTCTCAATTTATTTCAAAACCACTCTGAACCCGAACCAACCAACACGATGCGATGAAATATAGCTGAATAACATGTAAGGAAGCAGAAATGGGGGAAACAGGGCTATAACTCATGAAACGACCGGCCAGGTCGTTACAGCCAACTAGCTTATCGGCAGTTCACCCAGTGTTCCATGTTAACATGCTCCAGAAGTATTATGGTGATCTATCACATGTATTAGATTTCAGCTCTGTCCAATTAGACAAGAATTTGACTTATGTTGAGGAGCCGATGGCTATCTTGGATAGGCAGGTTCAAAAGTTGAAGTCAAAGAATATTGCTTCAGTGAAGGTCCAATGGAGGGGTCATCCGGTCAAGGAGGCGACCTGGGAGACCGAGCACAACATACAAAGTCTTTATCCTCACCTGTTAGTCACTTCAGGTATGTTTCTATGAATGTTCGAGGACGAACGTTTGTTCTAAGAGAGGGAGAATATAACAACCTGATCAGTCATTTTGTGCCTTTGAGTCTCGTTTTATCTTTTGATTCTTCTCACATGTGTATTTGTGATTTTATGACTTTTAAGGTTGGTTAATTTTGTTCTGGGAAGATTTTGGGTTGATTGGACCATTTGATTCTTAGCTTAGAGGCATAAGTTAGAAATGTTGACCAATATTTGGCTTTTGAGAAAACGATCACGGAACGGTATTTTGATGGCTTTGATAAGTTCGAGTCATTGTTTTGGACTAGGCATATGCCCGGAATAGAATTCGGATGTCCCTAGGTTGATTTGACTTGTTTGCCGAAATTTGGCAATTTGAGGTTTAGAAGTTTTCCCAAGTTTGACCATAGGTTGACTTTTGGCTATCGGGTTTAAAATTTGGTTTTGGGACTTGGAATAGGTCCATTTTGCTATTTGAAACGTGTCTGCATAATTTGGTGTCAATCGGAGTTGGTTTGTTATGATTCGGATATTTAGTTATAATTCTAGAGGTTCTTGACTTTTCTTTGAAATTCATGCATTTTGATGTCTGATTCATAGTTCTAGATGTTATTTTTGTATTTGGATCACACGATTGAGTTTTAAGGTGTTTTTAGACTTGTGTAGATGTTTGATTTGGAGCCTCGAGGGCTCGAGTGAGTTTCAGACGTGTTTCGAAAAGGTTTGGACTCAAATATAGGTTGGTGGTGTGTTGGTGTTGCAGTTGTCGCAGTTGTGAGCATCAGGTTCTCAATTGAGAACATGACGGGGGGACACATATATCGCAATTGTGATACCTAGTTCACTTTTCGAAGATTAGGCTTACGTGGGTTAGTTCGCATTTGCGATAAATAGGTCGCATTTGCGAGGAAAGCAGACTTCGCATTTGCGAAGTCTTTGCCGCAATTGCAACATCTCATGGTTTTGTCAATAGCCACAATTGCGAGACCTTCTTCGCAATTGCGAGGGTTCGCAATTGCGAACTCTTTGTCGCAATTGCAACACTTGCAACTAAACAAAAGGGCTGAAATTTGGGATTTCATCTTATTCTCTCTCATTTTAGAACCCTAGACTCGTTAGGAGACGACTTCGAGAGGGGATTTTCATCTACAATTATTGGTAAGTGATTCTAATCAATTTTCAACTATATTTCATGATTATATACTAGAATTAACATCAAATTTATGAGAATCAAAGAGGTATAACCCCATGAAAATTTGGGTTTGAGAGTCGATTTGGACTCGGATTTGAAAACAAAACACATATATGAACTCGTAGGGTTATGGGTAGTCAGAATCTAGCCTTGGACCCGGATTTTGACCGGGAGGGTCCGGAGTTGACTTTTGTGGAATTGTATAAAGATCCTAGCTTTATCTATTGTAATTAGTTTCTCTTGCATTTGTATGATGATATTAAGTCATTTTTTGTTAGATCTAAGCCGTATGGAGGCGAATTTTAGGGGAAAAGCTATTTCGGGGGTTAATTTGGCCTAGTTAAGATAAGTATCTTGCCTAACTTTGTATGGGGAAACTACCCCTTAGGATTTGGGTTGATTATGTTATTTGTACTATGTGAAAGACGTGTGCACGAGATGACGAGTGTGTACCCGGGCTATATCTAATATTTTGACCGTTATATTTTTAGACTTCTTCAATGTATTTAATTGAAATTTTTATAATATGTTACATCTTTCAATGTTAAATTTACTCTCACGTGATCTAATTGACATTGTTAGCATTTGTTTTAACTTTATTGTTGTAATTGTTGTTATATGCTCTAGTTGGAGTTACTACTTCTCTTATTATCTTGTTACCTCCTTCATTGTTGAATTACTCTTACTTGAAGTCGTTATTTCATGGGAATATCTTCTTGTTGGGTTATTGATGTTGAAGTTGTGAAAGCCATTATCATATTGATGTTGAAATTTTTGATTGTTGAGATATCTTTCCTATTTGAGTATTTCCTCATTTATTTTATTGTTATTGAGATTCTTGTACACATTGTAGTTGAGCCGTGGGATATATGTTGTGGTAATATTAGTATTGTTGACTTTGGAAAGTGTTATGGAATATGGCCACATGTGATACGAGTTGATTGTTGTGTTGTGGTATTGATACGCATGTGGTGGTATAAGGATAGGGGTTGATACGCATGCGGTGAGATAAGGTGAGATTTATACGCGTTTTGCTAGAAAGGGAATTACTTGAAGCCACGCGGTGATACAAGCCATGCATGTGTTCACTTCTCGTTGCCTTTCTTGCCTTAAATTCTGTTATTAGTCTACATTATTGTACTTCTTATTATCATGCATTCCTCGTTTTTTGTTATGGGTCTATATTATCCTTTGTTCAGTGTATCTTGTCCTAGTAGGTGTCTTGTCTTGGCTTCGTCACTACTCTACCGAGGTTAGGCTTAATACTTACTGGGTACCATTGTGGTGTACTCATGCTACACTTCTGCACATTTTTGTGCAGATCCAGGTAATATATGCTTGTGCCGGATGTCAGTGATTGATCAGATACCTCTGGAGACTTCAAGGTATACATGGTCAACGTTCGTAGGCCTCGAAGTCACCTTCTGCTTTTAGTTGTATTATTTTTTATTTCCTATTCCAAAATAGTATAGTATTTCGAGACTATTAGTGCACCCACTTATAGAGCTTATGACTCGTTCCACCAGGTTTTTGGGAGTTATTGACAGCTGTACCGTTTGAGTTTTATTAAAACAGTTTAACAATTTAAATTTGATATTTAAGTTATTATTTATGTTATTTCTCAATGTATGTTAGGCTTACCTAGTCTTAGAGACTAGGTTCCATCACGACATCCTAATGTGAAAAATTAAGATCGTGATAATGCGAAAGCTAACAATGCAAAATCGGTGGATGATAAATCAGACAAGAAAAATAATATACTAAAGAATAAGACGTTATAATGGGGGTTTGGTAAATTGACCTACATATAAAAACTAGCATATTTATATAAAAAAATATTGAGAGAAAAATCATTCCTAAACATGATTCTCGTAAAGACTACATTGTGGAGGTTATTGTTCTTGTTGTGAGAAGAATACGTCCATTTATAGAAGTACAAAACTTCTCCTCCAAGAAAAGGATAAGGATATGAAGGTAGATTTATTTCTTTTAGGGTTCTTTATCCCTTCGTTTAAGAAAGAGAGTCCTAATAGATTAAAAATTGAGGGCAAAATCCTAACAAATATAGTATAAATTCTACCAATCCAATAAAGAAATTCCTAAGGAGCGAAATCATGCCATTCTGATAGACTTGATAAAAAACATAACAAATAGGTAGAGTTAATATTCCATAAACTCTACCAATAAGAAACGCTGAAGAACAATAACCGTGTAGAAGCCGAGGTCAGTTTTCAATACCACTAATTTGAGGATATTCGGCTAAGACCAACATTTACGGGAAAATTCCTATCAATCGCCCACCTAGAAATGATTTTGTTTTGGCCAAATTTAGCCCAGTATGCTAACGGGAACCTATTTATACTACATATGAAACTTATTTACCCTCTTTGATCAATTTTAATTTAATTACATGATCATGTACAATTTACCAATTATATACAAATTAATTTTAAATGAGTATCTCTTAATTGTAGCCTTTTAATTTAGTAAGTCACCAATCACAATTTATTTTTCCTCTTTCTCTCTTTGAAATCAACCATCTTTCTACACCGATTCTATAAGATTTTTTCTTCTAAAGCACATAATTTTCTTTAACAATAGCAAAGAAAGAGATTAATTTCTTATCAATCTGAATTTCGCCATGGCTGGAGTTTGGATCTTTCTAGGCTTCCTCTTTTCTTGTTGGCGTTTCGATTGGAAATATTCGAAGACGTGACATACAATATACATATAAAATTATATCAAAGTTGTATAATAATTGTATGAAAATTGGATTTGGTTGTATTTTATTTGTAGTTGTATTTTATTTTTTCGAATGATGTATGAAAGTTGAAAATTAGTTGTATACTGTATGAGTCGTTGTATGAAATTTATATTTAAGTCATAAATACTATCTTTTTATATAAAGTTGTCGATATGTATTAAAATTGAATTAAGATAGGAAGTTTTGATTGGAATTTCAGAGAGGAAGAACACACCACATACAATATATACACACACACACACACACACACACACACACACACACACACACACACAAAATATATACAAAAAAATATATTATATGAAAATTGTATTTAAGTTGTATGATATTGTAGTTATATTTAACCAGGTAAGGATGATGTATGAAAGTTGTAGATAAGTTGTAAGTAAATTGTATATTATATAATTAGTTGTATGAAATTTATTTTTAGTATGTATGTTATTGTAGATATATCAAATATATATTAAAATTGTATGAAATCTATTTTTATTTTGTATGCAAGAACTGATATTGGTTTCTATTTAGGAGGGAGGCATCAATGAGAGAGAATAGTTGCACTAATTATGGCTTAAAATAGGTAACACACAATTGGAAGGAGTCTTATTTAGATGGAAGGACAATTTGGACTTCGTTCTCTTTAGTTACGCCCTTTTCCAAGCAAAAAATCTCCTAATTTAAGGCACTGATAATAAGTTGTATATAAATTATAAGAAAAATTTATTTAGGGAGGGAAATATACAAAATTTGAATATTTTTGATAAGTAAGTTTCAAATATTGTATAGGAAGGAAAAAAAAAACCCTTTAAAATGCCATTTGTGCAAATGACCCTCTTGTAATTGCAACTTAGCCGTTTTAATTAACTTTGCATCCAAGTTATACAAGATTCAAATCAACTCTTCTCCATATTTATATGGAATTTTAAGGACCATCTATTCTCCAAAATAATTTAAAAGAAAAAAAAAAAGAGAAAGAGCAAATTAGCGAAAAGATAAAAAGCACAAGAGAAGACAAACGAAAATGATAAGAAAAAGAAACACCTTAAGCAAGTATCTCATTAGTGTATGAGTCCGAGATTGTGATACGAGGAAGAAGAGGTTACTTGCCTCTTATTTGTAACAGATTCACAACGTTTACCAGAAATCGTCTCCTCTGCAAGAAGCTCTTCCTCAGCTTGATCATGGATAGGGATGGCAAACAGGCGGGTCAGATCAGATATGGACAGATTGAAAACGTGTAATGTAAAAACAGATAAAATATTCAACCCGGCCTACATTTAATACGAATAAAAAATTGGATTAACCAGCAAATCATATGAATATCCATATTATCCATGACTTCTTAAATATGATCACTTTTGGAGAATTTCTAATCTTCCAAACTTAAGAAATCCCAAATTTGAGTCTTTGCAAATGTAAAAATCAAACTCATTGGTTATCCATTTTTTAAGTGGATAATATAAATCTTATCCATATTTGACCAATTTTTAAAAAATTCATTATCCAACCCATTTTTAGTGGATAATATATGGATACCTCTTTTTGTTATCCATTTTGCAACCACTATTCATGGGCTACAAAGTTTTTGGTTTACTTTCTTTAGATCCATAAGTATTCTTAAGCCCAAACCTGGAGATAATACAGGATTAATTGATAGCTAAGTTGTGTGTTTACTGATTTATGTTACAACTATTCTTCACTCTTATTAAATGCAGTAATTGTCAGCGGAATCATACATAGTTAAACAAATATTCTTTTTGGCTGGTGAATAAGTCTGATGTAAAGAATGATACTCGCAATTAATGTTCTGTTCTGTGTGCTTATATATAATAGGAGGATGGAAATCATGACAAGCTCAGGAAGTCAAATTACTGTCTTCCCTTGATTGGAAGCATACACCCTGCACTTTGCATATAATTTCGATGCCAAGCTACCTGCTTGAAATACTATAGTCTGACATTGAAATCGTCTGCCCCGGCAATTGCTTGAGCACCCAAAAGAGAGCTCTGCCCATCTCGAAACACAAAGTTGGTTTAACAATTAAAAGGAATGCATCTTTTTCCCGCTCCATCTTAGAATGTGATCACAATCTGTGCACAAACACGGGTGCATAAGCCAAAAATCCTTGAATCCACTAGCTGAGCCAACGTGTGACAGTCCTCTAGAAAGAGCTATGACAAAGACATCAAAAATTGAGACAAAGGTGTAACGGTTAGACAAATTAAAAGTAGAAATGGAGAAATGCAGATGATTCGAAAATTTTAAAAAGTACAAATACCAAACTGCACCAAACGAGAAATGACCCCTCCCCACGACGAAAAAGAAAAAAGAAACCTAAAAAAAGAAGAGAATATCCGACCTTCTTATTAGATACCACCAATAACTCGGGTTTATTTACCATCCATTAGTAGTGAAATACAAGCATACCAAAAATCGCCCGATTGGGTACAAATCAATTATGAAACCAAACTGAGGAAAAGATAAAGATGGTGGACGAAAAGGAAAAGATGAATACTGTCATGCTGGCAAGAGGAATTTTGATATATCCCAGCTGAAATCATTTACATCCTGAGATCCTCGGACATGGCAGAAGGAATACAATGTGTAGTAAGGATGTCTGATGTAGCAGATTTTGCTGTCTCTGTCTGAAGGACTACCACCTGCATAAAACAAACTAGATTACAGCATCTTGATGCAGATCTCTCAGAAAACCTAGAGCAGCAGAAAGAGTATACCTGCTGATACTCCAAATCCAACTTTAAAAACTCATCATTGCAGTTCTCTACCATTCTTGCCAAGCTCTTCAAATTTTTCACAGGCTTACCGTTAAAAGCAAGAACCTAGAACATGCCCAGAAAGCCGACACAGGAAGATGGTGTAAGTGGAAGTCTCATTTTGACAGCCCAAGTAAGAAACAATGATATCAAGATTAGAGCCATCTGCCACCAACCTGAGTGTTAACTATTTCCTCATATCCGATGTTAATGTCAGCAACAAGCACCTATAGAATTTTCACAAAGCAAAAGAGCAGATAGAATATTAGATCCTACTCAATATGATAATCGTGCAGCTTCTTAAGGATGAATTTTGAAAGAAAGGAATAACCTGAGAAACCACAACAATCTGTTCGTCGGGTGATTGTCGAAATTCATGCAAGAGTTTGTCCAACAGCTTTACAGGAGCTTCATACTCGTAATCCTTTCCATACTGGTTATGCGCATAGGATGAGTTAGAAAACAGAACAATTGCAATAAAAATAAAACAATTTGTGCACCCCAAGCATTATCATTAAGTACAACACTGGAAAAAGTGGTTCAAATGACCATGTAAAGTATGTTGTTTTCTGTATATTGGCAGTGTAAAAGGTAAAGATAGAATTCTATGCATTAGCCAAAAAAAAAGTAACGAAAAAACAGAAATCAATAATATGATAAGGACCGTCGCCTAAGCAAACGATGGAAACTTATGCGCACCTCGACTATTCCACCGTAAACCTGCATTATCCCATCCTCCATCAGCACAAGGCCGGTAATTCTACCCACCAAGTAGAGGATGGGAATAAATCACCCAACTTCTTTTGGCTCCTAGGATTTGAATCCTAGTCTCCCAATAGAAGATAATAATGCTACTTCTTTGTCAATAAACTCTGATAATAGCACCAAGAATACTCATGATGCCATCAAACCAACTCAACAAGGTACAATAAACCCCCCTATACCCGTGCTACCCCCTACAAGTGGCAATATGCCACCTAAATACCAAAGGTTGCAGGCAAAGTAATTGAAGGAAACTCATTTTTATCACAAACGTTGATCATGACAATTAATACACAAGAATAAGTAACATGGATCTTAGATTGAAATTTGTGCAGCTTGACAGGAAATGAGGGATATGAGTTATGCACAATGACATATATGCAAAGCAAATTGGGTACCTCGGAACGAAGATATGGAACAGATACAGTGGTAAAAACAAATCCAGCTATAATATAATACGATGGAGGTCTCCCTTTGTTGTGAGCTGGAACAAGCCTCATCTGAGTTGCAAGTTTGATCTTGAAATTCAATATCTCAGAATTACGACGAAGAACTTTAACTGCAGCACTGTCGCCGGAATATTTTTGGGATACAAGATAACTAAAACCTATACGCTCTCCATGCCGAAATGGAACTGAAATTAATCAAAGGAAATCACGTGACCTGTTAATAGAAGATAAAACCTAAAGACAACATATCTAACTTTATTTGAGTGTCAGCACATAAAGCTTATCAAAAAAGATTCAATAAATAAATATCATGCAGCTCCGACTGACAAAACTTGTTCTTCCAAATTGGTTGAACCATTTGAAACCATATCAAAGATGACATAAATTATACTAGCAAATGTCAGGTAAGATATTCACTGTGTCATTGGAAAATCAAATTTGTACAACTGATAAACATTCCAAGAAGTGCAAACACAAACCATGAAAGCTGACAAGTTCTCCTTTAAATACCTCATCTAATATGAGGGTCTCCTTAACTAAGTTGCTCCGATACGGCAATTTAGCTGCCGCACTCATGTCGACACGACACTAATATAGGTGTGGATATGGGATCCCTCGGGATTTGGTCAAACAATTTTGCGTACTTTGACCACGACGAACGGAAAAATCCGAGACGAGATACAATTTGATTCCCGAAATCAGAACAAAAACTAGGGTAAATTTGAAGAGAATAGCATACTTTATCTAGGAAATCAATCCTTTACTTAGCTACAACTTGAGAATAAAAAAGAAATTCACACTTTACAAGCTATACGTAAGTATTCCACAAAATTTATGTTTTTGAATTTGGATCCCCGCACCCGTATCCGTACTAGGATCTGTATCCCCGAATCTTAAAATTTACATTTCGAAGGATCTGATCTCTAGATCCGCACCCGTATCCGAGCAACTTAGCTCCTTAATACAGCATCAGGCTTAGTTAGACTGTCAACGTGGATGTTGTTACCACTTAGAAGAGATGATAACGTAACCATAACATCAGATAAAAATACTCCCTCCGTTTCAATTTATGTGAACCTATTTGATTGGGCATGGAATTTAAGAAAAAATAGAAAATTTTTGAACTTGTGGTGTAAAATGAGGCACATATTTTGTGTGGTTAAAAATCATTGCATAAAGGTAAATTATTTCCAAATATGGAAAGGAGTCATTCTTTTTGGCGCAGACTAAAAAGGAAATAGGTTCACATAAATTGGAACGGAGGGAGTAAGTATTACCAGTAAGTTGACAGTACATCTGGCAACCAGTAAACAAGCTTTTCCATTATTTGCAGAAACAGGGACTTAGGTTGGAATCAACTTTTTTGGGTGATAAGGTAATAATTTTTTTATGCATTTCAATACTAAAGTTTAATATCTAAGCTACGGTGAGATAAGTTAACTACAAAGAGCAAATGGAATCAAGCACAATTAGCATTTCAACCTGTTCCATCATTGGCAATGTCAACCCCGTCAAAGCTTAGGAGTACATCGGATGGCATCAACAACATAGACTCTGGTGCAGTAGGGTCAATTCTTCTAATACGGACACCTTTCTGGTCAGGTTTCATTCCCATGGATAACCGAAGATCTGGATTTTCCATCTTCTGCCACTCAATCCCCAGAATAGGAAACCCTGGCGCAAAATGAAAATAATGATAATATGCCAAAAAGACGGTACCAAAATTCAACTTTCAAACAGGCATTTATTGCTGTATAGTCGCTTGTCCACTTTTGCCAAAGTAGGTACAAATTCAAGCTACATCATGAGACAGTAAAAGGAGCCGACTCTCATGCATCAAGCACAAACGTGTTCTGTTGTACCACATTGATATGGCATCAGTAGCTAGCAGATTAGGGCATGAATTCTATCCCTTTTTTTCTTATATTTAATTTTTTTTATAGTTAATATACATGACTTAACCATGTCTCATTGTATCAACTTTTGCTGAGACCAAAAAGATCACTCAGCCACTCATTCTGAAAGCATCATAGCCTTGTTGAATGTGCAGATCAGCAGATAATCCTCATTATTTGCAGACACTCAGGAAACATCAGTTCAACTTCAAAGCAACTTCAAACCCCACCTAAATATAATCTTAAATTTCTCTCCTGTCCAAGAAGACTTGTAAAAATCTCCCACAAGATCCACAATTCAGGAAATTTTCGAAGTTATTGTAGAATTGTGATGATAAAGAAAACTGTAATTTCTGGATATAAAAAGAAGCCCCTAGTGAATTATAACTCTAAAATTAGTGTAGCTCAAATGCACAGACACATGCACCTTATTGGATATTTGAAATTACTCGAGAAATGCAAGACATGACAACTAGTAGACTACAAACTTGTAGCTTCTAATATTTTCCATAATATTTAGCCTTTTTTTTTAATTCGATACTAGGGAAATTTGATTGGACACTTCTGTCACCCATCAGCAAAGTTTGCATTTGCATGTTCAGAGGTTGAACACTGATGTCGGATGAATTCCAGCATGAATAAGATAGTAAAAAAAAAATCTAGAGAAAAGGTCTAGGAACTACGTGCACCACAAATGTATCCATGAGCATCTGCAAGTGCCAGTATTCAATAATAATGTCAACCATTTATCAGTATCTTAGAAAGATAAAAATGGCAAAAGACCTTTCAGAAGATCAATTGAACACTCTGATATGCAATAAAATTAACAGTAATCCACCAACACAAGAGGATATTTACCAATACAAAATTATCGGTCATTTGGAAGACACCATTTTAACAGCTATATTGGCATAAACTTCAAAGCACTAACATGAGATTATACTTTTTTGAGCTACATTAGTAGCACAATTTAGGAGTAGATGTTAACTATAAGACATACTCCAAGAAAAAAAGGAAGTTGCATCCACTGATGTCAAATTGATAACCCCAGTAATATTAGAAAATTAAAGCAAAACTAAAAAGAGCTTGAGAATTCTGACCTCTTAGCAACCAATAGAATCAACAGAAAAAACTCAGTTAGATCACAGCCTAGTCAGTGTCCATACGACAAAAATTATATGAGATTCAGGATAAACCTACAGATTGGGTGATATAAGGGTTCAAAAACCTCATGGAATTTCTTTACAAACAGAACATCACACTGTCGGACCAGGAATATTGGAAAAGGAATGGGAGGTGAAAGTGGAATATTTGCAGTGAAATCCTTCACCACGTACACTGAAGGAGAGAGGATACAGTGTTCCATACCTCTGAGTATGAATTACCAAAACTGTCGGAAAGGTACACGTTCTCATTAGACTGCCAGCACTTTGTGCCATTCTTCCAGCCGATATTTTGAGGAAAGAAAAGATAACATATATTAGCTGGTGTTCACTGAGCAAACACTTGAAGGAAATCATGGACCACTTGTTCATACTGCAAAGTTGCTAGTCAGTTGTTAATTGTGATGAAAGGTATTGAATCTGTTTGGAATAGCGTCATCAATGTCTGATTGCCTGCTACCGTCAAGAATGTGAAAAAGTTGTATAGCATGGAATATATCCCCTTTGGATATCATGTGGTTCTGTAGAGGGAAAGGAACACGTGACTTTTTGTAAATGTGCAAAATGATTTTGTACGAATGAGAAGCTTTCGTGGACGCACGAGGTTCCTGTTATATAGCTCATTTGTAATTTGTAAAGAACCATATCTTTGAGTAGGTTCTTTACTCCTTTTTTCAAATAAAGTACTGGATTCATTGATAAAGTTGAGAAAACTCCAGCATAGAAGTGATATACAAAAGGTGGTAGAGATACATCAAACCATGCATGTTCTCTAATTTTGTTACTATTTGTATACTGGAAGAATTTTTATATATATATATATAAGCAAAAATATTCGTAGTAAAATTGTAACTTTATCAAAGAAAATTGGGCACAAACCATTTCCAGAGAACCCATCTGTATCAATTAACTACACCTCAACAAAAGCAGCTGAAATTGGTTACATGGATCATTTATATCCAGTCCGCTCTATCGGGTCCATTTCACTACAATACTATATTATTTATCTTTTGATGAAGAATACTATATTATTATCTTATAAAGACAAATCAAGGAGTTCCCTAAAACTTGATATTTCTAAATCTCACAATTATCTCAGCAAGAGCAACAAGTATCTTACAAGAGCAAAAGACTCTTGACAAACACCAGGCACAATATAAGCCCTTTTTTTATAAAGATGAATAACTACAAGTTCCAGCAGCCTTACCGGTATATGCTCCATTCTTCTCATAGTCTTGAATGAAGTGCATGATTACAGGTGTTGGGATGACATAACCAATGTTCTCCACATCTTCATGTTTAAGAGACTGAAATGCGATACCTACACAATTTCCTTTATCATTAAAAGCAGGCCCACCAGAATTTCCAGAATTTATAGCTGCATCAATCTGTAAACTAGCAACATTTGTCAGATACCAGAGCAATTAGATCACCAAATACGAAAAGAACATTCGAACATTCCATCAGTGAAAATTGAATACCTGGAGGCCCAAAAGTTCAGTAGACCCATGAACATAAGATAATATCTCTATGCGTGAAACAACACCACTGGTCACGGAGATTGTGTCACCCCCAATTGGATAACCTACTACTGTCACAGCATCTTGAAGTGCTGGCAAATCCCCAAATTCTACAGCTGAGACTCCCTCCCAGAACTCATCATCATCCACGGTAAGCAAAGCTGCAGCATCACAAAATCCAAATTAACAGTGTCAAAGACTGTTGGCAAGAATGAACCACTACCAGAAGCTGCTAGATAAAGTGTAGCACACTATAAAGTCTAAATTTCAAAAGATGAATAGGAGTGGAGTTTCCTTCAAAACATCTGTTAGTAAAAATAACTTTTCAACCATTACTCTAATATTTTCTTCAACCATCACTAGTATAATCTCCGGTTATCCCATTCTATGCAACACACTTTTCTTTTCAGTCTGTGCCAAAAAAAAGATACATTTCTTCTTTTGAAAACTATTTAATCTTAGCATCCCCATTTTAACCTCAATAATGTGACTTGCTGAGATCCACTTGATATAGAAGTTCATTCTTTTATGAAGAGGGGAGAAATGAAAAAACATGTATTTCTCATCACAACTCATTTAGAGGAATAATTTTGGTACATGTCAAGAGTCTTCTTTAATTTGTTAAACCTTGAGCTCAATCAAACATTACATACAAAATGGGAAGGATGGAGCATATACACCAATGTTACAGCCTAACACCATGCATAACATACAAAGGGAGAAAAACATATGATTCGAATTCTAAATTCCATATAACACAATAGTTAAGATTCAAATGAAAAGAAAAGGCCTCACCAATATCACATTCAGTTCCAATAGCGAGCACAGTGGCAACATACTTGGTATCGGACCCTCTCTTCTTCAACTTAACCTGGGTGTAATGCTCCACAGAGTGTGCATTTGTCAGAACCCTTCTTCCTTTGATAACAAATCCACTACTGCTCGAACTGTATTGTCGCTTCCGCTGCCACGGTAGTGAATAATTCGGTTCTGTGTGAACGCAAAACACCTTCACTACAGCATCCATTGCCGGCACCACCCTAGCAACATCCGCATTATTTACAGTAGTACCCTCAAGAGAGGCTACCCCTACCCCGTTGGGTTTATTAATCACGCGTGGTGTTGCTTTTTTTAGGGTTTTTCCATTTTCAGGGTTAGAGTTTTCGGGTAATTTAAGGATTTTGCGGGGCCGACCACGGCGGGGACGGGAAGTGGAAGGAGGTGGGTCGATGAGCTCAACGTTGCTGACGGAGAAAACGACGTCGTCGTCAATGTGGGGTGAAGTTGATGTTGGGATGTCTGCTGCTGGTGAAAGGGGATCTGATTTGGGCTTTCTTCCTCGTTTGCGTCCTGCCATTGATTGATGAAAGGGCGGAGGTTTTCTTGTTGAAATGGAGAGCTGATTTTAGCTAAAGAATAGGGAGGGGGGGAAAGGGAAATTTGTGCATCGGTGAAAGAGTTTTTGATGAATGAAACACGACCCTTCCCTGTCCTAAATTCCCAGTACATAACGTTTAGACATGAGTGTGATACTCAAATATTTGAAATTTGTTTTTCAAATAATTGTTTATTTTACAATTTGATCTATCATTTAAAGAGAATTTGAAATTTGAAATATTAATTTCAGAAGCATTTTTGTATACGGTAAAATCGGAAGGTCCAATTTTCAGTCAATACATGCTTCATAAGCACGTTTCTATAGGCTCGAGATTATGGTCGAGATTAACACCCGAGGGGTTATCAACGTCCAGCCTCGAGGCAGTGCTGACTGATTAGTTATGGTGAAAAGGTGGGAGGCTCCCAAGGCATGTGACTAAAGCTGACCTAGTCTGTTTGGCTAGCTCAACCTCGTACCGTGGCATTAAATAGTTGTACTAACCGTGTATTTTGGTAATAGATGTGTGTGTACTATGTTGAGTTTTCCCTGATATATAAAGGGGACCATTTGTCATTTTGTAAGGATCTGATGCTCATTATTGAATACACAAGAACATTCTCTCTGTTCTCTAACGTATTCTCTTGATCTCATTACTTGTATTTATTGCTTATATTCATTGTGTTCTATTTATTGTTCTTCATTTATTGCTCATTATTGATCATAAAGGCTTCCATCAAAGCTATCATAACCGTTAATCCGCCCTTGATTGCTCCTAGCCGAGCATCCGACTCGACTTCGAGGCCCGTATACACCAGCTCAGGCCCCGATTTCCAGCCCTTTGGTTTGGTCATTATACTATCTACAAGCTCTTATCTCGTTTCCTAATCTCTTACTTAGCATCTATTGCCTAAACAACTAGCATAAAAATAGATCACGTATTTTTAGAACCACAAAATCAAATATAATTGTAATTACCATTTTCAAGGTAAACAGTTTGGCGCTCACCGTGGAGCTAAGAATAATAGTGATTATTTTCTTGCTGGTTTACTACATAACGCAAGTTACCTTTTACACTTTTTCTTGTCCAAGATCTTTGATTTCAGGTCAGAATGTCTAACTCAGAAAACGCACGTGAAAACAACAATCTTGAAGACCATGGGGAGAATGGTGCAGATGTTTCAGGTGTTGGTGTACCACCACGAAACCATGAAAATGCACCAAGACCAATTCTAGCAGACGTGGTCTCACGCAACACTTAACACGTCGAAAGAAGCTCCCACACCAACAGGAGCATATACCAAGAAGATCGACAAGAAGCTCAAAAAACCCCGACTCAGGAAGAACAAGGGGTTAGCCTTCACGTCATCTTCGAAATGTTACAAGCACAACAGCTAGCGATTGCTCAGCTGCAAAGCCACCAAAAAACTCCCAGCACGGTAGCTCCGGAAACGGCTCCCCGACCCGAGCAGGTACCAGAAAGATCAAGCAACAACGGGTCAGCAACCGACTCACCATCATAAAGATGCTCGAGGACCTCACAAAGAGGATTGAGTCAGGCGAGAAGAAGATAGGAGCCAACGAAAAAAGGTAGAGACCTACATCTTTAGGGTCGACCAAATTCCGGGTGCACTCCCGATTCTGAAAGGTGTAGATTCGAAGAAGTTTGTACAAAAGTCGTTCCCATAGGAAGCAGCCCCGAAACCCATTCCAAAGAAGTTTAGAATGCCCGACCTTCCGATGTACAACGGAACCTCGAATCCTAACGAGCACGTCACTGCTTATACTTGTGCAGTGAAGGGTAACGACCTAAGGGACGACGAGATCGAGTCCGTTCTTCTGAAAAAGTTCGGAGAAACTCTTTAAAAAGGGGCAATGATGTGGTATCACAACCTAGCTCCTAACTCTATAGATTTATTTGCCATGCTGGCAGATTATTTCATAAAGGCGCATGTCGGTGCCATCAAGGTAGCTACAAGGAAATCCGACGTCTTTAAAATCAAGAAAATGGAGAACGAGATGTTGCGAGAGTTCGTGTCTCGCTTTCAGATGGAACGAATGGAACTACCACCGGTCTTTGATAACTGGGCAGTGCAGGCCTTCACTCAAGGTTTAAACGAGCGAAGCTCGGTAGCTTCGAAGCAATTAAAGCAGAATTTAGTCGAGTATCCCGCCGTGACTTGGTCGGACGTCCACAACCAATACCAATCAAAGATCAGTATCGAAGACGACAAACTAGGAGCCCCCTCGGGCTTGGTATATCCTAGCAAGCTTCCGACAAAGGAGTCAAAGACAAATAAAGAGAGATACCAACCATACACTAAAGATAGAAGAAACGCCCCAAGGTGCAACATACCCCGTAATGACCGGAGGATGGATCAAGGCCAAAACCCTCGGGGACTCGTCAGCAGAGCTAGATTCGATAGGCACACAAGGCCAACGGAGGCACCTCGCTTGTTGGAATACAACTTCAACGTCGATGTTTCAGACATCGTATTCGCCATCAGTAAAATTAGAGACACCTAGTGGCCAAGGCCTGTACAATCAGATCCTTCACAAAGGAACCATAACTTAGTGTGTGAATTTCACAACACGCGCGGTCACAGGACCGAAGATTGCTGACAACTCCGGGAAGAAGTAGCTCGACTACTCAGCAAAGGTCACCTTCGAGAATTCCTCAGTGACCGGGCCAAAAATCAGTTCCGAGAAAGAGAGGCGACCAAGAAGAATGAAACAAATGAGCCACAACATGTCATCCATATGATCTTAGGAGGCATCAATGCTCCACAAGAACCCATGATCAGAAGAACAAAAATATCCGTCACCAGAGAAAAGTGAACTCGAGATTACATACCCGAGGACGCTCTCACATTCAGCGACAAGGACATCGAGACCTTGTCTTAGCCTCACAATGACGCACTGGTAATCTCTTTCCTTGTAAATACATTTCAAATTAAACGCGTACTTGTGGATCCAGGTAGCTCGGCTAATATTATCAAGTCGAGGGTGGTAGAGCAACTCAGACTGCTTGACCAAATCGTACCCACCTCTCGAGTCCTCAACAGGTTCAACATGGCGAGCGAAACAACGAAAGAGGAAATCACCCTCCCGATCAACGTGGCTGGCACAACCCAAAATGCCAAATTCCATGTCAACGAAGGAGACATGAGATACAACACCCTGTTCGGGAGGCCGTGGATACATTGCATGAGAGCAGTACCATCCACCCTCCATTAAATGATGAAATTTCTGACAAAGGATGGGATAAAAACCGTCTTTGGGGAGCAGCATGCAACATGCAGCAAAAAAGATGTTCGTGGTGCATGATGTGGCACTGACACCAATACCTCCACCACCTAAGGAGTCAAAGGATAAGCAAATAATAAAATAGCGATAACAAGCTACATTCTTGGCTAAGCCTGACCAAACGAAGCAAAGGACCGTACTGCGTCCTCGCAACAAGCGACTGAAACATACCAAGGCTAAGGTATGATCGTCTCCCTTTTTCGTCTACAATTTGTACTAACTTAAGTGCAGGTATTCGATCGAAATGGCCGAAGCGCTTTCCAACTCGAAGGCCTTAGGTTCCAAAATCATACGTTGCACTTTTTTCCTTCGATCGGGTTTTTATCCCAAGAAGGGTTTTACCGGCAAGGTTTTTAACAAGGCAACATCTATATGCTACCTGAGGAAGACTCAACAAGTATTCAAGGCTTCTTTTCAATCAACCTCGAATACTAGGGGGCATCCCCCCGGAGGAACTCCTCATCCGAGAAGCCAAGATGCGCTAAATGGGGTCTCGATAGGAAAATGATATATCGGGCCAAACGATCGAGCGAACCATGCCTGTATAGAATATCCGAGCCCTTAACAACGAAAACATGTATACTTGTACCAAGTAATCGAAGAATACTTTCCATCGAAGCATTTCGCGTTTCAAAAGAGTCCGCTGTTTTTTACAAAAATGGCTCCAAAGCCAAAAAACATCCCGAACACTCAGGGACTGGCGTCAACAATTCGAAGCCGTATGACCTCCAGGTCGGAGCTTCAAACTCATAATCCCTCAATGAGGCAACATCAAGATTACAAAAACGTCTTCAAAGCCAAAAAAGGTCTCGAACACTTGGGGACTAGCGTCAACATTTCGAAGCCGTATGACCTCCGGGTCGAAGCTTCAAACTCGTAAGCCCTCAATAAGGCAATATCAAGATTACAAAATGGCTCAAAAGCCAAAAAACGTGCCGAACACTCGGGGACTAGCATTAACAATTCGAAGTCGTATAACCTCCGGATCGGAGCTTCAAACTCGCAAGCCCTCAGTGAGGCAACATCCAGTTTGCAAAAATGGCTCCAGAAGCCGAAAACATTTCGAACACTCGGACTAGCGTCAAAAACTCAAATCCACATGACTTCTGAGTCGGAAACTCCGAACTCGTAAGCTCTCAATGAGGCAATACCAAGTTTACAATAAATGGCTCCCGAACCAGGAAATTTTCGATGACTTAGGGACTGCCGCCAATAGCCACCCCCATCGACTTATCAAAAACCCGAGGCTATAAGACCCCAAGTGGGCAGCCTCGGTCTCGTAAGACCTATATAAGTCAATAACAATATCTGTAAGACCTCAAGCAAGGCATGAACCATACTTGTACCAAGTAACAATATCTGTAAGACCTCAAGCAAGGCACGAACCATACTTGTACCAAGTAACCAAAACTGTAAGACCTCAAGTAAGGCATGTAAAAATTTGTAAGACCTTACAAAAGGCATAAACCCGATCTTAAAGTTAAGGCTCTATATCAAACTTGTAAGACCCCTAAAAAGGCATACCCTCGATATAGACGCAGAAACTACTTCACTCGGGGACTAAAAGGCTCCATCCAAATACAATGACTATAGTCACAAGGCTGTACCAGCCAAACTAACGCGACTCGGGGACGCCCGACTGTCTTTGTAAAATCACAGGCCTTCAATTACTTCGAAAAGAACCAGTTAAATAGGCTACCCTCAACAAGGCAAAGAGTTTCGACCATGTCAGCTCCAAACTATAGGCTTCGAAGATACTCAGTTACCGAGCCAAAACCTCCCGAGGTGCTCGATCATCGCCACATAACGACTCGTAATCGAGGTTCTACTAAACCGTCGAAGAGTCAGGCAAAACACAATCTCAAAAAGTCCTTACGAGGGAAAAATAAAGCCTATATTAGAGGTCGTACCGACCCAATGTGTAAGAGCCACTGCCGCCAGACTAGATAAAATTTTGTACCGACCTAAAGCATAAGAGTCACTACTGCCGCCCCATACTAGAGGTCATACTAACCCAATGCGTAAGAGACGCTGCCGTTAGCCCATATAAAAGGTTGTACCGACCAAATACGTAAGATCTTAAGGGCCAACTTTAAATTCAAAAACTTAAGGGTCAAATGAACTCGAGTCAAAACCCGACTCGGAGACTAAACCCGAAACAGTTAACTAAATATGCCTAAGAGCAAAAACATAAGAGCTCAAATGCCGGCTTATACTAAAAGGTCGTACCGACCAAAACGCGTAAGAGCCTACGGGCCAGCCTAATGAGCCCCAGGGCCATACTATGAATCTAAGGATTCCTTTTAACACGAAGACCAGTTTATTAGGCTAACGACTGATAAATATCAAGGCAAAAGGAAATGCATGAAAAATAAAACAGCGAGGTTTCCTTTTATACATGTATGCGAGAGAATACAAGCTTCATTTACAAAGTTATTTGAAAGCATTATACATAAACCAAGAAAGGAAGGGCCTAATCTACGTCCCCCTCGGGGACTATGGTCTATCGGCCTCCTTCTCGCCATCTTCGCCATCGGACAGAAGGAGCTTAGCAACATATTCTTCTACCTCCACTTGCTTTATCACTTTCGAGAGGTCGAAGCCCCTGGCATGTATTCCTCGAGGGTTTCCCTCTGAGATTTACACCTCACATACTCTTTATTCCTACTCTCCTGGTCGAGAGCCCCCCTTAGCTTTGCACGAGCGTCGATAGCGTCCTTCGAATAGACAGCCACCTTCTTATCAGCCTTAGTTCGGATTACTTTGGCTTCTGCCTAAGCATCCATGGCTTTGGCCTTCACCTTTAGGAGCTCAGACTCGAGCCCTGAAATTATGTCCGTTCGGACCAAGCTGTTTTCATCAGTGTTGCGAAGTTTTACCTCGAGGGCGGAAGCCTTGGCCAAAACGTCTTTCTTAGTCGACTTATGGGTGTCCACCCGAGCCTTTAGCTCATCACACTTGCACTTGGATTGACCAACTTCGCTCCTAAGGCAGTCCAAGTCCTACGTCTTTTTCTGCAACTGAAATAAACTAGACATTAGCTTCAGAAGGTAGAAGAAGAAACATGCACTCTCTCGAAACAAACATTACCTGCTCCTTGAGGTAGCTTTCGTAGTTCAAACTTCGACTCGCCTCATACCGCAAGTGTGCCAACTTGTCTTCCCGTTCATCGAAGAGAAGCCTGAGGGATTTCTCCGCATCCACGGCTTTTCGCAACCTAGTCTCACAACGGAGCAGCTCAGACTTGAGCTTGTTAAAAGCCTATGAAAGAGAAACTCGATAAGAGAGTAAAAATTACAAAACTATAAAATCAACACGGACGGCCAAAAATCAGCTCAGAATAGAGCCGCTGAGCTTCCTTGAAAGTTGAGCGCACATCTACTAGTCTGGCTCCATCTACTCCGATAGAACTGCTCCTGGTTGGGGCACGATCGCTCAGTGTATGCGGCCCATGGCTTCGAATATCCCTCAAAGTACCTTCGATGGGAGAAAAAGTCGGTGGTAGAAAACCCTCATTCCTCGAGGTGCCTTTGACGAGAAAAGAAGATGACAACGGAGGTGGAACCGTTTTTCTAAAGCCAGAGATCTCGGGGGCAGCAGGCTCAGCCGACACATCCTCTCCGAGCCCCCGGTCTGGACTCTTCTTGCTATAAGCATCGTCGCCCTGTGAAGGCCTTTTTTGCTTATTATTATCATTCTGTAGCCCAGAAGCTGGTGATCCTCCTCCCTCTCCGAGAGGGCACGGTCTCGCCTCAAAGGACTCTCTGATGCCTACGATGACGGGGTTAGTACGCGTAAAAAGAAAGTGTCTTTCAAAAAAGGAGCAAATCACATAGCACATACCGTGGTGTTTGGCCTCCTATCTTCCCTTAGACAAAGCTCGCCACTTACGCTCATTATAAGTCGAGTGAATTGCCAGCTTCCGAGCCCAATCCATCAGGTTGGAAACCTTGCACGACGTCCATGAAATTACTGCAGAAAGGTAAAGGAAGGCGCATTTACGGAACCCACCTACGCCATAAGCAAAACTACAAAAGCACAAGTATATCACTTACATGTAAAATTCCATTCCTCGAGAAATGGCAGAAACTCCACAGGGACAATATCGACAATTCGTACTCGGATGAATCGGCTTATCCATCCCCAATCCCTGTCTTCTTCATCATCAACAACAAAAGGCATGGTGGATCGACATTGTAGGTTCAACAGACCCCGATGGTGAAAAGGTCGATACAGCCTGATAAGATGACTAATAGTGAATTTAAGCCCTGCTTCTTCCGCAAAGAACCTAATCATCAACATTATCCTTCAAAATGATGGGTGAACCTGCGCCAAGGTAATCTGGTACTTTCAACAGAAGCCGAGCACAACCCTATCAGGGGGACCCAGCGTAAAGGGGTACATGTACACGTTCAAAAAACCCTCGGCATGATCCGTGATGCTCTCTTCCGGGGAAGGTGCCCGCAGTACTAACTTTTCCCCCACCCGCAATATCTCCTCACTAACTCAAGGTGCCCCTCTCCTATTAAAGAAATAAACTTCGAGGCATACTCCCAATGAGCTCGAGCATTTTGGTTCAAAAAGCCTTCAGGGGCGGAACTCCTCTCTCCATGCTGAGCGAACCCTAGTGTAGCAGCCATAATTATGGTAAAACTAGGGAATTGGAGCAGGAATTCAAGCAAGGGCTTCAAAGTTGAAATGGTGAAGGGCCTAATGCAGGAAAGAAAAACTCTATAGAGGAGGATAACTACTCGGAATAGCAGAATCCTCAATAGAAGGAATACAACCCTATATATGGAGAAAGCGGCGATTATTTGCCTGCCTCAAAGGCCAATTAAAAATGCTAACTAAGCCATTTTTCGCTTTGGGAAGATGTACCAGCAGAATTGCCTCTGTCACTTCATAACCATGTCATGCAATTAACGCTGCTATACGATATTTTGGGGATTAAAACCCCCGTGTCGTTACAAGCCTTGAGATGGTACCCGATCTCGAGGACCTCTATCAAGAAGAATTAGGCTCTAAGAAGCCGTTGGCATCATTACAAGCCTCGAGATGGTACCCGATCTTGAGGATCTCTTTCAAGAAGAAGATAGGCTATAAGAAGCCATTGACATCATTACAAGCCTCGAGATAGTACTCGATCTCGAGGACCTCTATCAAAAAGAATATAGGCTTTAAGAAGCCATTGACATCATTACAAGCCTCGAGATGGTACCCAATCTCGAGGACCTCTATCAAGAAGAAGATAGGCTCTAAAAAGCCATTGACATTATTACAAGCCTCGAGATAGTACCTGATCTCAAGAACCTCTGTCAAAAAGAAGGTAAGCTCTAAAAATCTACTCATACAGGCCTGATTTTGAGGTGGTACCCTACCTCGAGGATTTCTACTATTGTAAATGCGAGTCATCTACCCGATCCTCAAGTTAAATGCCCTCTTGGTTATTTTAGTCCAGGGGCTATCCGAGTCCAGGCGTACCCTCATTCGGGATCTATCTATAACGCCTCAAGGCTATCTTTATTCTTACGCATCCGAGCAAATCCCCCCTCGAGGACTAACACGGGGTCTGAAAGGCTAAGTTTTGTTCTGAAAGCTCGAAGCCCTACTCTCATTCAACTCGAAGTCGGGGGTCCCAACGGCCTAAGCTCGTATCAACTCAATTCGGGCTCAGCCTGAGGAACGACAAAGGGCTCTGCCGGATATCATATTAACCAATCAAGGATCGGGGAAACACCTACACCTGGACCCAGTATTCAGACCAATCGGTAGAGTCATACATTCAGATTCTTCATAAGCGTGAGTAAAAGGAAACTCGGCACAAATCAGGTACAAAATTAAAGAAATACTTTTTCATTAATAAATGATGATTACAAAATCCCACGAAGGGTCCTTACACATGATTACAAAAGTCCACGAAGGGTCCTTACATAGAAACAGAAAAGCCAAAGAAAAAAGAAAAAATGTATATAACAGCTACGAGCCTAATCCGTTTTCCGGGGTACATCCTCGGGGGCAATGTCTTCGAGAATCGTTCCCTCAGGGCCTCCTCTTGATCTTTCAAATGGTATCTTCAAGATTAGCAGAAAACGACAAAGAAGAAGAAGAAGAAAAAGATGAAGAAGAAGCAGTAAAAAATGAAGAAGTGGCTGGGTGAAAAATCTAGCGAGTATGGGTCTCGCCAGCACTACTATTGTGAAACCACTTCTTGAGACGTTGCACTGGTGCGGGATGCAACAATTAGTAGATGGCACCACCTCACTCCACAGAAAGCAAAAGGAGCGAGGTGCCGCACCGGATAATTAGGGAAGATAAGTAGAAGTCTGTGGTCCATATATCCTTTAATGCGAAGATAATTTGAGATTTCTCTCTAATTACCTCGGGCCAACAACAACAACAACAACAAATCAGTACAATCTTGCTCGGGAAGGGAAAGCTCTGGAAAGAGGCCATGTCGCAACTGATGAGGACACTACAATGTAACCTTAAGGCCACGGGCCTCAAACATAGGAAATAACAATGGATGAAGATGAGGAGAAGAAAGGGATAAAGGGCTGATTGAAGAACATTTGAATGAAGTTTTGATTCAAGAAGGCTTCTATTTATAGGAAGATGGCACCGTAACTGACAGCGCAATCAATACATTTTGGACATTGTTAGATGGAGCATAGTCACAATTCCTAATAAGCAAGGTGGTTTGGACATTCCTAACACCCACTGGAAAAATTCCTCTTTCAATGCGGAATTAGCTTGGAGATATAAAAAAGAGAAAGAGGCTCTGTTGGTCAAAACCTTGTCTAGCAAATATGATCATAAGAAAAGCAAACATTTAGGGTCTCACGCTTGAAAAGTTATTAGGAAATGCTCTATCATTTGTGATTCCAATACCAAATGGTTAGCGGGAAATGGGATATCCATTAATTTATGGCAAGACAAATGGATCAATCAACTAGGAACCCTTAGGGACTATATACAAGGTCGCATCCCTACTAAGGAACTAAGCCTAAAACTCGCCAGTATTATCAAAAATGGAATATTCGACCTAAGAGATTTATCCTTTGTACTCCCCCCAGAATTAATCTCAAAAATCAATAGCACCTACATAAAACAAACTACGCCCATAACAGACTCTTATGCCTAGGACTCGAAGGGATATAACTGCTTCTCCACTAAGGCTGCTTATGATGCAATCTCAGACAACAAAAGTAATAACAATAAAGACTATTCTTGGCTCTGGAAAATAAACACCCTAAATAAATTAAAATGTTTCCTATGGATAGTTATATGGGATAGGCTACCCACAGAACAAATGCTTGCCAAAAGGGGGGTATGCCATATCGATAATTGTAGCATATGTAACATGGAAACTGAGAACACTGAACATATCTTCTTCCAATGCAGCTACTCCAAGATCTATCTGGGAACAAACAAGAACTGATCACAACTTCCCTCCGAACCCTATTGATAAAGACTCCATGTTTAATTGGCTTAAAAGACATCTTGCCTCAAGGAAAACTTTCAATAAACACTTATTATGGGTAAACTTTATTCCTTTCTTACTATGGTATATTTGGAACTTCAGGAATGGGATACTTTTCCAAGGAAATAAATCCCCCCCATAAGCCAACCCATTATCAAAACTATAAAATACACCTTTCTGGAAAAAATCCTAGGCTTCAAACATCCCAAGAAAACCATTTTTCGTAAAATGGGAGCCCCCCGCTGCGAACTTCTATAAACTAAATATTGATGGATCATGTGTAGGGAACCCAGGTGTAGGAGGATTAGGAGGGGTGTTAAGGAATAGTAGGGACCATTGGATCATGGGCTTCAATATGAGAATTGAACATGCTACTAACATATATACGGAAATCCTGGCCCTTCTTCATAGAATCAAATTAGCACTAGGGAAAAACCTCCTCCCAATAGTAATTGAGACCGACTGCTTGGAACTAACCAATCTTCTTAAGTATAACAATTTTATCTATCAAAATTTGATTGATGATTGCAGGTACCTATTGCGGAAGGCGAATGATCCACCTTTGAAGCATGTTTTTAGAGAGGCTAATGGAGTAGCAAACCTATTAGCTAAAGATGGTTGTGGACACTTTTTGTATTTTGCAAACTTATGCTTTTCCTCCCGCTTTTATTTCTCATGTACTGGTAAGAGACAGTCTAGGCACTATGTTACCTAGACTAAACTCTCATTGTAATAGTTCTTAGTATGTTGTTGTTTTGATAAATCGCTTATTATCACAAAAAAAATAACTTTAAACTTGCTTCTATGAAGGAGAATGGAGTTCTCTTTATATTTGTAAAAAAAGGAATATCCATTGCTTTTAGGAGATATTAGCAGACTAGCGGACAAGATAAAGAATTTGGAAAGACGATGAATTAGGGCTTCAATCAATAAAAAAGGTCTTGACTTTTAAATTTAATACATTTAAGTTCTTTTTTAAAACTTTTGAGTAATTACCAAGCCGACTTTTGAAAATTTGGGTATTATGTGAAGGACTTATTCTAAAAATTTTGTTTTAATTTGAAAAAATCTCTGGGGCTTACGCCTCACTAAAAAAAAGCGCGTCAAACTCTCGGGCGTATGCCTCTTGAGACTTTCGACCCACACCATCGCCTCGGGGCATTTTTGGTGCGACTTGCCCCGGGGCTCACCCTAAAAATGCCTTTTAAAACACCTCTTAGCTCTATGCAATAATGGAGGAAGTGCTTTGCCTCATGTAAAGAATGAGGGCAGTGCTTAGCCCTATGCAGAGAAAGCAACGATTAAATGTGAGGGGGAAAGTGGTCCTTAGCTTGGCGCATTTGTGCTTGGTGAGTTCTGTCGGTGTGAAGATAGAATTCTTGTTATATATCCGTGGACATGCTTGTTATGTCCATTATGCCTGCATCCAAAGAAAAATCATGAGTTTTGGGGGAAAGGTTGGTCCGTGCTTTTGTTTCCTCATTTGGCCTTTGCTTCTTATCTTGACTTCTTGTTCGAGTCACCCTTTGTAACATATGGCTATCATAGAAATGAAATTTTTGAAAATATGCATTTTTGATAAATCACTTGTGAGAAATGCAATTGTTCAAAATATGTGATGACACATAAAAGCAAATAATTTCGACGAACTATAGACTGTGACATGTATTGAGACATTGTGACTTGCTTAACTCGGAATTTTGAGGACCCTTCTCAAAATTCTGCCCCAGTTTAAATGCATACTCTAGCAGTATACTTCTTGGTGATCTTTGACGTAATGAGATTGACAAAAACTTAAAATCTTGCCCCGGTTCCTGAACCGTAGAAGGGGAATGAAAATTTTATTACGATGTGACCGAACACACAGGGGTACCTATATATCCCCTCTTAAATGGGAATCAGGACAAGCGTAGTTCAGGTTACATCAAAAGAAAGTGCAAACATAATATCTCTTGACTGCGTCCGAATTGATAGGTTTTGGACATATTTCTCCATCCATCTCTGCAAGTATAAGTGCTCCTTTTGTCAGTACTCGGTGAACCATATAAGGGCCTTGCTAGTTAGGTGAGAATTTCCCTTTTGCTTCATCTTGAGGTGGGAAGATCCGTTTTAACACTAATTTCCCTAGTGTGAATTGCCCCGATCTAACCTTTTTGTTGAAAGCCTTTGCCATTCTGTTCTGGTAGAGTTGACCATGACACAATGTGTTCATCCTCTTACTGTCAATGAGAGCCAGTTGATCATACTGGCTCTGTATCCACTCTGCATCGCTGAGCTCAACCTCCTATTTGATTCTTAGGGAAGGAATCTCCACCTCAGTAGATATAACAGCTTCAATACCGTAGACCAGTAGATAGGGGGTTCCCCAGTTGACGTACGAACCGTGGTACGGTATCCGAGCAAAGAAAATGGTAGCTTCTCATGTCATTGCTTGTAGTTGTCCACCATCTTTATTAATATCTTCTTGATGTTCTTGTTGGCGGCTTCCATCGCTCTATTAATTTGTGGCTTGTATGCTATAGAATTTTAATTCTTTATCTTGAATGTCTCACACATGGCTTTCATCAGATCACCATTGAGATTGGAGGCATTGTCGGTAATGATTGACTCATGTACTCTAAATTGACAAACAATACAATCCCGAATGAAAAGTGCTACGACTTTCTTAGTCACAACTTTACAAGAAGCGGCTTTAACCTATTTTGTGAAGTAATCTATAGCCATCAAAATTAACTTGTGTCCGTTTGAAGCAGCGAGTTCAATTGGTCTGATGACATCCATGCCCCAGGTAGAGAAAGGCTAGGGTGAACTCGTTGCATTGAGTTTTTTTGGGTGTGCCCGTATCATATCGGCATGTACCTAGCATTAGTGACACTTTTGAACATATTTGATGCACTTTGTCTCCATAGTCATCGAGAAATACCCTGCTCTTAATATCTTCTTGGCCAGAACAAACCCGTTCATGTGAGGTCTGCATGTTCCGGCGTGTATTTCTTCAAGCAATATAGATGCCTCCTTGGCATTGACGCATCGTAGCAATCCCAAATAAAGAGTCCTCCTATACAGAATCCTCCGCTTTGAAAGAAATGGTTGGCCAATCTTCGTAGCGTGCGCTTCTGAATGTGTGTGGAATTTTTTTGGGTACTCTCCTTTCTCCAAATACTCTTTGATGTTGTGGAACCATGGATTTCTGTCAAACTCTTCTTCAACATGAGCACAATAAGCTGGCTGCTTACGAATCTCAATTAAGATAGGATCGATGAAATTCTTGTCTGGATGTTATATCATGGAAGACAAGGTAGCCAATGCATCGGCAAACCCATTCTGAATCCTTGGGATGTGTTTGAATTCAATCTTTGTGAACCTCTTGATCAAATATTGCACACAATGTAGGTATGGAAATATTTTAGTGTTCTTAGTAGCTCATTCTCCAAGTACTTGATGTACTAGTGGATCTGAATCTCCTATTACCAATAACTCCTGAATATTCATGTCGATGGCCAAGATGCAAGCCTCATATTCTGACATATTGTTGGTGCATGGGAACCTGAGCTTGGTGGATACCGAATAATATTGACTGGTTTTTGATACTAAAATAACACCGATGCCCACTCCCTTGAAGTTGGCTGCACCGTCGAAAAACATCCTCCAACTATTATACATCTCGACGATGTCTTCTCCTGCAAACGACACTTCCTTGTCAGGAAAATAAGTCTTCAATGGTTCATATTCTCCATCTTCGAGATTCTCTGCCAGGTGATCGGCCAACGCTTTCCCCTTGACCGCCTTCTAAGTCACATAGATGATATTGAACTCACTTAGCAATATCTGCCACTTTGCTAACTTACTCATAGGCATGGGTTTCTGAAAGATGTATTTCAATGGATCCAACCTTGATATGAGATATGTAGTGTATGAGCAGACGTAATATCTCAATTTCTGGGCTATCCATGTCAAAGCACAATAGGTGCACTCCAGCAAAGAGTACTACGCCTCGTAATATATGAACTTCTTACTTAGATAATATATCGTCTGCTCTTTTCTCCCGGTTTCATCATGTTGCCCCAGAATGCAACCAAAGACTCCTTCCAACATGGATAGATACAACAACAAAGGTCTTACTGGCTTTGGCGGGACCAACACGGGCGGCTTAGACAAGTACTCCTTGATATTATCGAACACCTTTTAACATTCTTTAGTACAGCTTGTGGCAGCATCATTTCTCACCATTTTGAAGATTGGTTCACATATCACTGTTGACTGTGCTATAAAGCAACTGATATAATTGAGGCGTCCCAAAAAACTCATCACATCCTTCTTGTTTTTTGGTGGTGGCAAGTTCTGAATAGCTTTGATTTTTGCGGGTCTAGCTCAATACCACAACGGCTGACGATGAAACCCAGCAACTTCCCAGCAGGGACTCCAAATGCACATTTTGAAAGATTCAACTTCAAATTATATTTTCTAAGCCGGTCGAAAAACTTCCTTGGGTCTGCTATGTGATCCGAACTTCTCTTTATGTATCATGTCGTGGAAAAGAGTCGTCATGTCCCTTATGTAGGTAGCTCTAGCATTCTTCAAACCAAATGGCATCATTTTGTAACAATATATCCCCCATGGCGTGATGAAGGTTGTCTTCTTGGCGTCTTCTTCTTCCATCCATATCTGGTGATTTCCTTTGAAGAAATCCACAAATGATTAAAATTTATGCTTGGCGCTGTTGTCAATCTGTATGTGTATGTTGGGCAATGAGAAATCATCCTTAGGACTTGCTATGTTCATATCTCGATAGTCAATGCACACCCTGACCTTCCTGTCCTTATTTGGAACCGACACAATATTGGCTAGCCAGGTTGGGTACTCGACTATTCGAAGGACCTTGGCTTTGATTTTCTTGGTAACCTCTTCCTTTATCTTTAGACTTATATCTGGCTTGAATTTCCTGAGCTTCTACTTTACCATTTGACATATGGGGTTGGTAGGTAGCTTGTGAGCTACTATGGATGTGCTTAACCTAGTCATGTCGTTATAAGACCATGTGAAAATATCCTTATATTCTTTTAGGAATCCGATGTACTCTCCCTTTTCTGATGGTGATAGATGAATGCTTATGCGAGTCTCCTTGATTGTTTTAGAATCTCCTAAATTAACTGCCTCAGTTTCTTCCATATTGGACTTTGGGTTGTTCTTAAAATTCTCTACTTCTTTGAAAATTTCCTCAGGTATTGTTGATGCCCAATTTTTTCCAAAAATATTTTAAATTGCATATATACCTTCAAAATCATGCATTAATAGCAACTGATATTTTTTCATAATTTTCCTATATTTTTATTAATTTGTCCAGTATTTTGTTTCCAATAAACAATTATAAAATTGCATCACAAATGATTTCAAAAAGCATTTCTTGATTTAATTATGGTCCTACTAAGGCCAAATTATTTCATAAATAGCCAATTTGGCACCTTTTGGTTATAATTGCAATAATATTGCAATTATAGCCCATGCATATAATTTTATGCTATTTTTACCAGAAATTAGTCATTTGTATTTTTAAATCCTAAATAATCATTTTAAACTATTTTCTATGCATGAAATTCATTTTTTATAATTATTAGCTATTTTATAAATTATTTTAACTAATTTGAATTGGGCATTTAACAAATAGCCTATTCTATTTCAATTTTAGCCTAATTAGACTAGCCCAAACACCTAATCATACTCAACCCAATACCCCAAGCCCAATTCCTAAATCTACCCGACCCAATCTGATTAAATCTTAGCCGTTGATCAATTTTTATCAACCGCCCAGATTCGTTCTTACCTAATTTAACCTAAACGACCTACCCCCAAACCCTCATTCTCTCATCCTCACCCGCCGTCACTCCTCTTATTCTCTCTCAAGCTCCCTCTGCCCTAACCAGGGCTTCCACCCGTCGTTTCTTGCTCGCCGTTGATTATGGTAGTTCACCACTACTCCTTGCCCTAATGGCCCCCTCCCCATGATCAGAACTCTTGCTATCCTGAGGTCCTCAAGGGACCAGTGGCCGTTCACTCACCCCTGGGCTTGTCCTCACCATTCTTAGGCCACCATGGCCTGATTGAGTAAAATCTTTTTATTTTCCAGCTAAACTTATGGGTTTGGTCTCTCTATTTCTGGGTTATTTTTCTAGAAAACCCTAATTTCTTCTCCTGTACCTCTTAGATCTGTAACAGATCTGAGGTTTTTCTGAACTATTTTTGTTTGTTTGATGAAAAACCTTTCGATTTCTTAAAGCGCCGCTTTATTTTCCCATTAGGGTTTCTGGAACTTTTCTTCAAAACATACCTCTAGTCTTTTAATTTTATTATCTGATTCTCATATGTTTAAATGACTTTCTATTAAAATTGCTTTTTAATTAAATTTTGTTATGTTAAAACCCTAGTTTTAATACTATGTTATAATCCTGAGTCTGTCTTTACTGATTTGTTCATTCGATTCGTCTGAATATCTGTTTCTCATGAATATGTTTCGAGTCTCCGTAATCTTACCCTGTTGTGCTTATTAGGGTTTCTGGCTTGATTCTTCTTGCCTATATTATGTCTATTTTTGTTTATTCACAGAAATTTATATTAATTTCCCATAATAAGTACTACTTTTATCTGAATCCCTGATTTCCTGTGATTGATAACCTTTACTGATTTCATGTGATGATATTCTGTGTTGATTTCCGACTTCTAAATTATCTTCTTGCCTTATTATATGGTTGACTACATTATTTACTGATTCTTAATATTGTTTCCTTAATTAGGACTTTCTGAACCTAGCCCTAATTACCTGTTCTATACTTGCACTGCTTGAAGTCTTTCCTTATTTGTTTTACTCTAGCTATGTATGCTTTCTTTCCTTACTTGTCACATGCTCTTTACCGTTTGAACTAATTCCCTTAATTAAGGGAAGACTTGGACTAATTTTACTCTGAGTTCTATAATTACTGAACAATTTTGATTCTTACCTTATTTACCTAGCTTTCAAACTACTATATATATTGCTCTTTTCTACAGTCTTACGGACATACGAACTCACATAAGTTCACATCTCTCATACACTCAAAAGCTCTTCTGCTTTCTTTTGTTACTTACTATTATTACTAAATTAGCCGGCTGTAAGCCAAGGCTAATTATTACACTTTCATGTTCTTCACCTTGTGTTTACTCTCTTTACTGATATGTTCTGATTTTAAATTCAAGCTCTCAAACCAATGTGTCTCCTACTGCTTCAGTTTATCATATTCCTAATCTGTTTCTATCTATTGTTTTGCTGTTCAACATGTAATTGACCTATTGCTCCATCTAGCTTGTTAGTTATGTCCTACCCCTTTCTAAGATCAGCATGTCTTATGAACTTGTAGTCTGTCTAAATTTGACTCTACCCTATTTTTGAATGTTGGTTTACTTGCTATTTAGTCTCTACTATGAACCTTACTTTGCAAAGCAATTTTTGTTACCCTAAGTTGTCCGATTCTATGTTGGTTTTGAAATTCTTACTATGCTGTATCATTAGATATCCCCCCATCCCATGAACCCCCTAAAGCACCTCTGATTCTATAACTATGTTCTAATTAGCACCCCTGAATCCATGTCTTACTATTTGCACTATTAGCTACTCCTTAATTGCAAAGACTTCTATTTACGTGTATTATATGTTCTCAGCCCCAATTACCCCCGTGTGAAGGGTTGTTATTTGAGTGTTGTTGCACCTGTTTTGGCTCTATGTTTGATCTGCTGTTTGTATGATTACACAACTCTTGTCAAAAACTGTTTACTGAACATTTATCCTATTTTATAAAACAACTTCAACTGAGTCTTTTTCAAATACTGCTTTCCTATTAAAACCTTTTCAAAACTATTTCAAGCACTCTCACTCTACTCTTAGGTCCTTAAGTTTTGCCCCTCCAAAGTGTGACTGCCTTGGGATCCCTGTGAGATCTCTCTGAACTCTGATGCACTGGAGCTGGTTCTTCCACATTGCACTTACTCAGTTCTGGTTATGAAGTCTGGGTGAGAGCACTGCCCGGGATCCTTGGGGTCCTTAGGGAACTCTGACACACCCGAACATAATAAATGCTATGAAACTTTGGCATATGAGGCTATGGACAGTTTGGTATATTTGGGTTTCCTTCAGGCTCCCTATAGTGTAACTTCTTCTTTTCCTTTATCTATTTATGTAATTTATTCAGCTGGTCTGTAATAATTATTTGTAAATAAATATTGGGGATGACTAGTGAAATGAGGAGGGTAGTTATATATTTCTATCAATATCATTGGGGAAGAAAGCATGTTATAGGCTTTACCTTATTTATGCTTGCATTAGAATCCCTGCTTTATGACCAATACATTCAAATCGTGCCATGCACTAGATATCATGCTCTTAGGTTTCACGTATACTGCTTTAGCATCTCATTTGACAATAATAAATGTCTATCACTTAGAAATCCTGCTCCTAGGTTAATAAACAACATTAACATAAAAGTTGTTACTCCTGCACATCCTAAAATCATGTCTTAACAATTCTGTAAATCTTTTGTGTATTTAGAGATCATGCTTTAGGAATTCTTTTAATTTAAAGATCATTGTCATAAAAACTGTCATTTCCGTGTATTTAGAAATCATGTATTAGGCACTCTATTTGCATTTGCTTAGCCACGCCTAGTTAAACTACTGATTGTTGATACCCAATTTTTCCCTGTATTTTTTTATATGCAAAATACTTTCAAAATAACATGTATATGCATATGTAAGTATGTACCAAGGTTTTAATATTTTTCTCTTAATTTTTAAGGATTTTAAAATCAATTTATTGTCCTATTTTAGTAAGAAAACCCCAATAATTATTCTCAAAATTATCATTTTGGTGATTCATTTATTGGATTCTTATATTTATACTCAAATATAGCTAACATAATCTTTTGCATATTTTACAAATTTATTTGGCATTTTTAAAGCTAAATTGCATATAATTGCAATATTGGCCTCTTTTAAGATTTAATTGTATTTATATTTATAAAATTAACTTCAGTATTTTTAATTTGATAATTATGTATTATTAATCATTTTAGTGCTTTTAATTTATTTCTGGAAATCATTTTACTATTTTTTATAAAATAAATAAGGGACAAATGACTATTTAAATGATAGCCCATTTTTATTTTAATTTTGGCCAGATTTGAACCCCTAATTAAACTCAATCTCAAACCCAATTACCCAGCCCAAATCCTAAATCTACCCGACCCACTACCCATTTGAATAACCCGCTCGGATCCCCCTTCAATCCAGGCCGTTGATCATTTTGATCAACGGCCACCATTTAACCTTTCCTAAATTAATCCCGATCTACCCCCCAAACCCTAGTCATTTGCACCTGTAGCCGCCTTCAAACTCCCTCCTCTCTCAGTTCTCTCTCAACTCCCCTATCAAACCCTAGCCGCCTCCCTACGCTTCCACCCTAAAATCGTCGGAATCCATGGCTTCCAAGGCCATTTAAGCCCTATACCGGTCTCCTATAACTCCTACACGCCTGGTCACTATTTCAAGGCCTAATTATGAAGAAGCTTGGTCTAGACCTCGGATGTTTTCAGTGCTATGGCTATCTCCGGCCATTTTTGACCTTGTTCCGGCCAGCTATGGTTATTCGAGCTTGATCTTGACCTCTCCTGCTTAGATCGATGATTTCCAAACCTTTCTCACCCTCTAGGTTTCTTCTGAAACCCTAACCTTCGAGTTTTTTCTGATTCTTTTAGATCCGTTGTAGATCTGTGCTTACCCTAAGCTTTCAAACGTTTTCTCAAAGTTTCTTTCAAAACTCTTCTTTCAAAACTTTTATCTTTTTCGATCTAGGGTTTTGTTGAGTTATTTAAGAAGTTTCTCTAATCTTTAGCATGTTCTACTGTGTTTCTTATGTTGGTTTTTCTACTGTGTTTCTTATGTTCTTCTGTGTTTCTTATATTGTGTTTCTTATGTTGATTCTTCTACCATGTTTCTTATGTTGCTTCTCTACTGTGTTTCTTATGTTCTTCTACTGGAATACGCATACTAAGAGTCTTAGTTCCCTTTTTGGGATTTCTGAACTTATTTCATTAGTATTGTTGCCTGATTTACTCGTCCTTTCATCTCTACGCTTGATTGATGGTAAAACCCTAAAATTTAGGGATTCATTCGAGTTTTGAGACCATTTTCTGTGTGATTTGGTTATTCTTCATCTCTGAACTTGTTGATTTCAAAACCCTAAACTTCTTTGGACCTAGTCGAGTTACTGAAGTTGTTTCATCTACTGCTCGTTGAGCTTCGAAATCTTTGTTTCGACCTTTATTTCTTTATATGATTCTGGTTCCCTGCTAAACTCTTCTAAGGTCTTTCTACTAGACCCCTGCATGTTATTTGATACTCTCTCTCTTGCTAAGTTACTATGTGACTACCATGCTCCTATTCACTGATTTTGCAATTGCATGACACCTTTCTTTGTCCTAAATTCAGCCTCGCATGCCTAATACTTGTGTACTCTTTATATGTGCTGAACTTCCCTCTAAAATGACTTTTAATTTTTTGATTGATTTCAGACTTTCTTTTGTGTAAGTGTGATTGATTTCTTTCCTTGTTTTGCTAATTTCCCTGTTACTTGGTTTGAGTCGAAAACTTTCCTTAGCCTTTCTGACTTGGTTATTCATGAACCAGTAATTTCAAATCTCTGACTCCTTGATTTACTTCTACTGATTGATTCTTACCTTATCTGTGTAACCATGTATTTCAAAATTTCTTCCCTTAGTTGAACTCTTATGTATTTGCCCTTAATTGCCTACTTTACACAAGATGCTTACTTGATCTCTTTCCTTAAATAAATTTTTGCTCATTACCGTTTAAGTTTGAACTTCTTAATTAAAGGAAGTCTTCTACTAATTGATCTTCATTGGTACATGATTATTTTCTTACCTTATTTTCTGCCCATTTTCTCACTATAAATATCTGCTATTTCATTGACACAAAGACGGACACTCATAGTCTTTTTGAACTTATACCCATACTCGAAAGTATTTTCTCTTGTTACTTGTACTGTGGCCTATTTTATTTCAAGTCCTACTGCCTGCTTTTATTCTATCTGCTTCTTTGAAACTGGTATGTCCTGATTTAAGGTTTTCAGCACCACAACAATGTGTTTATTTACTACCTTTGTGTGCATGTCTGCCTACTGCTTCTGTATAGTTCAACACTTACTCTAGCATGCTGAAATTTCTTTCTGCCTGTTCTATTATAAATCCCAAACCCCTACCCCTATGTGTTCATGCTATGGTTTGTTTGAGGCATGTCAATACTGTAAATTATTGTCCATAACTCAAACTTGATCCCCTGGGATCCTAGACTTTAATAGTGTGTGTTTTTGGCATACTTATAGATATGCCAACATCCTCCATTGTTGGGCATGCCTAAAGCTTGCCCTTGCCTAAGCAATAGGCTCTTTACAATTTCTCTATTCCGCAGAACCCCTTTTTGTGCACCTGTTTGTAGTTGTTTCTCTCTCCTTTATTCCGCAGAACTCTGTTCTTCACTTGCACTCTTTCTTAGTCCTTAAGTTTTGCCCCCCTCTTGTGAGCCTTGCCTTGGGACCCCTTTGAGCTCCCTCTGAACTTGGACACTTGAGGGCTGGCCCTTCCACACTGCACTTGTCCCCATTCTGATAATACATTTGGGTGTGAGCATTGCCCGGAGTCCCATTGAGGCTCTTAGGGAACTTTGACACACTCAAATAGGAGAAAGACTTTGGATCAATGGTCTCTTGAGTTGGTCTATCTCATAACTCAGAGATGAAGTCAAGAATCAGGCTTCCTCTGGTTGTATTTTTTTTTTGTTTCTGATGTATTTTTATTTATTCTGGGTTGTAATAATTTATAATAAACACTTGGGGATGGTTAGTGAGAAGGGGTTGGTAACTATGTATGCAAAGGGTAGAAATCATGACTATAGGATTACTCTATTCCTGCATATCCAACTTTCATATAGAAACCATGTCTATAGGTGTTCTGAATTCTGCATAATTAAAAAACGCATATAGAAATCAATGCCTATAGGTCCATTCTGATATCTGCATATTCAACTTCATATAGAAATCATGCCTATAGGTCCATTCTGAATTCTGCATACTCAACTTCATATAGAAATCATGCCTATAGGATTGTCAGTTCTGCCTATTTAATTACATCTAGATACCATGCTCATAGGTCTTAAACAAATTCTACAAGCTAGATACCATGTTTCTAGGTTTAAAACCATTCTTATGCATTTAGATACTATGTCTATAAGGCTTCTGCATTTTTTACACCATGTCTACAAGGTTTAAAATCAACAACACATAGAAAGTATGCCTATAGAAATTCCTAATCGAATTTGATCCACTTCACTTAAGCATAAGTCTAAAATCAGTAATAATAGGTACTGTTAGTTGTAGAGCTTTTAATCAATTCGCTTAAATCCTGCCTCTCTTTTAATAATCTGATTCTATCATTTAGCAAGTTTAACAAGTATGCATGCAAACAGTTTGCTTCGAACCTTCTTGTTTTGTTTTCTGAATCCAGTAGATACCATGCCTGTAGGATCTTTGTCCAACACTTAGGCAATCCTTAGAGCAATAATTGAAAACCGAATCTGCTTCTGTTAATTGTTACAACCAGCAGGCAGGCCTGATTGGGACTTCTTATCTGAGTTATGCAATAAACTAAAACTGCCTCAACAACCTCATCTCCCTCGTCTTTAATGCTTTTAAATCAGACCCAAACAGTACGTGCAAGACATGCTATTTTATGTGTTTTGTTTTGAGGAGGTATATATGAGCCTCTGTTTGTTTATATATTTCCCCAAATATGCATATGTGTTTTGTATGTCGCTTTAGAATTTTTACCTTTGAAACTCCAAATAAGCCCAGCATCCCTCCCTTTTAGGATTAGTAGTCCTAAGTGCCTCCAGGACTGATAAGAATGGGATGGCTAATAGCATGCAATAAGTAATCGAGACTAACCCGCGCTTTAAATACCTTAACGGGGTGGGAAGGGTAGATATGGATATGATGATCACGTGATAACGTCACATGTAGCCCCTCATTGAGGAGTGATTACCGGACGTTGTGTGGGGTGATCCATATTTTTAGTAAACCTAGGACCCCCCCTTTCCTTCACTCTTATTTCTTTAACATTTTCATTCTAGAATCCGCTTCCTCAAATTGCTCTTTTAAACTTTGTCTATTTTCAAACCTTTATATGTGAAATCCCCTCATATCTGAGCTTTATTTGTCTACATGTTAATTGTATCCCAAATTCACAATAATTGTCTGGCCCGGAACCACACTAGTGGATTCTGAGGGGTGCCTAACACCTTCCCCTTGGAATAATTTCAGCCCTTACCCTATCTCTGGTTGTTCAAAATCAAACTCTTTTGGTGTCCTAATACACCTTAATCATTAGGTGGCGACTCTTCAAATTCAAACCCAGTTCCCAAAAGGAACGAGTTGTCCTTCCAAATGTCATAAACCCGATTTCGCTCTAGAAAAAGGGGGCGCGACAACATGGCGACTCTGCTGGGCATTTTTAGGCTTTTACCATTTCAGACTATTATTGTGAATGTATGCTTCTTTATGTGCAATTATTTATTTATTTCTTTCAAGCATTCAATTTTCTTTTCGATTGCAAAACTGACTTGTCTTTTTGTTTCTTTCTTTTATTACTTTCCTTTACTGCTTTCCTTAACTACCTCTTTAAATTATGAAAAAACTATTGTATTTACTGCTTTCCTAACATGCAAATACATGACAACCTGCTTTAATTATTGCATAATCATGCTCAACATCATATTCCACTCGTGCCAAAAAAAATGCCATAGCAACGATTATAATGAGTGGTTGCGCTCTTCCGATATTGTCACCCCTAAATTCGAAAAAGGCATATTTGCGGTAAAACTAGTCGATCAATGGTGTAGTCGGCGGTTCCGTGCCTTTCCCCCTTGAGTTGCCCGCTCAAGGGTACCAGTCTAAAACCCTATAGAAACCTTACTCTATTTAATTGTGCATGCATCACGGTCAAACCTAGCTGAGTCAGTTATGTTGTCCGCATAATAACTCTTTAAGATAGTCTTGTCCAAAGTCCACTGGGTTTTCCTAAAACCCAAATGGACACTATCACGTTATGTGCATTTATTTGGAGAACTAAATGCTTTTATGCTAATTGTTGATGTTAAATAGTCGAGTCCGGTAGGGGTATGGTCTTAACCCTTTTGTCTTGCAGAAAATGAAGAACGAGGTCCCCAGTTTCGGAATGGTTAGCACGCCTCCACTCTTACTAGACTGGTTGAGGAGTCTTTCATCAGATGACCAAATCAATGAGTGGAAAGAGAGTGCCGCTAGAGCTAGCGAAAAGTTGGAATATCTGGAATACAGTATGCTGGAATTAGAAGGAAAAGCGAGGAAGAGAGTCACCAACTGCCAGAACGCTGAGAGAAACGAAGGAGAACAAATGGCCAAGATAGTTTTACTGGTAAACCTACGCGAACTGGAGGATTTGATCAACGAGAGCATTCAACCTGAGGAAGGTCCTTCCGGGACCAAGTAGATAGGAATTTACTTTTCGTTTTATGAATGTAATAAGGCCGATGCCCACTAGTGATACTTTATTTCCTGTTATTTAGTGTCAATTTGAGATTCGTTTATTTTTAATCAATAAAATGAGGCATTTAGTATTCTAAGTTCTCCAAATCAACTTGTTGCTAGGCCTACCTCGGGCACAAAGAGGTTCCCAAATAGGACACGATTTACATTCTTGCATTATGTGTTTAAATATCGCAACATTTTCTTATAATCCTCATTAACTTGTTACCTTTTTGTTTTTACTTTTTGTTTATTTATTCCCCTCCCTAAAGGTTAGTTCGTGCATTCTAGCAACATCTTCTTATTCCACGAGATCCAGGGACCCTCCACCCACTCCTCCTCTTAGTCCTATCAGAAACAAGAACAAGGGAAAAATGGAAGATCTGAACAACACCAAAAAGGAGAACTCAACTGAACAGGTAGAGGTCGCTCATGCCCATGGTACTTAGTTTTCCAAAGAAAATGCATCCCAACTGGAACAAAAGCTGCTGAAGTTCCAAGAGGAACTTGATCAGGTTAGGAATCTGGCAAATATGTAATTTTCCCTCACCACTCCAGATGTCAACTTCCCAAATGCTCAAAATCCTACACCTCCACAAAATATTCCAAAGCAACAAAACCATCCCGCTCCTCACTACCACTGCAACACTTGCCATACTTCAAAAAACACTCCACTGCTCATCCCAGAACCCTTGAACTCCACAAATAACCACTTCCACACCCATCATAACACCTCCATCTATGTGGAGACCATGCCACACTTCACCCAACCCGTCACAAGCACACCCAAGTCTGATGATAAAGACTCGCTCATTAGGAACCTGGCAGAAGAACTCAAGAAATTGACTAGCCGAATTTAGGGTATCGAAGGAAGTAAGGGGATTGAAGGACTGAACTACGAAGATCTTTGCATACAACCCGATGTCGAACTACCCGAGGGGTACAAACCTCATAGGTTTGAGATGTTTGATGCTATGGGAGAGTCCACTTGAGAACATATTGCGACAATCTGGTCGGAGTAGGGAAAGACGAGAGGATCCGCATGAAACTTTTCATGAGAAGCCTGAAAGGAGATGCTCTGTCTTGGTATATTAGCCAAGACCCAAAGAAATGGTCGAACTGGGTGAGTATGGCGTCTGACTTTATGGACAGGTTCAGGTTCAACACAGAAAATGCACCAGATGTGTTCTACATTCAGAACCTAAAGAAGAAGCCCACGAAAATGTTCCGCGAGTATGCTAATTGCTGGAGATCAGAAGCTGCTAAGGTCAGACCTGCTTTAGAGGAAGAACAAATAAATAAGTTTTTCGTCTAGGCTCAGGACCCGCAGTATTATGAAAGGCTGATGTTGATTGAGAACCATAAATATTCTGACATTATCAAGCTGGGAGAAAGGATCGAAGAAGGCATCAAACGTGGTATGGTTACAAACTTTGATGCCTTGCAAGCTACCAATAAGGCCTTACAGTTTGGTGGTGCGTCCAAGAAAAGGGACGTAGGTGCCGTAATGGTTGCATAGAGAACCAAATCCACTATCAAATACCAAACCTATCCAATGCCCCCACTCACATACCAGCCTACTCCAAACTACCAAGCACCCTCACCCTCTTACCAAACCTCATCACCCACTTATCAATCACCTCCACCTCCCACATATCAGCCTACTTCACCCAGATACTCCCAACCTGTACATGTTTACCAGGCCTACAATGCTCAACCATCCCACTATCAATCACCCCTATACGCCAAAACCTCCCTAGACCTCGACCAAATTTTGACCGCAGACCTCCTAAACAGTATACAGCCATTGCCAAACCCATTGACTAGTTATACGAGAGACTCAAAGCCGCTGGTTATGTCACCCCTATCCCTGACATAACCCTTGAGAACCCTTCCCAATGGGTCATTCTAAACAAATTCTGTGTATACCATTCCGGCATGAAGGGACACCCCATCGACGAATGTTGTTCTTTGAAAGACAAGATCCAGGCTCTGATTGACAACAAAATTGTTGTGGCAAAGGAACCTACTCCAAATGTCCGCAATAACCCTCTGCCAGACCATAAGGGTGGAGGTATTCACATGATCGAAATAGAGGATGATTGGGATCCCGAGGGGTCGATTGGGTTGATCACAGAAGGTGATGATCCAAAGAAACCAATAGTTACTCTTAATCCAATCATAGTCCAGATTCAACCATTTGGGGACGTTGAGGTAAACATATTTGTGCCACTTAAGTTCGAAGCAACTGCAAAGACACCAACACCAATTGAGGTCAAATTCGTGACTCCAGCAAATGCACCTCCACCATTTGAAGTTGCAGTTTTACCTCCCAAAGCACATGTTCCGTTCGGAGTGAAGATGTCCACGCTGATCCCAGTGGCGATGTCCACCATGACGCCATTCCATACCAAGGCTATACCATGGGACTATACAGCCGAGGCAAGAAGAAAAGGCAAGGGTAGGACCGAGGAAACTATTGTCGCACAGGGTATGGCAAGAACTGGTAGAGTTTATACCCCTGAACATCTAGCCGAGTCAAGCAAGCAGGCCTCCAATCAGCTGCCCATCATTGAAACGGGTCCAGATGATCTTTGGAGAAAGATACATGCCAAGGAATACTCGGTCATCGACCAGTTGAACAAAACACCAGTGCAGATCTTCATACTTGCTTTGCTACAAAATTCTAAGGCACACAAGAATGCTCTATTGAAGGTGCCGAGCGAAGCATACGTGCCAAGCAACATTACTGGTGTGGAAATGGCCAACATGGTCGGACAGGTATTGGAAAGTCACAAAGTTACTTTTCATGAGGATGAGCTACCGCCGGAAGGGTTAGGTCACAACAAAGCACTGCACATCACTATGCAATGCGAAGACTACTTTATCACCAGGATCCTGATTGATGGGGGTTCCAGCCTCAACATTTGTCCACTAGTAACACTCAAGAAATTGGGCAAAGGATTGCACGAGATAAAGGACAGAGCTATCAATGTGAAAGCCTCCGACGGCTCCCAAAGATCCACCATTGGGGAGATTAGTCTGTGTTTGCAAATGGGGCCAAATTGGTTCGATGTTGACTTCCAAGTGATAGACGTACCTGCATCTTACAATCTGCTGCTGGGATGACCATGGATTCATGTTGCTGAGGCTATGGCATCGACACTGCATAAGGCGGTGAAATTCGAATGGAACCATCAAAAGGTAATCATTCACGGCGACAGAAGCAATCCTATATACAGTCGCCAGACCATTCCGTCAATCAAAGGAAGAAGGGAGCTAGAAGGAGAAACTTACCATCATATCGAAAGGGTGAATGCTGTTGACAAAGACAAATGGTAGGATAACAAGATTGAGAGTATACTGAATTGGTGTGGGTACGAACCTGGCAAAAGGCTCGGTAAAAACCTCCAAGGAATCGCTAAGCCCATAAAACTCAAGAAACATGGCACCACCTTCGGTCTGGGATATGAGTATACCTGGGAGGAATTCAACAGTTGGTCGCCACCATGGAACGGTCCTTATTATCTGCTGGAGCAGCCGATACCGCATTTGGAGTAGACTTTCCAACCGGCCGATGTTATCTACGAATCAGAAGAAGAGGAAGCACTGGAAGCTGTAAGGAACTTGTTCTTAGAGGACAATAACATGGATTGTTGTGTTGTTCTCGAGGAAGAGAGGGAGGAAGGCCCTTCCATACATGCCGTAAGTAGAGGGGCCCACCTCAATAACTGGATCATCAGGACAACCAGAGCCCGACGAACCTTGGGGTAGCAAGGCTAAAACAAGCACTATTTTAATTTACTAAAAGATTTTATTTTTCCCATGTTTTCAATTCTTGCAATAAGATCTCCAATGTTTAAAACAATTATGCAATTTATCAAAGCGTTTTGATTTTTTTTATGAATCACCACTTATTACTATTGTTTTCTCTCATTACTTTACTCATACAACATTACTATTACTTATCTTGATGAACCGATGACTGTGACATGCAACGAGACAACGCAACAAACGGACATAGATTCAGAGGAAGATGAAATACCAGAAGAGGTTGTTAAGGAAGTTGAGAATTTTGAGAATAGACCTAAGTCCAACCTGGACGAGACCGAGATTGTTAACCTGGGAGATGCAGAGAACGTCAAAGAAATTTCTAAGGGAATATGAAGACATATTCGCTTGGTCGTATGATGACATGACTAGTCTGAGTACATCTATTATGGCTCACAAACTGCCAACCGATCCAACATGTCCGCCAGTAAAGCAAAAGCTCAGAAAGTTTAAGCCTGACATGAGTCTGAAAATCAAGGAAGAAGTCACTAAGCAAGTCAAAGACAAGGTTCTTAGGGTAGTAGAATACCCAACATGGTTAGCCAACATTGTTCCAGTAACAAAGAAGGACGGGAAGGTCAGAGTCTGTGTCAACTACCGAGATCTCAACCGGGCCAGTCCGAAAGGCGACTTCCCTTTACCGAATATACATATCATGATCGACAATTGCGCTAAGCATGAGCTGCAGTCATTTGTAGATTGTTTTGCTGGGTATCATTTGATCTGGATGGATGAAGAAGATGTTGAGAAAACGACTTTCATTACACCATGGGGGATGTACTGTTACAAGATGAGGCCGTTTGGATTAAAGAATGCTGGGGCCACCTACATGAGGGTCATGACTACCATTTTCCATGATATGATACCCAAGGAGATAGAGGTATACGTAGACGATGTTATCATCAAGTCCAAAAAAGCCACTGATCACATGGAAGATTTGAGGAAGTTCTTCAATAGATTAAGAAAGTACAACCTAAAACAGAATCCCGCAAAGTTTGCATTCGGGGTTCCTGCTGGGAAACTACTTGGGTTCATTGTGAGTCGCCGAAGAATAGAACTGGATCCATCAAAGGTCAAAGCTATTCAAGAATTGCCACCGCCAAAGAACAAGAAGGACGTGATGAGTTTTTTGGGGAGACTTAACTACATAAACCGGTTCATAGCACAATCTATAGTTATCCGTGAGCAAATCTTTAAGATATTGAAGAAGGACACCACTACCAAATGGACTGATGACTGCCAAAAATCTTTCAACAGAATCAAGGAGTACCTGTCAACACCACCTGTTTTGGTCCCGCTAGAGCCAGGTAGACCTCTATTACTCTACCTTGCAGTATTGGATGGAGCTTTCGGTTGCGTTCTGGGGCAGCATGATGAAACAAGGAGGAAGGAGCAGGCCATCTATTACCTTAGTAAGAAGTTCACCCCGTATGAGGCCCGATATTCTCTATTAGAGCACACTTGTTGTGCTTTAACTTGGGTAGTTCAGAAGCTGAGGCACTACTTCTGTGCCTATACTACATATCTCATATTAAGGATGGATCCTTTAAAGTACATCTTCCAGAAGCCCATGCCCACTGGCAAGCTAGCCAAATGGCAAATCCTGTTGAGCGAATTTGACATTGTTTACGTCACTCAGAAGGCAATCAAGGGACATGCACTAGCAGATCACCTTGCTGAAAACCCCGTGGATAGAGAATACGAACCTCTGAAAATGTATTTTCCTGACGAGGAGGTATTATTCATAGGAGAAGATATTGTAGAATCCTATGACGGTTGGAGAATGTTTTTCGATGGAGCAGCAAATTTCAAAGGAGTTGGCATAGGAGCAGTCCTGGTATTAGAAATCGGTCAGCATTATTTGGTGTCTAGCAAACTCAGGTTCCCATGTACCAACAATATGGCCGAGTATGAAGCCTGCTCCTAGGGCTCAAAATGGCCATTGACATGAACATTCAAGAGTTGCTACTGATCGGAGATTCAGACCTACTTATACATCAGTTCCGGGAAGAATGGGCAACCAAGAACTCCAAGATACTTCCGTATCTGCATTATGTACAGGAATTGAGAAAGAGGTTCGTAAAGATAGAATTCCAACTTGTTCCCAGTGTCCAGAATGAGTTTGCCGATGCATTGTCTACCCTATCATCTATGACACAACATCCAGACAAGAACTTCATTGATCCCATTCCAGTAAAGATCCATGATCAACCTGCTTATTGTGCTCATGTTGAAGAAGAGGCAGACGAAAAACCTTGGTTTCGTTATATCAAGGAATACTTGGCGAAAGGAGAATACCCAGAACTTGCAAATCCTACTCAGAAATGTACACTTCGGAGGTTGTCCAACAATTTCTTTCACAACGGAGGAATCCTGTATAGGAGGACTCCTGATTTGGGACTACTAAGGTGTGTCAACGCGAAAGAAGCATCCAGGCTATTAGATGAGATTCGTGTAGGGACATGCGGTCCACATATGAACGATTTTGTCTTAGCAAAGAAGATACTCTGCGCTGGTTACTTTTGGATGACTATGGAAACGGACTACATCCAGTATGTCCAGAAATCCCACCGCTGTCAGATACATGCAGACATGATAAAGGTACCTCCAAATGAGCTCAATGCAACAAGCTCACCATGGCCGTTTGCCACTTGGGGAATGGATGTTATTGGACCAATCAAACCTGCCGCATCAAACGGGCACAGGTTTATCTTGGTAGCAATTGACTATTTTACCAAATGGGTTGAAGCAGCATCTTATAGAGCAGTAACCAAGAAGGTCGTGGTAGACTTTGTCTGCGACCGCATTGTTTGTCGATTCGGGATTCCAGAGTCAATCATTACCGACAATGGCTCCAACCTCAATAGTGACTTGATGAAAGCCATGTGTGACACTTTCAGAGTCAGACACAAGAATTCTACAGCCTACAGACCCTAGGTGAATGGAGCAATAGAAGCCACCAATAAGAATATCAAGAAGATATTGAGGAAAATGATAGAGAAGCATAAACAGTGGCACGAGAAGTTATCATTTACCCTTTTGGGGCACCGCACCATAGTCCGCACATCAACTGGGGCAACCCCCTATATGCTGGTTTATGGTACAGAAGCAGTCATTTCCGTAGAGGTAGAAATTCCCTCCCTAAGGATCATATAGGAAGCTGAGCTCAATGACGCAGAGTGGGTGAAAAATCGTTATGAGCAGCTAGCCCTCATAGACAGAAAGAGGATGAATGCAGTTTGCCATGGTGAACTTTATCAGAACAGAATGTCTAGAGCCTTCAACAAAAGAGTCAAACCGAGACAGTTCACACCGGGGCAGCTGGTATTAAAGAAACTTTTTCCGCATCAAGATGAAGCCAAGGGGAAATTCTCTCCCAACTGGCAGGGTCTGTACATGGTTCACCGGGTTCTAATGGGAGGAGCCCTCATACTTGCAGAAATGGACGAAGAAGTCTTGCCGAAGCCAATCAATTCAGATGCAGTCAAGCGTTACTATGTGTAATATTTATGCTTCCCTCATATGATGTAAATTGAACTACACCTGACCTGATTCCCATTTAAGAGGGGATATGTAGGTAGCCCTATGGGTTTGGTCATAATTCAATAAAATTTTCATTTCCCCCTGCGATTGGAAACTGGGGCAGAATTTTGAGGAAGACCCTCAAAATTCGAAAGTCGATTTTAGCCAATTATCGCTAGCAGCAGTCAGAAGCAGCAACCCAGTAAACTGGGACAGAATTTTGAGAAGGACCCTCAAAATTCCGTAACAAGGAAGGTTGCAATGTCTTGGACCACGTCGCGGCCGTCGGTTCATCTAAAGAAAACTATTCTTAATTATGTATTTATTGTTACATTTTCTTCACTAAATCATGCATGTTTATTTATGAAATTGCTCTATTTAGCAACGCTACCCCCAATGATACGTATAGTGTCACCAGATCAATGCCGAGTAGGTCAAGCAGAGCCAGCGGGGATATGAACTAACCTTCCCCCTTTTACAAAACTCACGATTTTTCTTTGGATGCAGGCACTTGAGTTGCAGAATCATCAAATGTACTATACACTCACGAGACTCACATTGCTCAGAAATACAACTCTCAGAACCTTTACACTTACTCATAACTGTTATCCACACACAGTGTCCCCAGCGGACACAATATCCCCAGCAGTCGCAATATCGCAATCCGCTATCAACTAAGAAAATTCTATTATCATTTTGCCCTTTTACTTCTTGCATAAGGCTACCATTCTGCCTTCCGAGACTAAGATCTGTCTCCTTCTGCATTCTTGCATTGCATAAGGCTACCATTCTGCCTTCCGAGGTTAAGCTTTATCTCCATCTGAATTCCTGCATTGGATAAGGCTACTATTCTACCTTCCGAGACTAAGCCCTGTCTCCATCTGCATTCTTGCATTGCATAAGGCTACCATTCTGCCTTCCGATGTTAAGCTCTATCTCCATATGCATTCTTGCATTGCATAAGGCTACCATTCTGTCTTCCGAGACTAAGCTCTGTCTCCATCTGCATTCTTGCATTGTATAAGACTACTATTTTTCCTTCCGAGGTTAAGCTCTACCTCCATCTGCATTTTTATGCATTGTATAAGGCTACTATTATGCCTTCTGAGACTAAGCTCTGTCTCCATCTACATTCTTGCATTGCATAAGGCTAGCTTTTTGCCTTTCGAGGTTAAGCTTTACCTCCATCCGCATTCTTGCATTGCATAAGGCTACCATGCTGCCTTCCGAGACTAAGCTCTGTCTCCATATGCATTTTTCTACATTGCATAAGGCTACTATTCTGCTTTCCGAGGTTAAACTCTACCTCCATCTGCATTTTTCTGCATTGCATAAGGCTACTATTCTGCCTTCCGAGGTTAAACTCTACCTTCATCTGCATTTTCTGCATTGCATAAGGCTACTATTCTACCTTCTGAGGTTACGCTCTACCTCCACTTACATGGTTGAAAGAACGCCACCTCATTTACACTTTCATGGCTGAGAGATCGCCGCTTTATTTCCACTTGCATGGCTGAAAGATCGCCGCTTTATTTCCACTTGCATGGCTGAAATATCGCCGCTTTATTTCCACTTGCATGGCTGAAAGACCGCCGCTTTATTTACATTTGCACGACTGAAAGATCGCCAACTTATTTACATTAGCACGGCTGAAAGATCGACACCTCCTGCATTTGCATAGGCTGAAAGATTGCCAAACACTGCATATCATGGGCTGAAAGATTGCCAAATTATCCAAAGGCGTCACTGTTTGGAGGCACCATTTTCATAGCTCGAGAACGTCATGCCATGGCCTGAGGACCCCTTTTATCTGTTGCATATCATTATTCAAAGGCATCATAGTTCGGAGGCATCATTCTCATAGCTAGAGAGCATTATTTCATGGCATGCGAATCCTTTATTATGCGCTTCATGGCCCAGGACGTCATGGTCTAAGGATGTCATCCTAACCGTCCAAAGACAGTATTTATGGTCCGATGGGAACTTGCATCATGTTTAATTTATATATGCTTGTATTGCTTATTTGCAGGTAGACCGGAGAGCAACGGCCATCTCAACAGGAGTGATCTGGCTCTAGTTCCCGCAGCCCTATCAGATTTCAACTATCCATCCCAACCTGAAAATTGCGTCCGTTCTTGAAAAATCTCCATAGGCATATTCCGCCGACGGATCCCGAACTACATACGGCCTGATTCCTGTAGAACCAGGGAAATGTAGGCAGCTCAGAAGCCAAAGTACGGCCTAAGTCTCCTCAAACCATTTCGTTCGGTCAAAATTGGCCATCATATCTTTACCCGATAACTCTTTCATCCTTCCCGGGTAAAGAGGGGTAGCTGTTGATACCCAATTTTTTCCCTGTATATTTTTTATATGCAAAATACTTTCAAAATAGCATGTATATGCATATGTAAGTATGTCCCAAGGTTTTACTATTTTCTCTTAATTTTTAAGTATTTTTATATCAATTTATTGCCCTATTTTAGCAAGAAATATCTAATAATTATTCCCAAAATTATCATTTTGGTGATTCATTTATTGGATTCTCATATTTATACTAATATATAGCTAACATAATCTTTTTCATATTTTTACAAGTTTATTTGGCGTTTTTAAAGCTAAATTGCATATAATTGCAATATTGGCCTCTTTTAAGATTTAATTATATTTATATTTATAAAATTAACTTCAGTATTTTTAATTTGATAATTATGTATTATTAATCATTTTAGTGCTTTTAATTTATTTCTGGAAATCATTTTACTATTTTTATAAAATAAATAATAGAAAAATGGCTATTTAAATGATAGCCCATTTGTATTTTAATTTTGGCCAGATTTGAACCCCTAATTAAACCCAATCTCAAACCCAATTACCTATCCCAAATCCTAAATCTACCCGACCTACACCCCGTTTGAATAACCCGCCCGGATCACCATTCAATCCAGGCCGTTGATCAAAATGATCAACAACCACCATTTAACCTATCCTAAATTAATCCCGACCTACCCCCAAACCCTAGTCATTTGCACCTGTAGCCGCCTTTAAACTCCCTCCTCTCTCAATTCTCTCTCAACTCCCCTCTCAAACCCTAGCCGCCTCCCTACGCTTCCACCCTAAAATCGCTGGAATCCATGGCTTCCAAGGCCATTGAAGCCCTATACCGGCCTCCTATAACTCCCACATGCCTGGTCACTATAGTTACAAGGCCTGATCGTGAAGAAGCTTGGTCCAGACCTCGGATGTTTTCAGTGCTATGGCTATCTCCGGCCATTTTCGACCTTGTTCCGACCAACTATGGTTATTCGAGCTTGATCTCGACCTCTTCTGCTTAGATTGATGATTTCCAAGCCCTTCTCACCCTCTGGGTTTCTTCTGAAACCCTAACCTTCGAGGTTTTTCTGATTCTTTTAGATCCGTTGTAGATCTGTGCTTACCCTAAGCTTTCAAACTTTTTCTCAAAGTTTCTTTCAAAACTCTGCTTTCAAAACTTTTATCTTTTCTGATCTAGGGTTTTGTTGAGTTATTTAAGAAGTTTCTCTGATCTTTAGCATGTTCTATTGTGTTTCTTATGTTGGTTTTTCTACTGTGTTTCTTATACTGTGTTTCTTATATTGATTCTTTTACCATGTTTCTTATGTTGCTTCTCTACTGTGTTTCTTATGTTCTTCTACTAGAATACGTATACTAAGAGTCTTAGTTCCCTTTTTGGGATTTCTGAACTTATTTCATTAGTATTGCTACCTGATTTACTCGTCCTTTCATCTCTACGCTCGATTGATGGTAAAACCCTAAAATTTAGGGATTCATTCGAGTTTTGAGACCATTTTCTGTGTGATTTGCTTATTCTTCATCTCTGAACTTGTTCGATTTCAAAACCCTAAACTTCTTTGGACCTAGTCGAGTTACTGAAGTTGTTTCATCTACTGCTCGTTGAGCTTCGAAATCTTTGTTTCGACCTTTGTTTCTTTATATGATTCTGGTTCCCTGCTAAACTCTTCTAAGGTCTTTCTACTGGACCCCTGCATGTTATTTGATACTCTCTCTCTTGCTGAGTTACTATGTGGCTACCATGCTCCTATTCACTGATTTTGCAATTGCATGACACCTTTCTTGGTCCTAAATTCAGCCTCGCATGCCTAATACTTGTGTACTCTTTATATGTGCTGAACTTCCCTCTAAAATGACTTTCAATTTTTTGATTGATTTCAGACTTTCTTTAGTGTAAGTCTGATTGATTTCTTTCCTTGTTTATTTCCCTGTTACTTAGTTTGAGTCAAAAACTTTCCTTAGCCTTTCTAACTTGGTTTATTCATGAACAAGTAATTTTAAATCTCTGACTCCTTGATTTACTTCTACTGATTGATTCTTACCTTATTTGTGTAACCATGTATTTCAAAATTTCTTCCCTTAATTGAACTCTTATATATTTGCCCTTAATTGCCTACTTTACACAAGATGCTTACTTGATCTCTTTCCTTAAATAATTTTTTGCTCATTACCGTTTAAGTTTGAACTCCTTAATTAAAGGAAGTCTTCTACTGATTGATCTTAATTGGTACATGATTATTTTCTTACCTTATTTTCTGCCCGTTTTCACACTATAAATATCTACTCTTTCATTGACACAAAGACGGATACTCATAGTCTTTCTGAACTTATACCCATACTCGAAAGTATTTTCTCTTGTTACTTGTACTGTGACATGTTTTCTTTTAAGTCCTTCTGCTTGCTTTTATTCTATCTGCTTCTTTGAAACTGGTATGTCCTGATTTAAGGTTTTCAGCACCACAACAATGTGTTTATTTACTACCTTTGTATGCATGTCTGCCTACTGCTTCTGTATAGTTCAACACTTAATCTAGCATGCTGAAATTTCTTTCTGCCTGTTCTATTATGAATCCCAAACCCCTACCCCTATGTGTTCATGCTATGGTTTGTTTGAGTCATGTCAATACTGTAAATTATTGTCCATAACTCAAACTTGATCCCCTGGGATCCTAGCCTTTAATAGTGTGTGTTTCTGGAAGGCTTATAGGTATGCCAGCATCCTCCATTTCTTGGCATGCCTAAAGCTTGCCCTTGCCTAAGCAATAGGCTCTTTACAATTTCTCTATTCCCCTAAACCCCTTTTGTGCACCTGTTTGTAGTTGTTTCTCTCTCCTTTATTCCCCATAACTCTGTTCTTCACTTGCACTCTTTCTTAGTCCTTAAGTTCTGCCCCCTCTTGTGAGCCTTACCTTGGGACCCCTTTGAGCTCCCTCTGAACTTGGACACTTGAAGGCTGGCCCTTCCACACTGCACTTGTCCCCATTCTGATAATACATTTGGGTGTGAGCATTGCCCGGAGTCCCATTAAGGCTCTTAGGGAACTTTGACACACTCAAATGGGAGAAAGGCTTTGGATCAATGGTCTCTTGAGTTGGTCTATCTCATAACTCAGAGAGGAAGTCAAGAATCAGGCTTCCTCTGGTTGTATCTTTTTGTTTCTGATGTATTTTTATTTATTCTGGGTTGTAATAATTTGTAATAAATACTTGGGGATGGTTAGTGAAAAGGGGTGGGTAACTATGTATGCAAAAGGTAGAAATCATGACTATAAGATTACTCTATTCCTGCATATCCAACTTTCATATAGAAACCATGTCTATAGGTGTTCTGAATTCTGCATATTCAAAAACGCATATAGAAATCAATGCCTATAGGTCCATTCTGAATTCTGCATATTCAACTTCATATAGAAATCATGCCTATAGGTCCATTCTGAATTCTGCATACTCAACTTCTTATAGAAATCATGCCTATAGGATTGTCAATTCTGCCTATTCGATTACATCTAGATACCATGCTCATAGGTCTAAACAAATTCTGCAAGCTAGATACCATGTTTTTAGGTTTAAAACCAGTCTTATGCATTTAGACACTATGTCTATAAGGCTTCTGCATTTTTTACACCATGTCTACAAGGTTTAAAATCAGCAACACATAGAAAGCATGCCTATAGTAATTCCTAATCGAATCTGATCCACTTCACTTAAGCATAAGTATAAATCAATAATAATGGGTACTGTTAGTTGTAGAGCTCTTAATCAATTCGCTTAAATCCTACCTCTCTTTTAATAATCTGATTCTATCATTTAGCAAGTTTAATGAGTATGCATGCAAACAGTTTGCTTCGAACCTTCTTGTTTTGTTTTCTGAATTCAGTAGATACCATGCCTATAGGATCTTTGTCCAACACTTAGGCAATCCTTAGAGTAATAATTGAAAATCGAATATGCTTCTGTTAATTGTTACAACCAGCAGGCAGGCCTGATTTGGACTTCTTATCTGAGTTATGCAATAAACTAAAACTGCCTCAACAACCTCATCTCCCCCGTCTTTAATGCTTTTAAATCAGACCCAAACAGTACGTGCAAGACATGCTATTTTATGTGTTTTATTTTGAGGAGGTATATATGAGCCTCTGTTTGTTTATATGTTTCCCCAAATATGCATATGTGTTTTGTATGTCGCTTTAGAATTTTTACCTTTGAAACTCCAAATAAGCCCAACATCCCTCCCTTTTAGGATTAGTAGTCCTAAGTGCCTCCAGGACTGATAGGAATGGGACGGGTAATAGGATTCAATAAGTAATTGAGACTAACCCGCGCTTTAAATACCTTAACGGGGTGGGAAGGGTAGATATAGATATGATGACCACGCGATAACGTTACGTGTAGCCCCTCATTGAGGAGTGATTACCGGACGTTGTGTGAGGTGATCCATATTTTTAGTAAACCCAGGACCCCCCTTTCCTTCACTCTTATTTCTTTAACATTTTCATTCTAGAATCCTCTTCCTCAAATTGCTCTTTTAAACTTTGTCTATTTTCAGACCTTTATATGTGAAATCCCCTCCTATCTAAGCTTTATTTGTCTACATGTTAATTATACCCCAAATTCACAATAATTGTCTGGCCGGGAACCACACTAGTGGATTCTGAGGGGTGCCTAATACCTTTCCCTTGGAATAATTTCAAGCCCTTACCCTATCTCTGGTTGTTCAAAATCAAACTCTTTTGGTGTCCTAATGTACCCTAATCATTAGGTGGCAACTCTTCAAATTCAAACCCAGTTTTCAAAAGGAACCAGTTGTCCTTCCAAATGTCATAAACCCGATTTCGCTCTAGAAAAAGGGGCCGCGACACTAATTATTAAAGGATGTAAAAATAGTCTCACATATAATCGTCTTGTTTCAAATAAAATTGGTAACAATCCCTGTAGTCTCAACATGCTTTAGGCAAGAAACAACTCTTGAACTATTAATGATTCTGTAACTATTATGCATGATCCCACGCCTAGGCAAGCCTTAGGTAATCAATTTGCGTAAAACTGGAGAACTATTTTCGTTTGTGTTTACTGCTTAACGACTTACATGTTTCAAATCAGTAGGCAAACTGATTAGGACTTTACTGTCGAGTTTATAAAAAATAAAGTTGCATATTTCTGTGCATTGGCATCCACTTAAATATCCTGTTTAGGTCTTTTCTCTAATAAAAACTGCTCTTGTTTGTGTTTGAGACATGCTGCTTATGTGTGTTACTTGTGGAGGTAAACCTGGGCCTCTTAACTGCTTCTTTCTGCATTTATCTGTTAAGTCCTATGTGTTCTTTCCTATCGCCTAGAATTTTTTCCTTTTAAAATACCTTAGGGGTAGTCTAGAACTGCCCAGATTTAGAGGTCCTAAACTCCTCCGGGATCACAAGGAAGGGACGGGTAGCATCACACTTAGAGTTCATTAAATAAAAACTCGCTTGATAACCACTAATGGGTAGGATAATGGGTAGAAAAGGGATATGATGACTACACGCTAATGTCACGTGTAGACCCTCATTGAGGAGTATTTACCGGGCATTGCGTGGGGTGATCCTGTAAGCTAACCAACCTAGGACCCCTCCTTTCCAAATTCCCTTTGCTTAAACTTTACTTTTCTATATGTACACAGTTTATTCAAGTCTTTCCTTTGTCTCATTATTTGAGTCATGTAATGTCCAAAACCTCCTCTTATTTGTAATTATGTCTTTAAGCTATTTATTTGTTAAAGGACTAGTTCATAAGTATAAGTTCGGCCGGGATCCACCGTTGTGGACCGAGAGGGGTGCCTAACACCTTCCCCTCAAGGTTATTTTGAGACCTTACCCTAAATCTCTGGTAATGCAAACCAATCTAAGAGTTAATCAATCTAGGTGCCCTTACGTACCATAATTCGTTAGGTGGCGACTCTTCAAAACCCAAATTCCCAAAAAGGAAATGAGTTATTAACCCCCATGAATGTTGGAACCCGAACTTTCTCCGCGGAGGAAAGAAGGGGCGCGATAGGTATTATATATCATATTCCAAATCTTCCGCATCACTTTCCTTATGTTGCGTCTCATTACATGTCACAATCATAGGTTCATCAGGATATGTAATAATTAAGCCAGGTACTCGATGAGCCCGGGATAGTGCAGCAAGCTAGTTCTTGAGAACGGCTCCTTCTCCCACTGTTTGAATGGTAAGTTCTTCCTTCTCATCCTCCTCTAAAATTGCACTATAGTCCATATCTTCCTTGTCCAGAAATAACTTCCTCATACCGGCCAAAACCCCATCTTCCTCGGATACTCAGATGACATCAGTCCGACAGAATGTTTGGTGCAGCAATGATATAGGTTGTTCCAATGGATAGTAATCGGCGCACCACAACGATGTCCAATCATGGTATTCTTGCACAATATATTCATACTCAAGGCTAAAGGTTGTTCCATGATATTGTGGTCGTATTGGTTCTGTGATCCCTTAAAGCTTTCTGCCAAGACCCTTGCCTGGTTTATACCCCAACCACATCAGTATGCTTTCTATCTTGTTGCTCTACCATCAATCCTTCTCAATTGCATTTACTCGCTTAATATGGTGGTATGTTTCTCCTCTCAATTTCCTCATGTTCTCGATAACTGGCATAGTCTGGTTAGTGTAGATAGGGTTGCTTCTATCTCCGTGAATAATCACCTCTTGATGATTCCACTCGAACTTCACAGCCTGATGTAGAGTAGAAGCAACTGCCCCAGCTACATGTATCATCGGTTGTCCCAATGACAAGTTGTAGGTGGCGGATATGTCTAGCACTTGGAATTCAATATTGAACCAGGTCGGTCCCATCTACAAGTCAAGGTTGATTTCTCCGATAGTGGCTCTCTAAGACCCATCGAACGCATTCACATTCATGATTCCCATCTGTATCTCATGCATACCTTTACCCAACCTTTTCAAAGTGGTCAGTAGGCGTATGTTCAAGCTCGAAACCCCGTCTATCAGAACCCTGACAATGAACTTGTCTTCCAATTGCACCGTGATGTGCAAAGCTTTGTTATGACACAACCCTTCTGGCAGTAGCTCATCTTCGTGAAAAGTAATTTTGTGCCTCTCTAGTACTATCCTACTATATTGGTCATCTCTCCACTGGTGATATCGATAGGCATATAAGCTTCACCTAATACTTTCATCAAGGCATTCTTGTGCGCATCTGAATTTTGCAATAGCGACAAGATGTATATCTGGGCAGGAGTCTTGTTCAGGTGATCAACAATAGAGTATTCCCTCACGTGTACCTTTCTCCAAAGATCATCAGTGCCTTTGTCCATGACAAGTGGCTTAGATATGGTCTCTTTGCTTATTCTTCCAAGATTCTCGGGTGTATAAACTCTGCCAGTTCTGGTCATCCCTTATGCAGTACCTGTCTCTTCCATCTTGGCTTTTCCTTTTCTTCTCGCCTTTTTTATCGTATGTCACTCTGTTTGTTGCAGGGAAGTTTGGTATATCACCTGAGTTGTTAAGTAACCCTTTTGTTGTGTCTACATCGGTTAGTGAATCGGTTATTGCTAGACGAGTTTATCGAGGTTGTGAGCTAATAATTTGTAGCCATCAAACCTCGGCGGATCTAGGCGAGCTAGAAATGATAGACTTTGATGTTATTATGGGCATGGACTGGTTGACATCTTGTTATGCCAATGTTGAATGTTGGACAAAGATTGTCTCATTCCATTTTCCGGGGGAGCCAGTCTTGGAATGGGAAGGTAGTTCAGCGACGCCTAAGGGTAGGTTTATTTCTTATCTCAAGACACGAAAGATGAACTCTAAAGGTTGCATTTATCATTTAGTTCGGGTAAGAGATGTATATGCATAACCACCAACCCTTCAGTCTATTCCGGTGGCGAATGAATATCCAGATGTATTTCTAGACGAGCTTCCTGGTAATCCTGCCAAGTGGGAGATTGAATTCGTCATTGATGTGCTTCCAGACACTCAATTGATATCCATCCCTCCTTATAGAATGGCTGTATCCGTTGAGGGATCAGAAACTAATACCTCGGAGAAATACACTAGTATGACGCCCTACTTGTTGCTTAGGGCGACGTGGCAGAACATTTCACTGCCAAATTTTTTTAGTTTATCTCATTAAGGGTATTTTGGTCCTAGTTTGTTTGTACACAATATAAATACGTCAATAATACAATTTTTGAAGGACTTTTGGTCTACGGAATATTAAGAGAGCATTGGAGGCTTCAAGACACAAGAATTCGCCAACCATCCATTTATTCAATACTGAAGTTGGGATTATAACATTAATATTTTTTGTTGCTTCAACTTTATCTATGATGACTTCCTCCATTTTTATGGATTAATTTTCCTTTAGGGTCTTGACAGATATGGTATTTTAATTGTTAGTTAGGTGTTCGATTCTTGTAATTTGCTTGCATTATTTGATGGGGTTTTAAATTATATTGTGAAGATATTTGTTATTTTATTTAACGGGAATAATTTATTAAATATCTTTGCATCATCGCATTCTTTATTAACTGTTAAATTCCTGAGAATCAATAGTATTGCAGTCCACCAGCGTAACTACGGCGTAACTAGCTCTGAATTAATCCAGATTTCCTACCCAATGCTATGCGGTCCATGGGCCAATACGCCCTCTCATCCCAGCCTTGCACGAGCCACACTCCAACTCCCTTTGACTGAGTCTAAAAGGATAAGGCGTACGTCTAATAATCTTCACAACAACCTTTGCAAAGATCAAGTGAGAGAATATTGGCCTCAACGTCGTCAAATTAGCTCAACACACAGACTAATTGAAGTCCTACTGGTAATCCGTATAGACCAAGCTAGACTTGTAACTTAGAGGAAGGCACAGTAAGGGTGGAGTTGGAATACGATATGTCTGTAAATAGAAAAAGACTAGATAATTATAGGTTGCAAAAGACTAATAACCTACGGAAAAGTGTGGTCGCATATTTAGAATTTGCATGTTGGTGTAATTAGCTTATATGATCGTTTTGCATGTGCTTTACTGTAATAAATACTGGTGGTCGGTGTAAGCGCGGCGGCGCCATAAAGTCAAGGTCTTTTGGGCATTCGATCTCTATCTGCGCATACAAACCCTAAGGATTGACGATAGTCTTTTCCTAAAAATTCTCCATATATGGTATACTTAGTATACAGTATGTTAATATGTGGGACCTGCAAAATTATTGACAGAAATGAAGATTCCACCTCTCTTTCATCATTCTTTTTTTTTTTTGGTATAGTTCAACACGATTTTCTTCCTTTAATCCATTGACATATTTGTGAAAATGACATGGTATATTCTCACAAGTCCATTTTTACGTGATTCAGGTTTGAAATTTTGATAATTTTAAAGCTTTATTTTCGGTCTCAAATTAACATTTAGTACTTTGTGTATATATATAGCATCGTCAGATGATGCCCCATATTAAAAGGTGTCTCCGCAACTACTGTAACCTAGCTATAAAATACCCTCTATAAATACTCTTGAAGCTACCATCCTAGAAAAGGAACCCCTAATTCCCAGAATCCAAATCTTCACATGAACATATAATTTTTTAGCAGCTCTTTACCTCAATAGTAACTCAATGGTTTGCTTCCAGGGACAATGATTGTGCTCTTCTTTTTTTCATTTTCCTATCTCGAGAATTATTAAGGTTGGTTTTAAGAAAGGCAGTCATCAAGAATTTAATGGAAACTACAAGTCCGTCCAAAGTTTCTTCAGAAAAGCCTGATCGGAAAACGGTGGAGAGGAACAGAAGAATTCATATGAAATATCTCTGTTCCGAGCTTATTTTTCGCATTCCTCCCCAGCATTTCTAGCCCTCCAAGGTACAGTAAACTCAACTTCTTCTTCTACTTTTTTCTTCGTATAAATAATTCTATACATCTCAACTTTCTAATAAGTACTTGAAGTAAAATTCATTCCGACTTATAATTATTAAATATGAAGGAGATATCACATAATTAACTTCTGCGAAGGAACATCTTTACGATCCATCTTTTGCCACAAATATTTCTCTAATATTGACTCTTTTTGTATAATGTATACGAAATGCATTAGCTCAACTAATTCGGATACGCATTGAGTAGGAGTCATTAAAGAGAGAAACGTTTTATACCAAAGGGGGAGAGATCTCATCCAGGCTACCACACTCTTTGGATGTGTAATTTAATTTCCTTTGAACATTTGTATATGCGTTCGGTTCACATGAATACTTCTTTCTCTAGCGCCCACATAGAAATATAATGAATTTAAAAATAAATTCACACACACACACACATATATATATATATATATATATATATATATATATATATATATATATAAATATAAAACTTAAATTCAAATATAAAATAGAGCAATGGATTTTCCTAAACCACACAGATAATAAGTAATAACCATAAGTATTTCCGTTGCTTTGGGTAATTACCTGGAAAAGAAACAATGGTTAATTTTTAGATGGGCTGTGGCCTGTGTGCGCGCGCGTATGTGTGTACATGTTTATGTAAAAAATAAGTGTGTAAAACTCATGACAGAATTTTATGATATCCGTCATGAATTTAGGAAAAATATTTAACTCCATACTTTACTTAAGTTTAATATTTAGAAAGCCTACTATATATATGCTCTTCTTGTTTCTTTTTCTCTTTCGTGAATGGAGATTTACTAACTTATCGTACGTAAGTACTTTGTCCGCCAAAATTCCGACCAAATTGTCGGAGAATACACTTGTCTCTTACCATATGTAACAGTATTCAAAGGAGTTTATGATATTCTAGTCGGTGGCAGAGCTAGAAGGCGGAACCCGATAGTCCAAAGATAATATATGTTTATTAAGAAATTCACTAAAGATGTACAAAAATTAAATGCAAAAACCAGTTACTAACACATGATGCCATTATTCCAGAATTTAAAACCCATAAAGTTCAAATCTTAGCTCCACCTCTCATTCTAGTTCATTCCATGTATTGCCTTAAGAGTTTTTGGTTAGGACGCTCGAATTCTCCTTTTGCACAACCACTCTATCTCTTCATCTATTTCTGTTAAGAATGGTCTTTGGGCTTAACTTAAATGCAAAAATAAAATCATGAGACTAGTATCATCCAAGACTATATAAAGAAGACTAATTATCCTATGAACAATTGATGTGAAGCTATTCTAATTACACCCTGCTCTCCCCTCCTCCCTCTTCCACGCCCAGGACTGGACATTTATGTCTGGCTCTAATATCAAGTTAAAAATGAATGGACTAAAAGTCTAACTCAATTTTAAAAGCTAAGTATAAGGCGATGATTTTTCAAGATCATATAAAGAGACTAATTACTCCTTTTACAACAATGTGGGACTATTTTAACAATCGCTTTGGGTTTTATTATTCTCTCTTGACCATCGAGTATTAGACAATGGCTGACACTTTTGTGCTAACATTTTTGTGCTAACATTACAAATCTAACCAATATCCTGCAATCTCCTTTCTTTTTGCAGATCCATGTGATATTTTGTGTTGTTAGTACTGTGTTCTGTTTGGCAAAGGTCCAGTGTAGTGTCAGTACGTACAAGTATTAATTTGCCTACACTATTTATCCAGCCTATACAATGCCCTGGAATCACCGTCTTTGGTTGATATCTCAATATGAGTACTGAAATTTGTAAAAGTTGACGCTAATTTTCATTTATACATCAAAACTAATTTTTGTACTAATTAGACACTTTAACACGCAACAATATGTGCCTATTAAACACCTAAATTACAATCTCACTTAAAATTAAGGTGCATGAGTTTCAAGCGAGTAATTGATGAAACATTTCATGAAACATTTCAGCACATGCTGCCACAACAAGATCAACTCGATCAAGCTACAACTTACATTAAGAAAGTAAGAGAAAAAGTAGAGACATTGAAAAGGAAAATTCAAATAGCACGAGGCACAAGGGAGAGCAATAGCCCTAAGACATCGATGTCTACTTCCATAAAATCACCAGTAATTGAAGTTAAAGAATTGGGTCCAAGTCTAGAAGTGATTTTGATAAGTGGATTGACAAAGAATTTCACTTTGTATGAAGTCATAAGCATTGCAGAGGAAGAGGGAGCTGAAGTTGTCTCCGCTAATTTTTCTACATTTGGCAATAACGTTTTTCATACAATCCACGCTCAGGTGATTTTTTTTCTTTTATTTATTTTGGCTGGTAACTAAAAAAGAAGACGGAAAATGTAGATAGTAAATACATAGCTAATCAAACCATGATTTTCTTTTTGTCCCCATGTTTGTAGGTGAAAGTTACGAGATTAGGCATGGATGCTTCAAGGATTTATGGGAGGTTGCAAAAGCTAGTTGGATAAATTTACTTTCCAAGTTTCTTCCATGAAGGGGCGGAGCTAGCCCATGAGTTGCGGGTTCGGCCGAACCAGTAGTTTTGGTCCAAACTCTGTATTATCTTATGAAATATATTGAATATGTACTAATTATTGATATAGAACCTAGTAACTTAAAAGGATTAGAACTCCGAACTCATAACCTTCAAATCTTGACTCCGCATCTGCTTCCATGGACAAAGAAACCAAGAACGAAAGAACAATGTGTCGGGATTTCAGTTAGATTTCTTTCTTGGACAAGAGAAAAGGAAATCAAGTTGGACCGCAAAGAAAAATGAAGTCACGAAATACCCTAGAACATATCATATAAAAGTTAAGAGAAATTATTTTTCAAGCTGTGTAAAGTGAGGAAGAAAGAGAGAAATTATAGACGGAACATTTGCGAAGTATTTTCTATTCAGCTCAATGAGCAAAGTACCCGATTACATGTACACGTGTATATATCTATATTTGCAACTAACTTTCCTAACAACTAACTAATACAGTGTACAAAATAACTCTCGTTCCAATGCAACTATAAACCTAACTGGGGTTACCTTATCATAAGGTAAGCTAAGTTAGTCTAACTAATACCACACATGTGTATATTCTTCTCACACCCCCTCAAGCTACGGAATATGAAGATGTTTTTCATCCCTAGCTTGGACATAACGTGATCACCTTGGTAAGCAAGTCTGTCGTTTGATCATATTACGCCCCACACCTAAAAAAAGTTTGGTAAGTTTGGCTTCTAGCTCACCCAATCTGCCAATGCTACGTATGAGTTCAAAAGGTGGTTGCACGTATCAGGGGACTAGCACCAGATGTCTCACCGGGTGCAGTGACGAGGGCGGGACGACCCATTTTGCATGAGGAGCGGCGAAATTTCCTATGCTTGGTAATAGTATAAAAAGGGCAGTGAGGCTCTTTCTCTTTCATTTGAGGAGTTATCACCAATATTAGTTCTTCCAAATGCTCTCAACATTCTTTAGAATTCCCAAGCAATTTAAGTCAAGTTCGAAGGTGAATCTAGAAGGATCTAGCGTGAATGAGCTTGGAATCATCACTGTAATATCTATTGTCTTGTTGTATGGCCTTTAGGGGTTCATCGGAGGCGGGGTTAACCAATCCTAGAAGCGTAGCTAATTTTTCAACAAGGTATGTAGGACAACTTTCTTTCTTGGCATGACTCGGTGTAATCTCTCTCTCTCTCCCTCTCTCTCTAAAGGATTTCTGTATTGTGAGAATTTGGTTGTTCTGAGTCCCTCTCAATGATGTTATACCATTCTTGTACATTCTTGCTCGTAGCATTTCTTTCAAAGTCTAAAATGTCTCCAGTTGGTATCCTGTGGTCGGAATGTATGATTCATCCTAAGTATAAACTTGATATCTCTTGAAATTGATTCTGCATTGCACTTCTATGTGTATGTATCTATTTTATTCTACCGACTCGCGCTATAGACGGTCGGGTACGATACCTATTGTGCAATCACTAATCAGTTGGGTGTGATGAGACAATATATGAGATATTACCGAGCCTTTGTGTGGCCAGGTACGATGATGTGTAATGTGAGATTACCGAGCCCTTGAATGGCCGGGTATGACTGAGTCCTCTACGAGGCTAGGTATGGAGTGATGTGATATGAATCATTACTGATTCCTTCTGAGACCGGGTACACAGAGATTTTGTGAGACTGGGTAAGATCGAGATCTCCTAAGGCTCGGTACGACCGAGCCCGCTATGAGGCCGAGTATGGAGTGGTAAAATATGCCCAAGAGTGGCTGAATATATGTATATATAGATACTATAAATAATACGTGGCCCCAATGAGTGGTATGGTCTTACAAAAGCTTGCACATATTCATGATACATGATTTATAGTTTCCACAGATTATGATATCGGTGGCTTGTCTTCGTATTCAGGTTGAAATCACGTACCCATATCTCTTATGCTAATGACTCTGATTTACATGCTTAATTTCTTAGGCGTCGTTTGGTAGGAGGTATTAGAAAACACAATGCAAGCATTAGCTCTATGCAATATTAATACTTTGTTTGGTATATTTTTTTAACTTGTGTATAACTAATACTTGCATTAATTATACATCATACTTGGTATTGTCCTTTGTATAAGTAATGCATAGAAAATCATGGAATTAGTAATGCCAAGGCTATTAATGCATGCATTAGTATGGTTAAAGATAAAATTGTCCTTAAAGTCCCTTAAAGCTAGAGAATATGGATGACATTTTTGTAACAACTATTTTTCTTAAAAATTATGCAAGGCATTATAATTTTAATACACCACACCAAACAGTAAATAAGAAATAATATATACATAACTAATGCTGCATTACTAACCCATGCATTACTATTACACCTTATTCCGCATTATTCTTATACCCTACCAAACGATCCCTTAGTCTTACATACTCAGTAAATTTTTTGTACTTGCGCCCTTTTCTTGGAGCGCTGTGTTCATGCCTACAGGTATAGATAGACCAGGTGATGTCCCTCCCCAGTTGGGTGTTGTTCCAGTAGATTGGTCGTTGCTCTCCATTCCTTTGGAATAGATGTTCAAAGTCAAATAGGTATTGAAGCACATGTTCTAAATATTTTCGGTATAGTGGGGCCCTGTCCCGACTAAGTGTGTATATGTTTAATTCTTTTGGTACTTTTAGAGTCTTGCAAACTAGAGTTTGATTGTATGAAAAATGGTGGATTATGACTCTGTTACATTTGTAAATTTGTATAAAATGTCAATATTTATTTTGAAGTCAGTCCTACACATTTCAAAATTTGGTATTATTAATTGGAGGCCTGGTTGGCCCAGGTTTTTATTACTAAGAAAATGTATTAACAGATGTCGGTTCACATAGGCCTTCGGGCGTCGTGTGCCGGTCGCACCTCACAAGGTTGGGGTGTAACAAACTTGGTATCAGAGCAGGTCTATCCTAGAGAGTCTACAAGCTGTATCTAGTAGAGTCTTGTTTATGGGTATGTTGTGCACAACACTTATAAACAGGAGGCAACCGTGTATCTAGGGTGAATACCCTTTTTTTATCTAGATCGTGCGATAGAGCTGAGTCGTAAGTATCCGCTTCTAATCCCCATATTGTTTATGTTTATAGTGATGCCTACAACGAGATGTCAAGCAATTATTCAGAGATTAAATAAAGAATCAGGATAAGGTACCAGTCAAGTGCCACCTGCCCCTTTGGGTCAACATGGACCACAGATGAGGCTGGTACTCAGGTTTTGGGGACAACACCACCAACCCCGAAGCAGCATAGAGAAACTAATGTACCTCTTATTCCTCCTCCGGTTGCTTCTGACCAAGATGTAGATATGAGAAGTGTAGTACAACTGTTGACTCTATTGGTAGCCTCTCAGGCCCAACATCAGGCCCATGCCACCGTAGATAGAGCAATTAGTACGAGAGTTTGGGATTTCATAAATTTGGACCCCTCGGTATTCAGAAGAACAGATGAAGATTCCCAGAATTTTCTAGATCAGATGTAGTGGACCTTACGAGTTATGCATGCCACTGATACTGAGTCTCTAGGGTTTGCTTCTTACAGATTGCGGGATATAGCGGTAGTTTTGAATGAGACCTAGGAATAGTCTAGGGAATCTATTACCTCAGTAGTAGTATTTTCTAAGACATTCTTGCAGTAGTATTTGCCCGTCGAGCTCCATCGAGAATTACATGATAGATTCTTATGGTTGGAGCAAGGTAATATGAGTGTCCGAGAGTACATCATGAAATTTAACTCCTTGGCTAGGTATGCTCCTTCGGTAGTTGCCAAGATGAGTGACTGAGTACATCTATTTGTGGGAGATTTAGGCCCACATTTGATTAATTAATGTACCATATCTTCCTCGAATCTGATCATGAATATTGCTTGTATTCAAGCCTATGCGCAGAACTTGGAAGATCGCAAGAGGCTATAGTGAGCCGCTCGAGAATAGACCTAATCCGGTGGCTAGTGTGCCATCACAGTGCCAGGGCCAACATTGAGAATGGACCACCTATTTATATCAGGGCCAGAATTTTCAAGGTGAGAGCTCACAGAATCGTGGAGATCTTAGTAGGGTGAGACCCGCGATGCCGCATTGTGGCTCATATGGTAGAAATCATTTTAGGAACTGACATCAGGGTTCTGTTTTGTGCCATTCTTGTGGGAAGGCCGGTCACATGATGTGTTTTGCCCTATAAGGAATGTGGGAAATATGATGCCGCCAATAGGGTCTGTAGCAACTTCCTCGTTATCAGCACGATTTCATGAGCAAGGTATGCAACCGCCGACGAGAAGAGGTAGAGGTAGAGGTAGACTGACTAGATCAGGCTACAACAAAACCAAATTTATGTGTTATTAGGTCGACAAAACCTAGAGTCATCCCCGGACATGGTCACATGTATATTATCTATGTTTTTCTGTTAGTGTGTATGCTTTAATAGATCCAGGTTCTACCCTATCGTATATTACTTCATTTATTGCTGGTGAATGTGGTAAAGTACCTAAATTGTTACAACAACCATTTGAAGCGTCCACACCCGTAGGTGAGTCTATGGAAGTTAGGCGGGTATATCGAGGTTGTGATGTGGTGATTCATGATCACCATACCTCAGCTGATTTGAATAAACTACAAATGATAGAATTTGATGTCATGGGCATGGATTGGCTAGCCTCTTGTTATGCTACGGTGGATTGTTGGAAGAAAGTAGTTTGCTTTTACTTTTCGGGAGCCCATTATCTAATGGTAGGGAGATGTTGCAACGCAAAAGGGAAGTTTATTTCTTACTTTAAGGCTCGAAATATGATCGTGAAAGGATGTTTCTACCATTTGGTGCAGGTGCAAGACGCGAAGGCGAAACCTCCCACCCTTTAGTCGGCTCCGGTCATTAGTGAATTTCCCAATGCTTTCCCGAATGAGCTCCGAGGTATTCCACCCAAGAGGAAAATTGAGTTTTCTATTGATGTGCCACTCGATATGCATCCGATATCAATTCCCCTGTACATGATGGCTCCTGCCGAGTTGAAGGAATTAAAAGATCAGTTGAAGGACCTTCTTGATAAGGGCTTTATTCGACCTAGTACTTACCCGTGGGGATCCCAAATACTATTTTTTTTGAAAGAAAGATGGTTCATTGACTATGTGTATTGATTACAAGCAACTGAATAAGGTAACCATCTAGAACAAGTATTCACTCCGAGAATCGATGATTTGTTTGATCAATTGCAAGGAGCTATGCATTTTTCTAAGATTGACCTCAGATATGGGTGTCATTAGTTAAGAATTAAGGAAGAAGATATTCCAAAAATAGCCTTTCAAAACAGATATAGTCATTACAGATTTCTTGTCATGTTCTTTGGTCTAACCAATGCACCAGTGACCTTCATGGATCTAATGAATTAGGTGTTTAAGCAATTTTTGGATATTTTTGTGATCGTGTTCATAGATGATATTTTGGTGTATTCTCGATCAGAAACGGAACACGCAGTGCATTTGTAAATGGTTTTATGCATGCTCCGGGACCACAAGTTGTATGCCAAGTCTTCCAAGTGCGAGTTCTGGCTAAACTCGGTGGCTTTTCTTAGGCATATAGTATCAGGTAAGGGTATCAAAGTTGATAATCAAAAGTTGGAAGCACTTAAGAATTGGCCAAGGCCTACAACTCCTACCGAAGTATGCAACTTCTTGGGCCTATTCGGCTATTACCGAAGATTTGTGAAAAATTTCTCATCAAAAGCTGCTTCCTTGACGAAGTTGACGCACAAGGCAGCTAAGTTTCGGTTGACCGATTTTTGTGAGAAGAGATTCCAAGAGTTAAAGGATAGGTTAACCACGACACTAGTTTTAACTCTTCCTGGAGGACATGAAGTCTATGTCATATATTATGATTCCTCTAGAGTGGGATTGGGAATCGTACTGATGCAACATGGTAAAGTTATTGCATATGTTCCCAGGCAGCTGAGAAAACATGAGCAAAATTAACCCACTCATGACTTGGAGATGGCAGTTGTTATATTCGCCTTGAAGATATGACCTCACTATCTATATGGAGTTCATGTTGACATATTCACTAATCAAAAGAGCTTGCAGTACATATTCAAGCAACAAGAATTAAATTTGAGGCAACATAGATGGTTTGAATTGTTAAAGGATTACGATGTTGATATTTTGTACCACCTTGGAAAAGCAAACGTTGTGGCTGATGCATTAAGTCAAAAATCCATGGGCAGTCTGAAATATGTGGAAAAGCATAAGTTGGAGATGACTAAAGACCTGTACCGATTGGCTAACTTAAGTGTACGATTGCTTGATAGCGGTAACGGAGGAGCCATAACTCAAAATGTTGCCGAATACTCGTGAGTAGCTAAATTGAAAGCATGACAATTTTATGATCTAGCCTTGGTGAAAATAAGAGAAAGCATTCCCTCTCAGAGGAAACAAGTGTTCGAGTTATCGAGGACGTGATCCTTAGATATATAGACCGACTATGTGTGCCCAATGTTGAAGGACCCCGAGAGCAAATCATGGCAGAAATTCATCAGTCCCTGTATTCTGTTCATCCGGGGTCAACCAAGATATATCATGATCTTCGACAGTTATACGGGTGGAATGGAATGAAGAGGGACATTGCCGAATACGTCGCTCGATGTCCAAATTGCCAACAAGTTAAAGTTGAACATCATAAACCGGGAGGATTGCTGCAAAATATGGAATATATGACCTAGAAATGGGAAGTGATCAACATGGATTTCATTACCAGATTACCACAATCACACAGAAGATTTGATTCCATATAGGTTATCGTAGATCGATTCACCAAGTCAGCTTATTTCCTACCAGTTAAGACTACTTTCTCAGCTAAAGATTATGCTAAGTTATACATAAAGGAAATAGTTCGACTCCATGGGGTTCCGATCTCTATCATATCCGACCGAAGTGCCCAATTTACGACCAACTTATAGAGGTCATTTCAAAAATGATTGGGTACGAAGATCAACCTTAGCACAACTTTCCTTTTCCAAATAGAAGGTCAGGCTGAACGCTCTATTCATACACTCGATGACATGTTACGAGCTTGTGTTCTAGACTTCAAAGGGAGTTGGTAAGATCATCTACCTTAATAATTTGCTTACAATAACAACTACTATTCTAGTATTCGAATGGAACCATATGAGGCCATATACGGACGAAAATGCCAATCTCATATCGGCTGGTTTGAAATTGGTGAAACAAAGTTATTGGATCCTGAGTTGGTGCAACATGTTGCAGAAAAAGGTGAAAACAATTTGAAGTCTATTATTGACTGCTTAGAGCAGGCAAAAGTCTTATTCGGACAACTGACGCCGAGATTTGAAGTTTGCTAAGGGAGACTGGGTGTTCTTGAAGGTGTCTCCTATGAAAGATGTATGAAATTCAGTAAGAGAGGCAAACTCATCCCCCGGTATATCAAACTAGTCAAATTATTCAGAGAGTCGGATAAGTGGCTTATAAGCTTCAACTATCCCTGGAATTGAAGGCAGTGCATCCAATATTCCATGTGTCTATGCTTCAAAGGTGCTTGAGCAATCCATCCCATATTACCCCTATTGAAGACATTCATGTCACTGAGGATCTGTCTTATGAAGAAATTCTGGTGGCAATCTTAGATCATCAAGTCCGTAAGTTGCGAACTAAAGAGGTAACTTTTGTTAAAGTACTTTGGAGGAATAACAATATAGAAGAAATGACCTGGGAAGCTAAAGATGATATAAAATCCAGATACCCCTACTTGTTCCATGATATGGGAGGTAATAATGAGGCCACTATGGAGGGGACAACCCTATATGACTAAAGAAGTATGCAAGAAGTTACTACGATTCAATATTCGAGGACAAACATTCCAAAGGGAGAGGGGGATGATGTTACACCCCACACTTAATAGAGCTTGGTAAGTTTGGCTTCTAGTGCGGCCAATCAGCAATGACATGTATGAGGGCAGAAGGTGGCTGCACATTTCAGGGGACTGGAACCATATGTCTTACCGGGTGCAGTGACTAGGGCGGGGTGACCCATTTTGCATGAGGAGCCACAAAATTTCCTATGCTTGGTAATAGTATAAAAAGGGCAGTGAGGCTCTTTTTTTTCATTCTAAGAGTTATCACCAATGTTATTTCTTCCATATGCTCTCAATACCCTTTTTGAATTCCCAAGCAATTTAGGGCAAGGTCGAAGATGAATCTAGTAGGATCTAGCGTGATGGAGCTTGGAATCATCACTGTAATATCTATTATCTTGTTTTATCACCTTTGGGGGATTTGTTGGAGGCGGGGTTAACCATCATAGAAGTGTAGCCAATTCATTAACAAGGTATGTAGGACAACTTTATTTCATGGCATGACTCATATAACTCTCTCTCTCTCTCTAAAGGATTTCTGTATTATAAGAATTTAGTTATTCTGAGTCCCTCTCAATGATGCTGTACTATTCTTGTACATTCTTACCGGTAGTATTTTTTTCAAAGTCTGAAATGTCCCCAGTTGGTATCCTGCGGTTAGAATGTATGATTAATCCTAAGTATAAACTTGATATCTCTTGAAAGGATTCAACATTGCACTTATATGTGTATGTATCTATTTTAATCTATCGAGCCATGCTGTAGACGACCGGCGTATGGAACCTATTGTGCAACCACTGATCAATTGGGTAAGATGAGACAAGATATGAGATATTACCAAGCCATGTGTGGCCGGGTACGATTGAGTCCTCTACGAGGTCGGGTATGGAGTGATGTGATAGGAATCATTACTATGTTCTTCTGAGATGGGGTACGCCGAGATTCTATGAGACCGGGTACGACCAAGATCTCCTAAGGTCGGGTACGATCGAGTCCGCTATGTGGCTAGGTATGGAGTGCTGAAATGTGCCCCAAAGAATGGCTAAAGATATATATATATATATATATATATATATATATGTATGTATATATATATTATAAATAATACGTGGCCCCAAGGATTGGTATGGTTTTACAAAATCCTGCACATATTCATGATACATGGTTTATAGTTTCCACATATTGCGCCTGCGGTGTCTTGTCTTCGATATTCAAGTTGAAATCACATACCCGTATCTCTTATGCTAATGACTCTGATTCAAATGCTTTTGTAATCTTATATACTCAGTACATTCTCCGTACTGATGCCCTTTTCTTGGGGAATTGTGTTCATGCACACAGGTATATAGAGACCCGGTGACATCCCTCTCTAGTAGGGTATTGTTCTAGTTGATTGGTATTGCTCTCCATTCCTTCAGAGTAGCTGCTCAAAGTCAAATGGGTATTGGAGCACATGTTCTAAACTTTTTGGGTATATTGGGGCCTTGTCCCGACTAAGTTGTTTATATGATTAATTCTTTTGGTATTCTTAAATGTTTGCCGACTAGGGTTTAGTTGTATGAGAAAGGGTGGATTATGACTCTGTTACAATTGTAAATATGTATAAATTGTCAATATTTCTTTTGCAATTCAGTCGTACACATTTCAAATTTTGGTATTACTAATTGGAGGCTTCGTTTGCCCAAGTTTTTTTTTACTTAAAAGATGTAAGAATGGATGTCAGTTCGCACGGGTCTTCGGGTATCATATGCTTGTTGCACTTCCCACGGTTGGGGTGTGACAGATTAGTGTAGTCCAGATAGATGGTATGAATAAGACCTTGTTGAATATTCTCGCATATGAAATATAAATCAATATCTATATACTCTGTTCTCTCATGGAAAATATGATTAGTAGAAATCTACGTAGATGTACTGTCACACTGAATGGGAACAGAGTGAGGAAGCTGCACTATCAATTTTTTGAATAAGCCAAGCAATCATACAACTTCAGTAACAGCTAATACCAAACTCTTATATTCTATTTCAGTAAAGCTTCTAGAAATAGAGGACTAATTCTTGTACTTCTAAAAATTGAGAGAGTTCCCAAATTGACTACATAACTAGTGACTGATCTTCTAGTGTTGGAGCAGACAACCCAATCAGTATCATAGAATGTTGATAAGGATTTAGTACATTGAGCTTGCACTAAAACACCTAAACCGACAAGACTTGACATATCTGACCGCTCAAAGTGTTGCTTCCATTTGAGAAGCTTTAGGACAATGTGTGAGCTTGTTGAGGGTTTGGACAACAAAAGAAATATTTGGCCTGATAATGGTGAGGTAGAGTAGTCTTCCAAGTAACCTTTGGTAAGACCTTGGATAATCCAATACCTTGCCTGCAACTGTTCCCACATGTGTATCAAACTCAAAATTTGTCAACTTGAGGTTCAATTCCAATGGAGAACCAACTGGCTTGGACCTAGAAAGTACTAAATCTGTGTTAACGGTGGCATTTCACTGTTGTTGTTATGTGAAGCATATGGGTGGCATCTCACTGTTGTTGATTGTGCGGTGCGATACGGGTGGATATTGTGTCATTGTCTGGGTGGAGAGATAAGGGTGGCTATTACGCAGAGTGATACGAGTGGCTAATAATATTGTTAGGCGGAGTGATACGGGTGGCTATTGGAGAGATAAGGGTGGAAATACCAGGGATGATGTGTGATGGCCTAGGGGAATTATGTTGATAATATTCGTGTTATAGTGTGATTCTAATTGTGTATATCATACACTTTACGTGACTTATTGTGCTGCTTTCAATGAGCTACTCGATGTTCTTGATATTACTTGTTGACTTGAGCTGTAATAGTACACTCGCACAAGCATATATCGTAGCATACCACTTATACTAGTTTAGAAGTACGAAACTTAACATTTATTGATCATGCCCATGTATTTTTGTATTATATGCTTTCATGTTGATATTAAGCCTGTGACCATACCGGACAACTTGTGACTGTGAGCCTGTGATCACGCTGGGTGGATTGAGATATTGGCACGTAAGTTGTCCGTACGATTGTGATTAGAAATATGGGCACAAGGCTCCAGGAATATATGATTTGTGAGTTGAGACTCGTGACTTGTGATTATGAGATGAGGTATCTCGAAGTACTTTCATTGCAAAACTTGTGTTAGAAAGACTTGATTAATTCATTGTTATTTGTTGTAATTATTTATTTTCAATGGTACTTTCATGGTGTTCATATTACTTTACTGTTATTATCACATGTTGATTCTATTTGCAATTTACTCATTCCTGATTTTATTATTAGCTTTATACTTTTATACTGCACATGTTATTTTGACTAGTAGGTGTCTTGACTTGTACCTCGTAACTACTCCGCCGAGGTTAGTCTTGATACTTATTGGGTACCGAGTGTGGTGTACTCATACTATACTTCTACATATTTTTGTGTAGATCTAGGTATTGGAGATATCATACTTAGGTAGAGTTAGCTTATCGATCGCCATGATTCAAGGTAGAGCTGCTTGATCGTCGCAGTACCTTGGAGTCCTTTTCTTTTATTGTAATGTTAGCTTGGTATCCGAAGATTATTGTATTACAACTTTTAAGATCTTTCTATGTATTCAGCTTGAGTTCGTGACTCTGTATTACCTAGTTTTTGGAGGTTGTTATGATTATTGTCACGTAGGCTCATTTCGCTTTTGTTTCAGTATTCATATTAAACTATATTCTAAATTATAATTGTTAAACTAGATTAATTGTTTGTAATCGACTTACCTAGTCTTAGAGACTTGGTGCCATCATGAAGCTTATTGTTAAATTTTAGGTCGTGACAATCTGTAATCAACTCCAGGGCATATTTTCTTTGATGCATGAGAATGTCTTCTGAACTTCTTGCAAAACTCAATCGCCAAGAAATATTTAAGATCATCCAGATCCTTTATGATGAAATAGTCTTGAAGTATTGCATTTGTATCCTGGATTATTTAAAGATCATCACTAGTGATGAGTAGATCATCAACATAAACCAACACCATAGCTGTTTTCCTGCCACCCTCTTAGTGAACAATGAGTAATCTAGGTGACTATGTTGAAAATCATAAGTAACAATAACAACTTCTAATTTTATGTTCCATTATCGAGATGCTTGCTTGAGACCGTAAAGAGAGTTATGCAACCTGCACACTGAAGACCTATCCCCTAAACTAGCAAAACCTAGAGGTATCCACATATACACTTTCTCAGTCAGATCACCGCGCAATAAGGTATTTTAGAGATCCATTTGATGGATGTTCCATTGCCTGGATGTTGCTATAGAAATGACACTTCCAACTATCGTATTTTCACCATAGATGAAATATTTCTTAATAATCCATACCTTCCTTTGTTGTATCTCTTTGCGACAAGCACTACTAGAAAATTCCAAATTTTCGACCACCATATCTGTCGAAAATCTATTATTTCTTATGGATTTCAAGTGGTCGGAAATTTGATGGTCGTAAAATATTTGAGACAGAATCAGTCAGAAATTTTCAACCGTTTTGGTCGCAATTGGGAAAAGTCGAGTTGACCAAATAAAATACATACTTTCGACCGTTTTGGTTGGCAAATTTGCAACTGATTTTGTCGCACATTTAAAAATAAATATTAATTAAATAATTAATTTTTAGACCGATTTGGTTGGTATTTTTTAATAATTAATTATAATTATATTCAAAGTTTCCGACCACTTCAGCCGTAAAACTAGGAATTTCCAGTTAAAATTTTCCACCAAAGTGGTCGGAAATCAGTCGCAAATTTTGGTAAAATAGAGTAGAATTATGCTGTATTTTAAGCTAAAACCCTTTCCAAATCAAACAACCGATATAATTCAACCAACATTACAAATTCTCAATCAATTGAGCCAAAAACAATAAATATCAAACTTCTTTAAACATAACAAAATCATTTAACAAGTGTAATTAATTCTATAAAACCACACCAAAGTCTAAAAGTTTCAACCAAAATGACATTCAAGTCTAAAACGCATTAAACAAATAACATTCACATGCAACCAAGTCTAATATTAACCGAATCACGAACCAAGTCAAAACCAATCAAATGTGAATATCATATTACACATTCCAAATTACTATTCCACATCGGTTTCAGTCTCCTCATTGTTAGATTCTTCCATTGTACGTTGGTTTCCATATTTTTCCATGAATGTCGGTATCATACTTATTATTTCTTGAGCATTATTCCATTGTTTTGATAATTCATTGATTTGTATCTACATAGTCTCAATTTCTTCGGGTGAAGTAGAAGCACCACTAAATAATGTGGTTGGATGACTGGACGATGACTGCACTCCAACTCCGTAGACTCTACATTTATTTATTTTTATGAGAAATAAAAAAATAAAACTAAATAAGTAAGAGAAAAAATATACAACTTGTGCAAAATATAGTAAAATAATTATTACTAAAAAATTCAATACCTTTATTTACTCCACTGGCTGCCTGTGTCTATATCAAAGTCATATCTTCGCGTGACGCTTGGAAATCAGGCAGAGTTTATTGACATTCCTCCAATATTCTTTGATACTCTTCCCAAAATATATGTGAGAAACATTATATAAACAAACTAATCTTAACCAAAAATAAAGATAGTATTGAATTTAGAATCTTACATATGTCGCTGATGCATGCGGTTCGACCCATCCTTCTTTTGTACCATCCTTCTTCTTATTGTAATGTGTCTCCTCAAAGATATGAGCATGAGACACATTTCCCCATGTGCCTTTTCCTGTCAAAATTAAAATAAGAGTTTATTATGTTCGATCACATATAAGTAAAACTAAGTAAAATATCATAGATAAATACCAATCTCAATCAATGGGCCGCTAAACTAATTGAACCTTCGGTGTGTAACTAACAACCTTTACTGGAGGCTATGTTTCCCTTTCCTTTTTCATTTTTCTACTTTCATTTATCGGTATTCCGTTTCTCCAAAAGTTGAAGCCAAACATCTTGACGCAACTATTCAGGCTTGCTGCCACCTTTTCGAGCAACAAAATGAGTATCTTTAATTATTTTCTGAGCTCTCTTGTCGAAATTAGCATTCATCTAACTTTCATGCTGCGACTGTCACATATACTTAGTCTTCAATTAAAAAAAGTTAGACGAACATAATAAATATTATATAAAATTTATTTCGCCATACTTTAAATTGATGCCATGTATTCACTTTGATCTGGTATGCTATCTCTCTCTAAGAATTCTACGGCTCATGAAAAAATGGCTTCATAGATTCTACAACCATATGTGTGTCTTGAAAGGATATCAAAAACCTACATAACATTTAATATATAAAATAAACCTTGGTTAAATATATGCAGAGCTTTATTCTAGAAATTAAAAATAAAGAATAGCATACCCGTCTGCATGTAGTGCGATAATCAACCGATGCAAATGATCGTACTCTATAATCCCACCAGCATACTATCACCATGAAGGAGCAACTGAACAAGTATTAGTAGATGGGGATGTAGCCGTCTGAGAGCCTCCAATATCCAATCAAGATATATTAGGAGTAGATGATGATGGATATAATAATGGAGTGGACAATGATGGAGGCACAAAAGACGAACCATCATGCTGATTGTTATCACACACTCGGGAATGGAATCAATGGTGAGCAACCATGCTGACTAGCAGGGACACAATGACTCAAAGGTGGCAAAGTAAGTGTGAGCATAGAATTAATAGTAGTGGAGGCTGAACCAACATTGGTCGGCATAAAATAATATTGGATTGTGCTAGGCGGGAGAGGGGAAGGGGAAGAGGGACTATAAACAACTCGGTTGGTAATAAAGTCGACTGAGAAGGACGAGGAAAACTAGGAGGAGGACTCGTACTATGCATATGTGAAGGAATATGACTATAGATGGCAAAGTATTTTTCTTCTTCTTAGATTGTTTCAGTTCTTTATCCTTAGAAGCCATATGCAACTTAAGTAAAACAATTTTACTAAAAAGAATAACATGCCATAATATAAAGCATTTCTTCTACATGTTATAATATTAAATAAGGAACATATAAAAAGTCCAACAAGATATAAAAATAAAATCATAACATAAGGAAACAAACAAGTCATAAAACATACAACTCAATCCTCATCGTTTTCTTCACATTGATCATATTCATCTTCATTGTCAGTTTTTTCATTTTCGTCATTTAATTTTTCATCCTTACTTGCTTCATATTCATCACTTGAATCCGTCCTTGTTTATCATGGACGTTCCTTCCTCATACTAACTTTGATTTGATCCAAGGACTGAAGGATCAAATTCTTCATAGAGGCCTTCTCTATCTTGCAATTTTTCTGCTAGTTGATCATCCTCCATTATTTCAACACTTAAAATGTCATTCTGGTACACTACATCTAATGCATCCTAAAGCTCATTCTACCCACGAGCTTTGGTTTATTCACTACCCACCATGCACCGTTCTTCTTGACAAAGGATAAGGTGCGTAATACGCCTATTTCACATTTTGTGCAATGATAAATGGGTCATGGAGTCTATACTTATCCATGTACTTTATTTCAACTATTTTATACGGAGGATGCACCTTTTTACCTCTAGTAGGTTTTGGATCTTACCACTTACACTGAAAGAGTATCAACTTTTTCTTCGGCCAACCAGCACTATACTCAAGTTCTAATATCTATTAAAGCACACCATAATAATCAACAATACCATCACCATGACCTTTCACATACACACCACTATTATTGATTTTATTGCCCTTAGACTATTCTTCTGTATGAAACTTGTACATATTGACGGAGTACTTAGACATCATTCTGACTTTAGAGTTAGTTCCCCAAGCAATATCACGCAAAAATGGATCATTTATGCCATTATCTCGATTATGAACCTAGAGCGAACCTAATAACAATTAGAATTTAAAAAGTACATACAACTGATAATAATTTGTATTGAAACAAACTTCACTAATACTTATAAAGTATTTAAACCATTCTGCAAACCTAGGATAAACATGCTCATGCCTAAAGCAAATTATTTGACATAATTGGAACTTTCATTACTTAAAATGATGGATAATTGATATTGAATGCAAGTTGGCAATATAAATGTAAAGTTATGTATAATAAGGTTGGACCTCGGGATAATTTAGTAGAACATGTGTTGTAGCTGACTTTAGCGCATCTCAGTCAAAAATCGTGTTGGACTACGTTTTGGATCGCCTTTTCCAGGTTGATTGAATATGGAAAAAGGTGGTGCCAATAGACCGGTATTGCCTCCATCATCATGCCGATCAGGTCTATTTCTTAAACATGAAACATTTTGTTCAAAATAATATTAAGAAAAATAAGAATATTCTCTAGCCATATATGCCTTACATATCGATCCCTCAATCCTTGATCTATTTTTTACGGTCCGCATACTGTCACGACCCCAGTTCGCCCTCCATGAACTATCGTGACGGCACCTAGTCTCTACGACTAGGTAAGTCTAACAATTTACGAAAAAAGAAAATAACAGATAAAAATTAATAGAAACTTCGGATAAACATAATGAAAACGTTTAAGATGCCACTCGACATATACAAATACACACTCTCAACTAATAAGATCTTCCAAAATCTGGAATCTCATGAAATCACAAGCTATGGATACTACATAGTGCTCTGACTCTAGAATGTCTAAATCAAAGTAAATACAGAAGGACTATAACTACAAGAGAGAATGGAGAGGGACTCCTCGGTCTGCAGATGCGGAAGATATACCTCGAAGTCTCTGAAGAATCTCCTCGCCTCAAGGATGGTATGGCTGTGAAGAACCTGGATCTGCACATGAAAAACATGTGCAGGAAGGGCATGGATATACCACAGCGGTACTCCGTAAGTGCCAAGTCTAACTCTGTCGGGTAGTGACGAGGAAAGTCAGGGCCCTACTGATTATAGATGAAAAACAAGGTAAAACAGTATAGAATACGACAATATGAGTAAAGTGCTAACAGTCTATAATGAATAAAAACACAGAAAGAATCTAACTCAGTACACAAAATAGTAACAGGGGATCTCCCGAGATACCGTCCCGTAGTCCCAAACGTAAATGTGCAAGGGAAACTTCTGGAATACCAAATTCGTAGTCCCAAAGTAAATATCCAGTACGAGGAATCTACCGGGTGCTGTCCCGTAGTCCCAATCATAAATGTGCAGGAGGATCTACCGAAATACCGATTTGTAGTCCCAAAGTAAACAAGCAGGGGGATCTCCCGAGATATTGTCCCGTAGTCCCAAAGTAAACATACAACAGCAACACGAAGAATATTCAATTCAATCCAATTTCATACCAAGGAAGAACATGTATTTCTAACATAACATGCTGCACAGAATTCAAATAAAGCACTTTAAATAAGTAAAACAATTAAGTCACTTAGACATGCTTCCCTAAACTAACAGTAGGCTTAAATTGCAAGTAATGTACAACAAGGAGAAAAAACACAATTATAGTTATTTAATGAAAACAGGATTTTCAATAATTAGCACATGCATGCACTCGTCACCTCACGTACAAGGCATTTCATATATCAACAATACCAAATCCTAAGGGGAGTTCCCCCATACAAGGTTAGACAAACTACTTACCACGAACCAACTCAATCAAGTCGAAATCACGTTCTTGCCATGAGTACTCGACTCCAAATGACCCAAATCTATTCAAATCAATTGCATACTGTAAATATAACTTCAAGTAACTAATTCCACTAATTAATTCGAAGCTAACACGCGAAATTAAGAAAATTTCCCAAAACATCCCCCGGCCCATGTCTCGGAATCGGATAAAAGTTACAGATTATTAACTCCCATTCACTCACGAGTTCACTCGTACCAAAATTACTCCAATCCGATACCAAAATCTTGATCAAAACCCCAAAATTAGGCCTAAGAACTTTTCCAAAATTTTTCCCAATTTCTCACCCCAAATCCGAAATTAGATGATGAATTCATCTTCAGATTAATGAGTTATAAGCAAAAAGAAGCTAAGAATCATTACTCGCAAACTCCCTCCGAAAATCCTTTCAAAATTCGTCTCCTACCGAGCTCCCAATTCAATTTTGTGATATGAAATCAAAACCCTCGATTTTGAACTTTATGTTTTGCCCAGACGCTACCTTAATCGCAATCGCGAAAGGTCCCAAGCGATCGTGAAGAGCAACTTCGCTGGCTTCCAGATTTACCCTAAGTGAATGCGATACTCCGTACGTGAACGCGATGCTTGCACTGCTCACCTCTATGCGATCGCGGTTGACCTCATGCGATCGCGAAGAGAAACTCCCCCTCCACAGCCGCATCACTTCTTCCTCTTCGCGGACGCGGCATAGCCCACCCGTTCGTGATTCAACTTCCACCAATACTAAGCATTCACATTCCTTTTCCTGAGATCGCGTAGAACAAAATTCCTTTTGCCTCATTTAAGCCTTCGCAATCGCGAGCCTCCTTACGCGATCGCGATGAAGGAAAGTCTCCAATAGAAAACTAGAAAAATTTGATCCTTCTCCAAGTCCATAAATGGTCCGTTGAGCATTCGAAACACACCCGAGGCCCCCGGGACCTCAACTAAATACACCAACTAATCCTAAAACATCATACGAATTTAGTATAACCCCCAAATCACATCAAACAATGCTAAAACCACGAATCATCCTCCAATCCAAACCTAAAGAACTTGAAATTTCAAGAATCCTACAACCGATGCCGAAACCAACCAAACGAAGTCCGATTGACCCCAAATTTTGCACACAAGTCACATTCAACACTATGGAGCTATTCTAACTTTCGGAATAGGATTCCTACCCCGATATCAAAATCTTATTATTGATCCGGAAACTTCAAAAATTCAACTTTCGGCATTTCAAGCCTAAATAAGCTACGGACCTCCAAAACACAATCCGAACACACCCCTAAGCCTGAAATCACCCGACAGAGCTAATGGAATCAATGGAATTCCATTCTGAGGTTGACTTCATACTACTCCGACTACGGTCCAAATTCTAAAGCTTAAACTCTCTTTTAGGGACTAAGTGTCCCAAAACACTCCGAAACTCAAAACAAATTATCCCGACAAATCAAAATAGCAGAAACAAACACATGGAAAACAGTTAATAGGGGATCAGGGCGTAAATTCTTAAAACGACCGGCTGGGTCGTTACACATACATTTGCCAATCATCCTGCATAGCATGATTTTAAGATGAAATAATGTTCAACTAAAACACATAAGGATAATTGATTAAAGATAATTACCTCTTGAAGGGATACAACCATCTACATTGAACTGGCCCTCCTAGTCATGCCTCTTGCGCAAGGTGAATTGGAAGATGCTTCATGATATCAAAAAAATCAAGCGGGAAAATTTTCGCCAACTTGTTTAAAGTTAAGCGAATGTTACTGTCCATGTAAGCTGGGTTTTCTGCCATCAATGTCACAACCCAAACTGATAGGCCACAACGGGCACCTGGTACCTTACTCAACCAAGTACAAACATGACGTATCTTTCGTATCATACTATTACGGGTAAATGTGCCAAAAGGGATATCATGAGATAACCAGAATAAAACATAAGGGAATGCTAGAGATAGGTTGACCTAACATGATATAGAAACTTATACATGTGACATACATGCCTATGAGTTCGACATGATCATTTGTATACTCAAAATATAGGTCGACAAGGCCATACAAGTATCCATATACATGACATCTGTCTACAAGCCTCTAAGAGTAAATAAATGTCATAAATGTCGGTACATCGGCCCACCATACTAATCGATACATGTCTAAATCATGCCGACCAACTAGGCAACTCCGGAGCAAGTGGAGTGCACCAACACCTTCCGCTAAGCTGATAGCCTACTAGGAGGACTCTTAACCTGTATCTCTCTACTTTGATATTGTATTGACAAATGGTTTTTAGCATTTGAAACTAGACACATGGGGCTTGAATTACATATAAAGATCTCTCGGTAACTCTCAATAGATTGGGAGAAAACTGCATCGCAGCCTGGCCTATAAACCTGCCAGTTTCTCCGAAGTGCGGTAATGTGACTTGGCGACCCTAATTTAAAGTCCATATTTCTCTACTCTAATGTCATATGAACAAATGGTTTGGACCGTTGGGAACTAGGTTACAAGGACTTCAATTTGGCATAAGATATGTCCAAAAATGATATCATAAAGCTTGCGAATTTAGTTTCTCAAAACGGCTCATTACAAGGCAAATCTTAACTCGATTTTTCCGTAAGTTAAATCCAAATTTTCCCAAACTTTATATTTTATATCCAAACATCATATATAGTCATAATATGACTTTACACTCATTAAGATCATGATTAACAAGTTTTATATTCATTATACATCATCTTAGGAAGCACAAGGTGTAACACTAAACTTGCCGACTTTCAACAAACTTATCTTCTTCAATTCGTTTAGCTTCTAAGCCTTCCAACCATCTTGGTACTTGTTATTAATGATCTTAAATATTTGTAACCTCCACGGTAACATGATTAACTTACTTTATAAGCTTTTCAAAGATTATTTCATTTCTGAGCTTACATCAATTGACTTACGACGTACTCTTACGTGTAAAAACATGGGGTGTAACATCATTCCCCCCTTGGAACATTCGTCCTCAAATATTGACTGATGCGCTTATCAATCTCATAATCCATAGCTCTTATGTATATTTTAATATTGACCTTTTCATCTAGGCAACTAATCTGTGAATAAATCCAAAGGCCAGGGCATTCCCCCTTTAGGCCTCTTTCTCGCACCACGATTTATGGTTGGAATCCTTCCAATCTCGTAACTGTTACTACCTTTTATCATGTAGCTTGTACGACTCTGTCCTTGTGTATACGCATATGCATATACGACTCTTCTCTTATTTTTCTTCCAGCTACAGAGAACGCGCCATACATTTTTTATATGTAGAACCTCAAGAAGAAGCCGACAGAAACCTTCCGCGAGTATGCTACTCGTTGGAGATCAGAGGCCGTCAAAGTGAGGCCGCTACTTGAAGAAGAACAAATAAACAAGTTCTTTGTTAGAGCTCAGGATCCACAGTATTATGAAAAGTTGATCATTATCGAGAATCACAATTTCTCAAGACATCATCAAGTTAGGGGAAAGGATAAAAGAAGGAATCAAGAGTGGAATGGTGACCAATTTTGAGGCACTACAAGCCACAAACAAAGCCTTGCAATTAGGAGGTATCTCGAAGAAAGAAGTGGGTGCCGTGATGGTAGCCTAGGGAACTTAGTCTCTCCTCACATACCAAACACCTCAATCCACACATCAACTCTCACCTCCAAAATACCAATACCCTGCCACCACCTACCATACATATAATACCCAACCTGCATATTGCCATTCACCTCCTTCCGCCCGCCAAAACTACCCAAAGCCACAACCAAACATTGACCACAAAGCTCCCAAACAATACACCCTAATCGTTAAACCTATAGACCAACTATATGAGAGACTAAAGGCCGCTGGTTATGTCATCCCCATTCCTACTATTGCTGTTGAGAACCCTTCCCAATGGGTTATGTTGCGACCAAAATACTCACGCAAGTGTACGCGATCTTCAAGTAATATAGTAATATGTAGAGTATCGTTCCCACGAGGACTTGTGATTAACTTAACGACTGATGCAAACTCAAACAATTATCGATTCAAGCTAATTCATCACAAAATACATAAATAACCAATTTACAATTTAACTAGTAGACAAACAATAATACAACGCAAAGTTACTACGCCACTTATGAATTTTTCTTTTAACAATTAATAAAAGAGATATCCCAGGGTTATGGGCTTGCTATAGATCATGCTAAGTTTTTAGCTTAAAATGATTTATTGAATTATGTGGGTTAATAATACCCATAAGAATCTGTCGATTTCTTATGTGCCTATTCAAGTTAAATTAATACTTATATTTCTATGGTATTAAATTAACTCAAATGCATTTACAAATCCTATTTCTCAATCAAACAAGGCAATTAAGTATAGTTCTATCTTAATCGTGAATCTTTCACCCGATGCCCAGGATCCAGATCTTGCTCTATTTGATTCTATATGCAATCAAGAATTTTCTTTTTCAAGTTTAACTCAAGATTCGTAAATAGTATTTCACTGTTAGCTACGCAGTAAAATAATTAACAACAGAATCAAATAAACAACCCTTAACGATAATTTCAAGATCATCAATTTAAGCTTCAAACAACATAATCATCTAACACCCATAACCCCAGAATATTTGGGTTTTTAGCCACTCATAGTTATACAAACATCAACAATATAAGTCTTAAACATAAAATAAATAGATACTAGAAGAAGGTTTAGAAAAACGCTTTCAATCCTTGCTCCAAAGTGTTGTCTCTTCTTATTTTGATCCTCCAAGATGGATCTCCTCTTCTTTTTCTCTCTAAAAAACAGTCTCCTCCGTCAATAATGGATGTTTTCCCCTTTTAAATCGTGTAGGAAAGGGTTTTGACAATTATACCTTTTTTAGACCAAAATAGAGTAATTCTGCGATTTTTACACGTCCGCGGCGCCCCGCGCGATGCTTCGTGCACCGCGTACATGGATTGGAAAGAGGCATAATGCATTTAAACGGAACAAAATAATGCAGCACAGATTTTTGCACTGCCACGGTGCCCCACACAGCGCGCCCCACGGCGTGGCAGTGTATTTTTCTGCGCTGCTTCATTTTTTCTCTCTTTTTTCTATCCGGGCTTGCTTTGCGACCCCCGAACACGATCCCGGCTTGATTTATTTAGATTTTACTCAGACTTTAAAGCCCCAAATTAATAAAATTCATCCCAAAGTTAATTCTTAAGTCGGATTAGCTTCCTGCAAGGCATAAAGCATGAATTTAGTACAATTCATTATCATTTAAGCTCAAACTTTTGTAAAATGCAATAATTAAAGTGTTGTTACAACGGCTAAAACACGAGTTTTTAGCCTATGATCAACACCCCACACTTAGACCATTACTCGTCCTCGAGCAATTAACATATATTTCACATAAGGACGACCTTTTTATCAAGCAATTTTTCGAACAACACATACCGACACTTAAGTACCAATTCATAATTGTTCAACCTCAAGACATGACTCACAAGTGCCACGCATTTTCATAACTTGCTCACTTACTCTAACGCTAAGGTCAAAACATTTCCTCGCTTTCACAAAGCATGTGCCCTCCCACAACTAATATAGACTAGTTCCTCTCAACATTGTATTCACAAATATTTAGGAACTCAAAATAGGAAGAATTAACTCACTCTCAGAATTGAAATTCATGTGCAACAGATGACATACCATATGCTTGCCCCTAGTGTAATGCTCTACTAATTGAGCTTATTCAATCAAAGATCAAATAGGACTTAATTGGTTGTAATGCAGGCTGAGGAAGGGTGTGATAAATATAGAATATAGTAGCTACATCTCTTTGAGCACTTCATACATACACCATTTCATTTCATAATTTCAGCATTTCTCTTATGTTAAACCATCTCCAACCTTTTTTTTGAGGTTTTACATAATAACAACAAATCTCATTCTCTTTAAGCACCATAAGCTAGAGAATATTACTATGAAAATCCATCCCCTATATATATATATATATATACATACACACACACATATATATATACATGTAGTTTTCTTTTTCGAGTTTTTTTTTCAAATAAACAAACAAATCTCTTCTCAACTTTAATAACATTAAAACAATACTAAGTGATCATGAGAGATAGAGGTTCAACTAACTGAAATATTTACATAAATTGGTAAGGTTTATAATGCGGATGCCAAAGAAATAGGATTAACGGCTCAAAAGGTTTGACTAATATATATACAACTAGGTGGGAACAATTATAAAACTGGTTTACCAAAGAAATGCCTATATCATCTCCTAAACTGAATAATGCTACTATTTCGCTTTGCAAAACACTTGAGGGTAAGTTCTAGATATCAACTGTTATGCACAGAATATTTCAACAACCTCACTCACACATTGGCACACAACTCATTCAAGCTTGGATCTTTCTCGACTCTCTAGTCAAAGTAGTTAAGCATAGTTATAAATACACAATTTAAGGCACTTACTTTAGAATACAAGAACTGAGATTGAGCATCACAAATAAGGTACATACAACTTCTAACACATGTGCATTTGAGGAGATTGACTCTGTAGTTAGAAACTTTTTATTCAATTGAAATAAAAAATTACACTATACCCGGTTCAAATACACCCTTGGAAAAGAACCGTGGTGTAAAGAAAAACCAAGGGGAAATTTTTAATTTAAACCAAAACTAGCATACTCTAAACTGAAAATAAAACAAAACAAAAACTACAAACTCAAAAATTTTGAATTTTTCTGATGGATATTTTTTTTTTCGAATTTCGACTTTATTTTTCAATAAGAAAATCCAGCAGGGATCTATACCGAAATTAGGATTACTTACTATCTATCAACACTATAATCTAACAAAACAAACTAAAAGCAATTTTAACTAACTAAACAAAATCAAACAAAATAACTAAACTCAATCAAACAGAATACGAAAAATATAAAAGCAAGTACATTACAATAGGGGCCAACCACCCCACACTTAAAAAATTTGTGTTGTCCCTAATGCGAAAAGATCTAAAATAGATCAGAAAAGAGACTCCCTGAGGCCATTGACCTAAGCATCTTCAACCTCAAAGGTGCGCAAATATTCCTCGTCATCTGAGGGAATAGAGTTTACATCTTCATCCGGTGGGATTTGTCCTTGCTAAGCCAGTCTTAACCACTGTTGAGTGAAAGGAGATAAAGGGTGATTTTGTTGCAACTCTTCCAAGTTCACTTCCCCTCTAGATGCGCGAAGGCGCATGTCAGCAAATAATATCTGCAAAGTCTCTTCCACCTGGACAAACCTTTGATCGGCTAAGTGCAGCTGCAGGCGGATCTATCACAGTCGTGACATCAAGCGCCCTGATAGGATATGTTACTTCTATCCGCCGATCATAGTGATATTCTTCTTCAATGAAGTGCGTCCGCAATAACTAAGTGATCATATTCGGATAGTGTAGGCGGCGTCCCCTAAAAGGTCTCACCTTTGACATGTGTTCCAGCATAATTTTCCCCAGATCAACCTGCATTCCTGTTAAAAATGCATAAATCAAGCAAACCTTTAGTTTTGATACGTCTGTATCACTTTGTGTTGGCATGATTTTGGCATTTATTATCTTCAAAAAAACTCGTGCAGGATGCTAGAATGATCCCTTTTTCATCTCCTTATGGAACTCATTTGAATCTCTAGTCCACAAGGCAAAGGAATCTGCACCACATAATTGCATGCGAATGTCAGGGTAATCTGGTCTACGAAGGAACCTCTGAAACAGCTTATGAGAATGTTCAGTGAAACCTACTATTTGATTGATGACCTTTGAAAAAAATAGGATTACTCTGTTTCTAACTCTGACTTGATAGCTTGCATCTAAATCACCTCCTGGTTTCCAATTGGCATAAAATTCTTTTACAAAGTTGTGTTCACACTATCACCTTGGCAAAACAACCCTTCAAAACCCAAAGCTCGAGTGTTAGTATATATGGCATTATACTTACGGGCAAGCTTTGCTTCATCTATGGCAACTTTTGGGGTTGGTGGCACAGCAGGGACAAAGGATTGGAACCATTGTATTGTATGGGCTGAAATAGCCCTGATGCCATATTTGCATTCTGGCACCTCATCTGAATTAGGGTCAAAGTTTTCCTCTTCCTCCTCCACTGGTGCCGGAGGTGGTGCACTTCTACCTCCACGTCGGCTAGTAGATGCAGCCTCAGATAGGCCAGCGTTTGATATTTTTCTTGGGCGCCGAGACATTATACCTATACAACATGATATATTAGTTAAAGATACAAAATTTTTTTTTAAGAGCAAGTGGAGTAAATACCCCTCACTTACGGTATCATCATGTTGACACTTAACATGTAACAGGAATTCAGACTACCCTATTCTTCAATTAGAATGGTATAATGCTTATCGACCTACCCAATATCAGAGATAATTGCAACAATTAAAAATAAAATAAAAATCAAAAACTAAGCTAGATTTTGCAGCTAGATTAATACTAAGCATAAACATAAATATTAAACAAAATTAAGCTAGATTATTATTAAACATAAACATAAAAAGAAATTAGTCTATTTTACAAAATTCAAAATTATTATACAAAATATACTACATAGGCACATTAGCATGAATCTTACATTTCATTTTACATAAAGAATGCGAAAAATCATGGTTTAGCCTAATGTTATAGTTGTTACCAATAATAACATCTCACAATACAATTTGTTTCTTATTTTGCGACATTACTTAATTTCATGTCACTTAAACATTTTATCAAACACATTGTGAGCATCTCTTGCACTTATCAAATTTTAACTTGTAATGAGGTGAATTCACCAGACCAACAACCAAATATACCTCACTTCACAACTACAACATCACCACATCTCCACAATAATATTCAAAGCACAATTTTTCACTTTCTTGTATGTTTTTTCGAATTAATATAATCCTCGACAATCTTCAACAAGAATTTCAACCCATTTCACCTCAACACACCTTCAAATCCTCCATAACCACAAAAAGAATATACATGCTAAACTTCTAATACTAATTTCAACAATATTAACAAAAGAAACTAAAAGAAAATTATGAACACAATTCTTGCTAGGGTTTATACAAATATACTTGAAAATAGAAGAAAATAAACAAATGAAATACTACTAGTTTGAAGGAAAAGAGAGAAGAGACTACTTACCTTGCAAGAAGAAGAAGGATTTGTGGATGAATGTTTGAGTGAATTTGTTTGGTTGGGGTTTTTGAGTTTAGTGTTTGAGAAGAAGAGAGTTTGAGGAGTGAAATAATGAAATAAGGGGAGGGGGTTCGAATTTAAGGAAATAATTTTTTTTATATGACAATGGACTGCCGCGGCGCACCCCGCGGCGCGGTAGGCCAAATTTTTCAGCTGCTCCGAAAATTTTATATTCTGCCTCGTCTGTGCAATTTTGCCTGGCGCGGTGTGTGGTACGATGCCCCATGCGACGCGGTAGGCCAATTTTTCACAGAGTTAGCCTATTTTTCGATTTTTTAGCTCACAATTTACCCCCTCTATCATTGTACATTGATTTTATGCCAAATTCATGCTTGCACCTAACTAAAAACATTATACATCTAAAATCTAATATTTCTAAACTACAATTAAAAGTTAGTGATGTTAGTCATTGGGTTACCTCCCAACAAGCGCCTAATTTAATGTCGCGACACGATTCAACACTTCATCATGCATCAACCCAATCTACCGAGGTCTTGTGACGTTTAATATCACCACCCCAATAGTGTTTTACTCGCTGCCCATTCACCAAGAATGTACCACTTGAATTTATGTCCCGCAATTCAACTGTTCCATGAGGAGTCACACTTACCACAACGAAAGGGCCTACCCAACGGGACTTAAGCTTTCCAGGAAAAAGCTTTAGCCTTGAATTAAACAAGAGAACTTCTTGACCCGACTCAAATTCACGATATTGGATGTACTTGTCATGCCACCTCTTGGTCTTTTCTTTATATAACTTGGCATTTTCATAAGCATGCAACCGAAACTCATCAAGTTCATTGAGTTGTAGCAGTCTTTTTCACCGGCTAAGTCCATATCCATATTTAGCTTTTTGATTGCCCAATAAGCTTTGTGTTCTAGCTCAACAGGCAAATGACATGCCTTTCCATAAACCAACCTGTATGGAGAAGTATCTATTGGAGTCTTGTATGCAGTTCGGTAAGCTCACAATGCATCTTCTAACTTACCCGACTAATCTTTTCTATTTGCACTCACTGTTTTCTCCAAAATCTGTTTTACCTCCCTATTTGACACTTCAACTTGACCACTCGTTTGAGGGTGGTATGCAGTAGCAACCTTGTGTCTTACCCCATATTTTGCTAGAACATTTTTCAACAATTTGTTGCAAAAGTGTGTTCCTCCATTACTTATCAACACCCTTGGAGTTCCAAAGCGTGTGAAAATGTGCTTCTTTACGAAACTTACCACTACGTTTGCATCATTAGTAGGAAGAGCAATGGCCTCAACCCACTTATACACATAATCGATTGCAACCAAAATATATCTGTGCCCATTAGAATATGGAAATGGTCCCATGAAATCAATTCCCCAGACATCAAAGAGCTCTACTGTCACGACCCCAATCCCGATCGTGATGGCGCCCAACACGATGCTAGGCAAGCTCGACCAATTACCACTCACAATCCGTTCTTATTAGAATTCATTACCAATTTTAAGAAATAGATACCAATTTAATATAAGTAGAAGTCTGAAATAAAAGATTGAAATAAGTGGAAGGCCATAATAAAATCTCTACAAATGCCCAATGATCTGGTGTCACAAGTCTGAGCCTCTAATACAAGGTTTCAACAGCTTAATGCAGAAATATGTCTAAAATGCGGAATAGTAAAGAAAGATAGAGGGAGAAATCGGGTCTGCGGACGCCATACAGCTACCTCGATAACTCCGATGAAAAACTGAACGGCAGGAAAGCTCGCTCTACACCTCAGGGACACCTATACCTGCACACACGGTGCAGGGAGTAATGTGAGTACTCTGACCCAGTGAGTAATAACAATAAATAATGGCTGACGGTATGAAATCACGTAAAGGCACTAAGCAGTTCTATATCAAAGCAGTAAAACCATTTAAAGAGCAAGTAGTAAAGAAAATTGAATGAAACTCTTTGAACCAGGTGAAAACAGGTAATTTGACAGGCATTAATCCAGTATAAATTTGCTCCTCGAGCATTTCTATTCATTTACTTATTTCTTACCCTCAATACTCAATTCATACACTTCTCACAATAACCAAAATCAAAACATATATATATACCGCTGTGGCGTACAGCCCGATCCGTATATCGCTGTGGCACACAGCCCGATCCATAATAATAATAGTCAACTACGCTCACTGGGGGTGTGCAGACTCCGGAGGGGCTCCTACAGCCCAAACGATATACTACTGCAGCGTGCAGCCTGATCCATATATATATATATATATTTACATATTTGTCGCGGCGCGCAGCCCTGTCCATATAAGTATTTGCTGCGGCGTGCAGCCCGATCCAATATATGTATTTGCTGCGGTGTGCAACACGATCCAATATCATATATAATATCCTCATTATTGGGTCCTCAACCCCTCTCAGTCATTATAATCACAGTCTCTGGGGCACAATAATATAAGGTAGGGATCTCAGCCCACATATTTCTCTCATTTATGGTTAACATTTCATAACCCGGTTCATATCATTTTTAACAATTAGAAACATGACTGAGGATATGATTTTTAGCAAATAAGTGAGGAAAACCAGTCAAAAATCCCATAAGGGTTTTACAGGTCGGCACAAGGCCCAAACATGGCAACTAGCTCAAGTCAGGATGACAATGCATAAGTCTCAGTCAAAATGTAGTGAAAATATCAATTGGGATGGACCAAGTCACAATCCCCAGTAGCAATGAACCCCACGCTCATCACGCAGCATTTGTCTCATCTCAGTATAGCACTATGTTGTGCAAAATCTGGGGTTTCAAACCCTCAGGACATCATTTAAAATCATTACTCACCTCAAACTGGCCAAAGCTCTAGCTCGCTATGTTCTTGCCTCTCAAATTGGCCTCCTCGCGCATCGAATCTGACCAAAATCACAATGAACATGTCACATTATGCTATAGAAACAATACCTAATCGAAAACAATCGAAAAATATTAAAATTCTCGAAATTGGCAAAACCCGAGCCCCGGGCCCACTTCTCGAAATTCAGAAATTTTTACATCAATGTATTCCTTATCTCCCCACGAGTTCATACATAACAAAAGTTCTCAAATCCGACCCCAAATGGTCCTCCAATTCCCCAATCAAAATCTCAAAATCCCAAGCCCTATTTCTTCCATTTTTAGCAAGAATTCAATGATTTTCTAGGTGGATTTCACAATATAAATGAGTTTTAGGTCCGAAATTCTTACCTCCAAACATTTCTCCTTGAATCCCTCTTCAATCTCCTTCAAAAAGCTCTCAAAATGATCAACTATGACTGAAAAATGGACCCAAATCGCAGACAAGAGGACTTAAGAACATTCTGCCCAGGCTTCATCGAGGCGTACCTTGCATTGTGCAGGTTGTACATCCTCTTACCATTTTCCCTGCTGTACACCTTCTGTTAAAACACCTATAACTCCTTGTGAAAATATCCAAATGACAAACGGTTTGAGTATTTAAAAACTAGACTCGAAGATCTTTCATTTGATAAGTTGTACACTATATAACTCTTTATATATTCAGAGATATGAGCTTCTAAAGTGCATCGGAAATTCTGTCAAAACTGATCCACCATCCATATTCGATTCATCATAATGTTCCGATAGAATATCCAAATCATGAATGGTTTAACTTTCTGGCAACTAAAATGCAAGAGCTACAACTTTCATGTTTTGCACTCTTTCTGATTCCTTATATATTTCAAGATATGAGCTTCCAAACTGGACTCCTCGCACCAGAAATTTTCTGGTGCACAGCTGAAGCTAAACAAAAATCTGCACCTTTTCCAAAGATGAAATAGTTCGTTTAACCACCCGAAACTCACTCGATGCCACGGGGACCTCAACCAAAAGCACCAACACATCCTAAAACATCATCAAAACTTGTTCCAATCTTCAAAACACCTCAATTAACACCAAAACCATCAAATTACATTGAATTCAAGCCTAAGTTCTTTTAAAACTTCCAAAACACGCATTCGATCAAAAACCCAACCAAATCACGTCCGAATGACCTGAAATTTTGCACACATATCCCAAATCACCTAATGAAGCTACATCAACTCTCGGAATTCCATTCCGAATCCCGGATCATAATCTCGCCTATCAACCGGAAATCGCCAAAATACTAACTTCGCAAATAAAAGCCAAATTCTACACCGGACCTCCAAAACCACTTCCTATCACACTCCTAAGTCACAAATCACCTCCCGGAGCTAACCGAACCATCGGAATTCACATTCGATCCCTCTAACTCATAAGTCAACGTACGATTAACTTTTCCAACTTAAGCCTTCTTAAAAGAGACTAAGTTTCTCATTTCCTACCAAAACCACTCCAAATCAACTCGATCACACAAGATACGGATAACGAAGCATGAAGAAATAAAAAATGGGGAAAACAGGGCAGTAACTCATGAGATGACGGGCCGGGTCGTCACATCCCCCCCAACTTAAACAATTGCTCGTCCTCGAGCGAGTCAAGAAACATACCTAAAGCCTCAAACATGTGAGGATATCTGCTTCGCATCTCCTGCTCGGTCTCCCAGGTAGCTTCCTCCATGGGCCGACCTCTCCACTGCACTTTTACCGAAGATATATCCTTTGACCTTAATTTTCGAACCTGACGACCCAAAATAGACACTGGCTCCATATCAAAGGTCAAATCATCATCTAACTGAACCGTGCTAAAATCCAAAACATGGGACGGGTCCCCAACATACTTCCAGAGCATAGAAACATGAAATACCGGATGCGCACTCGACAAGCTGGGTGGCAAAGCAAGCATATAAGCCACCTCCCGAATCCTCCTACGTACCTCAAAAGGTCCAATGAATTGTGGACTGAACTTTCCTTTCTTTTCAAATCTCATAACACCCTTCATGGGTGAAACCTTCAGCAAGACCTTCTCACCAACTATGTAGGATACATCTCGAACCTTTCGGTCCGCATAACTCTTCTGGCGCGACTGTGATGTACGAAGCCTTTCCTGAATCACCTTCACCTTCTCTAAGGCACCCTGAACCAAATCTGTCCCCAATAGCCTAGCCTCGCCGGGCTCGAACCAACCAACTGGAGATCTACACCGCCTCCCATACAAAGCCTCATACTGAGCCATCTGAATACTCGACTGGTAGCTGTTGTTGTAGGCAAACACTAGAAGGGGCAAAAATTCATCCCATGAACCTCTAAAATCGATGACATAAGCACGCAACATGTCCTCCAATATCTGAATAGTACGCCTGGACTGTCCATCCGTCTGAGGATGAAACGTTGTGCTCAACTCCACCTGAGTACCCAACTCTCTCTGAACGGCTCTCCAAAACTGTGAAGTAAACTGAGTACCTCTATCTGAGATGATGGAAACTGGAACATCATGCAACCGAACAATCTCCCGGATATAAATCCCTGCCAACCGCTCTGAAGAATAGGTAGTACGTATAGGAATGAAGTACGCGGACTTGGTCAGCCGATCCACAATCACCCAAATAGCATCAAATTTCTTCAAAGTCCGTGGAAGTCCAACAACAAAGTCCATAGTAATCATCTCCCACTTCCACTCGGGAATAACCATCTGCTAATGTAAGCCACCCGGTCTCTGATGCTTATATTTGACCTGCTAACAATTGAGACACCGAGCTACAAATCCCACAATATCTTTCTTTATTCTTCTCCACCAATAGTGCTACCTCAAATCTTGATACATCTTTGCAGCACCCGGATAAATAGAATACCGCGAGCTGTGGGCCTCATCCAGAATCAATTCTCTAATCCCATCCACATTGGGCACACAAATCCGGCCCTGCATCCGCAACACACCATCATCACCGATGGTCACATCTCTGGCATCATCATGCTGAACTCTGTCCTTAAGGACAAGCAAGTGCGGATCATCATACTGGCGCTCTCTGATGCGATCATATAAGGAAGACCGAGAAACCACGCAAGCCAACACCCGACAGGGCTCCGAAATATCTAGTCTCACAAACGCATTGGCCAAAGGCTGAGCATCAATTGCAAATGGTCTCTCCCTAACTGGAATGTACGCCAAACTCCCCATACTTACTGCCTTTCGGCTCAAAGCATCGGCCACTACATTGGCCTTTCTCGTATGATACAGAATATTAATATCATAATCCTTAAGCAACTCTAGCCATCTCCGCTGCCTCAAATTAAGATCCTTCTGCTTGAACAAACGCTGAAGACTGCGGTGATCCGTGAATACTTCACAAGATACGCCATACAAATAGTGCCTCCAAATTTTAAATGCATGAACTATGGCAGCCAACTCCAAATTATGAACAGGGTAGTTCTTCTCATGGGGTTTCAACTGACGAGAAGCATAAGCAATCACTCTACCCTCCTGCATCAATACACAGCCAATCCCAACTCTCGTAGCATCACAATATACGGTGTATAAACCTGAAGTTGATGGCAAAACCAACACTAGAGCTGTGGTCAAAGCTGTCTTGAGCTTCTGAAAGCTCTCCTCACACTCGTCCGACCATAAAAATGGTGCACCCTTCTAAGTCAACTTGGTCAAGGGTGATGCAATAGATGAAAATCCCTGAACAAACCGACGATAATATCCTGCTAACCCAAGAAAACTACGAATCTCTGTGGCTGAGAATGGTCTAGGCCAACTCTGAACCGCCTCTATCTTCTTTGGATCAACCTGGATACCCTCGCTGGACACTATATGTCCCTAGAATGCCACTGAACCGAGCCAGAACTCACACTTGGAGAACTTCGCATAAAGCTTCTCCTCCCTCAATCTTTGCAACACTACACGCAAATGCTCTATGTGCTCCTCCTGACTACGCGAGTACACCAGAATATCATCAATGAATACAATAACAAATAAATCCAAATAAGGCTGAAATACACTGTTCATCAAATGCATGAACGCTGCTGGGGCATTGGTCAGCCCGAAAGACATGACAAGAAACTCATAGTGACCATATCTAGTCCTAAAAGCAGTCTTAGGAATATTTGAATCCCTGATCTTCAACTGGTGATAGCCCGAGTGGAGATCAATCTTGGAGAACACACTCGCTCCCTGAAGCTGATCAAATAAGTCATCAATGCGAGGCAAATGATACTTGTTTTTCACTGTTACTTTATTCAATTGCCTGTAATCAATGTACATTCTCATTGTGCCATCTTTCTTTTTCACAAATAAAACTGGCGCACCCCAAGGTGACACACTAGGCCGAATGAACCCCTTATCTAGGATTTCCTGAAACTGCTCCTTCAACTCTTTCAATTCTACTAGTGCCATACGATATGGCAGAATGGAAATGGGCTGAGTGCCCGACACCAGGTCAATACCAAAATCAATATCCCTGTCCGGCGGCATGCCCGACAGGTCTGCAGTAAACACATAGGGAAAATCCCTCACAATTGGGACAAAATCAGTACTAGGAGTCTCAGCTCCAACATCTCGCACACAAGCTAGATATGATAGACAACCCTTCCTAACTATACATTGGGCTTTCAAGAAAGAAATCACTCTACTAGGAACATAATCAGTCACACCACTCGATCCGCGGTACACCCGGCATAGCCAATGTAACTGTCTTAGCATGACAGTCTAGAATAGCATGACACAGAGATAACCAATCCATGCCCAAAATAACATCAAAGTCCACCATGCTCAATAGCAATAGATCAACTCGGGTCTCCAGACCCCCAATAGTCATAACACATGACCGGTACACACGGTCCACAAAAACGATATCGCCCACCGGGGTAGATACGTGAACAGGTAAAGAAAGAAACTCTCGGGGCGTACCCAAATAATGAGCAAAATATGAGGACACATAAGAATAGGTGGAACCGGGATCAAATAATACAACAACATCTCTGTGGTAGACTGAGACAACACCTGTGATGACAACATCTGAAGAAATGGCATCTGTCCGGCCTAGAATAGCATAGAAATGGGCCTGGACACCGCCTGATCGACCTCCACCTCTGGGGCGACCCCTGACTGCCTGACCTCCACCCCTAGCTGGCTAGGCGGGTGGTGAAATAACTGGAGCGGAAGTCGAGGACTGACCCCTCTGTTGATACTGAACATCATGAAGTCGAGGACACTGTCTCTTCATATGCCCAAACTCTCCACACTCGTAACAACTACCTGGTGCTGGAGGCAGGGACTGAAGGGAACCTCTGGCACTAGAAGGACCAGTAGAATGACCTACCACAGAAGAACCATGTACTGATGGAGCACGAGATGAACTCTGATCTGGGAGGGCGCTTAGTTTCAGGCTGACCCTGCTGAGAACCATGATAACCACGACCTGAAGATCCCCCGCAATACTCTGGACAGGCCGACTGAGCGGGCCTAAAAGAACGGCCTCTACCATGCTGGAACTGGCCCATAGACGGAGCACCACTGAAACTACCAGAACCTCAAGGCCTCTTGGCCTCCCTCTCCTCTCTATCCTGCCGGCGAGCCATCTCAATCTCCCAAGCAATATCAACCACCTCCTCAAATGAAACACCAAAACTCTCTCTCTAGTCATCAAGATACGGAGATGGTAATTAAGGCCATCAACAAATCTCCTGATCCGCTCACGATCAGTCGGAACCATCCAACTAGCATGACGAGCCAACTTAGAAAACCTTGCCTCATACTGAGACACAGTCATATATCCTTGCTTTAGCCACTCAAACTGCCTACGCAGCTCCTCTCTACGGGACTGTGGTACATACCTCTCCAAGAAGAGAGTGGAGAACTCCTACCAAGTAAGGGGTGCTGTACCAACCGACCTACACCTCTCATATGCCTCCCACCAAGTGAAGGCATCCCCAGTAAATTGAAAAGTAGTAAATTCCACACCACTAGTCTCAAGTATCCCTGCTTTACGGAGCATCCACTGACACTTGTCAAGAAAACCCTAGGCATCCTCGCCCTCAGCACCACTGAATGACGGAGGCTGGAGCCTGCCAAACCTCTCAAGATGGTGCTGCTCATCATATGGCATAACTGGTACTACAAACTCCTGAGCTGGTGCAACCAGCTAAGCTGGAGGTGCCTCCAGGATCTGCAATCCCTGTACCACCTGCTCAGGTGTGCGAGCGGCGGGGGTCTGGTTGCCTCCCCCGGCCTGTGAAGTAGCCGCTGCTGTGGTAGCTGAAACTGCCTGAGCTAGGCCAGTGCAAACTATCAGGATCTGAGACAAGGTCTCCTGTAGACCCGGAATCATAATAGGCACTGTCGATTCCTGGACTGGAACTAGGGCAACTGGTGCTGCCCTCGCTACCATGCCTCTACCACGATCGCGTCCACGGCCTCTGGTGGCCTCCGTGGGTGGCACTGGTGGTCGTCCACCTCGTCCAGTAGCATGAGTCCTCGCCATCTGCGAGAGAATAGAATAACAGAAGTTTAGTTCTCGGATCAACCAAAGTCGCACGACAAGAATTTCAAGAATATGAAGTTTTTCCTAAAGGTTCTGCAGCCTATCGAGGATAAATACAGACGTCTCCGTATTGATCCACGAGACTCTACTAAACCAGCTCATGACTCACGAGACCTATGTAACCTAGGCTCTAATACCAACTTGTCACAACCCCAATCCCGGTCATGATGGCGCCCAACACGATGCTAGGCAAGCTCGACCAATTACACTCACAATCCCTTCTTATTAGAATTCATTACCAATTTTCAGAAATAGATACAAATTTAATATAAGTAGAAGTCTGAAATAAAAGATTGAAATATATGGAAGGCCATAATAAAATCTCTACAAATGCCCAATGATTTGGTGTCACAAGTCTGAGCCTCTAATACAAGGTTTCAACAGCTTAATGCAGAAATATGTCTAAAATGCGGAATAGTAAAGAAAGATAGAGGGAGAAATCGGGTCTGCGGACGCCATGCAGCTACCTCGATAACTCCGATGAAAACCTGAACGGCAGGAAAGCTCTCTCTACACCTCAGGGACACCTATACCTGCACACACGGTGCAGGGAGTAATGTGAGTACTCCGACCCAGTGAGTAATAACAATAAATAATGGCTGACGGTATGAAATCACGTAAAGGCACTAAGCAATTCTATATCAAAGCAGTAAAACCATTTAAAGAGCAAGTAGTAAAGAAAATTGAATGAAACTCTTTGAACCAGGTGAAAACAGGTAATTTGACAGGCATTAATCCAGTATAAATTCGCTCCTCGAGCATTTCTGTTCATTTACTTATTTCTTACCCTCAATACTCAATTCATACACTTCTCACAATAACCAAAATTGAAACATATATATATACAGCTGCGGTGTACAGCCCGATCCATATATCGCTATGGCGCACAACCCGATCCATAATAATAATAGTCAACTGCGCTCACTGGGGGTGTGCAGACTCCGAAGGGGCTCCTACAGCCCAAGCGCTATATTGCTGCGGCGTGCAGCCCGATATATATATATATATATATATATATATATATATATATATATATATATATATATATATATATATATATATATATATATATATATTTACATATTTGCCGCGGAGCGCAACCCGGTCCATATAAGTATTTGCTGCAGCGTGCAGCCCAATCCAATATATGTATTTGCATATTTGTTGCGGGGCGCAGCCCGGTCCATATAAGTATTTGCTGCGGCGTGCAGCCCGACCCAAAATATGTATTTGCATATTTGCTGCGGCGCGCAGTCCGATCCATATAAGTATTTGCTGCGGCGTGCAGCCTGATCCAATATATGTATTTGCTATGGTGTGCAACCCGATCCAATATCATATATAATATCCTCACTATTGGGTCCTCAACCCCTCTTAGTCATTATAATCACTGCCTCTCGGGCACAATAATATAAGGTAGGGATCTCAGCCCACATATTTCTCTCATTTATGGTTAACATTTCATAACCCGGTTCATATCATTTTTAAACAATTAGAAACATGACTGAGGATATGATTTTTAGCAAATAAGTGAGGAAAACCAGTCAAAAATCCCATAAGGGTTCTACAGGTCGGCACAAGGCCCCAAACATGGCAACTAGCCCAAGTCAGGATGACAATGCATAAGTCTCAGTCAAAATGTAGTGAAAATATCAATTGGGATGGACCAAGTCACAATTCCCAGTAGCAATGAACCCCACGCTCATCACGCAGCGTGTGTCTCATCTCAGTATAGCACTACGTTGTGCAAAATCCGGGGTTTCAAACCCTTAGGACATCATTTAAAATCATTACTCACCTCAAACTGGCCAAAGCTCTAGCTCGCTATGCCCTTGCCTCTCAAATTGGCCTCCTCGCACGTCGAATCTGACCAAAATCAAAATGAAGATGTCACATTATGCTATAGAAACAATACCCAATCGAAAACAATCGAAAAATATCAAAATTCTCGAAATTGGCAAAACTTGAGCCCCGGGCCCACTTCTCAACATTCATAAATTTTTACATCAACGGGTTGCTTATCTCCCCACGAGTTCATACATACCAAAAGTTCTTAAATCCAAACCCAAATGGTCCTCCAAATCCCCAATCAAAATCTCAAAATCCCAAGCCCTATTTCTTCCATTTTTAGCAAGAATTCAATGATTTTCTAGGTGGATTTCACAATATAAATGAGTTTTAGGTCCGAAATTCTTACCTCCAAACGTTTCTCCTTGAATCCCTCTTCAATCTCCTTCAAAAAGCTCTCAAAATAATCAACTATGGCTGAAAAATGGACCCAAATCGCAGACGAGGACTTAAAAACATTCTGCCCAGGCTTCATCGAGGTGTACCTTGCGTTGTGCAGGTTGTATATCCTCTTACCATTTTCCCTGCTGTAGACCTTCTGTTAAAACGCCTATAACGCCTTGTGGAAATATTCTAATGACAAACGGTTTGAATATTTTAAAACTAGACTCAAAGATCTTCCATTTGATAGGTCGTACACCATATAACTCTTTATATATTCCGAGATATAAGCTTCTAAAGTGCATCAGAAAATTCTGCCAAAACTGATCCACCAGCCATATTCGATTCATCATAACTTTCTGATTGAATATCCAAATCATGAATGGTTTAACTTTCTGGAAACTAGAATGTAAGGACTACACCTTTTATGTTTTGCACTGTTTCTGATTCCTTATATATTTCAAGATATGAGCTTCTAAACTGAACTCCTCGCACCAGAAATTTTCTGGTGCACAGCTGAAGCTAAACAAAAATCTGCAACTTTTCCAAAGATGAAATAGTCCGTTTAACCACTCGAAACTCACCCGAGGCCACTGGGACCTCAACCAAAAGCATCAACACATCCTAAAACATCATCAAAACTTGTTCGAATCAGCAAAACACCTAAATTAACACCAAAACCATCAAATTACATCGAATGCAAGCCTAAGTTCTTCTAAAACTTCCAAAACACGCATTCGATCAAAAACCTAACCAAACCACGTCCGAATGACCTGAAATTTTGCACGCACATCCCAAATCACCTAACGAAGCTACAACAACTCTTGGAATTCCATTCCGACTCCTGGATCAAAATCTCGCCTATCAACCGGAAATTGCCAATATACTAACTTCACCAATTCAAGCCAAATTCTACACCGGACCTCCAAAACCACTTCCGATCACACTCCTAAGTCACAAATCACCTCCCGAAGCTTACCGAACCATCAGAATTCACATCCGAGTCCTCTAACTCATAAGTCAACGTACGATTGACTTTTCTAACTTAAGCCTTCTTAAAAGAGACTAAGTGTCTCATTTCCTACCAAAACCACTCCAAATCAACTCGATCACACAAGATACGGATAACGAAGCATGAAGAAACAGAAAATGGGGAAAACAGGGTAGTAACTCATGAGACAACGGGCCGGATCGTCACATCTACTGCCAAAATATTTTGCAAAGGCATTTCGTTCCTCTTCGTGATTGTACCTATTCTTTGACACTTGTCATAATTTTTAACAAAAGCATGTGCATCTTTAAACAATTTTGGCCAGTAAAAACCTAATTGCAAAACCTTTTGTGCAGTTCTGTCTCCACCATGATGACCTTCATAAAGAGAAGAATGACAGTTATGCAATATTGCATTCATCTCCTCATCAGGGACACACCTTCTTACCAGTTGATATGCGTATTGCTTGTATAGAAAAGGATCGTCCCACTTGTAGAATCTCACATCATGTAAGAATCTTCTTCTATGATCAACTGTGAATTCTGGTGGAGTCACCCTACTTGCAATGAAATTCACATAATCAGCATACCACGGGATTTCATCCGAAGTGATGGCTAGCAAATGTTCGCCAGGAAATGTTTCTTTGATTGATTCTCCTTCAGTGACATGGCCTCGATTTTCCAACCTGGATAAGTGATCTGCAACCTGATTCTCTGTCCCTTTTCGATCTCGAATCTCCAAATCAAATTCCTGCAAAAGAAGAACCCATCGGATCAACCTCGGCTTGACATCTTTCTTTGCAAATAAATACCTGATAGCTGAGTGATCTGTGTAAACTATGACTTTGGTTCCCACTAGATAGGAACTGAACTTTTCAAAGCCCATACTACTGCGAGCAACTCCTTTTCAATAACAGTGTAATTCATTTGAGCTGGATTAAGAGTTCTGCTTGCATAGTGAATGGAATAAAAGATTTTCTCCTTCCGCTGCCCCAAAACAACTCCAATAGCTATATCACTTGCATCACACATCAAATCAAATGGAAGTTTCCAATATGGAGCAATGATAATTGGTGCAGTAACTAATCTTCTTTTCAGCTCATCAAATGCTTTCAGACAAGCATCATCAAACTTGAAGGATGTATCTTTCTCAAGAAGCCTGCACAAAAGAGATGAAATTTTTGAAAAATCTTTAATGAAACAATGATAAAAACCTCCATGGCCCAAGAAACTGCGAATTCCTCTAGCTGATGTCGGTGGATGTAATTTTTCAATTGCTTCCACCTTTGCTTTATCTACCTGCAATCCATTCTTGGACAGTTTATGCCCTAGGACTATGCCTTCTCTTACCATGAAATGACATTTTTCTCAATTTAGTACCAAATTTGTTTCTTTGCACCTAGCAAGTACCTTGTCAAGATTCATTAAACATTCATCAAAAGAACATCCAAATACCGAAAAATCATCCATAAATACTTCCACAAATCTTTCAACCATATCAGTAAAAATAGCCATCATACACCTTTGAAAAGTCACAGGTGCATTGCAAAGACCAAATGGCATTCTTTTAAATGCATATGTCCCATAGGGACATGTGAATGTGCCTTCTCTTGGTCCTCTTGGGCTATAACAATCTGATTATATCCCGAGTAGCCATCCAAAAAACACTAATATTCTTGCCCAGCTAATCTATCAAGCATTTTGTCAATAAATGGGAGAGGAAAATGGTCTTTTCGGGGCGCACTATTCAATTTTCTATAATCTATGCAAATCCTCCATCCAGTAATAGTTCGAATGGGAATTAGATCATTGTTTTCATTTGTCACTACGGTCATTCCTCCTTTCTTTGGAACACATTGGACTGGACTTACCCATTTGCTATTAGAGATTGGAAATACAATACCTGCGTCAAGCCATTTAATCACTTCTTTTCTTACCACCTCTTTCATGTTGGGATTTAGGCGGTGTTGTTGTTCTATGCTCGGCTTGTGTCCTTCATCCATGAGAATTTTATGCATGCAAAAAGCTGGACTAATACCTCTTATGTCAGACATTTTCCATCCAATTGCTCTTTTATGCTCACGTAGTACTCTCAGCAACTTTTCTTCCTGCAATTCAGATAAGTCAGCAGAAATAATAACATGTAACGTATCAGAACTACCCAAATAAGTATAATGAAGGTGAGAAGGTAAAGGCTTTAGTTCCAATTTTGGAGCTTCTTCAATTGATGACTTCGGAGTGGGACCATTTGGTCTGTTCAAAGGTTCAAAGGGATGTAAACCTTTCATATATTCACATGATGCATTCAAAATATGCTTCATCTCTTCAACCTCATCATTAATCTCCAAACTATCGAACAACACAATTGCTTTCTCTAAAGAATCCTTCAAATATACACTTGGGGCAATAAGTTGCTCATCCATCTCCATGACAGATATCATAGACAATTCTTCATAATGGCGAGGAAGTTGAATTGCTTTGTATACATTAAAAACAACTTCCTCATTGTCAACTCTCATGATCATTTTTCCCTCTCTTACTTTAATTATAGCATCACCTGTAGCCAAGAGAGGTCTTCCCAATATAATAGGAACTTTTTCATCTGCTTCAAAATCTAAGATAATGAAATCAGTCGGGAAGATGAATTTCCCAATTTTCAGTAGCACATCTTCAATCACCCCTTCCGGGTAAGCTATGGACCTGTCTGCTAGTTGCAACATCATAGTGGTGGGTTTTGGAGCTCCCAAACCCAATGTTTTGTACAAGGACAATGGCATCAAATTTATGCTTGCTCCCAAATCACAAAGTGCATGGCCTACATCAACATTGCCTATTCTCACAGGGATAGTAAAGCTGCCAGGATCCTTAAGCTTTTGAGGAAGCCTATTTTGGACCCTTGAAGTGCACTACTCAGTAAGTGCAACTGTTTCAAATTCAGTCAATCTCATCTTGTTAGCCACATATCTTTTATGTACTTGGCATACTTTGGAATATCACGAATCGCATCTACCAATGGAATATTCAATTGAATCCGACTCAACATAGAGAGAAATTTGTTGAACATGCGATCATCATTCTTTTTCTGCAATATTTGTGGAAAAGGTGGTGGTGGTCTTGGAATATTCACAGGCGCTGAAACTGTATCATCTTTCTTTGCTTCCTATGTTGCTTTGGGAATCAATTCACCCTCGGGTATAGGCTTGTTTTTTCTCTTCTTTGGAACTTCTTCTAATTCCCTTCTAGTTCTAAGTGTAATTGCACTAACTTGCGGATTTTTCTCTATATCACTTGGAAGAGCACCTGCAGGTCTAGTGTTTTCATTTGCAGCTAGCTGTCCCATTTGCCTTTCAAGATTTCTGAAATCAGTTCTGAGTTGTTGATTGTCATGCAACAATTTCTTCAACAAATCATTTGTACTTTCTTCTACCTACTGGGGTGGCCTTTGAGGTTGATTAAAATTTCCTTGGGGTGTATATTGATTCTAATTTGATTGATTTCCACCCCAAGAGAAATTAGGATGATTTCTCCAATTTGCGTTGTAAGTGTTTCCATATTATGCCTGTTGGTTCATCGGACCTATGCTTTGTTGTCCCACATAATAAATAGATTCAGGATTCGTTGGGCACATGTCACTTGTGTGATTGTCACCACACATTTCACAACAAATCGACATTTGTTGAACATGTTGCATTTGTTGTGTCTAGTTCATTGTCATTCTATTCATTTGATTTGCCAATTTTGATATATCTGCTCTCATGGCTGAAAAATCATCAAGTTCAAGTACCCTGCTGCTTTCTATTTCATTGCTCTCCTTGGTTCTCTCTCACATTGCCAATTATGATCATTAGCAGTGAAGTTGTTTAGCAGAAGTTGTATTTCACTATATGGTCTCGCCATGCAACTACCTCCACAAGCTGAATCAAGATTCATCTTTGAAGTCTCATCTAATCCATCAACAAAAGTATGGCCCAATAACTCATCAATTTGACAATGATGTGGACAGTCTCGGAGTAATTTCTTGTATCTTTCCCAAGCTTGGTGAAGAGTCTCACCACCCCGTTGTTGAAACCCAAGAATCTGGCTCCGCAAAGACTTTGTCTTTTTAGTGGGGAAAATTTTGATTAATAATTTCTTTGCTAAATCATCCCAAGTATGTATTGAATTAGAAGGCTCCTTTTGCAACCATTCTTTAGCTTCCCCCAATAATGAAAAAGGAAACAAGGTTAGCGTGACATAGTCCTTGGAAACATTTGGATAGTTGTAAGTATCCGTGATTTTCAAAAAATTCTGAATGTGCCTCTGCGGGTCTTCATGAGATAGACCTACATATTGCCTAGTGGATTGAATCAGCTGTACAATGTACTGTTTAAGCTCAAAGTGTCCAGTGATATCAGGCTTCACAATAGCCTGAGTCATATTAGCAAGATTTGGCCTTGTAGCTTCTATCACCGGACGCCCTCCATTACCTGCCATCACTGTTGGCTGTGGTTGAACTAAAATGTCCAACTCTCTTTCTGTTTTGTATCTAGCTTCCAACTCCTTCCTCACTCTATGAAGTGTTCTTTCAATTTCAGGATCAAGAGGGGAAAAGATTGTTTGTGCTTCTACTCCTTCGCATTCAAGAGAAGAGCCTGCGTGATACAAACAAAGTGAACTGAAAATTAATACTTAAACCAATAGCTGATAAAAGCTTAACTTAGTCAAGTAGCTAATTTCCAAGTCCCCGGCAACGACGCCAAAAACTGTTGCGACCAAAACACTCACGCAAGTGTACGCGATCTTCAAGTAATATAGTAATAAGTAGAGTATCGTTCCCATGAGAACTTGTGATTAACTTAACGACTGATGCAAACTCAAACAATTATCGATTCAAGCTAATTCATCACACAATACATAAATAACCAATTTAAAATTTAACTAGCAGACAAACAATAATACAATGTAAAGTTACTACGCCGCTTATGAATTTTTCTTTTAACACTTAATAAAAGAGATATCCCAGGGTTATGGGCTTGCTAGAGATCATGCTACGTTTTTAGTTTAAAAATGATTTATTGAATTATCTAGGTTATTGATTATAGGGTTAATAATACCCATAAGAATCTATCGATTTATTATGCGCCTATTCAAGTTAAATTAATACCTATATTTCTATGGTATTAGTATTAACTCAAATGCATTTACAAATCCTATTTCTCAACCAAACAATGCAATTAAGTATAGTTCTATCTTAATCGTGAATCTTTCACCCGATGCCCAGGATCCAGATCTTGATCTATTTGATTCTATATACAATCAAAAATTTCCTTTTTCAAGTTTAACTCAAGATTCGTAAATAGTATTTCACTGTTAGCTACGCAGTAAAATAATTAACAGTAGAATCAAATAAACAACCCTTAACGATAATTTTAAGATCATCAATTTAAGCTTCAAACAACATAATCATATAACACCCATAACTCCAGAATATTTGGGTTTTTAGCCACTCATAATTTTACAAACATCAACAATATAAGTCTTAAACATAAAATAAATAGATACTAGAAGAAGGTTTAGAAAAACTCTTTAAATCCTTACTCCAAAGTGTTGTCTCCTCTTGATTTTGATCCTCAAAAATGGATCTCCTCTTCTTTATCTGTCTCAAAAACAGCCTCCTCCGTCAATAATGGATGCTTTCCCCTTTTTAATCGTGTAGGAAAGGGTTTTGACAATTATGCCCTTTTTAGACCGAAATAGAGTAATTCTGCGATTTTTACACGTCCGCAACGCCCCGCGCGATGCTCCGTGCGCCGCGTACATGGATTGGATAGAGGCAGAATGCATTTTAACGGAGCAAAACAATGCAGCGCAGATTTTTGCACTGCTGCAGCGCCCCATGCAGCGCGCCCTTGCGGCACGACAGTGTATTTTTCTGCGTTGCTTCGTTTTTTCTCTTGTTTTTCTATCCGGGCTTGCTTTGCGACCCCCGAACACGATCCCGACTTGATTTATTTAGCTTTTACTCAGACTTCAAAGCCCCAAATTGTTCAAATTCATCCCAAAGTTAATTCTTAAGTCGGATTAGCTTCCTGCAATGCATAAAGCATGAATTTAGTACAATTCATTATCATTTAAGCTCAAACCTTTGTAAAATACTATAATTAAAGTGTTGTTACAATGACTAAAATATGAGTTTTTAGCTTATGATCAGGTTAACCCCCACAAAACTTGTGCCTATCATTCAGGCATGAAGGGTCATACCATTTGGGAATGCCACATGTTGAAGGACAAGATTCAGACACTGATTGACACTAAAGTTAAAGCAAAGGAAGCTGCACCAAATGTCCATAATAACCCTCTCCCTGATCATAGGGGCGAGGAAGTGAATGTGATAGAAAACGATGAGAAATGGGATCAGGAGGGATCCATTAGACTTATTCGAGAGAGGATGCTTCTAAAACATCTCCGGTCACCCTTTTGCTGATTGTGTAGCAAACCCGTGCACTATTTGAGGTTGAGGTAGCTACACCTTTCATTGTGATGGTAGCTCCAACAACATCTTATAAGTCTGATATCGTCTCATGGGATTATGTGGCATGATATTATGAAAATCTAGGTCCTATCGACTTTGCCCAAAGCATATATGCAGTTCTGGTTATCACTTGAGCTTGAAGCTCCACCTCTACCTCGACCTTTGCCTGGTAGGGACAATGAACTGCGCTTTAAGGGATGCATTGAAGTTGATGACCCTACTGCTGAGCTTGTCGACTGGGCCATTGTAACGACCCGACCAGTTATTTTGAACATTTGTACTTCGTTCGCCAGTTCTCGGGAATGACGAGCCCCGTATAATGTATTATAAATTACGTAAATCATCGGTTTTGATTTTCAGGATAATCGAAATAAATTCGAAAGAATGATTCTCAGCGCTTTAAATTTGAAAGGTTTGACCAAGTTTTGACTTTTTAGTATTTGACCTCGGATTTAAATTTTGATGATTCCATTAGCTCCGTTAGCTGATTTTAGACTTAGGAGCGCGTCCCAATTGTGTTTTGAAGGTCCATGGTAGGATTAGGCTTGAATTGGCGAAATTAGAAATTTGACAATTTCTGGTCGGCAGTGGAAAAATTTAATATCGGAGTCGGAATGGAATTCCTGGAGTTGGAGTAGGTTCGTAATGTCATTTGTGACGTGTGTGTAAAATTGGAAGTTATTCGAACGATGTTTGATAGGTTTTGGCATCAGTTGTGGAAGTTTGAGGTTTCAAGTTTATTAAGTTTGAGTTGGTGTGCAATTCATATTTTTTTATCATTTGATGTGATTCGAGAGCTCGATTGAATTTGTATGGTATTTTAGGACTTGATGGTACCTTTGGTTGAGGTTCCAGAGGCCTCATGTGTGTTTCGGGGTGCGTTTTGAGCGAGTTCGGGCTTTCCCAGAATGCTGGTAGTGTTCTGGTACTTTGAAGATGTGGACCTCATTAGATTTTCGCGGACCGCGGAGGAGGGGGAAGCTTACCGCATATTTTTGCCGCGGCCGCCCTCAAGGGGAAGTTCTGCAGATCCGCTGGTCCGACTTTGGAAGCTTATATCTTTTTATCTACAAGGAATTTTGAGAAGATTCAAAAATAAAAGTTGTAGCCCTTTTGTCTAGTTTCCAATAAGATAAAGAAGTCATCATATGGACATCTGTAGAGAAAAGTATGGCCAAAATACTAAAGCTTGGCAGTGCAGTCACCAAAAACATGCGGCCGCACCATTTTTTCCTGACCGCATGACCTGGGAGGCGTGACCGCGCTTGGAATTTCACGGACCATGGTGAGGAAGTTCAGATAACACTATTTAAGTGAGGTTTAGGGTTTTATTTCACATCTTGGACTTTGGGAGCTCGGTTTGAGGCGAATTTTTAGGAGTTTTTCAAGAAAATCATCTGGGTAAGTAATTCTAACTCGGTTTTGGCTAATATTCATGAATATATCATTGAATTCATCATTCAATTCATGATTTGGGATGGAATTTGGGGATAATTGGTGGGGTTTCATAAAATAAATTTTTGGGAATTGAAAGCCTATTTGAGGTCAGATTTGAATGAAACTAGTATGGTCAGTCTTATAATCGAATGGATTGTCGGATTTTGTGACTTTTGTCGGACTTCGAGACGTGGGCCCGGGCCCAACTTTTGAGTTGACTTTTTGACTTTTGGCCCAAAGTTTAGCATTTTCTTATGGGATTGATTCCTTTAGCTCGCGTTGATTGTATCGAATTGTTTGTGGCTAGTTTCAAGGCATTTAGAGGCCGGTTCGAGAGGCAAGGGCATTGCGAAATAGGGATTTGACCAGTTTGAGGTAAGTAATGATTGTAAATCTAGTCCCGAGGAAATGAAACACCGGATTTTGTATCATTTTGCCATTTTGAGGTGACACACATGCTAGGTGACGAGTGTGCACCGTTGGGGATTGTAACTTGGTCCTCCCCGTAGCAACTATAAAGTTGCGTATTTGACTGAAAGTATATGATATTTATGTGTTTTAGAAAGAATTTTTATAAATTAGGCTGAATGCCATATTTGGGCCTTGTGCCAGAGCTGTTTGGACCCTTTAGGGCCCTTTTATTATTATCCTCTCACTATTTTGATTGAAATCTATATTCAGTCATGCTATGTTTACCGATTTCATAACTCAGTCTTTATTATCCCGTTTTGATGCATATAAAATGTTATTTTGGGCTGAGCACCCTATTTTTTCACTGATAGCCCGAGTGGCTTTAGAGGTTTATGACCGAGTGTTGATACCCAATTTTTCCCTCATATATTTCAAAATACATATATACTTTTAAAATAGTGCATGAGTGTCAACCAATATTTTTTCATAATTTTCTATATTTTTAAAAAGGATTTTAATTAATTTATTCTAGCATTTTATTATATAAGTAATTACTAATTGCATCACAAATGATTTTGTAATAATTTTATTTGCTTAAATCATTTATATTTATATTGAGCTTTGATTATTTCACAAATAGCCATATGTACATGTTAGGGTTATAATTGTAATAACTTTGCAATAATAGCCCATGTGTGCATAATTACCTTATATCACAAGAAAAAAACCTTTTATATTTTTATAATGCTAAGTATTTATCTTAAATCATCTTCATGTATAAAAATTATTTTTATCATTTAATTAGCTATTTTTACAAATTATTTTATTAATAAACTGAGTATTTAACAAATAGCCCCTTTAATTATGTTTAAATTCAGACCCCCAGCCCAATTAAAATTAAACCTTAGCCCAATCCGCCTAAGCCCAAATTAAATAACCCCTACCCAACCTAGAACCTCCTCTAATCATGGTCGTTGATCTCTGAGATCAACGGTCCACGTTATCCCTTTCCTTTTTTAATCCAATGACCCCCCAAACCCTACCCATTCTTTCCAATTGTGCCGCCTCTGAATCCTCTCCTCCTCTCTTCTCTCTTAGACAAAACCCTAACCCTAGCCACCGTTACCGAAAAACTACCCGTTCCATAGGTTTCCTCTATGATTTTAGGACCCTGCCGACCTCTTATCTCTTCTGCTTGTTCGATATTGTTGTTATATGAAGGAATCTCGAAGAGACTCAACTCAGATTTGTTCAAAGCCTTTTTATGAACCTACATATGGTCATCTCTATTTGTGAGTACTATTATCTTCGTGTTTATGGCTCGAATCTATGGTTCCAAACCAGATTTTCTTTCATCTCTGTCATTCTTTTAAAAATCCTAGTCTCTTGCTACTCTGTGATGACAAAAAAAAAGATCATCTCTTGTTTTAGAAGTCAAATCTGCGTCCCAAGGCCTTAAAAACCTCCTTTTGTCTCACCTTGATTTGCATGCGCAGTCCGGATGCATTTTCGAAAAGCTTTTATGTTAATTGTTAGAAACAATAATGAATTTGGCCTTTAAAATGGATTAAAGTAGACTTTGGTTAATATTCTTGGTAAACGGACCCAGACCCGCGTTCTGACGGTCCCGTAGGGTCCGTAGTAAAATATGGGATTTGGGCGTATGCCCAAAATTGAATTTCGAGGTCTCTAGTCCGAGAAAAGAATTTTTAAAGAAAATTATTTGCTAGAAAATATAAAGGCTTTTAGAAGTCAAAATGATGCGTGTTCTTGATGTTATCGGGCCCGTATCTTGGTTCTGGACCCGATACAGGTTTAAAATAATCATTAAGTCGAATTTGTGAAATTTGGTAAGAATCAGAGTTGATTTGATATAAATCGGACCTTTAGTTGAGAAAATGGAAATTTCAATGTTCTTAAGGAATTTAATAAATTTGAGGTTAAATTGCAGCAGTGCATCTGGTATTTTTACCCAGGCCTCTAATCTCGCAATTGCGAGATTAGGCTTCGCAATTGCGAAGTGGTCAGGCTTGGGAAATGCGACCAAAGTGTCGCAATTGCGAACCAAGCCTAAACAGGCCCTCATCGCAAATGCGACCTCTGGGCTGGAAATTGCGAAGCCCCTTCATCGCAAATGCGACGTCCCCTTCGCAAATGCGAAGTTAGCAGGTTTTCAAAGTGTTCGCAATTGACATCTGCGACCTGTTAAGTGGGATTTTGACGGGATTCTTCTCCATTTTACAATTTTTTCAAACCCTAAACTCCCATAGGCGATTTTCTTGAGGAGAGTTCTTCCCCAAATCATAGGTAAACGATTTCTAACTTATTTTCTTCAATCTATAACATTTTTTTTACATGATTTCACTTCAAAATCTAGGGTTTTCATGGGAAAATTGGATGTTTTTGGGTAGAAGTTAGGATTTTCAAAACTAATTTCATATTTGGTTCGAACTTCGGGTTTTGACCAAGCGGGCCTGGGGTCGATTTTTGACTCTTTGGGGGAAACAATGGGAAACTTATTTTCATGCATTAGAATTGGTTTATTTAGCTTTTATTAATGTTATTAAGTAAATTGTGACTAGATACAAGAGAATTGGAAGTGGAACCAAGAGGTAAAGCAGTAGTTGAGGCTTAATCTTATTCGTGGATTCGAGATAAGTATTTGGTCTAACCTTAGCTTGAGGGAATAAGAGTTGTGGTCTATTGCTATGTGTTACTATCGAGTACGATGTATAGGTATGGTGACGAGTATCTATACGTTGGTGTCAAGCATGCCCGTGAGTCTGTGAATCTATTATGTACCGATCATGCTCAAATTGATGATTATTAATGTTGAACAATGCTTATGAAAGTTTCTTGGTAATTGACTATTGTTAGGTATTGGCTCAAGTTGAGTTTCATTTTGTAAAGTAATTGTTAAAAACGAGATTGGTTATAGCTGAATCCCTTGTCGGGATGTTATTGTTGATATTGTTGATTCCCCTGCCGGGACATATTGTTTCTATTGTTTGGGTGAGGAAGAATGTAAAGCACGAAGGGTGATGTCGTGCATAATATTGTGAGTGGGTGTAATGCACAAAGGGTGATGTCATGCCTGTGAGCACGTGATTTTTGTTTCGCGCGACAATCGCTCCAAAAGAAATAAAAATAATAACATATGGTCCTGCTGTACAATTTTTAGATTTTTACATGGCACTTTGTTAATTATTTATGATTTTTGCCCATTTTATTTTATTAAAACAAAATACAAAAAATGTATGTGTCATGCGTAATTTGAACCGTAATCCGGTCGTTAAATAGAAAATCATAAATAGGCATCTTTGTCCGTGATTTTTGTTTTGTTTGATTTTACCTGTTTTAAATATTTTAATATATGTGTGTAAATAATTTTATTAAGTGTTTATTTAATTTTTAATTTAATTTACTTAGGTTTTGTTTTAAAATAAAAAAAAAATATATAATAAAAGAGAGTGCAAAATTGGGTTTGGAAATCAGTTTGGGCTGATTTTTCATTTTAATTCAGGGCCCAAACGAACAACCCAACCCAAATTACCCGGTCCAGTCCAGTTCAGCCCCTAGCCATCCAAACGACACCGTTTAATCCAGTATGATCTGAGTCGTTGATCTTTGAAAGATCAACGACCAAGATCTCTCACCCCGAACCCACTAACAGACCCGATCTGTCTCACCCGGACCGACCTCAACCCTTTACCATTGAAACGACGCCATTCCCTGTTAGTCGAAGGATCCTGGCCCTTCATCATGTCTCATCCAACGGCCAGGATCCACATATCCACTAACTATATAAACCTACAACCATACCCTGCCCCCTATCCAATACCCCAGCCTTCGTCTTCACCAGACCCTTCCCCTTCAAACCCTAGCCGCCCCCATCTCCCTTCACCAGAAACCCGGCGGCATGAACGCCGGTGACCTTCACCTTAACACCCTAGGACCACCTTGACACCCTGAACATGGATCCACCAACCGTTCAGCTCGAATCCCATCCCACCTTCTCGAATCTTCATTTGAAGATTCGAGTCAAAACTCGATCTACACCGATCTGCCCTAAATTCATACCTGACACTCCCCAGACCCCCTCGTGACCAAACCATGCTTGGTTTGGTCCGAATCTGACCAGGGAAGCATGAATCCCGGATCTAATTTTTGGAACCTTAGGGTTCCTCGTCACTGGTCCGTATCTTGTTCAAGCCGAAGAGATTAAGGTCTAATGGACCTTAATCGAAGTGTTTCTCATCTGAGAAACACTTCGATTAAAGTCCTTTCAGCCTTAAGAAAGGTCTGTTCGAATCCAAGCTAAGGCTTTTGATTTTTCGGATTTAAGGTGAGTTTTGTTTTCCTTTTTTATTTTTAGTCCATGTGTTGTTTAAAGGGCTGTTCATGTTTTGTGAAATTTATGTTTTGAGTTTTACCGACTGTGTCCTGTCCACCTTGCCTGAACCTTTGTTGTTTGATTGAGTTCTTCTTCTACTTGTTCTGATAATGTGTATGTATGTATTTGTTGTGCAATTAGTTGAATTTCAAATTTGAACTGATTAACTGATTCCTCGAGTACAATTCTGCTTAGTCAGTATAATTCAAATCATGCGTTCGATACTGTTAAATGTCTGATTTTGGCTACGATTGTACATGTTAGGATTAATATAGTCGAGTCGACATGTGTCGTCAATTAGTTTCAGCTGCCTGAACAATAACAAATCGATTTACTTTTGATAAGCATGGCCTGAATCATTTAGGAACTGAGTTTAGTGCTTATAATTGTTAATTTGAATCAGAAATGTAAAAATCAATGTTCTGTTTAGTCACAGTTCTGAAATTGGAGGGCATGTGCACTTGTGCACAACATGTGCATTTTGTGCACAGCCTGTGCCCTGCCTAAGTGCTTTTTGAATTAAATAGTTTGACAGCATATGCTGTCAGACTACATCCTGCTGCCCATATTCTGCTTTAAGTTTCAGAAATAATAAACATTACTAAAAAGTTAAGCCTGCCAAGGGAATGTCATGGGGTTGTGCTCTTATTTAAATAGTGAGTGGAAACTGAAAAGGAGGAGCACATGAGAGGGTGTTCTGATGGTCTAAACAGGCTGTTAAAGGGTTGATTTGAAGCTGATAAAAGGGGAACAGATTTTGATATACAGGGACAGATACAAGGGAGAAAGGATAGAAAAATCAGGAACTGTTTTCTTCACATTGTTGTCTGGATTTCATTTGTTCTTCTACTTGTTCAATCGATTCTGATCCTTCCAAGTTTAAACTGAGCTCACTGGTTGTAGTTTGCATTGGTTTATTTCCTGAAGTTTGGTCTATCTGGGGTTTCTATTTCCACTGCCTTGTTTGTTACCTGCTGTTACTGCTGCTGTTTGGTGTTGCTCCTATTGTTACTCTGCTGACTTCTATTCTTCTTCAACTGTAAACACTTCCAGGTACACACTTCTGAAATTACTTGTTGTTGAAAGCTTGAAGCTTTGAAGCAGAAATAAAAGAAATGAATGTTGATTCCTTCACAATACCTATGTTCAAAACATGGCCATAGGTTGAATGGTAGTCGGCCTGCATTTGTTTAAGTTCGTTCCAATAGCAATTGCTCTGTATAAATTAACATATATTTTGTTTGAGATGAAATATTAGATTGCATTGTTTATTAGATCAGGTGTGTTTTAATGTATATAATCATTGGGGTCTTGATTTAGTTATGACAGTATAACATAGAATCATGGCAAGCATCTGCATGTATTTTGTCTAGACCACTGAATTGTCCAAATCTGTTGTATTTGGTCCGGGACAAATGTACCCCAAACAAACTCTCATGCGGTCACATTAAGAGTTTGGCCATGTACGCCAACTCTCTTGTCAGATTACTTGATCCGATATAGGTTCGATATTGGGCTTCGGTATAGATTCACTATTTCGAAATAATGCGATGACCTTTTGAGGAAAACTAGCAGGCGTTTTTAGTTCAATAAGTAGTAGTTTTCCTAATAAACAGCCAATTTCATTTATCAAGTCCAAATAGGCTAGTTTTAAAAATCAAACTTGGAGGTCGTCAACATGAGTTCAATATATGTTATTAGTTTGCTTGCAATCTCACTTAGCAAATTAACAAGCGTATTCACTCGATGAAGACAAGGTATGAGGTAACTCTCACCTCATAAACAATCAATCAGGTAATCGAACAAAATTCGGATTCGGCAGGCATAGTAAAAATTCAGTATGTACTTGTTTAAACAAGTAAGTTTGGCATCTTCCTTTTTTTATTTTTTAGAGACAAACGTAATAGAAACGTAGTCATTGTAGGGTACCCTTCTAAAATAATGAGACGAGCCTCGCCGAATAAAAAGGCAAATTGCGGGGCCCTCAATAATTGGTCATAATAAATACTTAGAATTTGGGATGGACTGTTTAGTGAATTCCACTGCCTTCCCCAAAGATAATAACGCGTTAGACTTTTTAGGCGCGACTTAATTAAATTACATTCTTAAATTCGGGTGCGCATTTATGTGACCCAAATTCAAATCTCAACGGAGTCGAAATGTGTTAACAACTACGGGTGCATTGATTGTGACGTGGTTCGAGATGCATTTTCACGACGTTGCAATTCTATAAAAATAAATGATAATAATAAAAGCGGTTTAAACTTAATAAAAGCACGTAAGTCATAACATATATTTAAATCAGATATTTAGCCATTATAACAATTTAAGCGACCGTGCTAGAACCACGGGATTCGAGGGTGCCTAACACCTTCCCTCGGGTCAACAGAATTCCTTACTTAGAATTTCTTGGTTCGCAGACTTCATTTGGAAAAGTCGAATATTTTCCTCGATTTGGGATTCAAGATAAACCGGTGACTTGGGACACCAAAAGCCAAACCTTTCCCAAGTGGCGACTCTGAATTAAATAAATAATCCCATTTCGAATATTGTCACTTAAATTGGAAAAACTCCCTCGCGCATTTAACCCTTTGGGGAGGGCGCGCAAAAAGGAGGTGTGACAGCTCTGGCGACTCTGCTGGGGAATTGAACCCAGAACCTCCGGTTCAGGGTTCAAGAATTCGAGCTTAGAATAATTGTTATATTTGGCTTTATTATCTGATATTTATTACATGTTTTGACATAACGTGTTGCACTGTTTTTTTTTACTGCTTTGATATTATCTGAACTGTATATAAACTGTGCCGAACCCTTCTCTCTTCACCTCCGGGGAGAAGCTCGCTGGTCGAGGCTCCCTATTCTGTTAGTATCGATACCTGAAATAAGAAAGAGGACGGATAAGTTACAAAGCCGGACGACCTTTTGGTTCCCGGTAAGTTGCCCCTCCTCGACTCGAGTTGTCCGCTCGGGTACACAGTCTAGAACATCTACCCAGGTTATATACCTAGTATAACGAAACCTTTTGCCGGATCCCTAGTAGGAACGCTTATCTGCATCATGTTGCATTTGACATAGGGGACTCAACACAGGGGTTGGGTCCGTCTAGGACAGGCAACCTGGAATGAAAAGACCACCCTGCTGCATCCCGTTTGTTGTGCGCATCTATTTGCTTCGAATCTGCATGTTGACCGGTTTCCGAAAATTTCAAAAATAGCATAGTAGGGAGATAATTACTTATTCTTTTTTTTTTAAAAAAAAAAAAAAACCATGTCCGCGTAATATCAAAACCGGAATTTTCTAAAAAATATGAAAAAAGCTGATAAAAAAAAAGAGCTTGCCTTTCAGTTCGACTATTCATTTTAATCACTTTCAAAATCAAAAAAAATATAAATAAAATGTTTCATTTGTAGCACCTCTTTAAAAGATTTTCAAAATTTCAAAAAAAGAGGAAGTTTAAAATGTGTAAATATTTCCTTGGTCTCTTTTCAAAAATAAATAATAAAATGAAAAACAAAACATATAACAAAATTTCAAAAAAAAAGGGAGGTTTATTCTTCTTTTCTTTAAGGGATTTTATTTTTGTTTCCCCTATTTTGATCCGACCGAACTACGCCGGTTTGATTCTCGCACGGGGTGAGATACGTAGGCAACCCTCGGTGGGTCCAACCTCCCGTTTTTGCAAAAAAAAAAAAGAAAATCTAGATAATTTTAATTTTTGAGTCTAATAAAGTTTATCACCCTAAATAAATGTGCAGGATGAGCACGATACAAAATGAATCGTTTTCAATAATGACCAAGATCCCTTTTGAGTTGCGATTATGGTGGAACGACTTAGGCAAAGAGGGGCAAGGCAAAGTGAGGAAATATCTGAAAAATCTCCCGGATTTACTAGACATTCAGCCTCGGGGTGATATTATCAGATCATTGGTCACTTACTGGGATTCGGCGCACAATGTATTCCATTTTTCAGACTTCGAACTCACCCCGACGTTGGAGGAAATAGCGGGATACATTGGGGGTGATGAAGCTCCGTTAAGGTTCAAGTACTTGATTGCACCTAGGGCCGTCACGGTACACCGATTTTTGGATTTTCTGAAAATACCCCGAACATTTCACCATCCAGATCTTGCCAAAGGTTTCTGCAGTCTCCATCTCATGTATGCTAGATACGGTCATGAAGGCGGGTTCAATAAGCCGGATTTCAAACTATGTAGTAAAGGCAACCGACAAAAGTGGGACGAACACAGGCAATTAGCTTTCATGATGGCCTTTTTAGGTCTTATAGTGTTCCCAAGGAAGGACGGCAACATCGATCTAAAATAACTGGGGTTGTCAGTACTTTGCTCACTCAAGATAAGAGTACTCTAGCGCCTATGATTATGGTTGACATTTTTCGGGCTCTCACTGCTTGTCGAGCCAGGGGCGACTTTTTCGAAGGATGTAACCTACTGTTGCAAATATGGATGACCGATCACTTATGCCGCCGCTCTCCGCTCTTGGGTTACGGTTCGCCTGAGAAGACTTGCATTGGAGAATTCTACACTAGAGTCAAAGGTTTCAATCTACCTGAGGGCGTCACATCATGGACCTCATTTTTCCGAACTCTCACTGCTAGCCAAATCCAATGGACGCTCGGATGGTCGCCTGTTGAGGAAATCATATACATGCCAGCAACCAGGCCCCACTTTCTGTTGATGGGACTTAAAAGCATCCAACCCTACGCCCCATATCGGGTTCTGAGGCAACTGGGGAGGTATCAAGTGGTGCCGAAAGATGAAGATCTGAGTACCCAAGTGATTGAGATCAGTCCAGATGGTCGTTTCCCCGAAGAAGAAGTTCGCCAAATCTGGAGTGAGTGCCAACATCTGACGGCAAGAACTTGTGTGATGGATATAGCAAAAGGGGAAGTTGCCCCAGGGTATCACGCTTGGTTCAGAGGCGACCTGTCTTGCGAAAGACCAGCTAAGAGACCGCATCTCAAAGACTTTGTAGAATCATCCCAAGGGCAATGGAATTGGTTAGCAAAAGAAAAAGAGTATCGGGTAGAGATCGGTGATTTGAAGCTACAAATTGACAGTCTGAAGTTCAATAACAACATACAAATCGCGGCGGATCAAAGTGAAAAGAATAAATTGGTCCAAGAGAATGAAGAACTCAAGGCCCAAATCCAAAAATTGAGATTGTCTCTTGATGAACAGCCCAGAAGTCGATCAGACCAGTAGTTGATTAAGGATTTAAAATGAGAAGTCGCGGAGTGGCGAGATGGTTTAGAAGAATCGGGAAAGATTATGGCAAAACTCAAGGCACAGTGGGGAATAAGAATAGAGAAGCATCGCCGACATTTGAACCAATCGAAACGCGACCACGAGAAAACTGTTGCCAAAATGAAGAAAGAGATGGCTATACTTGAGATCAAAGCAGCTGATCAGGCCAAGAATTTCCAAATTGAGAGCAGATACTGGTATGACTCATTAGCCCAGATGAAGTTAGAAGTACGGCGACTGAAGAATCAGCATATGCAGGATGCTCAGGTATTCAAGATATGTAGTGATCAGATAAAACGCCTACTCGTAGAGAAGAAGCAAACCAGGGATAGGATCAAGGCCATTGCCCATGCCATCACCAGACGATGTCTACGATGTGAGAACATGACCAGCGTTACCTTCCTCTCGGCAGTGATGGGTTATGTCAAGCAGACTATGCATGAGCTGGAACAACTTGAGAGGGATCTCACGCCTAGGACCGCGGCGAGGCCGAACGATTCCCCGCGTACACCAATTTTCAAAACCATAATGCACTCATAAGTCAAGTCCGTATCTTAGCATCTTCTGCCTGTCTTTCCCATCAGGGTGATTTTTAGTCTATTTTGAGTCTAGGTTTATTTTCAAAGTTTTCTTTTTCTTTTGCAAAATGTAGTTTGTAATAGACCATTTCAACAATAAAGAGGTTGTTTCTTTTACGCTCATTTGTGTTTTTCGAACTACGTAATGATCTGATTCACGTAGGCATCGTGATACGTAGGCAATCCTCATCGGATCCGGTCACATTTCTTTTACTGCAAAATAAAGAAAAAAAATAATAATAATAAAGAGAAAAAGAAAAAGAAAAGAAAGAAAAAACTAATAAGAGGAAAAATGCCGGAATGACGCATGCTCTCGTAGCAAACATATAGTAATCCACTTAACTGTATAGGTGCATCATGCCCAACGTGAGATTAACTATCTATTATTTGCTGCAAATTAACCGTGCGTTTGTCGTTGAGTATCCATGGTTTTTGAAAAGACGGTTGGTTCGGTGAAAGTCTGGCCTCGCACTCATACTTCACGAGGTCAAGAAGAAGTGTTCAACTACCTGTTGTTAGGACCAGAAGCAGTACTCACACTTACTTCACCAGGTCAAAAGGAAGTGTGGAAATGTCTTCAGAAATTCCATTGCAAACAATCCCTGTTTCCGAGGAGAGCTCGATCTCAGCCGTCCTCACACCTGAATCCGCAACTGCGGAGGAAAATAGAATCCTACGGCTCCGCATGTTGGAAATGCTGGACGACTGGAATAATGGGAAAGAGCCGCCAAGTGTCGTCCCCGGATTCCCTGAATTATTCTCCAGGTCAAGTGGGACTTCTAATGTCCCCATAAATTATCCTGCTACCCCATTCGGGTACCCAGCCACCTCAGCCTTCTCTGCTGGATCGCCTTCTGAGCCTCATCCCCGAATGTCAGCCACCGATGCAAGCATGAACATCTTTACTGCATCACCTTGCCCGATTACGGCACAGCCTGCCACGTACAAACCAAACTTTGACTCATCCTCTTTTACATTCCAAGCACCATCATTCTCAATGGAACCAACTAGGTTCGCTACCAGCACTAATCCTCTACCGCCTCAGTGCGAGCTTGCACCCGGGCAGGATCAGAACCCCAGAATTGCAGAACAAAATGAGATTGCCAAGAGAATGAGAAGCCTTGAACAAAGTTTGAAGAATATGCAAGGATTGAGCGGACAGAAGAGCGTCTCTTACGCCGACCTATGCATGTTCCCTCACGTGCACCTGCCAGCGGGTTTCAAGACCCCAAAGTTCGAGAAATACGATGAGCACGGTGACCCCATTGCACATCTTAAGAAATACTGCAACCAATTGCGAGGAGCCGGCGGAAAAGAAGAACTGCTAATGGCATATTTTGGGGAAAGTCTAGTAGGGATAGCCTCGGAATGGTATATGGACCAGGAAATGTCTCGATGGCATATATGGGATGATCTCGCCAGAGATTTTGTGAAACAATTCCAGTATAACATCGACATTGCGCCAGACCGAAATTCTCTGTCGAATTTGAAGAAGAAACCTTCAGAAAGCTTCAGAGAATATGCTATTAAGTGGCGTGAACAGGCGTCAAGAGTGAAGCCTCCCATGGATGAAGTGGAAATGGTCACTACCTTTCTCCAGGCTCAAGAGTCTGACTATTTCCAAAACATGATGTCAGCCATGGGTAAGCCATTCGCGGAAGCGATCAAGATTGGAGAGATGGTGGAAAATGGTCTGAAAACAGGTAGGATTCTGAGTCAAGCAGCCATAAGGGCGACCTCCTAGGCCATCCAAAGCGGGTCCGGAGGAATGATAAGAGGGAAGAAGAATGGAAGAAACGACCATGGCAGCCTCGGAAGCAAGGGAGTATCGTCATCCCAGGCCCCGTTTTCCGAAAAGAACCCCACAACACTACTACCCCCACTCAAATTTGGCATATGCTCATCAACCTTATATGGTCATGAATGCCCACCCTTATGCCCATCCACCACAACAAGCCAACCGAGGCCCAGCTCCACCTCCCAGAAATCAGCCTCCTTACCGCAACCACTATAACCCACAACCCCCACAGAATAACTTTCGCCCTCAGGAGCCACCTCGAAGGCGGACTTTCACGCCCATTGGTGAACAATACTCTACTTTGTTCCCGAAGCTAGTCCAGTTGGGTTTCTTACAACCAATCCCTCAAACGAGGCAAAACCCAACGTCACCTTCTTACAAAGCTGGAGTCAGATGCGCCTATCATTCAGGGGCCGAGGGACACGATACAAATGACTGTTGGTCGTTGAAAAGAGTGGTCGAGAATTTGATAGAGCAAGAGAAAATAGTGCTAAGGGACGAAGAGATCCCGAATGTAACTAACAATCCATTACCTGCTCACAATAATGGGCCGCTGATCGGAATGATTTGTGAAGACAAAGAGTTCGACCCTGCTCTGAAAGCCATAATTTCCATTGTCGACACGGGGAAGAGGCCCGAAACAGACCAGAAACCGGAAAAGGGGGAGGAGGCCAAGGCTATAAAGAAAGAACCTGAAAAGAAGGTGGAGAAGAAAGTGGTACCGGAAGAGGATGGAGTTCTTTACATACCACGAGGTCGAGCTGAGAAGACGCAGAACTTCGCAATCAAAAAGAGAAAACCTATGTACGTGCCGAAAGGGGCCTATGTGGTCCGGGGAACGATTCAACCACCTCGGCTGAATGAGCCAGTGGTTATCGGACGCGTGCCACAAAAGCCAATGACCAACCCGTCCACAGTGCCGTGGAATTATCAAAAGACTTTGGTAATGTACAAAGGCAAAGAGGTCATGGGAGAACTTCCAGAAAATACTTTCATTGGAAGGTATTCAAATACCCAAGAACTGAACGACGCCACACAAAGGCGCTTCCCGCCAAAGAAGCCCGTAAGTGTTGAAGAAGCGGAAGTGTTCTTCCAACAAATGAAAATGCCGGATTACGAAGTGATAGATCAACTGCGCAAGTACCCCGAGCAAGTGTCCATGCTGTCATTGTTAATGAGGTCGACCGAGCATCAAAAGATCTTACTAAAGACCCTGAATGAAGCATATGTGCCAGTTGAAACCTCGGTAGAGCAATTAGAGCGGATGACAGAAAGATTCTTCGCCGTCAACCAAATCTCTTTCAGCAAGAACGATCTACCCCCGGAAGGAGAAACACACAACAAGGCTTTGCATCTAACAGTTAAATGCGAAGACTATTATGTCAAGCGGGTAATGTTGGATGGGGGCTCAGGTGTTGACATTTGCCCGCTCTCCACGCTACAAAGAATGGAAATTGGGACCGGAAGAATCCGACCCAACAATGTCTGCGTAAGGGCTTTCGACGGCATCAAGAGAGATACCATGGGGGAAATAGACCTGTTGTTGGTCATAGGACCAGTCAAGTTTGAAGTAACCTTTCAGGTGCTCGACATGGATACATCCTACAATTTCCTCCTCGGCAGACCTTGGATCCATGCGGCAGGAGCTGTGCCTTCCACTCTTCACCAGATGGTGAAGTTCGAGTACGAAGACCGAGAGATCGTGGTCCATGGGGAAGACGAGCATGCTATCTATCGGGACCCATCCATCCCATATCTTGAACCGAGAGAAGGGAGCGAACATACGGTCTATCAAGCTTTCGAGATTGTACTGGCAGAGCAGCACGAAGAGGGAATACCCTGCCCCCAGCCTTTCTTGTCTAACGCCTCGGTTATGGTGGCCAAAGAGATGATCCGGCACGGATTTAGGCCAGGGAAAGGGCTTGGACGAATCCTTCAGGGAATAACAGAACCCATTACCTTGCCAGTCACCAAGAAATCTTTTGGACTAGGCTTCAAACCTACTCCAGCAGACGAAGAGTGGGCAAAGAAAAGGAAAAATGAGGGTTGGAAGTTACCTCGACCATTGCCGGATTTATATGCAACTTTCATCAGGCCAAGGTGCGCTGAAGAAGAAGATGATGAGGTCTTCACAGCTGAGGAAATCGAGGAGATATGTGGGGCAATGAGAGAGATGCTCTACGAGGTCCACATGGTTCAACCAGGTGAAGGCACAAGCATTGCTGAGATGATGTACGTAGGGCCGAACGCCAAACTTCAAAACTGGGAGGCCACGCCATTCCCGACCAGACGGAAGTCCGGGTAGACCTGTCCTGCCACCTTTCCTGTGTCGCAAGTTATCTCCAGGACATAACTTGAACGTTTTCTTCCTTTCATTTGTTATTTTGAATTCCTAAGTTGTGAACAGTGTTGTTTTCCAACTTCCCAAAGAAAAATAAAAAAAAATCATCATCGTTGTTTTTCCCATTTTTTCTTTTGTTCTGATTTTTGTTATTTTTCCTTTTATCTTTCCTTTCAGTTATAATAATGCGGCTTTAAATATGACATGATCGCGGACTTCACGCCCAGATCACAACGAGCTATTTAATTGTGAATTAATGAACTCAGAACCAGAATATGACGAAGAAGATGCTTTTAGGGAAATAAATCGAGAGTTGGAACATTTCGAGAATAAACCTAAGCCAAATCTGAATGACACTGAACCGGTAAATTTAGGAACCCCGGAAGAAATCCGGGAGACCAAGATAAGCATTCACACGGACAAGAAAACGCGAGAGGCGATAATTCAACTTCTTTTTGAATTTAAAGACGTGTTTGCTTGGTCATATGATGACATGCCGGGACTAGGTGTTGATCTAGTGGTTCATAAATTGCCGATTCATCCTGATTGTCCTCCAGTTCAACAAAAGCAACGAAAGTTCAAAACTGAGGTCAGTGACAAGATTAAAGAGGAGATCACCAAACAACTGAAAACGGGAGTGATTCGGGTAGTCCAATATACAACATGGTTGGCGAATGTGGTTCCAGTACCAAAAAAGGACGGGAAAACTCGGGTATGTGTAGATTACCGAGATCTGAACAGAGCAAGTCCTAAAGATAATTTTCCGCTGCCCAACATCCACATCCTCGTTGATAATTGTGCCAAACACGAGATACAGTCTTTTGTAGATTGTTATGCTGGGTATCATCAGGTATTGATGGATGAAGAGGACGCCGAGAAAACTGCCTTCACCACGCCTTGGGGCACCTACTGTTACCGGGTCATGCCATTTGGTTTGAAGAATGCTGGGGCTACTTACATGAGGGCCATGACTGCCATTTTTCATGACATGATGCATCAGGAAATAGAGGTGTACGTGGACGACGTGATAGTCAAGTCCAGGACGCAGGATAATCACATCCAAGACTTGAGGAAATTCTTCGAGAGATTAAGGAAGTATGACTTGAAGCTGAACCCGGCCAAATGTGCTTTCGGAGTTCCGTCAGGCAAACTTTTGGGCTTCATTGTAAGCAGGAGAGGTATCGAGCTAGATCCAACTAAGATAAAATCCATCAGAGATCTGCCTCCCCCGAGAACAAAGAAAGACGTGATGAGTCTGTTGGGCAGGTTGAACTACATCAGTCGGTTTATTGCCCAGCTGACAAGCACGTGTGAGCCCATATTCAAGCTGTTAAGGAAAGATGCGGCGATTAAATGGACAACTGAGTGTCAAGAAGCCTTTGATAAAGTCAAAGAATACCTTTCGAATCCCCCAGTCTTGGTCCCTCCAGAACCAGGGGAGGCCACTTTTCTTGTATCTGACAGTCTTGGAGAACTCTTTCGGTTGCGTCCTCGGGCAACACGACGTAACCGGAAAGAAGGAGCAAGCAATCTACTACTTGAGCAAGAAATTCACCGGCTACGAGGCCAAATACACTCTGCTGGAAAGGACATGCTGCGCTCTCACATGGGTTGCTCAAAAGCTGAGACATTATCTCCAAGCCCACACTACATTCCTCATAAGCAGGTTGGATCCTTTGAAGTATATATTTCAGAAACCAATGCCTACTGGGAGACTGGCTAAATGGCAAATCTTGCTTACGGAATTCGACATAGTTTATGTCACTCGCACGGCAATGAAAGCCCAGGCGTTAGCAGATCATTTGGCCGAAAATCCGGTCGATGAGGAATACCAGCCATTGGATACCTACTTTCCAGATGAAGAAGTAAACACCGTAGAAGTGGTCTCGGAGGAAGCTCATGTTTGGAAGATGTTCTTTGATGGAGCCGTGAACGCCAAGGGTGTAGGGATTGGGGCAATTTTGATCTCGCCTTCTGGTCAGCATTATCCCGCCACAGCTAGACTTCGTTTCTTTTGCACAAATAATACAGCTGAGTATGAAGCCTGCATCATGGGCATGCATATGGCAATCGATCAGGATGTCGAAGACTTACTGATTATGGGAGATTCTGACCTGATTATCCGGCAAGCTCAAGGCGAATGGGAAACTCGGGATGTCAAACTTATCCCTTACCGACAGCATGTGGAGGACCTCAGCAAGCGCTTTACATCAATAGAGTTCAGGTATATCCCGAGGTGTCACAATGAACTGGCAGATGCACTTGCTACTTTGGCTTCAATGCTACCCTACCCGGGCAACGCCCACGTCGATCCTTTGGAAATCCAAATCAAGGAAAGACACGGTTACTGCAATGTAATCGAGGCGGGATCAAATACGCAGCCTTGGTACCATGACATCAAGAGGTTCCTGAAGACACAAGAATACCCCGAGCACGCTACTGGAGATCAAAAGAGGACCATTAGGCGACATGCAAGTGGTTTCTTTCTGAGCGGTGAATTGTTGTATAAGAGGACCCCGGACCTCAATCTTCTAAGATGTGTCGATATCGAGGAGGCAAGAAAGATCATGCACGAAGTACACGCAGGTGTGTGCGGACCTCACATGAACGGGTATGTCTTAGCAAAGAAAATCCTTCGAGCAGGTTATTACTGGATGACCATGGAAAAGGATTGCTTTAGCTTCGTTCGGAAGTGTCATCAGTGTCAGGTGCACGGTGATTTGATTCATGCACCTCCCACGGAGCTGCATCCCATGTCTGCACCTTGGCCATTTGTCGCCTGGGGCATGGACGTCATTGGACCAATCGAACCAAAGGCTTCGAATGGACACAGGTTTATACTGGTTGCCATCGATTACTTCACAAAATGGGTAGAGGCTGTCACTCTCAAGTCGGTCACTAAAAAAGCTGTAGTGGATTTTGTACACTCAAATCTTATCTGTCGTTTCGGTATTCCTGCGACTATCATTACAGATAACGCAGCAAACTTGAACAGTCACTTGATGGGAGATGTATGCGAGCAATTCAAGATAACGCATAGGAATTCTACTCCTTATCGGCCGAAAGCCAATGGTGCTGTGGAAGCGGCGAACAAAAACATCAAGAAGATTTTGAGGAAAACGATCCAAAGTTCCCGACAGTGGCATGAGCAGTTACCATTTGCATTGTTGGGGTATCGCACTACGGTACGCACATCAGTAGGAGCGACTCCTTATCTTTTGGTTTATGGGACCGAGGCTGTAATACCGGCAGAGGTAGAAATTCCTTCGCTTCGAACCATTGTCGAAGCAGAAATCGAAGACAGCGAGTGGGTCAAGACTCGGTTAGAGCAATTGATTTTGATTGATGAAAAGCGAATGACCGCGGTTTGTCACGGACAGTTGTACCAACGAAGAATGGCCAGTGCTTACAACAAGAAAGTCCGACCCAGAAATTTCGAAGTAGGTCAGCTGGTACTGAGGCGTATTCTGCCGCATCATGAGGAAGCAAAAGGGAAGTTTGCTCCAAATTGGAAAGGCCCATACATCATAAGGAAGATATTGCCGAGAGGAGCATTGTATTTAGGTGATATCGAAGGAAATGACCCCGACACAGCAGTAAATGCGGATGCAGTCAAGAGATACTACGTCTGAATTATACTCCAGTAGTCTTGACGCATTCGAAATGACGAAGGTTTTATTCCCCACTACTCCCCAAACACTACCCAATTCTCTCTACAAACCTTTGAGCCGCTTACAAAAAAAAAACAACAAAACAAAAGAAAACAAAACAAAACATTGATAGAGGCCTGAACTACGTTTGACTTGATTCCGAAAGGATACATAGGCAGCCTCTCCCTGAGGTTCAGTCACACCAACAATAAAACCCCATTCGCCCTGAAATTGAAACCGGGGCACGTCGAGCAGTTTAGAAGTTAGTATCATCTACCTCTCTTTACCAAGCACAAGCTTTCAAATCAATTACCAAAGATAGTGGGAAGCCAATAAGCGTCACAAATGGAGACCGACACACTCTGAATTGAGAGAGATAAAATGAGAGAGTCTCGTCGGTGAAAACCTTCGGGCACCGCGAGGCAACGGGAGTAGAGAAACCAAAATGAGAGAGCTTGTTTAGTTAAAAACTCACAAAGAGTGCTATCAAGCGATGACAGGAAGAGAAATGAGAGAGGTCAGCCAGCGAAAACCCGCAAAGGGCGCTGTTGGCCGAAAAGAATGACTCCACCCCAAGGAGGTCTCGGCAAAGCTCCACCGGTTTGGAATCACAGATCCGTTCTGGTTCAGGGAAACGCAAGTTCATGGAAGGTCAGGCGTCCAGTCCAAAGAGCATGTCATGTCATTTAAAGCCAGCGTTATCTTCCTCAGATAAGTCTTTCTCGTCCCAAAAGGGACACTCCCTTCCTGAAATTTGTTTTCTCCTTTCTTTGTTTCTCTTCGAATCCCTTTTATGTTTTAACCCCAAGTTCAGGATACACCGGAAAGGGCAGGTGGCAGGTTTGTTTTCACGGAATTCCGTTTCATGAAGGAAAACGCCTCGTTTCGTTGGTACATTTGTCCAAACTTGATGAATCATGATGTTTGATGGCATTCGAAGTAAAGAGGAAAAAGAGAAATTCCCCCAGCAAGTCCGTCTTCGGACGAATCTTCACAGAGTCTCCCCTTGTACAATCCCCCACAGAGTCTCCCCAATATATATATATAAAAAAAAATCCCCGTTGGAATTTCCCCAGCACATCCCCAGCGAGTTCCTTTGAAAAACATTCCCCAACAAGCTTACCCCAACAAATCCTAGAAAGCCTGCTGCGAAACAATTACCCAGCATGCCCCATTGTACAAAGATCCACACAAAGAATACACTTTGTAAATATTCCCCCATAGGACTTCCTTTTGTACAAATCCCCACAGAATACCTCCAATAAAATCCCCGTTGAGAACCTCCAAGCAAAACGTGACACAAAAAAAAGAGAGAAAAGAAAAAGAGACTTACGAGGCAAATCATCACAGAATCTGGAAATACAAGCCTGAGCGGTCTAAAAGGTTCCGGCATATGAATCAAATCAATGGCGGGACTTCGCAACAGAAATGAAGACGCAACAAAGCAATCGGGAACGATCAAGGTCACCAAACCGACCGCCATTTCCGAACTAACAATTGTTCTTTGTCTGAAAAGTTGAAACAGGTGTAATCCAAGACAACCGTGCAAGAAGCAGGTGTTGCCCAAAGGAGAAGGTACATGGGTACAAGAAATATTTTGGCAATAAGGAATTCACTCGAAAGGTAAGTTTCCACGAAACTCCCTTTTGTCTTTTACTAAAACAAGAAAATTCAAAAATAAGAGATCAGTTATTTGTTCTGAGCTTTTCCATGCAATCAGCATTAGGGTTTTAAACCCAAAACTGAATTTTTCCTTTAGTCAGCATTAGGGTTTTAAACCCTAAACTGAACTTTTTTCCATTCAGCCAGCATTAGGGTTTTAAACCCTAAACTGAGCTTTTTCATGCAATCAGCATTAGGGTTTTAAACCCTAAACTGAATTTTTTCCTTTAGTCAGCATTAGGGTTTTAAACCCTAAACTGAATTTTTTCCATTCAGCCAGCATTAGGGTTTTAAACCCTAAACTGAGCTTTTCCGTGCAGTCAGCATTAGGGTTTTAAACCCTAAACTGAACTTTTTCCTTTAGTCAGCATTAGGGTTTTAAACCCTAAACTGAGCTTTTCCATGCAATCAGCATTAGGGTTTTAAACCCTAAACTGAAATTTTCCTTTAGTCAGCATTAGGGTTTTAAACCCTAAACTGAACTTTTTTCCATTCAGCCAGCATTAGGGTTTTAAACCCTAAATTGAGCTTTTCCGTGCAATCAGCATTACGGTTTTAAACCCTAAACTGAGCTTTTCCATGCAATCAGCATTAGGGTTTTAAACCCTAAACTGAATTTTTCCTTTAGTCAGCATTAGGGTTTTAAACCCTAAACTGAACTTTTTTCCCTTTCAGCCAGCATTAGGGTTTTAAACCCTAAACTGAGCTTTTCCATGCAGTCAACATTATGGTTTTAAACCCTAAACTGAATTTGTCCTTTAGTCAGCATTAGGGTTTTAAACCCTAAACTGAACTTTTTTCCCTATCAGCCAGCATTAGGGTTTTAAACCCTAAACTGAACTCTTTCCTTTCAGCCAGCATTAGGGTTTTAAACCCTAAACTGAGCTTTTCCATGCAATTAACTTTAGGGTTTTAAACCCTAAACTGAATTTTTCCTTTAGTCAGCATTAGGGTTTTAAACCCTAAACTGACCTTTTTTCTTTAAACAGCATTAGGGTTTTAAACCCTAAACTGAACTTTTTTCCCTTCAGCCAGCATTAGGGTTTTAAACCCTAAACTGAGCTTTTCCATGCAATCAGCATTAGGGTTTTAAACCCTAAACTGAATTTTTCCTTTAGTCAGCATTAGGGTTTTAAACCCTAAACTGAACTTTTTTCCCTTTCAGCCAGCATTAGGGTTTTAAATCCTAAACTGAGCTTTTCCATGCAGTCAGCATTAGGATTTTAAACCCTAAACTGAATTTGTCCTTTAGTCAGCATTAGGGTTTTAAACCCTAAACTGAACTTTTTTCCCTTTCAGCCAGCATTAGGGTTTTAAACCCTAAACTGAGCTTTCCCATGCAGTCAGCATTAGGGTTTTAAACCCTAAACTGAATTTGTCCTTTAGTCAGCATTAGGGTTTTAAACCCTAAACTGAACTTTTTTCCCTTTCAGCCAGCATTTGGGTTTTAAACCCTAAACTGAACTCTTTCCTTTCAGCCAGCATTGGGGTTTTAAACCCTAAACTGAGCTTTTTCCATGCAATTAGCATTAGGGTTTTAAACCCTAAACTGAATTTTTCCTTTAGTCAGCATTAGGGTTTTAAACCCTAAACTGACCTTTTTTCTTTAAACAGCATTAGGGTTTTAAACCCTAAGCTGAACTCTTTCCCTTCAGCCAGCATTAGGGTTTTAAACCCTAAACTGAGCTTTTCCATGCAATCAGCATTAGGGTTTTAAACCCTAAACTGAATTTTTCCTTTAGTCAGCATTAGGGTTTTTAACCCTAAACTGAACTTTTTTCCCTTTCAGCCAACATTAGGGTTTTAAACCCTAAACTGAGCTTTTCCATGCAGTCAGCATTAGGGTTTTAAACCCTAAACTGAATTTGTCCTTTAGTCAGCATTAGGGTTTTAAACCCTAAACTGAACTTTTTTCCCTTTCAGCCAACATTAGGGTTTTAAACCCTAAACTGAGCTTTTCCATGCAGTCAGCATTAGGGTTTTAAACCCTAAACTGAATTTGTCCTTTAGTCAGCATTATGGTTTTAAACCCTAAACTGAAATTTTTTCCCTTTCAGCCAGCATTATGGTTTTAAACCCTAAACTGAACTCTTTCCTTTCAGCCAGCATTAGGGTTTTAAACCCTAAACTGAGCTTTTCCATGCAATTAGTATTAGGGTTTTAAACCCTAAACTGAATTTTTCCTTTAGTCAGCATTAGGGTTTTAAACCCTAAACTGAACTTTTTTCCCTTACAGCCAGCATTAGGGTTTTAAACCCTAAACTGAACTCTTTCCTTTCAGCCAGCATTAGGGTTTTAAACCCTAAACTGAGCTTTTCCATGCAATTAGCATTAGGGTTTTAAACCCTAAACTGAATTTTTCCTTTAGTCAGCATTAGGGTTTTAAACCCTAAACTGAACTTTTTTCCATTCAGCCAGCATTAGGGTTTTAAACCCTAAACTGAGCTTTTCCATGCAGCCAGCATTAGGGTTTTAAACCCTAAACTGAGCTTTCCATGCAATCAGCATTAGGGTTTTAAACCCTAAACTGAATTTTTCCTTTAGTCAGCATTAGGGTTTTAAACCCTAAACTGAACTTTTCCTTTAGTCAGCATTAGGGTTTTAAACCCTAAACTGAACGTTTTTCCCTTTCAAGCCAGCATTAGTGTTTTAAACCCTAAACTGAGCTTTTCCATGCAGTCAGCATTAGGGTTTTAAACCCTAAACTGAATTTGTCCTTTAGTCAGCATTAGGGTTTTAAACCCTAAACTGAACTTTTTCTCTTAATCAGCATTAGGGTTTTAAACCCTAAACTGAACTTTCCCCCAGTTGGTCAATATTAGAGTTTCAACTCTAAAACCAAACTTCTCCCCAGCTAGTCGGTTTAGGGCCTCAACCCTGAACTGAGCATGCATATCCTCTTTCATCAATCTTATGAACTTCTTGGCGAATAATTCACAAAATTTTCCTAGTGAAACTGGGGCAGAAAATTTCGTTCGTTCGTTTGTTTTCTCCCGCAGGTCTAACCTCGAGCCACACGGATCAAACGACCCACGAAGTGAGCCTCAAAAAAAAAAAAGACAAAAAGAAGATGTCCCGAGATATCGGAGTTAAATGGAATGCGGATCGACTCCAACATTGGATTAAGATTCAAAACTCTGCCAGGCACACCTCACTCAGCATCCCAGAGAATAAGCAAGCACCTACAACTCACAAGCATCAAGATTCGGATCGAAGTCTCCAAGCAAAATCAGCTAAGACCCATGATCAAGTCGCAAAAGAATCATAGATAGGGATTTTGTAACTAGCAGTTGACATGCATATAAGTATTTAAGTTCAGTTTCAATTTCTCTTTGGTTGTAATAAGGCGGTCAGTAAAGCAGTGGTGACTACAACAACAGCAGTAACAGCAAGCATTGCAGTCCCATGGTAGTCCCAGCTACCGAAACTTCCCGAACTACATTGACTTGATTCCTGTTTAGCCCGGGATATGTAGGAAATCTTTGAAGCAAGATTCGGTCAAAACTTTCAAAACATGCTTCACACGGAGTAGTCCATAGGCAAAAATCGCTTATATCCGCTCACTTTATCTTTGCACGAAAACTCTTCGTGTTTCCGAACAAAGAGGGGCAGCTGTGAGCACATGATTTTTGTTTCGCGCGACAATCACTCCAAAAGAAATAAAAATAATAACAAATGGTCCTGCTGTACAATTTTTGGATTTTTACATGGCACTTTGTTAATTATTTATGATTTTTGCCCATTTTATTTTATTAAAACAAAATACAAAAAATGTATGTGTCATGCGTAATTTGAACCGTAATCCGGTCGTTAAATAGAAAATCATAAATAGGCATCTTTGTCCGTGATTTTTGTTTTGTTTGATTTTACCTGTTTTAAATATTTTAATATGTGTGTAAATAATTGTATTAAGTGTTTATTTAATTTTTAATTTGATTTACTTAGGTTTTGTTTTAAAATAAAAAAAAATATAATAAAAGAGAGTGCAAAATTGGGTTTGGAAATCAGTTTGGGCTGATTTTTCATTTTAATTTAGGGCCCAAACGAACAACCCAACCCAAATTACCCGGTCCAGTCCAGTTCAGCCCCTAGCCATCCAAACGACACCGTTTAATCCAGTATGATCTGAGCCGTTGATCTTTGAAAGATCAACGGCCAAGATCTCTCACCCCGAACCCACTAATAGACCCGACCCGTCTCAACCGGACCGACCTCAACCCTTTACCCTTGAAATGACGCTGTTCCCTGTTAGTCGAAGGATCCTGGCCCTTCATCATGTCTCATCCAACGGCCAGGATCCACCTATCCACTAACTATATAAACCTACAACCATACCCTGCCCCCTATCCAATACCCAGCCTTCGTCTTCACCAGACCCTTCCCCTTCAAACCCTAGCCGCCCCCATCTCCCTTCACCAGAAACCCGGCGGCATGAACGCCGGTGACCTTCACCTTAACACCCTAGGACCACCTTGACACCCTGAACATGGATCCACCAACCGTTCAGCTCGAATCCCATCCCACCTTCTCGAATCTTCATTTGAAGATTCGAGTCAAAACTCGATCTACACCGATCTGCCCTAAATTCATACCAGACACTCCCCAGACCCCTCTCGTGACCAAACCATGCTTGGTTTGGTCCGAATCTGACCAGGGAAGCATGAATCCCGGATCTAATTTTTGGAACCTTAGGGTTCCTCGTCACTGGTCCGTATCTTGTTCAAGCCGAAGAGATTAAGGTCTAATGGACCTTAATCGAAGTGTTTCTCATCTGAGAAACACTTCGATTAAAGTCCTTTCAGCCTTAAGAAAGGTCTGTTTGAATCCAAGCTAAGGCTTTTGATTTTTCGGATTTAAGGTGAGTTTTGTTTTCCTTTTTTATTTTTAGTCCATGTGTTGTTTAAGGGGCTGTTCATGTTTTGTGAAATTTGTGTTTTGAGTTTTACTGACTGTGTCCTGTCCACCTTGCCTGAACCTTTGTTGTTTGATTGAGTTCTTCTTCTACTTGTTCTGATAATGTGTATGTATGTATTTGTTGTGCAATTAGTTGAATTTCAAATTTGAACTAATTAACTGATTCCTCGAGTACAATTCTGCTTAGTCAGTACAATTCAAATCATGCGTTCGATACTGTTAAATGTCTGATTTTGGCTACGATTGTACATGTTAGGATTAATATAGTCGAGTCGACATGTGTCGTCAATTAGTTTCAGCCGCCTGAACAATAACAAATCGATTTACTTTTGATAAGCATGGCCTGAATTATTTAGGAACTGAGTTTAGTGCTTATAATTGTTAATTTGAATCAGAAATGTAAAAATCAATGTTCTGTTTAGTCACAGTTCTGAAATTGGAGGGCATGTGCACTTGTGCACAACATGTGCATTTTGTGCACAGCCTGTGCCCTGCCTAAGTGCTTTTTGAATTAAATAGTTTGACAGCATATGCTGTCAGACTACATCCTGCTGCCCATATTCTGCTTTAAGTTTCAGAAATAATAAACATTACTAAAAAGTTAAGCCTGCCAAGGGAATGTCATGGGGTTGTGCTCTTATTTAAATAGTGAGTGGAAACTGAAAAGGAGGAGCACATGAGAGGGTGTTCTGATGGTCTAAACAGGCTGTTAAAGGGTTGATTTGAAGCTGATAAAAGGGGAACAGATTTTGATATACAGGGACAGATACAAGGGAGAAATGATAGAAAAATCAGGAACTGTTTTCTTCACATTGTTGTCTGGATTTCATTTGTTCTTCTACTTGTTCAATCGATTCTGATCCTTCCAAGTTTAAACTGAGCTCACTGGTTGTAGTTTGCATTGGTTTATTTCCTGAAGTTTGGTCTATCTGGGGTTTCTATTTCCACTGCCTTGTTTGTTACCTGCTGTTACTGCTGCTGTTTGGTGTTGCTCCTATTGTTACTCTGCTGACTTCTATTCTTCTTCAACTGTAAACACTTCCAGGTACACACTTCTGAAATTACTTGTTGTTGAAAGCTTGACGCTTTGAAGCAGAAATAAAAGAAATGAATGTTGATTCCTTCACAATACCTATGTTCAAAACATGGCCATAGGTTGAATGGTAGTCGGCCTGCATTTGTTTAAGTTCGTTCCAACAGCAATTGCTCTGTATAAATTAACATACATTCTGTTTGAGATGAAATATTAGATAGCATTGTTTATTAGATCAGGTGTGTTTTAATGTATATAATCATTGGGGTCTTGATTTAGTTATGACAGTATAACATAGAATCATTGGCAAGCATCTGCATGTATTTTGTCTAGACCACTGAATTGTCCAAATCTGTTGTATTTGGTCCGGGACAAATGTACCCCAAACAAACTCTCATGCGGTCACATTAAGAGTTTGGCCATGTACGCCAACTCTCTTGTCAGATTACTTGATCCGATATAGGTTCGATATTGGGCTTCGGTATAGATTCACTGTTTCGAAATAATGCGATGACGTTTTGAGGAAAACTAGCAGGCGTTTTTAGTTCAATAAGTAGTAGTTTTCCTAATAAACAGCCAATTTCATTTATCAAGTCCAAATAGGCTAGTTTTAAAAATCAAACTTGGAGGTCGTCAACATGAGTTCAGTATATGTTATTAGTTTGCTTGCAATCTCACTTAGCAAATTAACAAGCGTATTCACTCGATGAAGACAAGGTATGAGGTAACTCTCACCTCATAAACAATCAATCAGGTAATCGAACAAAATTCGGATTCGGCAGACATAGTAAAAATTCAGTATGTACTTGTTTAAACAAGTAAGTTTGGCATCTTCCTTTTTTTTATTTTTTAGAGACAAACGTAATAGAAATGTAGTCACTTTAGGATATCCTTCCAAAAAATGAGATGAGCCTCGCCAAATAAAAAATGCGAATTGCGGGACCCTCAATAATTAACCATAAAATACTTAGAATTCGGAACATGCCGTTTAGCGAATTTTACGGCCTTCCCTAAAGATAATAATACGTTAGACTCTTTAGGCACGGTTTAATTAAATTACATTCTTAAATTCGGGTGTGCATTGATGTGACCCAAATCCAAATCTTAACGAAGTCAAAATGTATTGACGATCACGGACGCATTGATTGTGATGTGGTTCGAGATGCATTTTCACGACGTTGCAATTCTATAAAAATAAATGATAACGATAAAAGCGGTTTAAACTTAATAAAAGCACGTAAGTCATAACATATATTGAAATCAGATATTTAGCCATTATAACAATTTAAGCGACCGTGCTAGAACCACGGGATTTGAGGGTGCCTAACACCTTCCCTCGGGTCAACAGAATTCCTTACTTAGAATTTCTGGTTCGCAGACTTCATTTGGAAAAGTCGAATATTTTCCTCGATTTGGGATTCAAGATAAACCGGTGACTTGGGACACCAAAAGCCAAACCTTTCCCAAGTGGCGACTCTGAATTAAATAAATAATCCCATTTCGAATATTGTCACTTAAATTGGAAAAACTCCCTCGCGCATTTAACCCTTTGGGGCGGGCGCGCAAAAAGGAGGTGTGACAATGCCGATATTACGAGTGATAATGCACGAAAGGTGATGTCGTGCCATGATTTGAGAGTTGATGCACGAAAGGGTGATTCCGTGCCGATATTATGAGGAATAATGCACGAAGGGTGATGCCGTGCCGTTTTGTTGTTTCATATGGTGAGGATGAGAGTAAAAGCACGAAGGGTGATGTCATGCACGTGTTACCATTTCATTATTTTTGTTGCTTTAGATATGATGTTCATTAGGCTCCTTTTATTGATGTTTCCTTATTGGCTTATTGTTAGAATCGGACATTCCCCGTAGCATGTCCCTTTCCCAACTTATTCTGTTGATTCTTGTTACTATGATTCTGTTTGTACATGATTTAACTGCACATGTATATATCATTGTCGTGTCCTAGCCTCGTCACTACTTCGCCGAGGTTAGGCTCGACACTTACTCAGTACATGGGGTCGGTTGTACTGATACTACACTCTGCACTCTTTTATGTAGATTTCAGTACCGAACCCGGTGAGTAGCTGAGGTAGCTGCCTTCAGTCCAGGGAGACCAAGGTAGATCTGCTGGTGTCCGTAGAGCCTAAAGTCCCCCTTCTCTGTTTTAGCTTTCTGCTATCTCTTTTCATTTAGAGAACAGTTATCTTTTTCTTTTCAGACCAGTATTTGTATTAATTCGTAGATGTTCATGAATTTGTGACACTAGATTCGTGGGTAGGCATGTATGGGTTTATTTGAATTTGTTATAACTCTCCTGCGCTTTTTCGTTTGTTTAGCTATTGTTATTGTTTATATCTGTTTGGATTGAATGGCAAAAGGTTAAAACCTTAATAGTTGGCTTGCCTAGTTTTCACGAGTAGGTGCCATCACGACTCCCGAGGGTGGGAAATTTAGGTCGTGACAAGTTGGTATCAGAGCGAGTGTTGCTTCGGGTGTCGCCCATGAAGAGCGTGATGAGATTTGGGAAGAAGGGCATCAGTCAACCTTTTCTTGAAATTTTGGATTATTGTTTTGTTGGTCGATTTAGCTTGCCCATTCCCACTAGGATGATAAGGTGTTGATAAGATCCTTTTGATCTTATGGTCTTCGAGAAATTTGGTCACCTTGCTGCCGATAAACTATTTTCCGTTGTCACATACAATTTCGGATGGTATTCCGAATCGACATATGATGTGGTCCCAAATGATGTCGATGAATTCTTTCTCCCTGATCTTCTGGTAGGCCTGTGCTTCAACCCACATAGAGAAATAGTTAGTCATAAGTAAAAAAAATTGAGTCTTACCTGGTTCCGATAAAAGAGGGTCGACAATGTCATCCCTTACTTCATGAACGACCATGGCGATAAAACCGAATGCAATAGCTCCCTGGGTTGATGAATCATCGGGGCATGTCTTTGACATTTATCATATTTTTGTACAAACGCTTTTGCATCTTTTTCAATATGAACCAGTAATAGCCAGCTCGATTAACTTTTAAACTAGTGATTCAGCGCCTGAGTGATTACTGCATGTCCCTTCGTGGACTTCCCTCAAAATGTACTCGGTATCTCCAGTCCCAGACATATTGCTAATGCACTGTCGAACATCCTCCTGAGTAAGGTTCCATCTTCAGATAAGGTAAATCGGGCTGCCTTTGTGTGTAGGGACCTCGGTTCCTTTGGATCTGAGGGAAGTTTCACGGTTTTCAAATATTCTACGTACTTATTTATCCAATCCCAAGTTAAGCATGTGGAGTTTATTTCGGCGTGACCTTCTTCTACTACCGACCTCAAAAGTTGTACGACCGCCCCCGAGTTGAGCTCGTTATCTTCAACAGATGACCCTAAGTTTATGAGGGCATCGACTTTGCTATTTTGATCTCGGAGTACATGCTACAAAGTCTACTCTTTGAAATGATACAATGTTACCTGTAACTTGTCCACATACCTTTGCATTCGTTCATCCCTGACCTCAAACGTTCCGTTTACTTGGTTTACCACTAGGAAGGAGTCAAACTTAGCCTTGATCACCTCCGCTCCTAAACCTTTGGCTAGTTTGAGACCTGAAATCATGGCGTCATACTCGGCTTCGTTGTTAGTTAATTTTATAGTTTTATATATTGTCTAACTATATTACCTATGGGAGGCTTCAGTACTATGCCAACTCTGGACCCTTTTACGTTCTAGGAATCATCCGTAAAAAGGGTCCAGATTCTCGAAGATGTTTCCGAGTTTACCAACAACTCCTTTTCAACTTCGAGTATTAGGGCTGGTGTAATGTCGGCTACAAAGTCTGCCAAAATTTACGATTTAATGGCCATTCGGGGTTGATATTCGATATCATACCCGCTGATTTCGACGACCCATTTGGCCAATCTTCCCGAGAGTTCATGTTAATGCATTGTAAAGGGTAAGTTGTCACAACACATATAGGATGACACTGAAAATATAGTTGCAGTTTCTCGGAAGCACTTAACAAGGCGAGTGCTAATTTTTCTATGTGAGGGTATCTAGTTTCCACCTCACCTAAGGTCCTACTGACATAATAAATCGAAAATTGCGTACCTTGTTCTTCTCGGACTAGGAATCCACTTACCGCTACTTCTGATACCTCTAGGTATAAGTATAGTCGTTTGTCCGCCTTCGGCGTATGAAGAAATGGTGGGCTTGATAAGTATCGCTTAAGTTTCTCTAAAGCCCGTTGACATTCTGGGGTCCATGTGAAGTTGTTCTTCTTTTTCAACAATTAAAAGAATCGATGACTTCTATCAGAAAACCTCGAGATAAATCGACCCAAGGCTGCAATACGCCCAGTTAGCCTTTGTACATCCTTCACATTATCCACTACTATGATATTCTCGATAGCTTTGATCTTTTCGGGGTTGATCTTGATTCATTGATTGGACACTGTCACACCTCCTTTTTACCTACACCCCGCATAGGGGCGTAAAGGGAGTTTTTCCAATTAAAGGACAATCGAAACGGGATTTATTATTTAATTTAGAGTCGCCACTTGGGAGATTTATGGTGTCCCAAGTCACCGGTTGAATCCCGAATTGAGGAAAAGATTGACTCTGTATTACAGTCCGCGAACCAGAAATCCGAGTAAGGAATTCTGTTAACCCGGGAGAAGGTGTTAGGCATTCCCGAGTTCCGTGGTTCTAGCACGGTCGCTCAACTGTCATATTCAGCTTATTTTATCTGGTTTTAATACATGTTGAACCTATGTGCAAATTTTAACTGTTTACCGCTTTTATTATTATTATTTTTAACGAGAATTGCAACATCGTGAAAATACACCTCGAATCACGTCACATCAATGCACCCGTGGTTATTGACACATTTCAACTCTGTTGAGATTTAGATTTGGGTCACATAAATGTGCACCCGAGTTTAAGAAAGGTAATGTTATTAAGATACGCGCCTAAAGAGACTAACACATTGTTATTTTGGTCGAGGCCGTGAAATTCGCTAAACGGCCCGTCCCGAAATCTAAGTATTTAGTATATACATTTAACGAGGGCCCCGCCATTTATGTGTTTATTCAGCGAGGCTCATTTCATTTTACTATCTTTGAAGGGCAAACCTAAAGTAATCTATAGTGTTCTACTTAGTTCGTTTCTAAAATAAAAGGAGGAGTCCTAGTTAATTATATGGTTTAAGAGCTATTATAATTTGGACATCAACACCACCCGTTTAAAATCAGAACCTAAGTACACAGACGGGCATGGCTATTCGCCAACCTGGGCCCAGGTCCAAACGAATGTAGTGTTAAAAATAGGACCTGGGCCATCTTATTCAAGTGCTGAGGCCCAATCCGCCTAAATACGGGCTATCGATCTCTTTTCGACAAAACACATCACTCTTCCGATTTTAAACGGACTAAATACTTAATGAAACTTACTTAAGTTATTCTACACATATTCAACAATTTGCCACGCAGAAATGTGAAGTGATTATATCTAATTAAGTATATTGCTACAGGTTTTAGAAGAGCAATAGTTAGAAAGAGGTAATTTAGATGTCTATTCCTAATCCTAAACTCAAGCCATTGATATTAAAATTAAATTGTTGTATTAATTAAATAGTCTATTAGGCCGAATTTTAACGGACATGCATTCGAAATACACTACCTAATAATCAAGCTAAAACAAACCAAATATTATTGACTACAGCACCCCCCTTTGACCGAGAGCAGATATAAAGTTCATTCGAAAGTTCACAAATTAAATCATTACAAGAACTATCCAGTTATACATCCCGCAGGAATTTACATGATATTAGCGAGTGAGATATCCTAATATACAAATCAGTAGAAAAGCTAAATCAAACTTAAAGCTTCAAATCTTCATGTATATTCATGCTTGTGTTTTCAGCTTACAAATAACCAGGGTTACAGCTGTGTACCTGGAAATAGCAATACAATGAGAAGAGAAGGAGGTAAGCAACGGGTAACAATTCCAGCAATTAATAACAACTCAACAGCAACAAGTCAACCCAAGTTCGAAACCTAGAAAATTTTGAAAACCAAACAGAGTTGATAGAACAACCTCAAACAATGCCAAAACCCAAGAATGAATCAGGGACTGAAGTATAAGCAGTCAACTGATCTATCCACTAACTCGAACCAACAGACTCGAAGCAAATAGATTAAGGGACTGAATTCTAGTTCAAAACTGAAAAAGATAATGAGAAGGATCAATGAAACAGTATTCTCTTTTCTCAATGTTTTCACACCCCCTCAAAACTGTATAAGAACTCTCTCCAAAACTGAATGCCTTAAAAAATCTATATCTCTCTAAAAAAAACTGATTTTTTAGCCTTCAAAACTCTCAAACTCTTTAAAACTGAAATCCTTAAGCTCTAGGAAACTCTCTCAATTTGGACTCCTTCTATGTGTTTTTGACTCTAAAATCTTACTCCTCGTCTAAAAATCTCTCCAAATGTTCTCCTCAGTCTCTATCTCCCCTAGTCTCTTCTCTTAGTCCCCTTTTTATACCCAACCCTGACCTTGCCAGCTCTCAACGGCACTTAGGCAGAATTTTTTAAGCTAATTCTGCCCATGATCTCTTTTCAATTTCACCAGAATATGTTTTGTTCCCCACTAAACTTATTTTTATTTATTAATCCCACGTGGGTATGGGCAGCCTATTTTTCTATTCAAATCCCTTAAACCTTGTGAAATGATGCCCATGATCCCTTACACAGCCATCAACCCCCCCGACTACTGTTTTAAACTATTTTATTAGTTTAATGGTACCTTAGTACCCTACTGTTAGAATATTCAACTAAGCCATTTGCTACACTGATTCAATTATCTAAATGAGCTGAATTTAAACTCTAAACACCTTAACTATAACCAATCCACAACCAAATTCAAACAATGACTTAATCAGAATTGAAACAGTATGATTCAAATTATTATCAGGTTATTCTAACATTCAAGCATGTAAAACTAATCGACGACACTTATCCAATTGACTACGCGAATTACAACACATACAATCCATAGCAAATCAGAATCGAACAGGCACACAGGTGATTCGAGTCGTATTGATAGAAACAGGGAACTTATAAACTAACAAATTACATGGCTAAATACATATATCCAACCGTGCACAAAAGAAGACTCGACCAAATAAAAGGTCTGATTGGGGAAGAAGAAGGAGCAATGAACAAACTGGATTATAACTAACTAAACACAATTAACCGTAACAAAAATAGAACAAGAAAGGAGAAAAAGGTACCTTAGCAAAACAGAAACTAGACGAACCCAGGTCGAACCCTTGACTCGAACTTTTTTAGGTCGAACGGACTTTAGTCGAGTGTTCTCAACTGAGAACACTTCGACTAAGGTCCACTGGATACCCCAAATTCGTTTAATTCGGACAAACTCCAGCCTTTGGTTTTCTATGGTTCTTGGGGTTTGATTTGGGGTTCGAACGGTTCTGGTCTGATTCGAACCAAACCAAAGGTGGTTTGGTAACGAGGGAGGTCTGGGGCATCATGGTGTGAGTTTGGGGCCGGTTGGGGCCGTTTCAAGTTTTGCTCGAATCTTCGATTGAACATTCGAGAAGCTACAGGCTGATTCAAGCAAAACGGGTAAGGGATTCGTGGAGAGGGTGGTTAGGTGCTCTAGGGGTGTTAGTTTCATGGTCATTGGCGTTGTTGTCGCCGGGTTTACGGCGAAGGGATTTGGTGGCGGCTAGGGTTTGGGGAAGTTGTCTCTGAGAGAGACGATGAACAGGGGGTATGGCTTGGGGGGTGCGAGGTGAGAGGTTGGACTTATATACGGAGGGGTGGTTTAATCCTGGCCGTTGGATCAAGCACGATCAACGGCCTGGATCAATTCACTTAAAGGAAACGGTGACGTTTGGTCATGCCTCGAGACTAGGTCGACCCAGGCTGAAATGGACCGGGTTATGGGGGAAGCCTGGGGCCGTTAGATCAAAACAAATCAATGGCTTGGATTTATTGGCCAGATATGACGTCATTTGGATATATCTGGAGACGGACTAGACTGTTTGATCGTATGAGATTGACGGTCCATATTCACAATGCCCAAACGACGTCGTTCTGGACTGGTCGCAGGTGGACTGGATTTGGGGCGGGTGTGGGCTGGTCTTTTGGATTTGGGCTTCGCCACATTGGCCCAACCGAATTTTCCTCTTCTTATTATTTTTTCCTTTCATTTTATTTTAATTCCTAAAAACCAAAATTCCTAAATTAAATTGTAAAACCAAGATTATTTTAAACAGATATTAATTAACCTTTAACAATAATTAACACACAAAATCAAATATTGATTAAAATAAAAATCACACAATTAAACAATAAAAATGACAAAGCTACCAAAATTCATATTTTTGTGATTTTCATTCTTTAAAATAGGATGTGGTTTAATTAATTCAAAAATGCACAATTAAATCCTAAATATGCATGCAACATGTATTTTGGTATTTTTCGATTAATTAAAACAAGATAAACATTCACAGACAAAAATAATTATCCAAAATGTCACGCAAAATTCTCAAAATTGTCCCCAACGGTAATTTGTTTTATTTTCGATTTCTTTTTGGAATAGTCTTCGTGAAGCAAAAATCACGTGCTCACAGCTGTCCCTCTTTGTCCGAAAACACAAAGAGTTTTCGTGCAAAGATAAAGTGAGCGGATACGAGCGATTTTTGCCCGTTGGACTACTCCGTGTGAAGCATTTTTTGAAAGACTTAACCGAACCTTTGCTTCGAAGGTTTCCTATATATCCCTAGTTAAAAGGGAATCAGGTTAATGTAGTTCGGGAAGTTTTGGTAGCTGGGACTACCATGGGACTGCATTTTTGTTGTTACTGCTGCTGCATGCTGTTGCTACTGCTTTTCTATCTCCTTATTACACCGTGCCAAAAGAAAACAAGAAGCTAGACTTAAACTAGGAATTACAAAATCTTATCTATCTCCGACTTGTTCTTGTAGTCTTCTTTCTGATTTCTGCGATGGGATTCATGCTGGGGGTATTTTGTTGTAACCCTCCACATTATTGACCTCTGATTTGATCTTAAAATGTATTCCTCTGTTCTGCAGGCGGGCTCCTGATTTAACAACTTAAAAAGTAACGCCTCCGTTCTACGGGTGGGCTCCTGAATGCAACAACCTAAAAGTAACACCGTCGTTCTACTGGCGGGCTCCCGACCGCAACAACTTCAAAATTTAACAACCCCCATTCTACAGGCAGGCTCCTGAATTCATCAACTTAAAATTTAACAACATCCACTCTACAGGCGGGTTCCTGACTTCTTTGACTTAAAATTATAACAACCTCCGTTCTACAAGCGGGATCCTGACCTCAATCTTGAAATTTATTCCTCTTTTCTACAGGTGGGCCCCTGACTTTGTTTTGAAATGTACTCCTCTGTTCTACAGGCGGACTCCTGACTCCAACATGACTTTAAAAGATAATACGGCCTCCATTCTCCAGGCGGGCTCCTAACTTCAACAACAACTTTTAAAATAAACACCTTCATTCTATAGGCGGGCTCCTGACTCCTTCAACTTAAAATATGACAACCTCCGTTCTATAGGCGGGCCCCTGACTTCATTAACTTAAAATATCACAACCTCCATTCTAACAGGCGGGCTCCTGACTTCTTCGACTTAGAACTATAACAACCTCCGTTCTACAGGCGGGCTCCTGACTTCTTCGACTTAGAATTATAACAACCTCCGTTCTATAGGCGGGCTCCTGACTCCTTCAACTTGAAATATAACAACCTCCGTTCTACAGGCGGGATCCTGACTTCATCAACTTAAAATATGACAACCTCCATTCTACAGGCAGGCTCCTGACTTCATCAACTTAAAATATAACAACCTTCATTTTACAGACGGGCTCCTGACTTCAAAATCAATCTAAAGATAAAGCAGCCTCCATTCTCCAGGTGGGCTCCTGACTTCAACAACAACTTGAAATTTAACAACCTCCATTCTACAGGCGGGCTCCTGACTTCTTCAACTTAAAACTATAACAACCTCCGTTCTACAGGCGGGCTCCTGACTTCGACTTGAAATTGTAATGACCTCCGTTCTACAGGCGGGCTCCTAACTTCATCAACTTAAAATTTAACAACCTCCATTCTACAGGCGGGCTCCTGACTTCTTTAACTTAAAATATAACAACCTCCGTTCTACAGGCGGGCTCCTGACTTCAACTACAACTCAGAATATAATACCTCCATTCTCCAGGCGGGTTCCTGACTTCAATAATTTCTTAAAAACATAACACCTCCATTCTCCAGGAGGGCTCCTAACTTCAACCTTCTCAAGAAATATAACACCTCCATTTTACAGGCGGGCTCCTGACTTCAATTATGACTTATAAAATATAACACCTCCATTCTCCAGGCGGGTTCCTAACTTCAACCTTCTCAAGAAATATAACACCTCCATTTTTTAGGCGGGCTCCTGACTTCAATTATGACTTAAAAAATATAACACCTCCATTCTCCAGGCGGGTTCCTGACTTCAACTTCTTCTTAAAAAATGCATTTATTGCTGTTGCTCCTTCCTGCCTCCTAGACCATTTTCCTTCTAACTTGAAATTATCTTCTTTCAAAACTGCTTCCCTCAAAACTGGTGTTTCATTCCTCTGAAAACTACTGGGGATAACACCGATGTTTTATTCAAAAATATGTTATTTTCCTCCTTCAAAGACTACTTCCCTTAAAGGTGGTGCTGTCCTTCCACTGGAACTACTTCCCTTAAGAATTGGGTTATCTTCCTTCCGAAATTGCTTCCTTTAAAACTTGTTTGGCCTTCTTCTGAAAACTGTTGGGGATACCATTTTTCCCCAAACTTGTGTTATCTTGCTTCTTCCCCAAGTGGGTACCAGACTTCCAGAAAATTTTCAAAATGAAAGAAAATTTTCTGCCCCAGTTTGACAATCTTTCTTGTATCATGATGTCTTTTCATCGTCTATAACATTTCATGTCCCTGCTTCAAATCAAAGAAAAAATTTTTGTTAGTTTAAACGTGGCGAATGGTCGTGCCACTCCTGCTGGGGATGGTTTTCTCTTTCTTCTTTCCCAGCTTTGTGTTCCATTACATTACCAAAACTTGTTGGGGATGAGATTATTTGTTGGGGATGATATTTCTGCTGGCGATCATATTCCTGCTGGGGATGGTCTTTCCCCCTTTTCTTTCCCTGCTCCATGTTGTCCGACCCTCTTGGGACTTGGTCGATAATCTGCCAGGGATGCTCTTGTTTCTTGACGATTCTTTATTCACCAATTGTGCTTCCCACTTTTCTCCATACCCTCCCCGAAATCCTATACCAATCCATCATTGGGTCTTGCAACGAACGTCTTTCTCGTTCCATTGCATTATCTTTGGCCCGTCCTATCCATATTGTGTTTTTGCACCATCTTGGAAATTGGTAATAAGCTCTGAAAATCCTTTTCAAAAACAAACTGCTGGGGAGATAAAGTCTTTAAACCAAGAAATGAAAAAGTGATGATTTCAAAAGATAGAAAAAGAAGAAGTCTTTCTGAACAAATGCTAGGGAAAAGGAAAGAAAAGAACTTATTTGAATGATATAACCAATCCCAACGATCATGTTGTGCATTCTGGATTAATCAACCCAGTCTATTTGTATCAATCAATCTTTCAGACGGCCTCATCTTGCTGGGGATAAACATGCACTCAACCCTTTGCCAAATGCGGATCCTTTCTGCCAATCTTGTCTTGTCGCCTCATAGTGCCCTTCGAGGGGTTTTCACTAAGAAGACTCTCTCATTTCTCTCAACTCCCGTCGCCTTTTGGTGCCTGTGAAGGTTTTCACCGATAAGACTCTCTCATTTTATTTCTCTCAACTTCCGTCGCCTTATGGTGCCTGTGGAGGTTTTCACCGATAAGACTCTCTCATTTTATTTTATTTTTTAGCTGGGGATTGGAGTGTTACCGATATGACTCTCTTTGCTGGGGATTCTTCCAGCTATCAATTCATTTCCAGCTTATGATCCTCTTCTCTGCTAGGAATCAGAGTGTTATTCCCGACTTCCATTTGCATGACTTGGCACTTCTCGGGGACTGATCGGGAGGTCTTTTTTGGACATCAATATGGGTTTTTGTGTATGGCTAAAAGAATGACATCTACACAAATAAGAAGAGTTTACAATACATCTTCAAGCAGAAGGAGTTGAATTTGAGGCAGTGCAGGTGGCTTAAATTGCGGAAAGATTACGATATCGAGATATTGTACTATCCCGGTAAAGCCAATGTTGTGGTAGACGCTCTCAGTTGTAAGTCAATGGGAAGCTTAGTACACATTGAGGCAGGTAGACAAGGGTTGACTAAAGAGCTTCATCAGCTTGCCAATATAAGAATCAGATTGTTAGACTCTGATGACGAAAGTGTTACTGTAAAGAATATAGCAGAATCATCATTGGTAGCCGAGGTAAAAGCACAGAAATACGAAGATCCTACCTTAGTAAGAGTGAGGGAGAGCATTCAGCAATATAAAATTACGGCTTTTGAGATTGGAGGAGATAGGGCACTGATATACCAGGGCTGATTATGTGTGCCTAATGTGGTAGGGTTGCGAGAGAAGATTATGATTGAGATTCATCAATCCCGATATTCCATTAATCCCAGCTCGACAAAGATGTATCATGATGTTAAGGAGCAGTATTGGTGGGATAACATGAAGAAGTCTATTGCAAAATTTGTAGCCTAGTTTCGTAATTGTCAACAAGTAAAGATCGAGCATCACAAGCCTAGTGGATTGCTTCAGAAAATAGAAATTCTGACCTGGAAATGGGAGGTGATTAATACGGACTTCATTATTGGATTACCTCGCTCTTATCGTAAGTTTGACTCCATCTAGGTGATAGTCGATCGACTTACAAAATGTGCACAGCCAGTTAAGACAACTTACATGGCTAAAGATTATGCGAAGTTGTATATCAAGGAGATTGTTAGGCTTCATGGTGTGCCGGTATCTATTATATATGACAAATGAGCTCAATTTACGGCGAACTTTTGGAGGTTTTTTCAAAAGGTTTTAGGCACACAAGTGAATCTCAACACTGCATTCCATCCACAGACTGACGGACCGGCTGAACGTACCATTCAGACACTTAAAGATATTCTATAAGCATGTGTCCTAGATTTCAAGGGGAGTTGAGATGACCAACTTCCACTAATAGAATTTGCCTACAATAATAGCTAACATCCCATACAAGGCACTATATGAGAGGAGATGTGGATCACCACTTGGATGGTTCGAAGTCAGTGAAAACGAACTATTTGAGCTAGATCTGATTCACCAAGCCATCGAGAAGGTGAAACTAATACAAGAGCGGCTGAGGACGACACAAAGAAGGCAAAAGTCTTATTCTGATGTCCGACGTCGTGATCTGGAGTTTGAGGTTGGTTATTGGGTTTTCTTGAGGATCTCGCCGATGAAGGGTTTTATGTGTTTTGGGAAGAAGGGTAAGTTGAGTCCACGTTATATTGGTCCGTACAAAATTCTTCGACGAATTGGACATGTTGCTTATGAGTTATAATTGTCATCCGAATTGGAATTTGTCCACTTGGTATTCCATATATCTATGTTGAGGAAATGTATCGGAGACCCTTCTCGGGTCGTCTCTATTAAAGATGTACAAGTTAGAGTGGATCTATCATATAAAGAAGTGCCAATGGCTATTTTTGATCGACAAGTCCGCAAGCTGAGAACAAAGGATGTAGCTTCCGTTAAGGTATTGTGGAGGAACAAAAATATGGAAGAAATGACATGGGAAGAAGAAGAGGAGATGAAGTCTAAATACCCTTACTTGTTCCATATTCATGATAACGAGGATGCCGGGGGGACGCAAGACACATTAGAGGGTGAAACGACTCTATGAGTTAAGTAATAGCTTGAGAATACTCTTCCTTAATACAAAATGGTGATATGCAGATAATGTATAAATCCATAATGCTTTCTATAGCCTTGTGAGTCCATACGTTGGGTTTAACTGCTTGCAAGTTTCGCTAGTATCCATTTTATAGGGGGAAACTCGGCCGGAAATTTCTGTTGGAATCCAAGATGATTTAGACTCCCCATATACCCTTACATTCGAGGACGAATGTTCCAAAAGGGGAGAGTGTTACAACCCATATTCATGTACATTGGTTCATGCCATAAGTTAGTCGACGTAAATCTGAGAAGAGATTATCTTTGAGATGATTTGAATTTAATCCTATTGGTCTTAAATGATACAAGGGTGTATAAGGGTGGTTAATAAGTATTAGAAGTTAAACGAATCAAGGATGCTGTAACCCATATTTTTAGGTAAACCTATGTGTTCTAATATTCTCAAGAGGTCACTTTTTAAGGTATTTGAATCATATAATATCCATATCATAAGTCTTCAAGTCAAACTAGTTATGAAAAAAAAAATCGACAAAAGTTGTCGCAACTTATATTCATAATTTTACTTAAACTTTAGGTCAAATGTTACTAAGCTTTTCTTCCAATATACTTGGAATTACGGGATGATATACCCACCAAATTGAAGATCTATGAGTCTAGTTTTCAACGCGTTAACTGTTTGTTGATATGATCTCGAAGTATAGAGATATTCGCATTTTCGCGAGACTGCAGATTGGTAGGTGATAAGTAGGTGAATCACCTACTTGCCAAAGTGAGAGGACTCAATTAAAGCCCCAAAGTCGGCCAAGAGGGTAATTTTAAGGGATTATCAACAAATTTAGTTCACCCATCTTTCAGACCTTGAAAACCAAATTCAACCTGCAACTCCTCCCCAAAAATCCCACACAAATCCTAGGGTATTTCGGGTGTTACGACATGATTCTAGTGCCGAAAAGTCCGGACAGCTTGCTAGTTTCTCTTTCTCCTTCTTTTATCCGCGTTGAAGAACTATTTTTTGATGAAGAATGACTAGGTTTTGTGGGTTATACTCAGTACAAGCTAAGGTTATGCTTCTCCTTCCATTATCTATGTGTTTGCGAGTTGTAACTCGATCGTAAAGAATAAACCTAGCAAGTTTTGAAAGAGTGGTATGTTGTTTGTTCTTGTGTCATGGTTGGCTGATTGTGAACTTATTTTTAAGTTGAATTAATAGCTGGTTTATTGGATAAGAGGTATAATTATGTACTTTTGGTTTTGTTTCTCAATTTGAAAGAAAAGACAAGCCGAAACGTGTTTAAGTAAACTGAAAAATTAATTTTGATTTGATGAACTTGTGGGACTGTTTTGTGTGCTGTTTTGTGTTTCTATTGGGTTGTCTCTTTTGCTACTATTTTTATGGAGTTGAGATGAGGAAGGGTGTGTAGAAACACCACATAATGCCAAGGTTGTTTGCTGGTTGTTCGTTGTAATATTTTCGGATTGTTTGACACTATTATGGTTGTCGTATTGTGTATGAAGTGATAGGGGTATGTTGGGCTGTTTGGTGATTGTTTTGACTTGTGTGAAGTCATATATATAGGGGAGGTGCTATCTTTTTCATCGTAAAATAGGTTGTGGTCGATACATAATAGTTATGACGCTTAAACGATAATGAATGTTTCATTTCTCTTATTATAGACTAAGGAGTCATGACATTTACATAGCTTGAGGTTGGACAGTACATATACAAGGTATGTGAAGCTATACCTTTCCTTATTTTGCACGACTTAGATTGTGCATAATACAATGAACGAGCTTGTAAAGGTACTCTACTCTTAGATGCTAGCAGTACTTACATTATTTCCCTTCTTATGGAACAATTGATGTTGAAGTTGCTTCTCTTATTCTTATGTTATCAATGTTGTTGGTACTTCCTAATTCTTATAAGATTCTTAATGAAGAGTTATTCCTAATAACGTATACAGAGAATATCGACCTTACGTCATTCCTAAAGGTTCAGAATATGATTTCAATGAGTCCTACATGCATTATACATATGTATCTATTTTACTCTACCAAGCTGCGCTATAGTCAGTCGGGTACGACACTTATTATGCAACCATTGATCAGTTGGGTTTTACCGAGGTCCACGTGGCCGGGTACGTTTTACCGAGCCTATTACAGTCGGGTACGATATGATAATGATGATGCCCACAAAGGCATATGTTTTAAAAGTTTAGGTATATATATGTATGTATCACACATTTCATGTCAGTATCCCTTAGAGGTATCCAGATGTTACATGTTGTATATTCTTTATCCCCGTTTACATTACTGTTCTTACTTATGCTTTCTTACCTTACATACTCAGTATTTTATTCGTACTGATATCCTTTATATTTGTGGATGCGGCATGTCGTGCTGCAGGTCCTGATAGACAGGTAGACCCAGCTCCCCCGCCACAGTAGGCTTGCTAGTTCAGCAGTTATTTGTGAGATACCTTCTCCGGACTTGTCGTGGTCTTGGTATGCCTTTTTGTTATAGATATTATGGGTATGCCGGGGCCCTATTCCGGCAATGTTGCAGCACTTATGCTCTTTTAGAGGCTCATGGATAGTTATCGACTCATGTATAGTTTGGTATACCTTGTCGGTTGATTTTTGTTGTATAGTCTTTCATGGGAGCGTCGTCGCTCGTACCTTATATGTAGTTTCTTGGCAGTCTTGTCATCCCATGTTATGTATATTCATTCCATTATCTTTAATTGTTTGTTGTTCATGATCCATATCTACCATTTATAATGACCTCGTTGGCTTTTAAAGATAATAAGGAAGGATAGATAAAATGTACGTTGGTGCTCGGCAAGCATGGCCCGGGTGCTAGTCATGATCCTCCATTTTGGGTCGTCACAAATAAACAACAAAAAAGGATAGCTTTTACAAAACATAAGCCTTTGCCATTACAACAAAGGCAAAATTTATACTGTTATCATCAAGAGCAGTACAAGGAAATTCCAACCACACCATAAAAGAAAAACAAAAACAACTGCCATAGTCATCAAAAGCAAAAGAGATAATCCAGAAACTGGTCACTGAAAGGGTTAATCTAGGGGGAACTAGAAGGAGAGGGCTTAGAAGCTATAGCAATAATGTTAAGAACGATATCAATTCGGGCATTGGCCATATCTGCTCTACGAGCAGTTTCTCCACTTGTTGCCTGAGATCAGCATTTTCTTTTGTCAGACGAGCGATCTCCTCATTTGACCCTGGTGTCCCTTGGGCCTGTTTACTCTCCAAAATGACATTCCTTGCCTTCAACTTACTAATTTCCTCAGTAGAACTATTCTGGGCATTGATAAGCTGAGAGATTGTTGAAGTATTTCCTACTCCTCTACCTCTTTCAATAAATTCACATTCTTCCAAAGTAGTTTGAGAGAAGGTCTGCTTCTTGGTCCCTATCTTGGGTTGTCCTAAGGGCACATCAAAGAACTTGAAGATATGCGTGAGAATTAATCCATAAGGAAGACCATGGTTTCCATCTTTGAAAGTTGCCACCTTTTGCATGTGCTCAATCATGATAGCTGGCGAGTTTACAGCTTTGAACCCATCTAGTGCTTCCATCAAATACAAATTAAACTTGGAAGTGATGGACCTTCTCTCAGCACGGGGCATAAGGACCTTTTTTACCAACTCAAACAATAGCTGATAAACAAAAAGCAGAGCTTTCTTGTGGACCCGTTCCCCCCGCTGGACTGCGCCTTCCTTCACAATAGCATTCCTAAAATTTGACCCACACACATTCTTGACAGAGAACATACCATCAGCAGGGACCTTAAGTATGTCCTCAAGCAGAGCAACATCTTAAATAATATCAATTCCATTAACCAGAGCACAAATATGATCAGTTTCAACAGGAAAGAGGTCTGCATAGAAACTTTGGATCTCATCCTCATAGACTTTGGGCACATCCACCTTGAACATATGTCCCCACTATTGAAACTTGACCATGTTTATTATTTGCCTCATGTCGGCCATTTCAGAGATTTCTGGATCAAAATTACAACCCCACAAAATCTTTTGGTACCTGAGCCTTCCTTAGCAGATGCACTTTCTTGTTTCACTCTTTTTGCAGAATCAGGTTTCCCCACAGTTTCCAACTTTCATTTCCCAGACTTCATAGTTGATTTGCCCTTTCCACTTGACTTCACTAAGATATCCTCATCAGATAATGGTTGTTCACTTACTACTTGTTTCAACTTGTCACCACTTTTCACTGATTTTGAACTTTGTGTAGCAACACCTTCCTCTTGCTTCTTTTTCTGAGACCTTTTAACCAAGGAACTTGGTTCCTCTACTGCTTTCTCATCTGCTTCCACTACAGTAATGTTTTTGTCAAACACAACCTCTCCATTTTTAACTAGCCTATTTTTTTTCTTCTTGTTACTCCTTTTACTTTTTTGAAGGGCTCACTCAAAAGCCTCATTTGTTTGCAACCTAGTAGTAGGTCACTTAGGAGAAGGCTGAGGAGTGGTTACTGCCCTCCTCTTAGCAATGAACGCATCTAGAGCAGCATTATCTTGATCTTCTTCATCACTAGACCTCATAGCAGGAGCCAAAATTTCCAAGGGCTCAACATCAATGTGAGGAGAAAGAGCATGGTTGAAATTGACCTGGGAAGAGGATTCTTGACCTATTTCCTCAGGAGAGGGGTCAGGTCCTTCAAGAAGGGTCCCAGTAGTTTTGTCTGGTGCAGGGTTTTCAAAGAGCACCACATTTCCTTCTCCCACTAACCACTGGGTCTCTTCCCCCTAAGACACAAATATAGTATAGAATACCCCATACACTATTCCATCAGCAGATATGGCCAATATGTTTTCTACAGCCTCTTTCTCTTGAGATTCCATGGGTTCCACAAACTCCAAAATGGGAACAACTGTAGACTAATCAATACTAACCTCTGAGACCTTTACAACCTGCGGAACTTTACTCTATTCCCCATCCTTTGTTGTGTAGTGAGAATCTCAGGTGATAGAGATGAAAAGCTATTGAGTTTGGGGGTTTCTGAGTTCATAACACTTAGACGGAGAGAGAGGTCTGAGGGAATGATAGGAGAAATAGAGGGTGAATGAGAGTCAGTTTTAGGAGTACCCTCTACAGTGGTGGTTGAAAAGGGGATGGTGAGAGGTGTTTCACTAGAAATGGAAGAATCAAGGGTTTTCTCTAGGGTTTTCTCAACTAAGAAGGGGATTATCGGTTGATCTTTAGCCATGGTAGAGAAGAAGTTTGAAAGTTTTAGAGAAGGATAGAAGAGAAGATATGATTGTTCAAAATGATGAAAGGGTTTTAATGGGAGAAGAGACAATTATGAGGGAGAGAGAAATCGATTCTGAAATGGCAGTAGTTTTATGTGGAGTTGCAACATTTCAGAGGGAAGTGAAGGGATTTGAATGAAAAGACGTGACATACAAGATCTAAAAAGGTTGATGACATGGCACTCAATGTTTCGCTTCCTTTTAAGATATATATGAAAAAGCACACGACTACTAACATGTGTTACAAGAACCAAGTTCTTGACCTGTCTTTCAAAAAAGTTCAATCCTTGTTTACCACTCATGCAGTACATCTACAGCTTCTATAATCATCATGCGTGTATTCCTGCAATGGTATTGAAGTGAGTTAGACTTGTCCGGAAAACACTTAGCTAATGTTACCTGAATGTGACTTTCATAGGCAAACAATTGGAATCAAGTTCTTAATTAGGCTTTATTAGCCCCAGCTCCAGCCTATTTCTCTCAAAATGTTCTCTGTTCAGTGCTTTAGTGAAGATATCTGCAATTTGGTCTTTTGTACTACAGAACTTCATACAGATAAGCCCTTTCTCCACCTTGTCTCTGAGAAAATGACGTCTCATATCAATGTGCTTGGTTCTTTTATGTTGAACCGGGTTCTTGGATATGTTGAGTGCACTGGTGTTGTCAGATAGAAGAGGCACACAGTTAGTATACAAACCAAAATCTTCCAATTTTTGTTTGATCCATAGGAGCTGAGCACAACAAGAAGCTGTAGCAACATATTCTGCTTTAGTTGTTGAAAGAGTAACTGAATTCTACTTCCTTGTGCCTCATGAGATGAGACATGATCCTAGAAAGTGAGCCATTATAGAAGTACTTTTCATGTCCATAAGATAACCTATATAGTCAGCATCAGCATACCAATAAGATTAAAATTATCACCTGAAGGGTAGTATAAGACCAGGTCCTGTGTTCCCTTAAGATATCTCAAAATTCTCTTGGCAGCCTTCAGATGAGATTCCATGGGATTTGACTAAAACCTTGCACATAGCCTTATACTAAAGACAATATCAGGTCTGTTGGCAGTAAGGTAGAGAAGAGACTCAATAATGCCTCTATACATTGTTTTAATTACAAGAGATCCAGATTCATCCATGTCCAGTCGAGTAGCAATGGCAATGGGAGTGTCAATCACTTTTGATGTTTCCATATCAAACCTCTTCAGGAGCTCCTTGATGTATTTCTGCTGACTGATGAATGTACCCTTTGTGGATTGCTTCACTTGAATACCCAAGAAGAAATTCAACTCACCCATCATGCTCATTTTAAACTCACTTCTCATGAGTTTTGCAAATTCTTCAAACGGTGAATCAGCTGTTGCTCCAAAAATGATATCATCAACATATACCTAAACGATAAGTAGGTTCCTCCCTCGTTTCTTCAGGAACAAGGTGTTGTCAATTTTTCCTCTTGTAAAACCATTTTCTAAGAGAAACTTTGATAGTCTTTCATACCAAGCTCGAGGAGCCTGCTTAAACCCATACAGTACCTTGTCCAATTTAAACACATATTTAGGATGTTCATGACATTCAAAGCCTGGAGGCTGCTTTACATAGACTTCTTCCTTAAAGAATCCATTTAGAGATGCACTTTTGACATCCATTTAGAACAGAGTGAATTCCATATATGATACAAAGGCATTTAGGATTCTGATAGCTTCCATGCGAGCAATCGGAGAAAAAGTCTCATCATAATCAATTCCTTCCTCCTGATTGTAACCTTGAACTACTAGACTAGACTTGTTCCTTGTAGTGTTTCTATGTTCATTAAGCTTATTCCTAAATATCCACCTGGTTCCTATGATGGTTCGATCTGAGTGTCTAGGTACCAGGTGCCATACAATGTTCCTTTCAAACTGATGCAACTCATCTTGCATGGCTGTAATCCAGTCTGCATCTTTTAAGGCGTCCTTGATATTTGTGGGTTCTATTTGGGAAAGAAAGGCTACGAAGGCAAGTAAATTTCTTTCTTTTGATCTAGTTTGTACTCCTGAATCTAGAGGGGTAGTTATGTTGTCAAAAGGATGGGAGCTTTTGTGTTTCCAGTTGGGCACATAAGCCTTATTTGTAGAGGAGCTGGGTAGATCCGACTGGTTCCCTTACATTCTTCTCTCAGCTAACTGTGGAGTACTTTGAACTGCATCAACCACACTTTCTTCAGCTTTAGTGGTTGTAATTATGGTACCTGGTTCTTCTTCGGATGATAAGGAAGAGACTGCATTGTCTTCACTTGGCTCCTCCACTTGACTCATCATGTGTGTCTTTCTGTTTTCCACATCAATGACTTCACCTGGAACCAGCAGAGGATCTTCATCTTGATCATCCTTGTTGCTTTTCTCACAGGAGAGATAGGACTCGTCAAAGATTACGTGTACACTTTCCTGAGTCCACTTGTTGTATATCTTGTAGGCTTTACTCTGAGAAGAGTACCCCGAAAAGATTCTCTCATCACTCTTGGCATCAAATTTTCTAAGCTGATCCTTTCCGTTGTTGAGAACATAACATTTACACCCAAATGTTCTTAAGTGAGTCATCTTGGGCTTCCTTCCATTCAGCAACTCATAGGGAGTTTTATTCAAGAGAGACCTGATCATGCACCTGTTCACCAAGTAGCAGGCAGTGTTTATAGCTTCAGCCCAGAAAATTTTAGCAATCCCACTATCGATCGGCATTGTTATTGCCATTTCCTCAAGGGTTTTGTTCTTTCTTTCTACAACTCCATTTTGTTGTGGAGTTTTTGGAGCTAAGAAATTGTGAGTGATGCCATTCTCGTTACAGAATTCATCAAACTTAGCATTGTCAAACTCTGTTCCATGATCTGATCTAATGCATGCTAATCTTAATTCCATCTTCACTTAGATTTTCTTCACAAAGGCTACGAATACTTCAAAGGTTTCATCTTTTGTTCTAAGGAACAGAGTCCAAGTGAACCTGGAGTAGTCATCAACTATAACAAATATATATCTTTTTCCTCCCCTACTTTGCACTCTCATAGGGCCGCATAGATCCATATGACGAATATCAAGTGGTTTTGAGGTGCTGACATCTTTCTTTGGCTTGAATGAGGATTTCACATGCTTCCCTCTAGCGCATGCATCACAGACTTTGTGTTCTTTGAACTTTGACATGGGCAGACCACGAACAAGGTCCTTCTGAACCAACTTATTCAGTAGAGAGAAACTTGCATACCCTGGTCTTCTGTGCCACAGTTCAGCTTCATCATCAAGTGCTTTCAAGCAACTTAGATCATCATTTTTTAAGGACTCAAAATTAGCAACATAGATATTCTTGTATCTTTTGGCCACAAGTACCACTTCACCAGTTACTAGATTTGTAACTGTGCATATCTTGGACAAGAATTCCACTTTGTTTCCTTTATCACATATTTGAGAGACACTCAAGAGATTGTACTTAAGGCCATTGACATAGTACACATTCTCAATTGAGTGAGTGAGTGACTTTTCAATGTTTCCAACATGAAATTTGTACCCCTTTTTCCCATTTCCAAAGGATACACTCCCTCATTGCAGGGCTTTTAGTGAAAGAAAGTCTATGGTGTTCCCAATCATGTGCTTTGTGCATCCACTGTCCATGAACCATTATTCACTGCTTCCTTTCACTGTTCCCTCATCATTGTCATCATATTCATCATTGTCTAATTGAGCCATCAAAGCAAATATTGAATCATATTCATTTGCTTCACTTTCAACTGCCATCATAGAACTATCAGCTACATCAGTTTCTTCTTCAGACTCACTGAAGAAATCTCTCCATGCCGCAAGAGCTTGCTTCATAAAGTTGTTAGCGACATTCTTTCTTTTGAAGCGTTTGTCAGGAACCAGGTTCCTCTTGTCTGCTTTATCAGGGTTGTACTTGAAGTGTTCTTGCTTCAGGAGAGAGCAATCTTTGATCAAATGCCCTTTCTTTCAACATTTATGACAAAGGTCATAATTATTTGGTCTGCTAGAACTGCCTCTCTTTGGTATCCCTCCATTCCTTCTAACCATTTTTTGAAATCTTTTGGTTAGGTAAGCCACATCACAGTCCTCCTCACTTGAGCCATTGCCTTCAGCTTTGAGTACCAGGTTCTTTTCCTTCTTTGGTTCTCTTCTTTCACTGTCCTTCTTCTTCTTCATTTTGTAAGTTTTAAGATTTCCAACTAGATCATCTATAGTTAGGGCCTGCAGATCCTTTGCTTTATTAATGGCAATCACTTTACTCTCCTATGAACTAGGCAGGACACTGAGAATTTTCCTCACGAGCTTGTTCCTAGCAATGATTTTACCGAGTGGGTGTAGCTCATTTATGATGGAATTGAATCTTGTGTGCATGTCTTGAATAGATTCATCATCTTTCATCCTGAAGATCTCATACTCAGTGGTGAGAATATCAATCTTAGATTGCTTTACTTGAGTGGTTCCCTCATGTGCTGTTTGCAAAGCTTCCTATATTTCCTTGGCGGATTGACAAGCCAAGATCCTGTTTTATTCATCAGGTTCTATGCCCCACCAAAATTTTCGCGGAATGAATGTTTTTCTCCATAGCTTTCCTATCTGCATCGTTGTATTCTTTATTAGTTTTTAGCGTCGCCACTAAAGGATCTCCGACCTTCTTTGTTGGGACATAAGTACCATCACATATAATATCCCACAACTCAGAATATTCTACCATGATAAAGTCATGCATTCTTGTCTTCCACCACACATAGTATTGTCCCATTGAACCTGGGTGGTCTATACATATACTGATCTTCTTCAAAATTTAGTGGAGCAACCATCAGGATCCTTCCTAGGTGTTAACCTGATAGAAAGAACCCGCTCTGATACCAATTCATAGAATATATGAGTCCATAAAACTATATAGAGACCAGGTCCTCTATGAGTTTCCACTGAGAATGCTAATGAAATAGTAAGTAAAATAGAACAGAGAGTTTTTACGTGGAAAAATTCCCGCTCAAGGGGATAAAAAACCCACGACCTACACTGGTAGGATTTCAACTTCACTATGAGCTACTTTATATTACAACCTATGCAATCTAGGAATTAAACTCTTAATCTCTCACTAACTTGTAATACCTATTACAAGCCACTTTGCAATACACCTATTACAAAGACTTCAACTCATGACTAACTCTAGTCACGACACAAACACTAAGGGTTTATGTTTACAAGGGGTTCCTAAGTAACGGTTCTAGATAAGAAAAGTAGGAATTAAAATGAAGAACAGTTACAGAGTTACAACTCAACTAAAGACATACAAAATACTAGTTGTAGGAATTAGTTCGTAGTAGTGTTAAACTTTGTTTTTTATGCACTTGAGAATTGAATGCTTGATTGTCACATGCTTGAATACTTGAATAAATTCTCAAGTGTTCAAGTGACGTGTTGTTGTAATATGTAATATTAATACAACATGGATGACATCACTTGAATGATTTAACCACTTGGTAGGTCAAATGAGAAGTGACTGTTGAACTGTGTTGTAGTGATTTTGTGTATAATGCAAGCAGTCACTTTCCAGCTGTAGACAGTTGACTTCGTACTGTTGTCAGGGAAACACAGGGGTACCAGGTCCCTGTGTTGATTCTCTATCTTCTGAAGTTATATCAACTCACATTAGCCGGAGTCCATTGATTAGAGTTGTGTACCAAGTGTTTCAGGTTCCTTATCTGGTTCTTTGACAGTAAGTTTATTAGATCATCAACACATAAAGCTAAGGTACTATAAAGCCATAAGGGATCTTATGTAATGACCCGACCGGTTGTTTTGAGCTCTAGTGTGTCGTTCGGTGGTTCGAGGCCTCGAGTAGCTTAACTTAATATTTTATGGCTTATACGTGTGGTCGTAATTGAATTTCGGGAAGCTTAGAGTGGTTTTGGAAGGAAAATTCTCAATTTGGAAGCTTTAAGCTAAAAGAATTGGCTAAGGTTTGACTTTTGAGCGGACAACCTCGAAATTGGTATTTGAAAGTTCCAATAGGTTAGTATGATAATTTTGGACTTGGGAGTATGTTCGGGTTGAGTATCTGGTTATCCGGGAGCATTTCGGCATCTATTATGGAGGTTGGCATTTTGGAATTTTAATAATTTCTTAAGTTTGATTTGAAAAGAATTTTGGTATCATCGATGTCTGTTTGGAGTTCTGAGCCTTGGAATAGGTTCGTATCATGATTTGTGACTTGCACACAAAATTTGGCGTCATTCGGGATGTTTAAGTATAAGTCGAACGCGTTCGGTGAAGTTTGAATGTTTGAAAGTTTAAAGAAAGATTTTGATCGTCGATTTGTAATTTTGATGTCATTTGGCATGATTTCAGTCATTGACTAAGTCCGTATTGTGTTTTGGGTTGTGTTGGTACGTTTGGATGGGGTCTCGGGGGGTCTCGGGGGCCTTGGGTTTGAAACGGATTGAAACTTGGAATTTGGGACATGATGTTGTTGTTGAAGTCTGGTGTCATCGCACCTATGGAAGGAGTGGCTGCAGGTGGGGTCATGCAAGTGCATAGGGGGCCATCACATGTGCGAATTCGATGGAGGAGGTTTGGGAGTGCAGGTGTGGGATGTTGGTCGCAGAAGCGGGAAGGGGCTTTGGGTTGATGAAGTGCAGAAGCGATGTTTTTTGTCTTAAAAGCAACGTCGTAGGTGCGGCTGAATGTCCGCCGGTGGGATGGGGCCATTCACCTCGGCAGTACAACATTTTTATGGGATTGGGCCATTCACCTTGGCATTTCTATAAAATACTCTTATGGGATCGGGTTGTTCGCCTTGGCAGCATCGTTCCTAAAAATTTGGCAAGAAACCAGCATATCTGTGTGTTTGCCTTATTTTACTTGTGATGACCTATCTGGTGAGGTCTATTTTATATATACTTCGGATGAGGCGGTAACTGATAATTGAGAGCTTATGTCTGCTGTTCAGAAGAGGATCGCACCATGTGTTTGAATTTGTTTACACTATTTATTTACCATGCCTCATACTTGTTTACTTTTGTTGTACTTGATTTATTTGGACCACTACCAAGAGTCGATGTAGACCTCTCGTCACTACTTATTTGGGTTCTGCTAGATACTTACTAGGTACAAGTTGATTTACGTACTCATGCTACACGTCTGCACTTATTGTGCAGGTATATATTTTTGGTGGTCTTTTTGGGTGCAGAGGCATGTGGGGACTTTACGGTGAGTTGCATCCCATGTTACGATCCACAGCATACACACTCTCCATCAGAACTACTTACATTTTTCTGTCTTACTTGTATTCTAGACAGAGGTTGTATTATTATTGTACCTTCTAGTAGATGCTCATGCACTTGCGATAACAGGTTTTGGGAGTTCCTACTGGATGTTCATTATTGTAGTTCACGTTATTAATATCATTTCACCTTGTAATTTATATTTTATACGGAAATTTGAAAATAAAATCACAGGTTTCCTACAAGTACCAGATTTCACTCTATTTATTGAACGGTATTTATGATTTTAAAAATAATAAAATGAGTAACTAAGTTGATTAATCACTATTGGCTTGCCTGATAGTGGCATTAGGCGCCATCAAGGCCTATAATGGATTTTTGATCGTGACATCTTGCTTGTTTACACCACAAGAGAACTTCATTTCTTAGAGATCATGATGATTGAGAGGGATATTAGGGTTGCTAGGTCAATACTATTAATAAAGACAAAAAATAATGAGCTCAAAGATTGAGTTTTGTGGTTTTATATAAGGTCACCTTAGAAGGTGCCACATGTCCACTGCTAGCACTTGGAAACTGCTGACGGGTCCGTAGTAAAATGCGCATAACTTTTTTCCCCAAAGTAAGATTAACGAACGGTTTGCGATGTTGAAAACTAGAGACAAATAGATTTAATTTGATAGGTAGACCACCCCATAATACCTTACATACAGGAGTTACGCTTATTTGAAGTTGCAATGACCCGGTAGGTCATTTTGTGTTTTAACATTTATTTTTGTGTTCTGAGACCTCGAATAACTCTGTTTAGCCTTCCTCGATTTGCATGCACAGTCCGTATCTTTTTTTGAAAAAAATATTATGTGAAAAATCAAAGAAAATGTGAATTTTAGCTTTAAAAATTATTTGAGTTGACTATAGTCAACACTTTGTGTAAACAGACTTGGATAAATGTTTTGACGGTCCTAGTGGGTCTGTATCATGATTTGGGACTTGGGTTAGTGCCTGATATTGAATTCAGAAGTTACTAACTTGATTTAACATGATTTATAGAAAACTTGTAATTTGAAAGTTTAATGAATTTCCAAGTTTAACCGTAGGTTGAATTTATTATTACCGGGTTCGAATTTTGGTTTAAAACTGGGGATAAGTCCATTTGACTATTTATGACTTGTCTACAAATTTGGTGTAAAACAATGTTGATTTGATGTGATTCGGACGTCCGGCTGTAAATTTGAAAGTTCTTAAGTTTTACTAAAAATTTCATACATTTTGATGTCTGATTCGTGGTTCTAGGTGTTATTTTAGTGTATTGATCGGACGAGAGAGTTCGCATGATTTTATTACACTTGTGTGCATGTTTGTTTTGGAGCCTGAGGGGCTCGAGTGAGTTTTGGATAGACTACAGACCATTTCTGACTTAGAAGGATTGTTGGTTTCAAAGATTTCTGGTGTCTGATGCTTTGTTCTTCGTGATCACGAAGCCACTCTCGTGATCACAAAGGGTAACCTGGGCAGGCGTGGGATTTCTTCTATGCGAATGTGAAGCAGCGGTGGGATCACCCTTTGCGAACGTGATCCAAGGGTTGCGAACGCGAAGGCTAGGGGGGAAGATCCATCGCGAACGCAAACAACAACTAGCAAACACAAAGGCTATTTGGGATGTATTGCTTCGTGATGGGGTTATGTCCTTCGCGAATGCGATGAAGACCTAACGTCAGTGATTTAAAACTTCCAAAAGTTGGGATTTATCCCATTTTTCACCAATTTCATGTTTGAGCTCGGCCTAGAGACGATTTTGAAGAGGTTTTTCATCCCTACTTCATAGTTTAGTAAATTTTAACCCGTTTTCTTCCATTTCCATCAACACCCATTGATTTCTAACATTTAATCTATGCTTTTTCATGGTATAAATTAAGGATTTAGGTAAAAATTGGGAATTTTGAGAAATTAAAATTTAGACATCAAATTGAAATTGGATTTCGAAACTAATCACATAATCGGGCTCGGGGGTGAATGGGTAATTGAATTTGGTTTGATCTTGGGTTTTGACCAAGTGAGCTCGAGGTTGATGTTTGTTGGTTTTCCAAAATCAATAAAGATTGAATCTTTTTCACTGGTGGGTAGTTTTAAAGGCTTATTTTGAATTATTTGAACTATATTTGGTTAGATTCGATTGTTTGGAGGCAAACTTTAGAGGAAAGGCCTCGGTTATCTTTGATTTGATTGCGGAGCAAGGTAAGTATCGCGGTTAACCTTGACTTTAGGTATTTGAACTTGTTAGTCTATTTACTACGTGTTTGTCTGTGGGAACAACGTATATGTGATTGACGAGTACTTATACGTTATAATTAGGTTAAAGCATGCAGGTGAAACTTTTTTCTTTGTGTTATTGCTCTGTTAATTATGATATCCATACTTAGGTTAAGTTACTACTTCTTTTATTTCATAATTATTACTTATTTCATAGTTGATGAATATTTTTGGAAGTTGAAGTTCGGTATCTCGGCGCCATATTTGACGTTAAATATATTCTCCGCATTATTTATTTCTTGAATTCATTTATTCATTATTTAATGGTGAGGACGAGGGTAAAGGCACGAAGGGTGGTTCCGTGCCATTTATATCATTTATTCATTATCACATGGTGAGGAAGAGAGTAAAGCACAAAGGGTGATGTCATGCCATTTATTTCATTTATTCATTATTACATGGTGACTAAGAGAGTAAAAGCACGAAGGGTTATGCCGTGTCATTTTCATGTCATTGGTTTATCTGATTTTATTGGTTAATGATTTACTTGGCTATTTCGTGATTTCACAACTATTATAGCTGTTATATTTGCTCTTTTTGCATGTCGCCTCTTAGTTTGTATGTTATCATCCTCTGTTATTATTGCTACTTTATATATTTTCTTTTACAGGTTATTTATGTAGGTGTCCTTTCATATCCTCGTCACTACCTCGTCGAGGTTAGGCTCGACACTTACAGAGTACTTTGGGTCAGTTGTACTCATACTACACTTCTGCACTTCTTGTATAGATACTGGTATTGATCCCTATAGGGCGCGACATGCGTCAGCTTGGATCACTACTTACGAAGACTCGAGGTAGATCTGCTGGCGTCTATAGACCTTGAAGTCCACTTCCTATTTCCCACTTTTACTGTCCATTTCCTTCGAAATATTATATTTATTTCAGACTCTGTTTGTAGATTTCTAGTTGCTCGTGTACTTGTGACTCTAAATCTTTGGGAGTAGATATTATCAAGTGACTCATATTAGTACTCTATCAGATTGGATTTTTATTTCTCGTTTTATATCATCATTGTGTTTTTAACTATTTAAAATTGGTTATTTAATTATCTCACATCTGTTTGCCTATCAAGTGGATGTTAGGCGTCATCATGACCCCGAGGTTGGAATTTTGGATCATGACAAGTTGGTATCAGAGCACTAGGTTGCCTAGGTCTCAGAGACACGAGCAAGCTTAGTAGAGTCTATGCTTATCTTCTAGAGGCTATGGAGTTTTAGGAAAAATTCCATTTCTTTCCTTCTCTATCATGCAATTTTATTCTATCATTGATGATTGAACCATTTTGTTCTTGTTCTCTCGCAGATGGAGAGAAAACGCACATCATCTCCAGCAAAAGCCCTTTGTAGCAGCTACTACTAGAGGTAGAGGCCGAGGTCAAGCCAGAAGCAGAGGCAGAGGCAAAGCTCAGCCTAGAGCTCGAGACATAGCACCCATAGTGGAGCCTTATATTGATCATGAGGAGGAGATCCCAACTCTGATCGTACCAGCTTAGGTCCTGGAGGGATTCCTAGCCACTCCAGTACTTTAGGAATCTTTAGTCCGTTTGGTTGGCCTTATGGAGAGTGTGGACCAAACCGGTGCATTTCCAGTGGCACCATCTATCTCTCGGGCTGGGGGAGGATCAAAGACTCCCGCTACTCACACCCCAAAGCAGGTGGCTCCCCTATATTAGGCTCTAAAAGCCCAGACAGTTGGGGTAGTTCATCCAGTTATTACAGCACAGGCCGGGGATAGGCCCGTTATGTCTTCTAAGGCCTTGTTGAGGCTGGATAAGTTTACCAAGCTCTTACCTGTTCATTTTAGTGGTGCACCTTCTGAGGACCCATAGGATTACTTGGACCATTGCCACGAGGTGTTGCGCAACATGGGTATAGTTAAGATCGATGGGGTTGATTTTGTAGTGTTCCAGATGACCGGGTCTACCAAGAGATGATTGAGAGATTATGTGTTAACTAGACTAGTTGGTTCACCTCCACTTACCTGGGATCAATTTTCATATCTATTTCTAGATAAGTTCATTCCATTCACTCATTAGAGAGGACTACCATAGGTAGTTTGAGCATCTTAAGCAGGGTAGCATGGTTGTTACCCAATATCAGAATCGCTTTGTGGACCTATCTTGCCACACATTATCTTGCTCCCTACTGAGAGGGAGAGAGTGAGGAGATTCATTGATGAGCTCAATTTCACTATTAGGCTACAGATGGCCAAGGAGACTGGAGATGGCATTTCATTTTAGAGGGCCATAGAGATTGCTAAACGCATCGAGATAGTTCATGGTCAGGAGAGGGGGTTGGTATCTGATAATAGGTCTCATCATTTCGGTAGTTTCAGTGGTGCCACATCTGGAGGCATGGGTACTTTTGGTAGAGGCCATCCTCCTAGGCCATTTCAGTCAGGACTTCAGGCATCCCAAAATGTTTCGGGTAGTCGTGGTCCTTATGAATCTCATCTTGAGTATCCAGCCAACAATGCACCATCAGATCCTATTAGTGCACCTCCAATCTAGAGTTAGCAGAGTGGTTATCCAAATCGAAAGGTCTAGTTCTAGGGTCAGCAGTCACAACAGCCGAGGGGTTGTTATACTTATGGATATCCGAGGCACTTTCAAGATTTGACCCTAGATCATAGCGCGACTTGCACCAGCAGAGTTCTCGTGCCATGATTCCAGCACTGGTTGCTTTACCGTCCGCTCAGCTAGCTAGAGGCGAGGTTTAGGCTACTATAAATGGAGGTCAGACCATTAGAGGTGGAGGTCAGGCCATTAGAGGTGGAGGCCAGCTAGCTAGAAGCCGTCCAAGGGGCAAAGGTTAAAGTGGTAGGGCCCAGTCCATTTTTATGCATTCCCGGTTACACTTGAGGTCAAGTCATCTGATGCCATTATCACATGTATTGTTCCAGTTTTCCATAGATATGCTTCAGTTCTATTTGATCTGGGCTCTACTTATTCCTACGTGTTATCCTATTTTGCTTCATATCTGGCTGTGCCTCGTGATTCTTTAAGTACTCTTGTGTATGTGTCCACTCCTGTGGGAGATTCTATTATTGTAGATCGTATTTATCGCTCGTGTGTGATTACTATTGGGAGTTTTGAGACTAGAGTAGATCTCCTACTTCTTGATATGGTGGACTTTGATGTTATTTTGGAATGGACTGGTTGTCACCGTATCATACTATATTAGACTGTCATGTCTAGATGATGACATTAGCCATGCAAGGGTTGCCTCGCTTAGAGTGGAGAGGGACTCTTGGCCATTCTACCAGCAAGGCTATTTCTTATGTGAAGGCTCGACGTATGATAGAGAAGGGATGTTTAGCTTATTTGGCCTATATTCGCGATTCTACTGTGGAGGTTCCTTCCATGGATTCAGTACCAGTTGTGCGTGAGTTATTAGAGGTGTTTCCTACAGATCTATCGGGGATCCCACCCGACAGAAATATTAACTTCTATATTGACTTGTCTTCGAGAACTCAACCTATTTCTATCCCATGATACTGTATTGCCCCTCCGGAGTTGAAGGAACTGAAGGAGCAGTTGCAAGATTTTCTTGATAAGGGATTCATTAGACCTAGTGTCTCGCATTGGGGTGCACCCGTGTCGTTTGTGAAGAACAAGGATGGTTCAATGAGGATGTGTATAGACTATCAACGGTTGAACAAAGTCACTATCAAGAACAAGTATCTGTTGTCATGGATTGATGACTTATTTGACCAGCTTCAGGGTGCCAAAGTATTTTCTAAGATCGATTTCAGATCTGGCTACCATCAGTTGAATATTAGGGCATCGGATGTCCCTAAGACAGCTTTTCGCACTCGGTATGAGCATTATGAGTTCCTAATGATATCATGTGGGTTAATAAATGCCTCAGCAACATCTATGGATTTGATAAACCGGGTCTTTAAGCTTTATTTGGATTCTTTTGTGATCGTATTCATTGAAGATATTTTGATCCACTCACGCTTTCGAGAGGAGTATGAACAACATCTTCGAGTTGTACCTCAGGCTCTGAGAGATAGTCAGTTATATGCCAAGTTTTCAAAGTGTAAGTTTTGGTTGGACTCGGTTGCCTTTTTGGGGCATGTTGTATCGGCCGAGGGCATAAAATTGGACCATAAGAAGGTTGAGGAGGTTCAGAACTGTCCTAGACCTACTTCAGCTACAAAGATTATATGTTTTCTGGGTTTGGCGGGTTATTATAACCGTTCGTGGATATTTTTTCATCCATAGCAGCCTCATTAACTATATTGACGCAGAAGGGTGCTCCATTCAGATGGTCCGATGAGTGTGAGTTGAGCTTTTAGAAGCTCAAGACTGCTTTGACTATGGCACCAGTGTTGGTGTTGCCTACAAGTTAAGGATCCTACATGGTGTATTATGATGCATCGCGTATTGGGCTCGGTGTAGTATTGATGTAGGATGGTAGAGTGATCGCATACGCATCGCAGCAGTTGAAGGTTCATGAGAAGAATTACCATGTTCATGACCTAGAGTTGGCAGTCATTGTTCATGCACTGAAGATTTGGAGGCATTACCTCTACGGCATGTCATCTGAGGTGTTCACTAATCATCGGAATCTACAATATTTTTTCAAGCAAAAGTATCTCAACTTGAGGCAGATGAGGTGGTTGGAGCTGTTGAAAAACTATGATATCACCATTTTGTATCATCCCCGGAAGGCTAATGTGGTGGACGATGCCTTGAGTAGAAAGGCTATAAGTAAGGGTAGCCTTGCATATATTCCCTGCATGTTACTATCAGATATGATGGGGTGTTGCGGATGTAGGGTCGGATTTGTGTGCCCAATGTGGATAAACTTCGTGAGTTGATTCTTGAGGACGCCTATAGTTCGCGGTACTCCATTCATCCGGGTTCTGCCAAGATGTATCAGGATTTGCAGCAGCATTATTGGTGGAGAAGAATGAAAAAGGATATAGTTTCATATGTGGCTCGATGTTTGGATTGTCAGCAAGTAAAGTACGAGTATCAGAGGCATGTCGGTTTGCTTTAGAAGCTTAATATTCTTGAGTGGAAGTGAGAGCGTATTACCATGGATTTTGTTATTGGGCTCCCACGAACATTGAAGTAATTCGACACACTATGGTTCATTATAGACAGGTTGACCAAGTCAACACATCTCATTCCAGTGGTAGTTACCTATTCCTTAGAGTGGTTGGTTAAGATCTATATCCGCGAGATCGTTTTCTTCACGGTGTACCAGTGTGTATCATTTCTGTTCGGGGTACATAGTTCATATCGCACTTCTAGAGGGTCGTATAGCATTATATAGGCACACTGGTTGAGTTGAGTACAACATTCCACCCCCAGACATACGGTCAGTCCAAGCGCACCATACAGATATTGAAGGATATGCTTCGTGCCTACGTTATGGATTTTAAGGGTTCTTGGGATTAGTTCTTTCCGCTTACAGAGTTTTCCTGCAATAATAGCTACCCATCAAGTATTTAGATGGCTACCTATGAGGCATTATAAGGGAGGTAGTGCCATTCTGCAATTAGTTAGTTTGAGCCGGTAGAGGCTCGATTATTGGTTACCGATTTGGTTCAGGATGCCTTTGAAAAGGTCAAGATAATTCATGATCGACTTCACATAGCTCAGTCCAGGCAAAAGACTTATGATGATCTAAGAATTTGTGATGTTGGATTCATGGTTGGAGATAGGGTATTGCTTCGAGTTTCACCCATAAAGGATGTGATGAAGCTAGGAAAGAAGCTCAAGTTGAGCCCTAGGTATATCGGACCCTTTGAGATTCTTGAGAGAGTGGGTGAGGTGACCTAAAAGCTTGCATTGCCACCTAGTTTATCAGCACTCCACCAGGTGTTCCATGTCTCCATGCTCCAAAAGTATCAGGGTGAGCCGTCCTATGTGTTAGATTTCAGCTCAGTCCAATTGGACAAGGATTTGACTTATGAGGATGAGCCGGTAACTATTCTAGCCCTGCAGGTCTGGAAGTTGAGGTCTAAGTATTATTCTTCAGTTAGAGTACAGTGGAGAGGTCATCCGATCGAGGCAGCCATGTGGGTGTCCGAGTCCGAGATGCGGAGTAGATACCCACACCTTTTCACCAGTCCAAGTACCTTTTTATGGTTGTTCAAGGACGAACATTTATTTTAGCGGTGGAGAATGTGATGACCTAATAGGTCATTTTGAGTTTTAGCATTCATCTATGTGCTCCGAGACCTCGAATAGCTCCGTTTATCCTTCCTTAATTTGAGTGCATAGTCCGTGTCTTTTTCTGAAATATTTTTATGTGAACAATTGACGAAAATGTGAACTTTAGCTCTAAAAATAATTTGAGTTGACTACGGTCAACACTTTATGTAAACGGACCCGAATCAATATTTTGACGGTCTCAGTGGATCCGTATTATAATTTGGGACTTGGACGTATACTCGGAATTGAATTCAGAAGTCGCTAACTTGATTTAACGCGATTTATTGAAAACTAGTAATTTGAAGGATTAAAGAATTTCTAAGTTTGACCGTAAGTTGATTTTGTTACTACAAGGTTCGAATTTTAGTTCCGAAACTTGGAAAAAGTTCATTTCACTATTTATGACTTGTCTGGAGTTGATTTGACGTGATTCAGATGTCCGATTATAAATTTAAAAGTTCTTAAGTTTCATTGAAAACTTCATGCATTTTGATGTCTGATTCGTGGTTCTAGGTATTATTTTAGTGTTTTGATCACGCAAGAGAGTTCGTATAATTTTATTCCACTTGTGTGCATATTTGGTTTGGAACCCCAGGGGTTCGGGTAAGTTTTGGATAGGTTACGGATCATTTAAGACTTAGAATGATTGTTGGTTTCAGAGATTTTTGGTGTCTGGTGCTTTGTTCTTCGCGATCGCGAAGCCACACTTGTGATCGCGAAGGGTAACCTGGGCTAGCGTAGGATTTCTTCTATGCAAATGTGAAGCACTGTTGGGATCACCCTTCACGAACGCGAGCAACACCATGCAAACGCGATAGGTAATGGGCCTGGGAGGGGAGTTGTTGGGTGTTCTACGCGAGCGAGATCCAAGGGTCGCGAACGCGAAGGCTAGAGGAAGGGCCATCGCGAATGCGAAGAGCATCTCACGAACGCGAAGGCCATTTGGGCTGCATTTCTTCGTGATCGCGATGAAGACCTGACACCAATGATTTAAAACATCCAAAAGTAGGGATTTATCCCTTTTTTCACCAATTTCAAGTTTGAGCTCGACCTGGAGGCGATTTTGAAGAGGTTTTTCATCCCTATTTCATAGGTTAGTAAATTTTAACCCTTTTTCCATTTCCATAAACACCCATTGATTCCATTTTTAGTATATGCTTTTTCATGGTAGAAATTAGGGATTTAGGTAAAAATTGGGGATTTTGAGAAATTGAGATTTAGACCTCAAATTGAGGTCGGATTTCGAAACTAATCACATAATCGGTCTCGGGGGTGAATGGATAATTGATTTTTGGTCCAAATCTCGAATTTTGGCCAAGCATTTACTTTTGTTGACTTTTTCTATTATCATTAAAGATTGAATCTTTTTTACTCATGGGTAGTTTTTAAATCTTATTTTGAATTATTTGAACTATATTTGGTTAAATTCGATTGGTTCGGAGGCACATTTTAGAGAAAAGGCGCCAGTTGATCTTTGATTTGATTGTGAAGCGAGGTAAGTGTCGTGGTTAACCTTAACTTAAGGGATTAGGACTGGTTAGTCGATTTGGTACGTGTTTGTGTCTGGGAACAATGTATATGTGAGGTGACGAGTACTTATACGTTGTAACTAGATTAAAGCATGTGGGTGAAACTTGTTTCTTTGTGTCATTGCATTGTTAATTATGATATCCTTGCTTACGCTAGGTTATTACTTCTTTGATTATTCGTTTCATAATTATTGCTTATTTCATAGTTGTTTAATATTTTTAGAAGCTGAAGTCTGATATCTTGACACCATATTTGACGTTAAATATATTCTCTGCATTATTTATTTCCTGAATTCATTTATTCATTATTTCATGGTGAGGACGATGGTAAGAGAACAAAGAGTGGTGTCGTGCCATTTATTTCATTTATTCATTATCACATGGTGAGGAAGAGAGTAAAAGCAGGGAGGGTGATGCCGTGCCATTCATCTCATTTATTCATTATTACATTTTAAGGATGAGAGTAAAAGTACCAAGGGGTTATGCCGTGCCATTTTCATGTCATTGATTTATCTTATTTCATTGGTTAATGATTTTCTTGGCTCTTTCGTGATATCATACCTGTCGCGGTTGTTATATTTGCCCCCTTTTGCATGCCCCTCCTAGTTTGTACGTTACCATTCTCTGTTATTATTGCTTCTTTATATATATTTGTACATGTTATTTACATAGTGTCCTATCATAGCTTCGTCGCTACCTCGACGAGGTTAGGCTTGACACTTATTGAGTCATTGGTCGGTTGTAATCATACTACACTTTTACACTTCTTGTACAGATACTGGTATTGATCTCCACGGTGCATGAGGTGCGTCATCTTGGATCACTGCTTACGGAGACTCAAGGTAGATCTGCTAGCGTCCGCGGACCTTGAAGTCCCCTTCCTCTTTCACACTTTTACTATTCATTTCCTTCGAAACATTGTATTTGTTTCAAAATCTATTTGTAGGTTTCTAGTTGCTCGTGTACTCGTGACTCCGGATCTTTGGGAGTAGATATTATCACGTAACTTATATTAGTAATGTATCAGATTGGGTTTTATTTCTCATTGTATATCATCATTGTATTTTTAACTATTTAAAATTGGCTATTTAATTATCTCACGTCGGCTTACCTAGCAAGTGGATGTTAGGTTCCATCATGACCCCAATGTTGGGATTTTGGGTCGTGACTGAAGTAGTACCTTATACGAGCTTAATTCACCCACTTAATTCCGACGAAACTTTTTATCGACTCTTGATGACGTATATCTTGAGTATAGCTCAATTTCTTTAGGACTCGGGTATTCTTACATACGTTGAACCATTCAAATCTTACTTCAAAAGTATGGGTTATTATACTTTCTTAAATTTTGTGCCGAGTCAAACACCGCCATATAATTTAGGAAGAGGGAGGATTACTTCGCAACACCCTTGAGGCTACCAAAAAGCAGAAGAAAAAAAAAGAGGGGGGGGGGGGGGGGAAGGAAAAAAGGTTCTGAAGAGAATAAGAAATATTGTGTGTGGATAATAAGCTACTTCCAAAACTATTATATCAAATGGAATCCTGTTTAGGCAAAGGATAGGTTTCATTATCCCATTGTTGAAGGTTGATAGAGCTGCTTCTGGGTGAGTCTGCAGTTGATCCTTTATTTTGCTGCAAATACAAAAGCACAAACAATTGTTGTAAGATTCTGAACAACTAGAATAGGAACTTACAAAGGCATCCTAATTTTGGCTGTTTCATTTTGCTTAATTACCTATTGAATAAACCATGCCATGGAAGAGAGTGAGCCTATAACTTACAGAAATTAACTTGAAAAGCTAACAACTTATTATAGTAAACTGCAAGAATTCTTTTCCATTGATGGTACAATGCATTGTTAATCTGCAGAATAAGTTGTACTTGTCTTTTGGTATATCTTGTGATCACGAGAATTACATGGTAGAAGACTTATTCAGTCGAACTAAATTTACCATAATAATTGCTCCAGTCACAGTTTTTCAAACACAAGATTTAATGTGATGGCATACCTTAGTTTTGCAGGACTTTATGATTAAAGCTAACAACTCATCTCCTGCTAATTTTGTAGCTTGTTGTATCAACCCGCGCCTAGTGATCTTCCTCTCCTAAAAAAATATACTGGACTTCAACAAAAATGGGATAAAAATAGGGGAAGTAGAAAAATATAGTCACATCCAATCGAAGAAAGATAGTCGAGAATTTAATAAATAGCAAGCACTTACCTTATAATCACTATGATATTTCTTAATCAGTTTGACGGTGTTAGGCGGCAAAATTTTTGATAGTGCAGATATCAAAGCAGGAAAAGAAATCCACGCTGAACTTGGACTTTTTAAAGGAACTGAAAATATTCTACTCTCTGCAAAGTGAAGGATGAGCAAAATTTATTAATACTACAGAACAATCATCCAAAATCAAAGCATCTCCAATTTTCTTTAGTATTAAAGCGTACCTTTGACCTTCGAAATTATTCTGAAACTGATCACAAAGTCAGGGAAAATATAAGCATTCATGTTGCTACTCCACACAATGTATTTTCTTGGAGAATGTAAATTGTCAACCCCAGTGTCAAACTGCTCAGAAGTTGGATGAGATTGTCCTAAACCAGGATGAACAACTTCTAATCTTCCTAGTATCACACGACTAAGCAATAAATGTCTTAGCCCATCCTTATCAGGAATAGCTGTTTGAAGACTGAAAGACATAAGAAAATTAGGAATTAGTCAAAAAAATATAATTGTAAAAGTTCAAAGAGATCTAAAACAAACAAAATAGATGCTTTCTACCTAATAATTTAAATTTTTAGACTAGGTGATCACCCAATTTAACACGGTATCAGAGCAAACAATGTTCTTACAGTATGTATAAAGTAAGACATGCACCTGAATAAACTTTTAGATGAGACGGCTACACATTTCAATCGTAAAAAGATGAGCATACATACCAATCAAGAGGATAATCATAAGGAGAGAGGCAAATGCAGTGACCATAAGCTCCATTGTTCATAGGATTCCCAAAACCATGAGAAAATATGCTGTCAATATCATCCTTGGAGGCTCCAAACCAAGCATACTTCTCATTAGCATTCCCCCCACATTTTTTCTCCATTGCTTTGGAAAATCTAAGGAATGACTGAAGCCTAGCTTGCATTGTGAAGCTAGAATAAGCATTCTTGTCAATGGCCTCAATTTGTGTAGATAATCCAAGTATACCCAAACCTGAAATAAACTTTTTATTGATAATCTGATGCATCTTATCACCTTCATCAATCCTTATCAAATCATCTGATTGTGCGTTCTCTTGATAATTGGAGCCAAAAATACCGCTCTCAGAGTCAGAAACTGCTGATTCTTGAATGTCATCGTTATGATCAGAGCCTGAGTTTGTGCTTTCCATCAAATGGTGCTCGGAGTTGTGCTCTGCTTTCGCTTTTCCCATATTGGAAGGAGCATAAATCTTGTAACGGTTGGGATATGCATCTTGAATTGCTTCTACTGGAAAAAGAGACAACAATTGAGGCTGATGCTGCAAAATGTTCTTCATGGAAGATGGAAATAATTCGGAACAGTATATAAGAAACGAAACTCTAGCTGAAGAAAAGCACAAAATTGCTACAGATAATTACTTGAGAAAGAAGAATGAAAACAAGAATGATGAAATTAAAGAAGAGAAGCCAACGGCATGGACACGTTTACAGAATGTGGGCGGTGATGGTCTCAGCTTGTTTTTCTTTAAAACATTTCAGGAGGTGGGAGCACTCTGTTTTCTTAAGCCTACGTTTTTATATTCCTTGCTTGAGAAGGCGGGCGGTCAATGGTTCGATCTAACGAGTAGCTAATTAGTTCTTCCTTTTAATTTAAACGACTCGCCACGATGTTTAAGAATAAAAAAATAATTTTTGAAACTTGTAGTCTTAAAAACTTAAGGGATAAAAGTTTTGTAGGGACATGACATTTGTGTGGTTGTAAAATAAAAAGTTTAAAATTGAATTATTTCCAATAACAGAAATTTATCATTATTTTTTGAACGAACTAATAAAAAATCATCTAAACTGAAACAGAGCGAATATTTTTTATATCGTTTTATTTTATGTGATGTACTGTGATTGCATACCGATTTAAAAAAGAAAAAAATTAAAAACTTATAAAATAACATATAAATAGTTGTGTGATCATAAATTATTTTATTAAAAAGATAAAATAAAAAATATAAAAAAGCATAATTCTTGATAATGAAGAAAGCACTGATCTCACATAAATTGATACGGATAAAGTAGTACTATAACCCTCTAGATGAAGTCCTTTTGCACACTATGTTTGTATGAAGAATTTGGAAAGTCTTAATTAGTACTGGTTTGGTTTGGGAGGAAAGAGAGGCACGGCTTGGGAAGTTATGTTTATTAATAAATTACGTATTCGTTAGTCTTGACTTTTATGTTGGCGTCTTATTATTTTACATAAACTTATAAATGCTTACATTGAATTCATAAATGGAAAATAATGGTTAATAATTTAAATTTTTTATCATCGACATGGATTCTCACTCATATTTGTAAATTTTTAAATTTAACTTATTTAATTTAATGTACATGTTAGTTTTCAATATTGTTATTCCTCCTGTTTGTTGGAGGGCAATAAGTATAATTTACAACATCCTTTTATTGTTCTTTTCCCGTTCTTCATTTCACGGGCGATCGAGATTCCCATGTTCATTCGATAATAATATTTCGACGCAGTAAGATCTCTTCATGGATACGTACTAGCTTTTTCTTGTTCTTGGTATGAGATTTAACCATTTAGTTTATTTTCAAACCTTGATTACTTTATATGCAGATACACTCAAGTGACAGTTCAAAGCAAACTAGCCTATGCCTATTCCATGTGATCGAGTCAGTCGTTGGGAATATATACTAGTATTAGTTTTGACCCAAAAAAGAAGTAAATGAAGAAAAAGACATGTAAATCGGGGTTCATAATTACAAGATTATCACTATCCCATTTACTTAAAATGATCACTAATATATTTTCTTAAATATTCAACGGTCAAGTGCTTGAATTCTCCTTTTTTATTCAGCAACTCTCTTATGTTGTTCACAAATTTCTAAATTAGTGTTTCTCACTCTCTCCAATTATGATTCATAAGAAATAAGAAATACAAGACCTAGAGAACCAATTGAGTCCTTTTGAAACATTTGGTAACACAGTCGTTGATTTATATTTGTTTCATTAGATATAGATGGCTCTCGCTGGACTGAACTAAATATATATGCATGAGTTTTAAAACTTGGAGGACTATTTTAATTGCTTCACCTTACATTAGGGACCATTTTGAGTGAAACCAAATTAAGGAACGATTTTGGACCATTTTTTTGGTAATAAAAAACTTTTATTCAAAATAAAGCTACTTAAGTGTCATTACAAAGGGAGACTAGTCTAGGTAACATAGGCCCTATGCTATCTCTTTGAGCTGTTAAAACGGGACAGGCCAAGCCAGCCCAAATCCTGTGGGCTTTTAAATTTGGTTGGCTAGGACAGACCGGCCCGCCATATGAATGGGCCTTAAAATGACCAACCCAACCCAGCTCTAAAAGGACCGCGGGCTAGGGATGCCGGCCCTTCAAAATTTTTTAAGAAAAAAGAGTGTCTTTAAATTCTTAAATATTTTTTCGTGACATAATCGATTAATCATGTAAACAACTTCTGTTTGGTTAGAGCATACAAAAAGTTTGATATTTGACGATGAATCTCACAATGAAATGTAAATTCTCTATATCTCTAGCTCTTCTTTTTTAAAGTTACAAGAATATTTTCTTAATACTTTTCTTTCATTTTCCTCAGATTCAACGATTGCTTCAATAAGTTTATATGTTGAGGTCTTTTAATTTAGGATTAACATCATTTGCTGATTTCATCATTATAGTCCATAAAAATTTTCAAATTTCTGAAATTTGCTAGTTGTCAATTTTTTTTTTGTGTGTGTGTTTAAAATTGATCTTTTTCTATATTGAAGAGTAGTTTAAATATTAACAATATATTAAAGTAATCCAAACTTATCATTGGCCACTTAAACTAATATTTTCTTTTGAAAAAAGATTATTATTATTGGCCACCTAAAACTTTTCGAGTTTGTTATTAATTAAGCAAAAGAAAAACTAGTTTTGTCATATTACATGCATGTAAAAAATCAAAATTTCTAGTCGATACAGAAGGATAAATGAGCAAACTAGGGTTGGAGAATGGGGACTATAGTTAATAGTTTTTTTAGTGTTTACTTTTTTAAAATATTTAATTGTTAACTAATTTGAATTTAATTAATTTTTGGCCCACGGGCCGACCAAGGCCCAGCCTCGGTCAAGCCTCAAGGGCCAGTGGGCCGACTTGGGCCGGGCTTATAAGCCTCAATTTTAAATGGGCTCAAAAAATCCTAACTCAACCCTATCCAAGTAGCGGGTTGGGTTGGGCTGGCCTCACAGGTCAAGCCCATTTTGACGGCTCTAATCTCTTTCAAAAGCAAGAATGATAAAAGCAGGGGAACGGGTAATCCAAAGGATTTTCAAAAATGTCCAAGCTACATGCATTTTTTGCTGACTAGTCCGTCACTTCATTAGCTTCTCTGAACACGTGCTTTTAGGGCCTGTTTGAAAAGTCACTTTGTAATTGAATTTGGATGAAATTAGATGTAATTACACAGTTTTGGCACATTTATCTAATCAAATAATTATTTTGTCGGCATATAATTGGATACAATTGAGGGGGGTATAATTACACTCTCCAGTTCTCAAGGGGCTGAGAATTGCTGGTAGCTACATGATGCAATTACAAGGCTATTTTTTGAATCTCTTTTCTTTTCTTTTTAATTTACTTTTCATTCCTATTCTTTTTCTTCTTTTTAATTTATTTTTTATTTTAAATATTATTTTTTTGCATTATTTATCTTTTGTTTCCTTATTTCATATCCCAACCTTTACTTTATGTGTTTCTACATAATTTCTCATATTTTATTTCTTTCTTAATTATGTTTTTATTTTTTATTACCTTTAGCTATGTTATTATTCTAATTCTTCTCAAAATATTATACCTCGTAATCTTAGAAAGAATAAATCATCCACAAACTTGGCGTATAATGAGTAATGTCATCAAAGTTGAACTTTGTTATTGAATGAGATTATATGCAAACTTAACTATGTTAAAATGATACATTATTTTTTAATATTTAAATAATATTCTCATTTTCCAACCTTTATTTTTTGTGATTCCATGCAGTTCCTCATATTTTTTATTTTTTTTATTTACTTCATTTAGCATAATTATGTTATTATTCTAGCTAGTTTTGAAGTTACAACTCCTAATATGTCACGACCCTAAAATTGACCTGATTGTGATGGCGCCTATCGTGAAACTAGGCCAGCCGACACAGACCCCATAAACCAGTCAAAGAATTATAATAAGTCATTTAAAGTCATTAATAAGCTAAAATCCCAAAATGTAAGGTAGAATAGAATGGTGCAGAACAAAATACAGCCCGACAATAGGGTGTCACCAGTCATGAGCAATTACAACTCGTCTAGAAATATGAAAAGACAACATAGTCTGAATCAAACTAATACAAAACGGAATAAAGATAGGAAGGAGAAGCACTGGGCTGCGAACGCTAAACAGCTACCTAGTCAACTCCGAAAGCCTGTTGGATGACAAATCAACACTCGCTAGTGTGACCGAAGACTCCTGGATCTACACACAGGGTGCAGGGAGTAATGTGAGTACGCCAACTCAGTAAGTAATAAAAGTAAAGGCAGCTGAGCAGTAAGAAAATACGTAAACCACAACGTTATACTACAAAAAAATAGTATAAACACAGAACAATGCAGTAAAGCAATAAAACTCGTAAAAACATCTCAGTTCAGTAAAAATCTTTTTAAAACATCTTTCAGTAGTTCAAACTAGTGATGAAAACAGTGAGAAAAGGATAGTAACATAAATCAGCCCCGAGGGCAAAACAAGTACCATAACCGTCCCTCGGGCAAAATACCAACAGATTCAGCCCCTTGGGCTACCTCACAATCACTCGTATCAGCCCCTCGGGCAATATCACATCTCACACTGGGTGCCCGCGCTCACTGGGATGTGCAGACTGTTGGAGGGGCTCCTACAGCCCAAGCGCTATAACAAGCCATCTCGTGGCATAATCAAACTGGCCCTCGGTGTTATAACAAGCCACCTTGTGGTGTAACAAAATAGGCCCTCAGCCTTATAATCATGAATCGGTACAACACTGTTGCGATGTGCAGCACGATCCTATAATATCCTCACAACACAGGCTCTCGACCCACTCAGTCAGAAATCTCTCAAGCCACTCGGGCAACAGTAAAACATGATGCTCAGCCCAAACTAACATTTAAATATTAAAATGGAGTAAATATGGCTGAGTTATGAAAATAGTAGAATACAGCATGACTGAGTACAAATATGAAGTCAAAATAGTGAGGAATAGTAGTAAAAATTCCCTAAGGGTCCAAAACAGTTGGCACGAGGCCCAGATATGGCATTCAGCCCAAACATGATAATACTTTCCAAAACACAATGATATCAAACAATTTTCAATCAAATATGCGATTTAACAGTCATACGGGACGGACTATGTCACAATCCCCAATGGTGCACAACCCCACGCTCGTCATCTAGCGTGTGTGTTACCTCAAGATAGCACAACGATATGAAATCCGGGGTGTCATACCCTCAGGACAACATTTACAATCATTACTTACCTCTATCCGATCTAAACTCTAGCCCGCGATGCCTTTGCCTATCAACTCGGCCTCCGAATGCTCCAAATCTAACAAAAAATCATATTTATCTATCAAAATATGCTAAAGAAACAAAGCCCACTCGAAAATAACCAATTTACATAAAAAATCCCGAAATTGGCCAAACTCGACCATGGGCCCACGTCTCGGTGTCCGATAAAAATCACAAAACTAGAATCCTTACACTCCCATGAGTTCATACATATCAAATACATCAAAATCTGACCACAAATGACCCCTCAAATCCTCAAATCAAAGTCTTAAATTCCAAGCCCTAACTCCCCAATTTTAGGCTTTAGATTCCACAAATTTCATGTTTAATTAGGTAGAAATCACAATAGGATCGAGTATTAAGTCCATAGATCTTACCTCCAAGTGTTTCCCTTTGATTCCCTCTTCAATTCTTCTCAAGAAGCTCCAAAATCGCTAAAAATGGTGAAAGTTAGACCCAAAATCGCGGACAATGGCTATTTAAACATTCTGCCCAGGTGACCCTTTCCTTCTTCGCAAATGCGGTCAAAGGCTCGCGTTTGCGAAGCACAAAAATCGTTGACCACTTAAATTCTTCTTCGCGAACGTGACCTCCTAATTGCAAATGCGAAGCTTCAGCTTCTCAAACCATCGCGAATGCGACCCCCTTAACTCTAACGTGAAGCACAATTGACCAGGACCCCAGCTGCTCCCATCTACTCTACGCGAACACGGGAACCTCCTCGCGTTCGCAATGAACAATGAACCTAACCCTTCGCGAATGCGGGACACACATCGCAAACGAGAAGGCCAAACTTCCTACCTCACACCACATCCCTTCGCGAACGTAAGAGCCTTCTCGCGAACGCGAAGGCCAAATGTCTGCAACACCAACAACAGATTTTCTACAACTTCCCACAACAAGATTTGATCCGTTTAACCACCCAAAACTCACCCGAGGTCCTCGGGACCTCAACCAAATATGCCAACATATCCCATAACATCATTCAAACTTTTTCCAACCTTCGGAAAGCTCAACAACATCAAAACACCAAATTAACATTGGATTCAAGCCTAAGAACTCCAAAAACTTTCAAATTCCACTTTCGATCAAAAAGTCTATCAAACCTCGTCTGAATGACCTGAAATTTTTTACACACATCATAAAATGACACAATGGACCTACTCCAACTTCCGGAATTCCATTCCGGCCCCTATATCAAAATCTCCCCTATCAACCGAAAAATGCAAAAAATCCAATTTCGCCAATTCAAGCCTAAATCGACTCCGGACATCCAAAACACATTCTGATCACGCTTCTAAGTCTCAAATCACCTCCCAAATCTATCCGAACCATCGGAATTTACATCCGAGCCCTTTTTCACATAAGTCAACATCTAGTTGACTTTTCCAACCTAAGTTTACTCAAAAGAGACTAAGTGTCTCATTCCTTTCCCAAACCTCTCCGAACCTGAACCAACCAACCTGATATCACAGAATACAGTTGAACAAGACAATAAGAAGCAGAAATGGGGGAAATAGAGCGGTAACTCATGAAACAACTGGTCGGGTCGTTATATCCTTCCTCTGTTAAACAAATGTTCGTCCTCGAACGGGTCAAGAAACATACTTGAAGTCTCAAATAGGTGAGGATATCTGCTCCGCATCTTCCACTCGATCTCCCAGGTAGCCTCCTCTACGGGACGACCTCTCCACTGCACTTTCACTGAAGCTATATCCTTTGACCTCAACTTTCAAACCTGACGCTCCAGAATAGCTACTGGCTCCACATCATAAGTCAAATCACCATCTAACTGAACCATGCGGATCAATCTGAATACCTTCACTGGACATCACGTGCCCTAAGAATGCCACTGAACTGGGCCAAAACTCACACTCGAAGAACTTTGCATAAAGCTTCTCCTCCCTCAATCTCTACAACACAACTCTCAAATGCTAATCGTACTCCTCCTGACTATGTGAGTATACCAGAATATCATCAATGAAAACAATCATGAACGAGTCGAGATAAGGCCGAAACACGTTGTTCATCAAATGCATGAACATTTTTGGGGCATTGGTCAGCCCAAAAGACATCACCAGGAACTCATACTGACCATATCGGATCCTAAAAGTTGTTTTAAGAATATCCGAGTCCCTGATCTTCAGCTGGTGATACCCTGAACAAAGATCAATCTTGGAGAACACTCTCGCTCCTTGAAGCTGGTCAAATAAATCATCGATATGAGGCAAAGGATACTTGTTCTTGATTGTTACTTTGTTCAACTACCTATAATCAATGCACATCCTCATTGTGCCATCCTTCTTCTTCACAAATAGAACAGGCGCACCCTAAGGCGACGCACTAGAACGAATAAACCCCTTATCAAGGAGTTCCTAAAGCTGCTTCTTCAACTCCTTCAACTCCGCTGGTGCCATGCAATACGGTGGAATAGAAATGGGCTGAGTGCCCGGCACCAGATCAATACCAAAATCAATATCCCTATCCGGTGGCATGCCTGACAGGTCTGCGGGAAACACATAGAGAAAATCCCTCACAACAGGAATAGAATCAATACTAGGAGTCTTTGCATCGACATCCCTCACAAAGGCTAAGTATGAAAGACAACCCTTCCCTACCATCTGCTGGACCTTCAAGAACGAAATCACCCTACTGGGGACAAAATCAGTCGAACCTCGCTACTCAACCCGTGGCACACCCGACATAACCAATGTCACTGTCTTAACAGGACAGTCCAAAATAGCACAACACGGAGATAGCCAATCTATGCCCAATATCACATTGAAGTCCACCATACAAAGCAATAACAGGTCCACTTGGGTCTCCAGACCCCCAATAGAGGAGCCCTGAACTGATGGAGCACGGGATGAACTTTGGGCTGGAAAGGCACTGAGTGATGAATGGCCCTGATGAGAACTGTGAGAAAAATGACCCGATGATGCTCCACGATAACCTGGGCAAGCTAACTGAGCATGTCTGAATGGACGGTCTCTGTCGTGCTGAAACTGACCTCCCGAAGGAGCACCACCAAAAATACTAGATCCCTGAGGCCTCTTGGCCTCCCTCTCATCTCGCTCCTGGAGACGAACTGACTCAATCTCGCGAGAAATGTCAACAACCTCCTCAAAAGTAGCACCAGACACACACTCTCTGGTCATGAGAATCTGAAGCTGATATGTGAGGCCATCAACGAACCTCATATCCTCTCTCTATCTGTTGGAACCAACCAAATAGCATGACGAGCTAACTCCGAGAACCTCATCTCATACTGCATCACAGTCATATCTCCCTGACGCAACTGCTCGAACTACCTGTGCAGCTCCTCTCTGCAAGACTGTGCCACATACTTTTCCAAAAAGAGAACGGAGAACTACTGCCAGGTAAGAGGCGCTGCACCAACAGGCATACGCCTCTCATAAGCCCCCTACCAAGTGAAGGCAACTCCAGAAAACTGAAAAGTGGTAAATTCTACCATGCTGGTCTCCAGAATACCCGTTGTACGAAGAATCCTCTAACACTTTCCCAAGAAAACCTGGGCATCCTCGCTCTCTGTACCACTAAAAGTCGGAGGCTGAAGTCTACCAAACCTCTCAAACCTGCGTTGCTCGTCCTCTGGCATAATAGGAGCTACATAGTCCTAAGCAGCTGCAACCGACTGGGTTGGAGGTGCCCCCGTGTCTGAAGTCCCGGCACGACCTGCTCAGGTGTGTGAGCGGCGGGAGTCTGAGTGCCTCCCCCAACCTGAGAAGTAGCTGCGGCTGTGGTAACTGAGACCGCTTGAGCTAGGCCAATGCATACTGATAGAATCTGGGCCAGGGCCTCCTGAAGGCCTATAATCAAAATAGGCACAGCCAGTGTCTGAGCTGGTGCTGCTGGAGCATCCACAACTAGGACCTGATTATGAACTGGGGCGGCTGATGGATCTGCAGGTGTTACCCTAACTGTTGTGCGAGCTATACACCTGCCTCTGCCATGGCCTCGACCGCACCCTCAGCCTCTAGTGGACCCAGCTAGTGGTACCGGTGGTCGTCTATCCTGACCGGTAGCACGTGTCCTCACAATCTGTGAGAGAATAGAATAACAGAAGTTTAGTACTCGGATCAACAGATTCGCATGACAAGAATTCAAGAATATGAAACCTCGTCCGAATGACCTGAAATTTTGCCCACACGCCACAAATGACACAACGGACCTACTCCAACTTCCCAAATTCCATTCCGACCCCTATATCAAAATCTCCTCTATCAACCGGAAAATGCCAAAATTCCAATTTCGCTAATTCAAGCCTAAATCTACTCCGGACCTCCAAAACACATTCCGATCATGCTCCTAAGTCCCAAATCACCTCTCGAAGCTATCTGGACCATCGGAATTCACATCCAAGCCCTTTTTCATATAAGTCAACATCTGGTTGACTTTTCCAACCTAAGCTTACTCAAAAGAGACTAAGTGTCTCATTCCTTTCCAAAACCTCTCCGAACCCGAACCAACCAACCCGATATCACATAATAGAACTGAACAAGACAATAAGAAGCAGAAATGGGAAAAACGGAGTGGTAACTCATGAAACAACCGGCCGGGTCGTTACATAGTATTAGAAACAATGAGTCATTAATAAACTTGGTATATAATAATTGATGTTACTAAAATAGAATCTCATTATTGAATGAGGTTATAGACTTATGTTTCCCTTTTATGTTGAATTATATCTACTTAAATTATATACATTATGTTGTACTTTTACATAAAAATATTATGTTAATTTTTTTTGGATTTTAAATTTATGTTATATTTTTGGTTCTATAATTTTTTTATATTAGTATTGACTTATTAGCTCAAATTTCATGCCATTCATTTTATAGTTTATTTTTTTAGTAAAATATTTGAGTAATGTTATATCATTATATTTATAAATATTAATCTTTTTATCTAGTAATGCACCTGCTTCTTACTCTTCAACTCCATCAGCTTTATTTCCATCTTCACCAACACCAGCAATTGCTAGATAAATTCCGTCTTCATCCGCTCTTCCACCAACAATTGTTACATCATCTCCACCGGCCGCATCTGATCACGGAGGAGATATTCCTCCTCTCAGTCCCCAGTTCATGGGAATTTGGGGAAAAAATTTGCTGCACTTTTTGAAGATCCCCATCGGAGAAGGAATGTTACCCTTTCGATCTCTACAGGGTGCAACCTACATTCCCAGCCGTTGGAGCTCACTAATTATCTTAAGCCTTTGACTTCAGAGAAAGATTGGGAAAAGGTTAGAGCACTCTCGGGAGAGTTCCTGTTGAACAACACCATGCACAATGCCGCAGCGGTACACTCTTTTCTTCCTTTGTAATTTCATCTACTTTTGCATGAATGTGTTCTAAGTTTTGCTTCTCTTGCTTTGTAGGCCAACTTTCTTGCTTTCGAGGGCCTTCAGAGGTTGATTCGTGAGAAAGAGGAGCTTACTTCTGAACGGAATCAGCTTTTGGCGGAACTGGACCAGGCCGTTCTCCGCCTCTCAGAATTGGAAACCAAAGCCACTGAGGTTATTGTTTTGGAGGCTCGTTTGCAGCAAAGCAAGCAAGAGGTGGTAAATCTTAGCCAAGAGATTCGCCCGCTGAGGGTTAGATTTGATGAAGCCAAGGCTAAGTGGGCTAAAGTCCAGGATGTCATTCTTGCTGCAACCGAGCGCGAGACTGCTACTACCAAAATAGTGATTGAATTAGAAGCAAACTTAGACTCCAAAATCGAAGAGCTTGCTGCTATGGAGGCGAAGTGTGCCCAATTGGAAGAGAAGTACAAAAAAAATTATCGAACATAATAGACTCTTTAGTTCAACTGTCTGCAACCTTGATATTAGCCTCCAATCTGTTAGGTCCGCCCGGAAAAGCCTCTCTGATAAGGTAATTGTTTACCCATAAAATGGCACAGTTGAAATTATACGTAGTTTCTAGACAAGTAAACTAATTTGATCTTGAAATAAAGAAATAACTGAAGAAATATACAATACTTAGCCTTAAAATGTAGATGAAATGGCAGAAATGGCGAATCCGGGAATAAGGTTTCCGACCATAGAAATGATGAGATCAAAAAGCAAAAATGTAAAATTGTATTAAGATTTGTATAGGATGTAGTGTAAGTTAGCCAGAAAATTTGTCTCTTTTACAATGAAGACTGAGCTCTCTATTTATAGTTGTGCCTAGGGAAGGAGGTCCTAGAATCGTGCTTTCCTTTAGTGTCAATTATGAGTGCCATTGATGAAGATGTAACAGTAGGCATAAATGCCAAATTCACTGTAATGGGCCACCACCCTTAATTCTGCAGAATATTACTTATTAAATGCTACCGGGCGCAGAGCATTTAATATACCTTTATGATCATTATTCTTTCTGGTGATATCTGCGGTCAGTGGACATCTCCGTCTTAGGTTCAATGTGTCCTTCCTTTAGATGACCACATGTTATTTCATATTTTACCCTATATAGATAGTCTCCCTGCATTCTGGTGACATAACTTTGTATTACCAAGAAGTTGGTAGAAATACTCTTTTGGCGAAAATTTCTATAACTCCCTCTATTGGCTTCTAACGGTTGATTTGACAGAGGTTTCTCCACATTTAATGCCCCGAACATGCGTCATCCCACGATTCAGCACAAGTTTTGCCGATTAACGAGGTAATCATGGCCATGAATTTACCCACCAAAAATTTAATTATATGCATCATCCTTTTCCCTTACACTTCATAATTTTCCAAGCTTGAACCTTTGTTCTTCATCTTTTCTCTAACTCTCTTCAAACAAAAACCTTTCTCCTCCTTTCACGTAATGTCTTCTTCCTCAAAGTATACCAGTTCTTCAAAGAACAAGAAAAAGATTGAGGATGATGTTCCTTCAACATTACACCCCATCAGCCCTAGAAGTCTTACTACCATAAAAGACTTTGAGGAGAAATTCCCTACTGCTAACTCTCGTACATAAGCCATCAATAGATACACTTCTTCCATCTGTCTTTCCAATATTCCTGTTGTGAAGAAAGACTGCTGTTGTCCTGAGCTGGATATTATCGCTCCTGATCTATCAGAGCGAGTGACCTAACCCAAAGATGGTTTTACATATTTATACACGTATCCCTTTACTTTAGGTGCATTTTCTTTGAGCGGAGAGCTTGATTCCATGATTGTGGAATTTTGCCTCCGTTACCAAGTGTGTTTGGAACAAGTAAGTCCTTCTATGTGGAGAACAGTCGCCTACCTTCGGCTTTTATGACAGGAGACTCGAGAAGAGCTAATCTTAGCTCATATAATAAATCTCTACTCTCCCAGGATCTTCTGTGGGGGAATGATAGCAACCTTGCTCTGTTGACTAGAATGGATGATGACAACAACCGTGGGTGGATGGAACGGTTCTCCGTAGTTGCCACCAACGACATCATTCCAACAACGGCATCATCCTTTTCGGTCGCTTGGAACCGCACTCGTAAGATCTTTGTTTGATATTTTTACTAAATATCCTTCTGTAGTCATATTGATTTTTTACCCTTCACATGTTTCAGTAACTCGATGGACCCCACAGGTGGTTGAAGGTTTAGATTGGTGGGTTCAGAAGATTTTAGATTTTACAACGCCCAAAACTTATTTGTGGAAAGAACTGGCCCCTAAATATGGGTTGAAGGCCAAAAATCATGGTAATTCAAACTCACCTTGTTTCAATTTTTCATGTGAAGAACTTGACTAACCCCTTCTATCTCTTCCTTGAAACTAGTTCTACCTGCGGGCTTAGTTGTTGTCCTTGAGGAGGACGTTTTGGCTGATCATGCTGATGTGGCAAGGCTACTTTAGGAGGCAGTTACTCAAGCAGGTGTCTCTGGACCTGCTTCGGGAGAAAGTGTTTTATTACGAAGTCAACCGGTCGGAGAATAAGCAACAAAAAAGAAGGTGTTTTTCTGTGGTCGGGAAAAAAAACAAGAGGGCGAAGACTATTACCGCTGTGTCATCTCTAGAAGTTGTGATCACTAGCCCTCCTCCCGGGCCGGTCATAGACACTGTGATGATTAATAATGATAGTGAAGCCAGTGATGATGGGGCTTCCCTACACAAAGGCGATGTTCATCATCAACTTAACAAAATGCTCAACCTGTTGGGTTAAATACAGTAACTTAGGACGATATCTCGGCACTTTGGGGGAATATGATTTAGTGGAAAATGCCAATTCCCATTTTCGGTCCCTAATTGTCATGCCTGGTATCGCAAGGCTAAGTACCGAGTCCATGCCATCTTTGGTTGGTGAGCAACCAACATTAGTACTGCATTTGATGCAACTGATTCTTACTCTTCAACTCCATCAGCTTCATTTCCCTCTTTACCAATACCAGCAATTGCTACATCATTTCCATCTTCATCTACTCTTCTACCAGCAATTTCTACATCATCTCCACTGGCCGCATCTAATTATAAAGGACATGTTCCTCCTCCCCAGTCCCCAGTTCATGGGAATTTGGGATACAATAATGCTACCGAGTGCAACCCGCTTTCCCGGTCGGTGAATCTTGCTAATTATCTGAAGCCTTTGGTTTCAGAGAAATATTGGGAAAAGGTTAGGGAACTCCCGGGAGAGTTCCTATTGAATAATGCCATGCACAATGCCGCAACAGTGCGCTCTTTTCTTCCTTTGTTATTTATTCTATTTTTATATGAACGTATTCTCAGTTTCATTTTTCTTATTTTGTAGGCCAATTTTCTTGCTTCCGACGGCCTTCAGAGGTTGATTCGTGATAAGGAAGAGCTTACTTCTGATAGGGATCTGCTTTTTGCAGAGCGAGAGCAAAGTATCACTCGTCTCTCGGAATTGGAAGACAAAGCTGTTAAGGTCGTTGTATTGGAGGCTTGTTTGCAGCAAAGCGAGCAAGAAGTGATAACACTTAGCCAAGAAATTGGCCCGCTAAGGGTTAGATTTGACAAAGTCATGGCCAAATGGTCCGAAATCCATGACGTCGTTCTTGCTGCAACCGAGCGCGAGGCTGCTACTGCTGAAAAAGTGACTGACTTCAAGGAAGCCTTTAACTCCAAAATCGAAGAGCTTACTGCTTCAGGGGCGAAACGTGCCAGTTGGAAGATAAGTACAAGAAAACTATTGATCATAAAAGTCTCTATAGTTCAACTGTCTCTGACCTTGACGTTACCCTCAGATCTATTAAGTCCGCCAGGGACAGCCTTTCTACCGAGGTAGATCAAGTAAAAGAAGAACTTAAGCACTGGGTAGCTTCCCTTATTGTTGAGAAAACTTACGTTATGTATAGCATGAGGAGAAAAACCTTGGAAGAGGCCAAAGCTGGTATCATTGATTTTTATGCTGAAATTTCTAAGGCCCAAGAGCTTGAGTTGGCTACTAAAAATGAACTCCCGATGCAGTCTGATGCTCGTGGTTCTTCTAGTTCCGGTTTTGAGTTTTCGGGAATTGAAGAGGAATCGGAAGGCGACGATGCTGATAATCAAACTAGGGAAAATGTCGAGCCATCGGTGGACCCACCTACTTCTCCCGGAGATGCGGGCACTTCTCTTCCTGCTGGTTCCGAAGATACCGTAGTTTAGCTTTTTTTTTCTTTTTCCCATTCTTGTACTTTTGACATTTTGGCATGTTCTTGTAAATAAAGATGTATTTTTGCTCAAATATTATTTGAGTCTTATTTTCGTTTGCATATCTATGCAAGTATTCAATCTTTGTGTTTGCTTAAGAATTTTGCGCACGTTTTTGTATTCGCGCTTTACTATGTGTAGTCTCAGATGCTTTTTCCTCGAGGCATTTTGGTTCCGAGTATTATCCCTTTTACATGAGGGTTTCTACAATTATTTGCGCAAGTTTACTTTTTGCGTCCTTCTGTGTACGTCTTCGGGTGCATTTTTCCCTAAAGGCATTTTAATTCTGGGCATAAATTCTTCTGAAACCAACCCTTTAACGTGAGGGTTTTTATAAGAGAGGGCCCTTTTATGTTTACGGTGCTCTTGAAGATGACGTCTCCTATTCATTGCGGCACTAGCATTTGAAGTACTTGTTTAACTTTCAAAAGGAAAAAGTTAGTTCATCATTCAGACCAGAAACAAGATAAAAATAAAAGGATTTCATTTTATTTAATTCCTTATATCTTCAAAAGTATACATGCATTTGCTATGCTAAAAAGAAATTGCCATTACTTGTGGCTATCTTGTACAACTTGTTTCTACGGGGCTGGTTGCACAGTCCACGGTCCTGATAACGTATTTTGTTTCCAAATTTTTGTTCCCGGACAACGTAGTAGTTATTGATGTCGTATCCTCATATCATCCCCCCTAGTGTTTGAATGCGAAGAATGTGAATTGTAACACTGGAAGTCTTGTACTTTCAAATATTCCACCAATGAATTGCTAGATAATCCTCAACTCGGTAACACACCTTACTTTCCCTCAGGAATATATGCTATCGACCGAAAGATTATCTAACAATCATCTTGTGGTTTATGCTCATGAAAGGTCGGGTAACATTTGTTCAATAGCAAACTTAACTTCCTAGTGGGAATTTGCTATCGAACCAAAGATTATCTAACTGTCCCCGAGTGGAAGCTTGCTTGTTTACCCTTCTATCAAAGGTCTTATTGTTGTTGTCTTCGTAGTATGCTTTCTATCGTTGCCTCATTAAAAACCTTGCCACAAAAACCCAATTGGGAAACAAACTGAATGAAGGAAAAAAGAGTACAGCACATACTTTCAGATTGGATATTGTTCATCAGCAATAATATCTTTTGAGGTGCACCATGTTCCAATTGTTGGGAAACTTGTCTCCATTTTGGTTCTCCAACTCGTATGAACCTTTCCCCGTGATAGCTGAAATCCGGTAGGGACCTTCCCATGTTGGACCCAGCTTCCCCGCATTGAGCTCTCACGTATTTTGAGTTACTTTCCTCAGAACCAAATCTCTTACTTTGAAATAATGGAAATTGGCTCTCCGATTATAATATCGCTCCATTCTCTGCTTTTGAGCTACCATTCTTACACACACCAAGTTCATGCATTCCTCGAGCAGCTCCAAGTTGATTAACATTGCTTCATTATTTGATTCTTCATCTACCTAAAAATATATCAAGGTAGGTTCCCCTACTTCCACCGAGATTAGAGCTTATGCGTTGTACATAAGGGGAAAAAGAATCTCTCATGTGGTTGACTTGGTCGTTGTTCGGTAGGCCCAAAGAACTCCGGGTAATTCTTCGGGCTAATTGCTTTATGCCACTTCCAACCTTTTCTTGAGGTTTTGAATAATCACTTTGTTTGTTGACTTCGCTTGACCATTTGTGCTCGGATGATAAGGTGAAGAGGTGATCCTCTTTATCTTCAAATCTTCAAGGAACTTTGTAATTTTTGTGCCGCTAAACTACAACCTATTGTCGCATGCTATCTCTTTTGGACCCAGCTTCTCCGATATTCTGATTAGGATCTACTTCTACCAAATTAGAAAAATAGTCAATCAGAATTAAACGAAATCTTACCTTTCCAAGAGCCGGTGGCAGCGGTCTGACGATGTCCATCCCCCATTTAATGAATTGCCATGGGGACATAACCGAATGTAAAGGTTCAGCCAGTTGATGTACTAGTGGTGAGTAGCGTTGGCACTTATTACATTTATGTATCAAGTCTTTGGCTTCTTGTTCCATGCTGGGCCAATAATATCCTACCGAACTAATTTCAGCACCAAAGAATTTGCGCCCGGGTGGTTACCACATATCCCTTCATGGACCTCTCTCATGACATAATTAGCTTCTGATGCTCCTAAGCACCGGGCCAATGGACCTTGGAAGGATTTTCTATACAATTGACCTTTCTTGAAACTATAACGTGCAGCTTTGGTGTGTAACGCTCGTGATGCTTTGGGTTCTTCTGGCAACTTCCCGTGCTCGAGATAGTCAATTATTTTACTTCTCATGTCCCAAACCAAACTAGTCGAATTCACCTCATAGTAACAATTCTGTATCAAGGACTGAATTCATCAGTTGTACTACCATCTCTGATTCCGATCCCTTGATTTTTGTTGATAAGACCAAGTTTGCCAATGTACCTGCTTCCGTGTTATCCTCCCTCAAGATATGAGTAATTGACCACTCGCAGAATCATGCCAATAGAGCCTGGACCTTCACCAGGTATTGTTACATATGTTCCTCTTTGGTGTCAAAGATCCCGTAGACCTGATTTATCACCAACTGTGAATCACATTTGATTTCAATGACCTCGGAGTCAAGTCCTCGGGCCAATTTGAGCCATGCAATCAAAGCTTCGTACTTTGATTCATTGTTGGTTAAAGGGATCGTTCTGATGGCTTGCCTTAAGGTTTCCCCCGAAGGCGTGATTAAGACTATTCCGAGTATGACCCTCTTATGTTGGAAACTCCATCCATAAATAAGGTCCAAATACCCGATGTCGATTTTGACACCATTACTGCCTCCTTGGCTGCCATAGGTAAAGTCCTGGACTGAAATTGACGACGAAGACAACCAAGACTTACAACTTAATTGCAGTCCTCGGTTTATATTCTATGTCAAACTCGCTCATCTCGAAGGCCCATCTGGCCAGCATACCCGAGAGCTCAAGTTTATGGAGGATGTTCCGCAAAGGGAAAGTGGTCACCACAACTATCGGGTGGCATTGGAAGTAGGGCCTCAGCTTCCGAGCGGCAACTACGAGATCTAAGGCCAGTTTTTCCAAATGTGGGTAGCAAGTTTATGCTCCTATTAAAATTTTACTAATGTAATAAATGGGAGATTGCGTACCTTCATCCTCTCGAACTAAAATTGCACTTACTGCAACTTCTAAAACCACGAAGTAGACAAGTAGTGTTTCACCTTCTTTTGGCTTCGAGCGCAGCGGAGGACTTGACAAGTACTTCTTCAAGTCCTTCAAGGCTTGCTGACACTCCACTGTCCATTCAAAATTATATTTCCTTTTGAGCAGTACGAAGAAGAAATGACATTTTTCCAACGATCGGTAAATGAACCTGCTCAAAGCTTCTAATCTCCATGTGAGCCTCTAGACTTCTTTTACGTTTGACAATTGATCTGGGATATCCTCTATGGCCTTGATTCTGTTGGGGCTTACCTTAATTCCACTTTGCGAGACCAGGAATCCTAGAAACTTACCAGAACTGAGCCCGAGCGCGCACTTCTCGGGGTTAAGTTTCATGATATGCTTCCTCAGGGTGTCAAATGTTTCTGGCAAATGCTTGAGATGGTCACCTGCATTCAAAGACCTAGAGAGCATATCGTCTATATATAATTCCATAGTCTTTCCTATTTGCTTTTCGAACATCTTATTTACGAGTCGTTGATAAGTGGCTCCAGTGTTTTTCAACCCGAAGAGCATCACATTGTAATAATACATACCGAAATATTTTATAAACGAAGTCTTTTCCTGATCTTCTGGGTTCATCTTGATTTGATTGTACCCAGAATAAGCATCAAGGAAAATCATTAACTCGTGCCCGGTCGTGGAATGAACCATTTGGTCGATATTTGGCAATGGGAACGAGTCTTACGGGCACGCATTATTAAGATCCTTATAGTCTACGCACATGAAAAATTTATTGTTTTTCTTAGGAACTACTACTACATTAGCGAGCCACTCTGGATACCTTACCTCTCGGATTGAACTGATATTGAGTAAGATGGTTACCTCTTCTTTGACAAATTTATTCTTGGCTTCTGCAATAGAGTGCTTCTTTTGTCTTACCGGAGGTATGTTGGGATCCAAGATTAACCTGTGCACGGCCACCTCCGTCGCGATACTGATACGCTCAAATTACACTTTAATAAATAGTGTTAGGAGGTCGGTGTCAAATATAATAACCCAACAAGGTTGGGGTCGAATCCCACAGGGAATAGGTGTGAAAAGGTTACTCAAATAGGGTGTTACTTGACTAAAGTTGTAATTCTATTCAGTTAATGGTAACAAGAGTATGAAATGATTTTGGATTGAAGTAATAGCTAGTTTTCGAGTTGAGAATGTAAATAATTTGATTAAAGAAACCAAGGTTGTGTCCCCTTTAATGAAGTATAATGCAATCAGTGTTAATATGATATATTTCTAATGGAATGTCCTTTTGATATGCAGATGATGTCTAAATGACTACCCAATATTTTCCAATAATTAGGTAGTATTTCCTCTTTATGATTTTTCCAAATATAAAAGAGTTGCAATTAAGAACAATCAATATATGACAAATAAAACCCACTTATTCCTAAGCGATTCTATTAAACACGGTTTAAAGCCTTGAGTCTTTGATATTTACTTCTACCAAATTCTAACCCACTTTCCCAAGCAAAGCAAGAATTTAATGGCACTTGTTAATGTTTGCAACCACCAACAATAAATGAAGAATGATAAGTAAATAAATGTCAACCGACCATTATATATATATTCAATGTTAAACACCCATTAACATAATACTCATTTAGGGTCCACAACCTTAGTATTTAAAGTTAGCTACACATGCTAAAATACAAAAGGAAGAGAGTATTTAATGCCATAAAGCTTACAAAGTGAAAGATTCTTGACCCAAAAGCTTCCAAAATAGAAGAATATTAAATCCTTGTATTGTAGTCTCAAAGTCAGACAAGATGAGCCCACAAAATCACAATAAATATATTATAGAGGGCCAAAAGTCGAGACAGAAAACGGACAAAAATGCCCTTTCAGGTCAAATATGCGACCGCATTTCTGTCGCATAATAGACATGCGGTCCGTATTCTTTTCATGCCCATCACACTTCAGAACCCTAGTTTCCAGGCCGTCGTCGCATTGTGGATTTTCTGTCCGCATTCCAGATATGTGATCGCATTTTGCGTCGTATTTTCCACCATCAGCATTTCTCTCCATGAGTTTGCGGTCCATTATGTGGTCCGCAAACCTGTTATACGATCGCATTTCTTGCACTGGATTTTGGCCAATATTCTGTTTTGGTTTGCGATCCTTTGCACATTATGCGGCTCGCATGTAGGATTTGCGTTCCCATCCTTCAACGCATTTCTACATTTGTGCTGCATTTTGCTCTTTTCTTGTCTTTTTGTTGCTTTTTGCTTTCATTTCCATGATCTTGGGTCCTTAAACCTCATGTACTGCAAAAACACTAAAATTACATTAGTAAAGGAGATAATTGCATTCAAAACAAGCTAAAATCTAAGCAATTTGTATTGAAATATGCCGAAATTCTCCGGCACATCAACACCCCCAACTTAAACACTTGCTTGTCCTCAATCAACTAAAACAACACTATCCTATTCTAGACTTCATCTACAAGAAATGAAAGAATAGTGACCATGGATGGTGTTTGTTGTTAGTACTTCAAGCATGCATCTTCGATTGTTTTACCCTTCCTGAACCATCAATACATACAAGGAAAACTAATCAACTTGTGAAACTTTGAGCCTCGACCAATTTGACAAAATGTTACCCTCAGTTGAGTGCACTTACATTTGATTCAAAAACTCAACTTCTGTCAAACCTTACAGTTCATGTGCCCTTACTAGAAAGAAAGTCCCAAAATCACAATATTTACAATGACAACAAGAAGGGACGAATTCATAAATACACTCACTCTCAAAAAGAGTTTCAAGTGTTGCAACACACTATACCATAGGCTTGCCCGTATTTTAATTCGTCGCTTAATTCTAAGAACGCTCGGTTGGAGATCCCACAAGGACTTTTTAAGCTTGTTGTCACGCCCCAAAATCCGAGGAGCGCGACCGGCGCTCAACCGAGTAAACCCGACTGAGCAAGCCTGATAGGTTTCATTCTACCCAAACAACTTCATGATTAAATAGGAGATGGACTCCTTTAATCAGATTTAGTAAGTATTTCATTAACAACTTCCATTAGCAACTTAAATCACAATTATCAAAATATTACAAGTTTCATAAATCTTTGCCAAACATCAATATTTCTATTTAAATTCCAACACCCGACACTACCCACAACCTGTCTACGGAGCCTCTAAACATGAATGAAGAGTAATGTAATATGGAAATGCCAGTAACAAGGCTCCGGCTATACCTCAAATACAACGTACAAGATAAATAGATGAAACAGATCCCCGAAATGAAGTGGGGCTCACCAAGTCAGCTGAAAGGATGATGCGGCACTAGCTGGGACCAACACTGCCTGCTATAGGAACACCTACATCCATTTAAAGACGTAGCGCCCCTGGCAAAAAGGACGTTAGTGCCATCGAATAGCACTAGTATGTATAAATAAATAACATCTAGTTAGAAAGAACTATCATACAAGAACAAAGAAATCATAAACACCTTCTCATTAGAAAGAACTATCAAACAAGAGTAAAGAAATCATAAAGGTCAATCAAAAGCTTTAACAATCACCACATCATCAACTAAACGAACCATATAATCTTTCACATGTTTTCCATAACTTAGTTTGGGGCACTTGATATTGTTCATCATCATTCATAATACCACCGCTTTATCGAGCGGAATCCGATCACGACCCGATCGGCTAGGTTGCCTCATTTGAGACATGTACCTCAATCACAATCTCATTCTCAATTTTCGGATTTCAATATCAGCACAATACCACCATTTGTGCGGTATGGTGTCCGATCACGGCCCAATCAGCTAGGTCGCCTTACCTAGGCGTTGTTCCTTTCTTATAATCATCTCATTTCAATCTTTATTTCACATATATCAACTCATAGGCACTTGGGGCTACAATTATCACATCATACTTGGCACTAGGCCACATTTTATAACTCAATCTCTTCTTTCCCACATTTCACATTATTCTCAAATATTTCACATCAATATCAATTTCAACAACAAGCCATTCAAGATGTCAATACACCTGAGAAATTCAAGTTATAAGCATAGAGAGGAATTCTCATGATTCGGCACAATAACCACAATTTAAACTTGACTTGAAATCTAGGCAATTTAGCATATACTTCACATTCTTCAATCTCAATTTATTGTCTAAGCATTTAAATACATAATTCACATTCCTTGCACCTTTTCAAGTTATCAAGAATAGCACATTGATCACATTGGAATGCATCTTTCACAAATATAGGGTCACATCACCAATTCATGTAAAGTATCAATCAAAGCAAGAATCCGAAGTTCAGTCTTACCACATTTACACAAGCATCGATAAAGCTCAATTTCTAAAAGACGGGGTTTTAGCCATACATACCTCGTTTGAGCTTTCCTTAAGTTACTACGACGTTTCGAAAATTCTAGCAATCCTAATCTACTTGAGACAGAGACATAACAAAATTAACACAAATTAGGAAGGTATTCATGGTTTCAGCTCATTTGAGCATTTTATCAAACACTAGTTGAGCATCTTGATTCAAACCTAATTTGTACATGCATGTAAACATAATACTATTACCCCAAGAATCATACCCCAATAACCCACCTCACAATCTCTACAATACCAACACAACCTAGGTTAGGCACCTATGACTTCCAATCCCCATCCCATGAGTTACAATACTTAATCCATACTCATATTTCCATAATAACTCCATATATGTAAGTCTAAGGTGTAGGATTACCTCTTGTAGACTAAATCTTGAAAGACAACTTTGGGGTATTTTTGAGATTTTGAAGAAATCCTATGAAACCCAATCAAAATCATGTTGTAACTAGTGATTGTGAAGTGAAATCACCATGAAAACACACTTAAAAACTCACCTTAGGTGTGCAATTGGATGCCTTGGTCGAGTTGGGGGGTGTAGAGGAAGCCCTAAGCTTGAGAAATGACTCAAATTCTCTTATTCCCGGTCTTTAGGATATTTAAAAACCTTCTACGCGCTATGTTCGCGCGCGTGAGGCAGAATACTCAGAATAATGCGCGACTTCGCGCTAATGTTCACGCTAGTGACACCTGCCCAGTAAAATGGTCATAACTTTCTGTATACACCTCCAAATGACAAACGGCTTGTTGCGTTGGAAACTAGACTCAATGAAATTTAATTTGATAGGTTATGCCTCACACAACTCCTTAAAGAACTGGAGATATGATCGTTCAAAGTGAGGTCTTGTGCGCACTCATTTACAGATTTCGTCTAATATGAAACTTTTCTAACTTGGCTTAGACTTAGGCCTCTCCTTAGACCCAAATTCACCTCTAATATGAATTATATGCTTATTAACATATCCAATTGATACCCATTATATCATGAATCCTCATTTGCACACAAAATGAAATAATTAGCCTACCTTGGCACGACGAAATCTCAAATTACTTGGAAAAATTTTCCGGGGCCTTACATTCTCCCCCCATTAGGATCATTCATCCTCGAATGAGGATCAAGGTTCACTCATTAGTCATCTTTATGTAACTTCTGCTTTTTCACATTATGAAATATATCAACAACCCCGAATTTGGCTAACTCCTTAAATTTTCGAAAATTTCGGCAGTGTTCCCTTTGTAACTAGGCATATCCACCTGTCAGAGAATCACCCAAAACCATCATAAAAACTCATCCATAGCTCGACAAAGCACCATAATGTATATATCAATGACAAGAACCTCAGCATTACAAACACTACTTTATCACGATGATACCTGGGCATGGACTGCACATTTTTAAATCATATCACCTAGAAGGTGTCTTTCAAATCAAAACCAACTGCTATGCAATCAAGAGAAAATATTTTATTCCCACAACACTCTCGGCCCTCAATGGCCTCTCATATCTACAGACTTCGCCAGAACACATTCACGGGAGTAATTTCGACCCCTAAACTTACTTAACAAGGATAACAAGTAGATATTTCGCATAAGCTAACCATCCACTAACTTCACCTTCAATAATTTCCACCGGAATGATACACAATGATCTCCACCTACCTTCTTAGACATAGACATATGAATCCACAGGATATATGGCGGACAACTATGGGAACACTTCATACTCCTAGTGCGGCCTAATGTGGAATACACTTATGCAATCTTTATTATCAACTCACATAACATCTTCAGGGGAAAATATTGAGAATAGCCTGCTCACCCTCCAAACTCTAAATCTCTAGGCGAGCACTCACACTAAACCCATGATGACCTTCAACAATTAATCTAAGATGTGCTATTATAAACTGACCATAAAAATATCTATCAAATATATATGTGATCACACTGCGAAGCTTCCTATTTGACTTGTCTGATCTTACAATACCCAATGGACCTAATACAATGAGGAACAATAGAGTTCAAGATTAGGCTGGAGCTATTCAGGAATCCATTAATGCGCTGAGTAGAGTATTTTTTTTTTTTGAGGTTATATGCTAAGGGACACGAAAGTTATGACTAATAATGCTGACATGGTTAATTACTATGACGATGTCAATTATTACACAAATGAGGCATAGGGGTAAGTAATACATTGGCAATAGGAATTATTAAGGAGGAATATTCAAGTACATGACCCAGTCGTTTCCTAGGGTGAAGGGAAAATCATTTCATGCTCTGGTACCTTGAATGCAATGTGGGATTCAAAATACATGAAGTGGAATTACACTCCTAACGTTAGGTGACACAAGGAATCTATGTCGTAAGCCCATGAGGATGAAAATGAAGTTGAACACTTATGAGATTATCATATTTCAAACAGCTTAACTCATCCTGATAGTTGATCCTATATGATAGAACTAAAGATATGACAACTTGTCTTCCAAATTAATATGCTCATGATATGTGCAAAAATCTGAGGGCATCTAATCTCTCCCCCTTTTCACGAGTAAAACCACATAGCTCGGACATCTAAATTTTGGGATGAAATCATGTACTGGTTAGAGGCATTCTAATGGTAAACATGATGCCCCGGGGAGAAAGACAAATGACAGTCTTATTCACCCAAGGAGGTGTAATACCAAGGGTAGCAAAACTCCTCTCTCATGACAATGATATAGTCAATTATTCTAGAGGCCGAGTGAGAAGAAAGCCACGTAACCCATCCAATCCGACCCATTTAAGACTTTGGAAAAAGGTATACACTTTGGTTTGAAATTATGGCAATTAAATCTCAAACTTTAAGGAAAATCATTACTTACTTTTTTTTTGAAATCCAAGAGACAAGCCCTCGTAGTCCTAGAAAATCGTTAACAATGGCAATAAAGTACTTAAAACCATTACGAGTTGGTATGAAACAAGGCCTCAAAGTGCTCACATGGATAAGTTTGAATGAATGAGACGTCTTAATGCATTTATCGAGGATAAGTAACCTTGGTTATCTAGTCACATGGATAGGCAGAGCAGGTAAATGGTTGTTAGAAGAACACCTACAAAGAATACCAATAATAATTACTTATTCCAACTAAAGGAATATGTCCCCTTCCTTAATGCTACCAGACTTCCTCTTTGATGCCATGAAACATAAATGAATTTTACAATGAGAGTTATCATATGAAATAGATATTAGTGTAGCAAAACGAATGAGCACCATTTGGAACCAAAAATCTTAAACTAAGTCAAAGATATTAGAAGTCCATAATAAAGGGGGATTTACCTACTTTCAATGTCCTTTTAGAAGTGGGTACTTGTAGAGTGTAAAAAAATGAGGTGAATTTAATCGAATCGTATAGTTGGATGACTAGTCAAGACATTGAGATAATATCGCATTGAAGATTATGAGTAAACAACACACGATGCAAGAAAAATGAAAAGAAAGTGAAAGAGCCTTATGGAAGTCCTTTTACATTGTAACCACTAGGAATGGTGGTAATATAAAGCGATTACGAGAAGCTACATTTTTGAAAGAAGATCTCTGTATGAAGTCACGTGACGCATAGCTCTGTAATTCTAAAATCCAATTATGTTTAGCAAATCTACTTCATAATGAAGCACTACAACACACTTCCACACAACCAGCTATTGCAAACCACTTTGGGAGATGCTATAAGACTTAACGGAGAGAAAGGCTTTAACATATGAATGTGTTACTAGGTATATTTCTCCTTTGTCAACCCAAAACCTAAAGGCGGGAGTTAGACTGATAAGCAGATCGTTGGACTAGCACAAGTGTAGATAATCCATTATCGGAAAGAGATCATTCAATTTCAGTAATTGCGGCATGCTATCAACCCTTGATGAACTTGAAGTGATATGAGATCCCAATGAGATAGTATAGAATAATCATAGAGGGTTTGCAGATGTTCATAATGAGTTCTTCATGGATTTTAACTTGAGAACTACCCAGATGCTAATCAAATACAGAAGAATATGAGAAATAGGCGTTGTGCTATAATAACCCCCAAAGGTGTGCTTGGTCTTGACGGAGAGCCTAGTAAGGGTCCTTACGAGACAGAAAGTGTTACAATGACTCATAGAAGGATATGTTCTCTCATGGTTATCGAACAAGTGTAGGGAAACTGACACAATGAATTCACTAACTAAAGAACACAATGAACACATGTTATGGAGGTGTAAGGAGAAGGTAAACATTTGTTATGAGATGGACATGCTTCTGCTATATTAACTCCCAATTGCAATATACGACCATGCCATGAGCAACCACAATACTAGGACAAAGTGAGCTACTTACTGCGGCACGTCCCAAGTGGACACGAAAGTTATGGCGACGCATGATCTTCCTATGACGTGGATATAAGGATCTTAAATTTCAGAGAGACTTTTTGCACACGGTGACCATTTCGATTGACATGCACTCACGTGAGGTGTTAAGGTATGCTCTTATGTTACTAGGCAGTGAGAAGCTTTCTTGATGATATTCGCAAGAGGATAGATTGACTGTTCAAACCATATAAGCCATATATACAACTGAGTAAAAGAGTGACTCAAGCAGGATCGCAACGCTGGGACGCTTTGCATGGAACTTGACACCACATAGGTAAACTTTACGACGGTGCAAGTATAGGCACAAACGAGTAGATTTTGTCCATTTAAATAAAAGATTCTGTAAGAAATTCATCGGATATAGTCCCTTGGTGAGAATTTAGGAAAAACAAGTGGGAAGTATCAATCTTAGAGTTATAACTCAATTCAAGGGCATAATTATAGAACTTAATTCCACAAGAATGTGAATAAGAGAATTCATAATAGAGTGGATTCACGAATAGTGCATCTCGTTCAAAGAGTCGATACACGCAATGTTTTGTTATTCAACACCTTGTTAAGACCATGTTTATGAGAACTCTTCAATATGGATGTACATATACAATGAGTAGAAATTTTCATTTGACTCCCTTAATGACGTTAGGTTGATAGGGCAATAGCTTAATCGATACCCATCAACTCCACACCCCTAACGTACGTAGGTAACATACCAATATACTATATGATCTTATGGTGAAGAGACATCAATAGGGACAAGGACACTCCCCTCTTAGCGATATGTTTTACCAATCCATCCACAGCTCAATACATTCTCCTACAAGTCCTTGGGCAATCCACTCGGACTCAATGGTTGGATAAATCCCTCCTTACATGCTTCTAATTCATGGATTATGGTATCAAGGTTGCAAATATTGAGAATAGACTTAGAGAGGAATTCAGCTCCCTAACTTGAGCTCTATCACACGATTGGAGTATCAAAGAAGGGTGAAATTCCTAAATGTCCGAATAGCCTCCAACTTATAGATGTGGTCGACAACACACCGATAAGAAGGACTCTACTAGACACGGCTCTGAGACATCCTAGGACACTTTAAAACCTTAGGCTCTGATACCAAGTTTGTCACGCCCCAAAATTCGAGGAGCGCGACCGGCGCTCAACCGAGTAAACCCGACTGAGCAAGTCTGGTAGGTTTCATTCTACCCAAACAACTTCATGATTAAATAGGAGATGGACTCCTTTAATCAGATTTAGTAAGTATTTCATTAACAACTTCCATTAGCAACTTAAATCATAATTATCAAAATATTACAAGTTTCATAAATCTTTGCCAAACATCAATATTTCTATTTAAATTTCAACACCCGACGCTACCCACAACCTGTCTACGGAGCCTCTAGACATGACTGAAGAGTAATGTAATATGGAAATGCCGGTAATAAGGCTCCGGCTATACCTCAAATACAACGTACAAGATAAATAGATGAAACAGATCCCCGAAATGAAGTGGGGCTCACCAAGTCAGCTGAAAGGATGATGCGGCACTAGCTGGGACCAACACTGCCTGCTATAGGAACACCTACATCCATTTAAAGGCGTAGCGCCCCTGGCAAAAAGGACGTTAGTGCCATTGAATAGCACTAGTATGTATAAATAAATAACATCTAGTTAGAAAGAACTATCATACAAGAACAAAGAAATCATAAACACCTTCTCATTAGAAAGAACTATCAAACAAGAGTAAAGAAATCATAAAGGTCAATCAAAAGCTTTAACAATCACCACATCATCAACTAAACGAACCATATAATCTTTCACATGTTTTCCATAACTTAGTTTGGGGCACTTGATATTGTTCATCATCATTCATAATACCACCGCTTTATCGAGTGGAGTCCGATCACGACCCGATCGTCTAGGTTGCCTCATTTGAGACATGTAGCTCAATCACAATCTCATTCTCAATTTTCGGATTTCAATATCAGCACAATACCACCATGTGTGCGGCATGGTATCCGATCACGGCCCGATCGGCTAGGCCTCCTTACCTAGGCGTTGTTCCTTTCTCATTAATCATCTTATTTCAATCTTTATTTCACATATATCAACTCATAGGCACTTGGGGCCACAATTATCACATCATACTTGGCACTAGGCCACATTTTATAACTCAATCTCTTCTTTCCCACATTTCACATCATTTCCAAATATTTCACATCAATATCAATTTCAACAACAAGTCATTCAATTTAAGATGTCAATAAACCTGAGAAATTCAAGTTATAAGCATAGAGAGGAATTCTCATGATTCGGCACAATAATCACAATTTAAACTTGACTTGAAATCTAGGCAATTTAGCATATACTTCACATTCTTCAATCTCAATTTATTGTCTAAGCATTTAAATACATAATTCATATTCCTTGCACCTTTTCAAGTTATCAAGAATAGCACATTGATCACATTGGAATGCATCTTTCACAAATATAGGGTTACAACACCAATTCATGTAAAGTATCAATCAAAGCAAGAATCCAAAGTTCAGTCTTACCACATTTACACAAGCATCGATAGATCTCAATTTCTAAAAGACGGGGTTTTGGCCATACATACCTCGTTTGAGCTTTCCTTAAGTTACTACGACGTTTCAAAAATTCTAGCAATCTCAATCTACTTGAGACATAACAAAATTAACACAAATTAGGAAGGTATTCATGGTTTCAGCTCATTTGAGCATTTTATCAAACACTAGTTGAGCATCTTGATTTTAAATTCCTTTTACAAGATTTTCTTCTTTCCCCAACCCAATCTTTACTTATTTATATTCATCAATCTTCCCACAAACCTAATTTGTACATGCATGTATACATAATACTATTACCCCAAGAATCATACCCCAATAACCCACCTCACAATCTCTACAATACCAACACGACCTAGGTTAGGCACCTATGACTTCCAATCCCCATCCCATGAGTTAGAATACTTAATCCATACTCATATTTCCATAATAACTTCCAACCTAGGTAAGTCTAAGGTGTAGGATTACCTCTTGTAGACCAAATCTTGAAAGACAACTTTGGGGTGTTCTTGAGATTTTGAAGAAATCCTATGAAACCCAATCAAAATCATGTTGTAACTAGTGATTGAGAAGTGAAATCACCATGAAAACACACATAAAAACTCACCTTAGGTGTGCAATTGGATGCCTTGGTCGAGTTGGGGGTGTAGAGGAAGCCCTAAGCTTGAGAAATGACTCAAATTCTCTTATTTCCGGTCTTTAGGATATTTAAAAACCTTCCACGTGCGCGAGCGCGCGCTATGTTGGCGGGAGGCAGAATACTCAGCATAATGCGCGACTTCGCGCTAATGTTCGCGCTAGTGACACCTGCCCAGTAAAATGGTTATAACTTTCTGTATACATCTCCAACTGATGAACGGTTTGTTGAGTTGGAAACTAGTCTCAAAGGACTTTAATTTTATTGGTTATGCATCACACAACTCCTTATATACCTGGAGATATGATCGTTCAAAGTGAGGTCTTGTGCGCACTCATTTACAGATTTCGTCTAATATGAAACTTTTCTAACTTGGCTTAGACTTAGGACTCTCCTTAGACCCCAATTCACCTCTAATATGAATTATATTCTTATTAATATATCCAATTGATACCCATTATATCATGAATCCTCATTTGCACACAAAATGAAATAGTTAGCCTACCTTGGCACGACAAAATCTCAAATTACTTGGAAAAATTTTCCGGGGCCTTACACTTGTAATGTAGGTTTAGGGAAGAGTCGGATAAGCATTTAGGTACAAGTGACTACTCGCTCCTTGAACACTAATCACATTTTCTTTCTTGTTGCTCTTTCCTTATTTTCCAACCATATAGCCTTCATTAGCTTTAACTTTTCCACCATTTAGCTGCCTCAACTACCTCTTATACCCACAACTCTTATATTTTTTTTCTTCTTTTTCTCTTTTTTTTATATAATGCTTTTGGAGCATGAGTAGTTTCACATTTTGAGGTTCACTTTCCTACGCTCATTGTACAATCTTGCCGATTTTCGACTTTACACCACACCCCCAACTTAGGCTTTTAGCCTTATTCTCAATGCTCAAGGAGGGACGGGTTCAAAAGAGGGAATTATTTCACAAAAAGGAAAGGTTTGTAATGAGGTAGCCAAAGAAAAGGTTCAAGGCTCAAATGGGGTGACTAGTGATACTATCTGTACATTGGGCGGCTTGAAAGGCTAACTGGTTTTCCAAAAAAAATCACAAAGACTGCATAAGGTCATTTCTCCAACCAAATGTAATTATTATAAGCATCGAAAAACCAATAGGGCAAGTTCTTGATGGCAGAAGCAAACACAAGAATTATTTATATAAAGAACTCACACACATGGCACACGAACGTTTTGGCTCACATAGTTTGAAGCCCTCGAGTCAATACTTGGCAACTCACAGCTTTCATCATATATACATGTATAACTCTAGGTAGACATAGAGTCACAGAGCGAGCCTCAAGTTTACACAGTTGATCTCCTTTATTATTATTATTATTAATGGAAGGGTATAGGCTATATACAGACACACATGCTTGAGACTAGACAATTACACCAAACCGGTCAACATGTTTCATTCTACTGTCTCGGTTCTACTATTACACCTTTGGGAAAGAACCTGGTGAAGAAAAACCATGGGGAATTTATTGCTAATTACTAAAGATGGACAACTATCTACTTGTTTTTGTTGTTTTGTTATGTTTTTTTATATGCACAAGGATAACATAACTTATGTACGGAGATCACAAAACACTAATATATACACAATCACGGATTACACAACACAACTTATGTACGGAAATCATAACACTAAATCACAACACTAATATATACAAAATCACAAGATACACATGGGTACATAAGTCTATTTGTAGCACAAAAGCATCAATACGTACAACAATTGCCAATGTCATTCAAGTCTAATATTCACAACCAAAGGTATATACAAGGATACCACCCCCAACTAAAAAGTATGCATTGTCCCCAATGAATAAGAACATAGAGTAGAGTTTAAGGGGCTCCCTGAGGCGCACTAAGCGCTACGGGAGTCGGCAGCCGGCTGAGTGATGGTGGGGTCACCCTCTGATACTAAAGCTGTGACCGATGAGATCTCGGCCTGAAGAGTGACCTCCACTGATTGAGGAGGGATCTTTGGCTGGCCCAATACTGGAGCTGGGGCCTGTGAGATGCTAGCCTCGCCTGCTGATGGCTGAGTGGCCGATGGATCTGCAGGGGCGGCCATATCTGCTAGCAAATGTTGTATTTCCATCTGAATGTCTGCTTGCTCCTCGTCCTCAGCTGTAGGAGCAGCAATCTGCTTGCCCTTCTCCTGAGGGCCATCATCATCCGTGGACCATGAATCCTCCTCATCCTCGCCCTCATCAGCCTCCTCACCCTCGGACTCAGTAGAGCGTCCGGAAACCTCCTCATCAGGAATATCAATACGTATAGGAAAAGTTGGAGGATAGGAAGCCTCAGCAGTCGGAGGTGTGAAGTCTATCATCAAAGTGGTAAAATCAAGACCCAAATCAGGTGTTGTTGTGTCTGCTCTCTGCTCACCTTCCTTGGGCAGGAGAGATGATAGATCGAACTCCAAAGTTTGCATCTTATGTAGCTCGGTCTTCATAGTGGCAACCTCCTCCCGTATCTTAGGCAAATCACTCACCTCACCTCACTCAATTTTCTCAACCCTCAACTCAAGCTGTTGTAGGCGATCCCCATACGTTGCTTGTTGTTGTTGGAGTGCTATCACTGAGGATTGTATAGCAGTCAAGGCTTGTTTGATGAGGTTGGGCAAGATCTTCAAAAGCTGGTCTACCTTAGTATTGGCATGATGAGCAATGAGACCAAGCCTTGAGTCGGCTGGCAATGCAGCAAGAAACTAAGTAGTGGTGGACTGAGAAGTGGGCTGTGTAGTGGAAGTGGATGCAACCGGAGCCTGGGAGGACACAGGAGCCTGGGACTATGAGGGATCTACATCAACTGGCATTGGAGTCTGAACCTCTGGGGGAGTAACAGCATCACTGATGTGCGTGATGTCAATACCTTTTAGCACCTTCCCTATCTTGTAAGAGTGGGACATGAGTGGGACGTTCACATCCTTGCAGATGGCTGTGATCAAATAGGGGAATGGCAGTGAAGTGGTTGTCTGCCTTGCTCGGATCCCTAACTCTTGGAAGATAAGGGCACCCACATCGATTTTGTTTCCCGTCATAATGCAGGCAATGAGAAGAGCCTTCTCAATGCTGATGTCAGTTTCATTTGTGGACGGTATCAGTCGAGAGGTGACGAAACTGAGCCAAAATCAACCCTCTCGTGTGAGATCCTCTTTGAAAATTTTTTGCACATGACTGATACACGTAGGGGTTCCCTTTGCTATCACTGATGCTATCCAACTTCGCTCATTTTCCCGATTCACCCATTTGGCTTGGTACTCAGCTATTCCCGGGCTCCAGTCAAGGATGTATTATTTATTAATACTCTTAGCGTTGCAGCTCACATCTTTCCCCCGAACTAGTACAGTATCACAGAATACCCTGTTGTGCTTGTGGTGAGCAGTCTTGAAAGCTCCGTATGAGGCATAAAACTCACGGACAAGGGTTTCATTGTAGTCATCTGGCAGCTCAGTGAAACACTCCTATTTTCTAGCTTTTATGTTCTCCCAAATGTGGGGGTGCTGCTCTTTAAGTCCGTTCATGATCACTTGCTTCTCGGCAAGGATTTTTCTCTTTGTTAGCCCTTCTCTATGGAGTTCCCTCGAACCATCAATTGCAAACCAAAGTTGGTAGTCATCTCCCCTCTTTCTTCTTGCCTCTACCTGTAGGTCTACTGAAGGCAAGGTCTCCTCCTCATCAGACTAGGAGGGATGTGGAACATTAGGGTCCATCCTGGGTCGTTTTGCTTGTGACGCTTGACGAATGGTGGAGGCCCTTTTTAATGCAGAGGATGCATGTTTCTTGGGAACCATATTTGCACGAAAGTGAAATGTGAGCGACATTGTAAGCATCAGTGAAAAGAGAACAGAAAAAAAACAAAGAAGAAGTTAAGAATGCGATAGGTATGCGGTCGCATAACCACTATGTGGGCCGCAAACTTGTCGCAAACTTGCAGCTCTTGAACTGATACAAGTATTCGATGGGTTATGCGATCGCATAACCACTATACGGACCGCATAACCATCGCAAACTTGATTCTATAGAAAACCAAAGCCTGAAATGCGATCGCAAATTCCACCGCAAAGTAGGAAATACGATTGCAAAATGGTCGCAAAAATCATGTTGATAAATTCGGTGCACTGTCTCAGTATGCTGTAAGTTTGCGGTCTGCATATCAATTATGCGATCGCAAACTCACCGCATTTTAGCATCTTCCTCAGTCAATCTAGGGTTCAGTTATGTGGAAAAAATGCGGACCGCATTTTGATTTTGCGAGACGCAAAGTTTATTGTCCCAAACGATTAAACTAACCCTCAACAATGGAGGTCCCAATTCGTACTACCCAGTACCCCAGACACATTTTCTACCCAAAAACTACCACGATATAGGAAAACAACTACTATAAACAACACAATCAAAAATAAAGTAAGAAAATAAAGAAGAAACACATGAGAGACAACGTGAAATTGAAAATGGAAAATTAGGGCAAGGACACATACTAGTGAAGATGAGTATGAACACTATGGAGATTATGAATTGGTTTTCGTCCTTTGTGAGATTCCACTAGCCGTTGTTTTTTGCCACTTTTTCGGTCGTTGTTTGCCTCTCTTTTCTTTTCGTTTTTTTTCTTCTGTTAGAAAATTTTTCTTGTTTTTGTTTTGTTTTGAGTGTGTGAGAGACATACTTGACCATTTTGCGGTGCTTAAGTCATCGCATAACACACTGTGTGACCGCATAAGTGTTATGCGGTGGGTTCAAGTGACTTGCTGAAGGTCAAAGAATGTGTTGCACAATGCGATCGCATAGTTGAAATGCAGTCCACAAAGTGCACCACCTTGTCGCATTCTGACCAAAAATATTAGCCAAACTCACTGTTTTGGTTTGCGACCAAAATGCGGTCTGCATTGCAAAAATGCGACCGCAGATTTGTAGCAAACTTCACACGGTAATTTTTCTTCCTTTCTTATGCATTCCTACCCAGTGTTATGATCGTTTGAATCCCCTGCACTCTAACACACATTTTAAATTGATCAAGTAAATCTATCTATCAAAAATTAAAAATTTAAAGAACAACAAGGGTGTTACCACACATCGGTTGCCTCCCATGAAGCGCTTGATTTAACGTCGTGGTACGACAAAGTTGGCATTTCTTTTCACTCATTTGTCGGGCATGGACCATCTTAGAGAGCCAACTGTTCCACTAAATGTTTTTCTCCATCTGCGCCCAAGTAGTGCTTGATTCGTTGGCCATTGACTTTGAATGTCTGGAGCCCATCTTCCGATGCTAGTTCCACAGCTCCAAAAGGAGAGACATTTACCACTTTGAATGGACTGGACCATTTTGATTTGAGCTTGCCTGAAAACAATTTGAGCCTTGAGTTAAAGAGTAAAACCAAGTCACCCGACTTGAACTCCCTCTTGAAGATCTTTTTGTCATGGACGGACTTTATCCTTTCCTTATACACAGCTGCACTCTCATATGCATGGAAACGGAATTCCTCCATTTCATTGAGTTGTGTTAACCCCAAATTCACAGCTTCAGCCCAATCCAAGTTCAACCTCTTCAGAGCCCACATGGCCTTGTGCTCTAGTTCCATGGGTAGATGACAAGCTTTGCTAAAGACTAACCGATAAGGATAAGTAACAATAGGAGTCTTGTACGTCATGCGGTATGCCCATAATGCATCATCTAGCTTCCTTGACTAATCGGTCCTGTTTGCATTGACAGTCTTTGCTAGAATGCTCTTGATCTCCCGGTTGGACACCTCAACTTGACCACTAGATTGGGGATGATAAGGTGTGGCCACCTTGTGCTTGACACCATACTTCTCTAGCAGTCCCGTGAAAGCCTTGTTGCAAAAATGAGACCCACTTTCACTAAGAATGGCCCTAGGAGTGTCAAACCGAGTGAATATGTTTTTCTTCAAGAATGCGGTCACACTTCTTGCCTCGTTGTTTGGTAAGGAAATTGCTTCCACCCATTTGGACACATAGTCCACAACTACCAAGATATATTTCATCCCATAAGAGCTAACAAAGGGACCCATAAAATCAATTCCCACACGTGGAAGATTTCTATCTCCATCACAAAGTGCATTGGCATCTCATGCCTCTTGGAGATTGATCCTTGCCTTTGAAATTGGTCACAAGCCTTGACCATTTGATTGGCATCATGATAGATTGACGGCCAATAGTAACCACATTCAAGCACCTTAGCCACCGTTCGATTTCCTCCATGATGACCCCAACCAGTGAGCCATGGAATGCCTTTAGAATTGGCATAATCTCTTCTTCTGGGATGCACCTTCTGATAATATTGTCAGCACAAACACAAAACAAGAATGGTTCTTCCCAATAGTATTGCCGACAGTCTCTCAAGAACTTCCTCTTTTGATAGGATTCAAATCCATCAGGAATAAGGTCACTAACCAAATAGTTAGTAATATCGGCATACCAAGGAGCAAAAGTGCTAGATAGTGCCAATATACATTCATCCGAGAATGCATCGCTGATTTCAAGATTGCCCTTTGGTCTCCCTGCCTCTTCAAGCCTTGATAAATGATCTGCCACTTGATTTTGAGTTCCCTTGTGATCCTTGACCTCGAAGTCAAATTCTTGAAACAATAAGACCCATCGAATCAACCGAGGATTTGCATCCTTCTTTGCCATGAAATAGCGAAGAGCAACATGATTTGTGTACACTATCACCTTGGATCCCAACAAATAAGCCCGGAACTTCTCAAAGGCATAGACAATGTCAAGAAGTTCTTGCTCAGTTACTGTGTGTTTCATTTGCGCCCCATTGAGTGTCTGCTTGCATAATAGACCGGGTGGAGAACCTTGTTGTGATGTTGGCCAAGCATTGCCCCAATAGCTACACCACTAGCGTCACACATGAGCTCAAAAGAAAGAGACCAATCGGGTGGGACAATAATAGGTGTCGTGGTGAGCCTTTGCTTCAATTCCTCAAAGGCTTTGAGGCATTTCTCATCAAACACAAATTTGGCATCTTTCTCAAGGAGTTTCCACATAGGATTTACAATCTTGAAAAAATCATTGATGAAATGCCTATAGAATCTGGCATGCCCGAAGAAACTTCGAACACCTTTAACGGAAGTAGGTGGAGGAAGCTTAGAAATAATCTCGATCTTTCCCCGGTCAACCTCTATGCCACGCTTTGAAATTATATGCCCTAACACGATGCCCTCATCCACCATGAAATAACATTTCTCCCAATTGAGCACAAGGTTGGTCTTTTCACATCTCTTAAGCACTTGTCTAAGATTGTTAAGACAATGCTCAAAAGAATTACCTACCACCGAGAAGTCATCCATGAATACTTCTACAAAATCCTCTACCATGTCGGAGAAAATGGATATCATGCATCTTTGAAAAGTAGTCGGGGCGTTGCATAAACCAAATGGCATCCGGCTAAAGGCAAAAGTTCCATAGGGGCAAGTAAATGCCGTCTTCTCTTGATCCTCCAATGCTATGTTGATTTAGTTGTAGCCGGAATATCCATCAAGGAAACAATAGAATGACCTTCCCGCTAGCCGATCAAGCATTTGATTAATAAAAGGCATAGGGAAATGGTCTTTGCATGTGGAATTGTTGAGCTTCCGATAATCCATGCACACCCTCCAACCGGTCACCTATATTGTTGGGATGGGCACATTTTTCTCATTTTCAATTATGGTCATGCCTCCCTTTTTCAGCACACATTGCACCGGACTCACCCAAGAACTATCAGAAATAGGGTAGACTACCCCGGCATCCAACCATTTGATGATTAATTTCTTTACCACCTCTTGCATTGACAGGTTCAACCGTCGTTGATGTTCCATACTTGGTTTTGTTTTACCCTCCAGTTGGATTTTGTGCTCGCAAATTCCCGCAGGAATCCCACGGATGTCCGTAATTGTCCATCCAATGGCTTGCCTATGCTCCTTCAAGACTTCCAACAATTGTTCTACCTGCACATCATTCAACAAAGAAGAAATAATTACCGGTAAAGTATCATTTGAGCCAAGAAATTTATGCCTCAAGTGTGGTGGAAGTGATTTGAGCTCTAGTTGAGGAGGTTCGATAATAGAAGGCTTTGCGGGTGGAGTGGCTCTATTCTCCAAGTCGAGAGAGAGCTTTGCCGGAGCATAAGTGTAGGACCCAAGCCTCTCCAATGCATTTACCGATTCTATGTACCCCTCCATATCTTCACCATCAAAGTTCACCAAAATAGCCGACAGTGCCTCGCTGAGGCATTGTTCTTCCATTTTCATTTCAACCGCATCCTATACTTCATCAACAACATCGATCACCGAGATGCTTTCATGCTCATGCGGTAGTTTCATACCGTTTCTTGCTTGGAATGTAACCTCTTCATCATTTACACAGAATTTGATCTCATTCCGCTCTGAATCCATTAGTGCTCTTCCAGTGGCAAGGAATGGTCTCCCCAAGATGATAGGGATCTCTTTGTCAACCGCACAATCAAGGATTACGAAGTCGGTGGGTAAATGAAATTTTTCCACCTTCACAAGTACATCATCAACAATTCCCACCAGTCGTTTGATGGAACGATCGGCCATTTGCAATCTCATACTTGTTGGCCTTGGCATACCTAATCCTGCTTTCTTGTAAATGGTAAGAGGCATCAAGTTGATGCTAGCTCCATTATCACAAAGGGCTCTTGCAAAATCATGTGCCCCAATAGTACAAGGAATGGTGAAAGCTCTCGGGTCTTCTTTCTTTTGAACGGTGGATGTTGCAATGATGGAACTAACCCGGTGAGTCACATTCACCACTTCATTTTTGGTGGTTTTCTTCTTGGTGATCAAATCTTTCAAATACTTAGCAAAACTCGGCATCTCTTGAAATGCTTCCACAAATGCAATATTCACCAATAATTGCTTGAGAATGTCGTAGAACTTTTCGAGTTTGCTATCATCAACCTTCTTAGCGAGTCTTTGAGGGAATAGAGGAGGAGGTCTAGGAATAGGTGGAAGAGTTTTTGGTGTCTCTTTTACCTTTTCCTTTACCTCTTCCCAGTTCTCTTTTTTCACTTGCACATCTTTCGGAATCTTCTCAATTTCGACAACACTTGGCTCTTCAACCTTAACCCCTTTCTTGAACTCTTCTACCTCAACCACTTGTTCACCCTCTCCTTGTAGTACCTTCCCACTCCTAGTAGTAATTGCCATGACATGAGAAGTTCGGCCACTCTCACTACCCTTTGGGTTCGTAATTGTGTCACTAGGGAGTGTTCCCTTTTGCTTTGAATTTTGTTCCCTAGAGAGGTCTCTCATTTGCATCTCCAATTTTTGAATGGATGCGGTATAGGAGCCAACAAGCTCGGTCATGTTCCTCATAGAAGTTTCGGATTTTTCTTGATTTTGCAACACCCGTTCAAGCATACTTTCCAACTTAGACTCACTTGAGGAACCTTGATTTGAATATTGACCCTTTGGGGAAACATAAGAGTTTGAACTCCGGTTTGAGAAGTTGTTGTTGTTGTTGTTGTTCCAATTTCTTGGATCGAGCCACCTTGGTCATTTCGCCATTGTTGGTGGCCTTGCCCTTGCGGGTTTGGCCTCCATTGATTTTGTTGTCCTTGACCTTGGTATTGTTGCCTTTGATAGCCTCCTTGATAGTTGTTGACATAATTTTCTTCCTCAAAATCCTCCTTTGATATGGGTTGCAGATCCTCAACCACATTTACCTTCTTCGTTTGGCTTTCGGTGAACATCTTTGTCAACACATTGACATTTGTGGAAAGCCATGTAATCACTTGATCTCTCTCTCTTGATTTTCCTTGATCATGTTGCTCAAGGAAGGAGAACCATATGTAATTCCACCTGTGGTGTCCTCAGAATGCCATGCTTGATTATGCTTTTCCATTTTGTCTAGTATTTGTGTCACCCTTGCGAATGATTTGTCCATCAAAGATCCGTCAGCTGCATTCTTGGCTATAGATTGGTTCATAGGATCCAAGCCCATATAGAATTTTCCAACAAGATAGAATCCGGAAAACCATGGTTGGGAGACCTCACCAAATATAATTTGAAGTGATTCCATGCCTCATGTAGATGTTCTCCCGGTACTTGCTTTAAAAAGAGGATTTTATCCCAGAGCTCAGACTTCTTACTTTGCGGGAACCATTTAGATAAGAATGCTCGGACAAGTTCGGGCCAAGAATGAATGGAGTTTGGTGGCAGATTTTGAAGTTATTTCCTTGCGTTCCCAGATAGAGAGTACTTGAAGTGTCTCAACCTTAGGGCATCATCATAGACATTGTTCTGCTTATGTGTTGCACACACACCCAAGAAGTTCCTAAGATGTTGTGTCGGATCATCATCAGTGAAATTCCTGAAAAACCCCTACGCTTTGAGCATAAGGATTAAACCATGTTCCACCTTGAAAGTTGCAGCGCCAACGGTGGAGGTACAATAGCATTTGTATCCTCAATGTACTCCTTGATGTCCGCAAAAGGATTTTCTTCCATTTCTGCCTCTATGTCTTCACCATATTCGGACATGTTTTCCTATCAACACCAAGCAAAACAACCAAAGTGTGATGGAATAGAATAAGACGTAAAGTAAAGCACACTCTAATTAGTAATTTCAAAACCGTATTCCCCGACAACTGCGCCAAAATTTGATACGCTCAAATTACACTTTAATAAATAGTGTAAGGCGGTCGGTGTCAAATATAATAACCCAACAAGGTTGGGGCCAAATCCTACAGGGAATAGGTGTGAAAAGGTTAATCAAATAGTGTGTTACTTGACTAAAGTCGTAATTCTATTCAGTTAATGGTAACAAGAGTATGAAATGATTTTGGTTTGAAGTAATAGCTAATTTTCGAGTTGAGAATGTAAATAATTTGATTAAAGAAACCAAGGTTGTGTCCCCTTTAATGAAGTGTAATGCAATCAGTGTTAATATGATATATTTCTAATGGAAGGTCCTTTTGATATGCAGATGATGTCTAAATGACTACCCAATATTTTCCAATAATTGGGTAGTATTTCCTCTTTATGATTTTTCCAAATATAAAAGAGTTGCAATTAAGAACAATCAATATATGCCAAATAAAACCCACTTATTCCTAAGCGATTATATTAAATAAGGTTTAAAGCCTTGAGTCTTTGATATTTACTTCTACCAAATTCTAACCCACTTTCCCAAGCTAAGTAAGAATTTAATGGCACTTGTTAATATTTACAACCACCAAAAATAAATGAAGAATGAGAAGTAAATAAATATCAATCAACCATTATATATATATATTCAATGTTAAACACCTATTTAGGGTCCACAACCTTAGTATTTAAAGTTAGCTACACATGCTAAAATACAAAAGGAATAGAGTATTTAATGCCATAAAGCTTACAAAGTGAAAGATTCTTGACCTAAAAGCTTCCAAAATAGAGGAATATTAAGGCCTTGTATTGTAGTCTCAAAGTCATACAATATGAGCCCACAAAATTACAATAAATCTATTTATAGAGGGTCAAAAGTCGAGATAGAAAACGGACAAAAATACCCTTTCAGGTCAAATATGTGACCGTATTTCTGTCGCATAACAGACATGCGGTCCGCATTCTTTTCATGCCCATCGCACTTCAGAACCCTAGTTTCTAGGCCGTCGTCGCATTGTGGATTTGCGGTCCGCATTCCAGATATGTGATCGCATTCTGCGTCTCAATTTCCACCATCAGCATTTCTCTCCATGAGTTTGCGGTCCATTATGCGGTTCACAAACCTGTTATGCGATGGAATTCTGGACCGCATTTCTTGCACTGGATTTTGGCCAACATTCTGTTTTGGTTTGCGATCCTTTGCACATTATGCGGCTCGCATGTAGGATTTGTGATCGCATCTTTCACCGCAGTTTTACCTTTGTGCTGCATTTTGCTCATTTCTTGTCTTTTTGTGGCTTTTTGCTTTCATTTCCATGCTCTTAGGTCCTTAAACTCATGTACTGCAAAAACACTAAAATTACATAAGTAAAGGAGATAATTGCATTCAAAACAAGCTAAAATCTAAGCAATTTGTATTGAAATGTGCCGAAATTCTTCGGCACATCAGATACCTGTCATATCCTCATGCGACCATGCAAAATAATCGGCATTAATTTTAAGGAATTCAATAAAATCATACCTGAGCTCCGGGTGCAGTCCTATTCCCAAATGGAATTTCCTTTCTTGTAATTCTTCGAACAACGCAACTTGCTCTAGTTATTTCGACATGGACTTCACTGCGTCCATCTCTTCTAGAACTTGAAAATACCTTGGGACCTGATACTATTCTGATTCCTCTGTCCCGGGCTAAATTCTTTTGGTTCGAGGGCAGATGTCAGTTCTTGTAATTACTATACCGCGCGCTCCTTTCCTTTGCTACTAGAGACCAAAATTGCATTCATCTCCCTTACTACCGGTTGATCGCCTCTTATCTGCTTGATCCCCTCGGGTGTCGAAAATTTCAATAATCGGTGATATGTTGGAGGCGCAACTTTCATCTTGTGTAACCATGGCCTTCCTAGGATGATATTGTACCCCATGTCCTCGTATACAACTTCGAAGAGAGTTGTTTTCATTACTCATTCAGCGATTGTGAGCAGCAAAATCTCTCTCTGGGTTGTCACACTCGCGAGGTTGAATCCAGCAAGGAGCTTTGTTGCCTGAATAATGCTTCCGTTAAGTTTAGCTTGTTCCGGTATTCTCTATTGTATGATATTAGTTGAACTCCTTGAATCCACTAAAACATATTTAATCTTAAAATATAATACATTTAAAGAAATTACTAGTGCATTGTTGTGTGGTAGCAGCAATCTATCTGCATCTTCCTCCGTAAAAGTGATATCGTCTTCCCGGAGCCTTTTACTATGAGGTATTGATATTTTCGTCTTCTTTTCTACCGAAAAGGTAACCCCATTAGTCTTATTCCCTCCAAAGATCATACTGATCAATTGGTGTGGGGTTCTTCTCCTACTTTTGAGGGTTCTGTGTTGTCTCTGTTCCAACCATAATTGTTCTTAGCTTGGTTAATATATAATTCTCTGAGGTGACCATTCTTCAACAGTGTTGTCACTTCTTCCCGTAGGTGTCAGCAGTCCCCTATTCGGTGGCCATTTGTTCCATGGTATTCACACCATAAGTTAGGATCCCTCTATCCGGGATTAGATCCCATTGGTCTGGGGAACCGTTCCTTTTTTATGTTTCTCACGGCTGACACCAATTCTACTATACTGATGTTGAATTTGTATTCCGATAACCTAGGGTAAGAAAAATTCCGTGACCCTGAAATTTTTTTATCCTGCAGCTATCTATTGTTCCAACCGCGATTGGTCCTTCTATCAACGGTGAACTTGTCTACTGTCCGGAAGATTCTGCTATGGCCTTCAGTCCACTCATAGGGCAAAAATCGGCCCCTCGAAGTTCGTATGTCAGTGTCGTAATCATCCTTTGACTTTTCTCTGTTCTTCTCCCATCCTTTGGTCAATAATGGAAAACCAACCTGATCATCTTCAATCCTTATTTTTGACTCGTACAGGTTGTGGACGTCCGCCCAAATCGTTGCTTGAAGCTCAAGCAGGCTTTCCTTCAATTTTTGGGAAGCGTCTGAACTTCTCGGATTCAATCCTTTGGTGAATGCTTCAGCTACCCATTCATCCTGGACAGTCGGGAGCAACATTCTTTCCTTCTGGAATCGAGTAACAAACTCCCTTAATAACTCGGACTCTCCTTATGCATTTCTGAATATATCAGCCTTTCGGGCCTGTACTTTTCTGGCCCCGACGTGGGCCTCGATAAAAGAATCCACGAGCATTTCAAAGGAATCTATGGAATGCTCGGGTAACAGCGAATACCACGTCAAAGCTCCCCTTGTAAGAGTTTCTCAAAATTTCTTTAACAACACAGATTTAATTTCTTGAGGAGCTAGATCTGTTACAACCCATATCCACATGTGTTAGTTCGTGCCATATATTAATTAACATAAATTCAAGAAGGAATTATCTTTGAGAAGATAAGAAGTCAATCCTATTGGTCTTAAGTGATACAAGAGTGTATCAGGGTGATTAACAAGTATTAGAAGTTAAATGAATCAAGGATGTTGTAACTCGTATTTTCAGGTAAATCTAGCGGTGCTTAATACACTTAAGAGGTCATTTATTAAGGTATTTTAATCATATTATATCCGTATCATAAGTCTTGAAGTCAAACGAGTTATGAAACAAAAGTCGACAAAAGTTGTCGCAACTTAGGTTCATAATTTTACTTAAACATTAGGTCAAATGTTTCTAATATTTTCTCCTAATTTCCAAGGAATTACGGGGTGATCTACCAACTAAATTAAATATCTATGAGTCTAGTTTCCAACTCATTAAACCTTTCATCGATATGATCTCGGAGTAGAGAGATATTCGCATTTTTGCGAGACTGCGCCAAGCACCTCTCTATGGGGCCCACTAAGGCGGTTTAAGATATTTGGACCTATATAGGATGCCTCCAACCCGTTTTAAGTCATTTCTTCTCACTATTTTCAGACCTTAGAACCCTAGGAACATCCTCTCAAGGTTCTCTCAAGATTCAAGACCCAAAAAAGGGCAAACAACACAAATCAAGTGTCGGGAATTCCGTGGCGCTAGTAAGTCTCTTGTTCTTCTTGTTGTTGCTCATTTTTGTGTCGTTCTAGCTCGTGTGGGAGGTTGTTTTAAAGGGTTTATGTTCTGTAAATACTCCCTCATATTCTTAATATCAATCCTAGGTGATTTCAATCCTTCTAAAGTGATTCTAGTGCCAAAAAACACTAATTGATCGCTAGTTTCGCTTTTTTGTTGTTGTGGTAGCATTGGAGGGATATTTCATGGAAATTTAAGGTCAAATTGGAGTTTTTCTTTCTATATAAAGGTAAGGAACCTCTTACTCAATATGAATTTAAGATTATCCAAGTTGCGGCTAAGCCATTGAAGCTAGAACTTGTGAAACATATATCGAAAGGCTTGGTAGTAATGTTATTATTTTGTGGACTATTTTGCGTTGCTGTTAGGCTGCGTATTTTACTAATGTTTTGTGGAGTTTTGGAGGAGGAAGGGTTGTATAAACACCATATATATGTAGGGTTGTGGGATGATAGTTATTCATAACATTTCCGGGTCGTTTGACACGACTACGGTGGTCGTCGTATGTATGGAGTTATTAGGCTGTGTGTGGACTATTTTGGGAGGCTCAATATGTTTATTATTGATGTTGTTTGGGCTGTTTTGGTGATTGTTTTGAATGGTGTGAAGTCATATATATAGGGGAGGTGCTGTCCGTTTCAACGTAAAATAGGTTGTGGTCGATACATAATAGTTATGACGCTTAAATGATAACGATAGTATCGTTTCTCTTATTGTAGACTAAGGAGTTGTGACAATTGCATAGCTTGTGATTGGGGCAGTATATACAAGGTATGTGAGGCTATCCCTTTTCTTCTTTTGCACGACTCCGATTGTACATAATGTAATGAACGAGCTTCCAAAGATACTCTACTCTTAGAAGCTAGCAGTACTTACATTGCTTTCCCTCTTATGGAACGATTGATGTTAATGTTGCTTCTCTTATTCTTATGTTATCAATGTTGTTGGTACTTCCTGATTCTTATAAGGTTCATAGTGAAGAGTTAGTCCTAATAACGTGTACAGAGGATACCGACCTTACGTCACTCCGAAAGGTTTAGAATGTGATTCCATGAGTCGAGCATGCATTATATATATGTATCTATTTTACTCTACCGAGCCACGCTATAGTTGGCCGGGTACGACACCTATTGTGCAACCACTGATCAGTTGGGTTTTACCGAGCTCCACGTGGCCGGGTACGATTCTACCGAGCCTATTATGGCCGGGTACGATATGATGATGATGATGCCCACAGAGGCGAATGCTTTAAAGGTTTATGTATTTATACATATGTATCATGCATTGCAATGTCAGTAGCCCTCAGAGGTACTCAGATTTTCCAGGTTGTATATTCTCTATCCCTGCTTACATTACTGTTCGTATTTATGGTTCCCTGCCTTACATACTCAGTACTTTATTCGTACTGACGTTCTTTTGTTTGTGGATGTTGCATGTCGTGTTGCAGGTCCTGATAGGCAGACAGGTGCAGCTCCCCCACCACAGTAGGCTGTCCAGTTCAGCGGTGATTGGCGAGATCCCTTCTCCGAACTTGTCGTGGTCTTGGTATGCATTTCTGTTATAGATATTATGGGTATGTCGGGGCCCTGTTTCGGCTATGTTGCAGCACTTATGTTCATTTAGAGGCTCATAGACAAGTGTCGACTCATGTATAGTTTAGTATGCCTTGTCGACTGGTTTTTGTTGTATAGTCTTTCATAGTAGCGTGGTAGCTCATACCTTATATATAGTTTCTTGATTGTCTGGTCATCCCCTGCTATGTATGTTCATGCCGTCATATTTTATTGCTGGTTGTCCATGATCCAGGTCTACCATTTATATTGATCTCGTCATCCCTAAAAGATAATAAAGAAGGTTAGATGAAATGTACGTTGGTGCTCGGCAAGTATGGTCGGGTGCTAGTCATGGCCCTCCAGTTTGGGTCATGACAAAATCATTTCCTTTTACCGCCATTGTGTAGGTAGTAATATGCTTCTGAGGGTCTGAAGTTCCGTCATACTTTGGCACTTCGCGCATTTTAAACCGCTTTGGGATTAATTCTGGTGTAGCGCTTGGCTTGTACGGCAATTGAGTATACTTCTTGGAGTTCAGGCCCTTCAGTACTGGTGGCGCGCCCGGGATTTGGTCCATGCAGGAGTTTACTTCCCTCATAAGCCGTAAAAGTTCATTCTTGAAAGGATCATTCAAGTTATTGAGACCGGATCTGCTCCCCCAAGATTTTTCGGAGCCGACTTCACCCTTGGGAGTGTTGATGTCGATCCTCTGCATTTTTTTGGTTTACGAGAACACCGGGAGGAATTGAATTTCGTCCGTTTGCATTATTCGAAGTCCCCGGTAGCGCCTGCTTCAGCTCTATCATAACTTTATCCTGTCGCATGAGTTAGCCTAGAATGATCGCATGTTGCTCTTGCAAGACCCTAACTGCATCGACGACATGCTCCTCTTTAGCATCATCGGAGTTGTCTCCTGAACATGTCGAGGATATTGCCTGTCATGCACCGCGTGGCGTCATTCCCCTCGTTGTGGGTGTCACTGATTGAATTCTCGAAATGAGGTTGATCCCCTTGAATTTTAGGATTGTACGTGTTGTTAACAGTGTTATCTGCCATTTTTTGTGATTTTCTCTAAGACCAAACAATCAAAGTACGTTAGTAAATAAGGCAAGGACCAATTTAATTGCACGGGTATCTAGGCCCACGGTGGGCGCCAAACTGTTTACCCGTAAAACGGTACAGTTAAATTTATATGTGGTTTCTAGACAAGTGAAGTAATTTGATCCTGAAAATAATAAAATAAGTAAAGAATTATGCAATACTTAGCCTTAGATGTAGACGAAATAACAGATATGACAATTTCGGGAACAGGGTTTCCGAGCACAGCGATGATGAAATCAAAAGGTAAGAAAGTAAAATTGTATTAAGCTTGTATAGAATGTAGTATAAGTTTGTTATAAAATTTGTATCTTTTACAATGATAACTAAGTTCACTATTTATAGTTGTGTCTAGGAAATTAGGAGGTCCTAGGATCGTGCTCTCCTTTAATGTCAATTATAAGGGATATTGATGAAGATGTAACGGTGGACATAAATATCAAATTCCCTATAACTGGTCGTTGCCCTTAATGTCGCAGAATATTCCTTATTAAATGCTACCGGACGCAAGGCATTTAACACACCTCTATAAAAGTTATCTCTTCCGATGACAAGCAAAATATCTGTGTTCAGTCTTAGGCCAGCCTCGTCATGGGTTCCACATGTCCTTCCTTTAGATGACCATGTGTTATATCATATTTTACCATATACAATAAGTATGCAAAACTATTACTTTCCCTTCGAAAATTATCACTTTAGGATGAAATATCCCTAATATAACTCACAATATTATAAAAGCATGAATACAATGTTGGATTACAAAAATAACTTTTTTAATATTAAGTATAATAACTCACAATAAAAGGACATAATCGAAATTCTAGACATTAGCCTCATAATCCTATTAGTTTTAGGACATACACATGTACTATCCACTATACGTTAGCCTTGTAAACCAATTACCTTTAGGAATACTAATTACCTTTATTAGGAACACGTAACCATGTAAACATATTACCTTTTGGATCCTAAATTCCTTATTAATTTTATTAATTAGTAATTACTTGTCAGACATAGACATACTTCATTTTGGACCAAGTATACCTATAATCCTATTCATGTTTGGACAACAACGATAATAAGTACTCATATTATTTAAATAACTTAATTTAATTTCCTTTCCCTTTTTTATTTGAACCAAATTTCAATTTTGTTTGAGAACGTATTATATGAATTCATTCAAAAAAAAAGGAGGACCAAATACTTCTAATAAAGTCACTTATTCCATATTCTCAATCATAAACTTTTTAAAGGGCATTTATTTTTATAAAATCGACATGCTTTGGAATTTAAGTTATTTACTGTTCGATAATAATTAATAAAAGTGCCTTTTATTGTATATATATATATATATATATATATATATATTATTAAAAAAGCATGAATACAATACCGTTTACAAAAATAACCTTATAATATAAAGCATAATAACTCACATAAAAGGACATAACTGAAATTCTAGGCACTAGGCTTACAATCCTATTAGTTTTACATAATACTACACGTTAGGAATTCTATTAGTATAAGTACTTTCGAGCATAGACACGTTAAATATTTCTTTTACTAATTTAATTTGAAAACATATTATAATGTCCTATTACTAATTCATATTGTCCAAATCTACGTGAAAAAAGGAGAGCATATATTATTATAAAAGTACGAATACAATATTGAAAGACCAAAATAGTCTTAAATATTAAATAGAAGAATTCATAGGTAAAGGATATAACTAAAATAACTTTCTTCTTTTTTTGGACTACAATACCTTCTATGTTGATTTTTTTTAAAATTTAAGATTTTTAAATTAATAAAATTTTATCTATTAAATTCTTATTAAAAGTATGTAGAAATTAAATTAATTTTATAAGAATCCTCCATATTGGCAGTACATTACCACTCCATAACATTCAATGCCAAGACAAAATAAAAATACTCTTAAATGAATTGCCTAAAGCATTGAATTTTAGAGAAAAATATATCCCAATAATATACTTTTATAATGTATTTGAATTATTTTTCTACTCAAATAATATATTTTTAATTGATTTTTCATGTAATATCTACAACTAAGAAATTATTTAAGAATATAAATGTGTGACAAAGAGAAAAAAATAATTGGTAAAAGTCAATATCACTAATAATTCTGCATACATAAAGATCTAAAAGGTTAAATGTTAGATCATCTTTTTACTCTTTGAAAATAATATTTATGGTGGATAAAATTATAATTATGATTAAATCTTTAACTAAAAGTAAGAATCTTAATAAACATAAAATAAATTATTTGTTATGTTATACACCAAACAATAAAATCTTTCAATTAATATTTATCAAGAGAATCCAATTTAATTATTTTTAAATTCATCATATGAGTAAAATTATTTTTCAATTTTAAAAAAAAATTATAGGCTACATAACTTTATTCCATAAAAAGAGCGTTATAGGTTTAAAATTAGATCACAAACTAAAAAATGTTAGTATAGTATTAAGAATCAAACGGCCACACAATTGTCTGTTGAAGCATAATCAAAGCTAAATCCTGAACAAGAACAAACTTTCAAGACTATATTATAAAGAGTCGACTATGGTATAGCGGGATTATCCTTGTAGATGTCTCCAACGTATCGAAATAATATTTCTATGTCATGCATTACTTGAAAATGTCAATCAAGAGGCATGATACTGTTAGCAAAATAACAAATGGTTTACCAACAACAATTTTATTATAAGGTCACTTACTTTAGATTCGATATACCTTTTCAATCAATTGAAATAACCATCACAAATATAACAAAGCAGAGCAAATATTGCTAAATTTATAAGAAAAGCAAAATTGATAATATGGGATGAAGTGCTTATGGCTAAGTGTCAAAAGATCGAAACAGTTGCCCCGAGTTCTAGAGATATATATTGAATATCAATGAAGTTCTTGGTGAAAAATTAATTATTTGGAAGGTGATTTCTGTCAAGTACTACAGTAGTTCCAAAATCGACGAAAGCAGGGACTATAAAAACTAGCTTGTCAAAATTATACTTATGGCCTCAAATGAAAAAAAGTCAACTAATAAAAAATATAAAATAAGAACAGATCTAGTTTTCGGTAACTTCTTGATTCGTGTCGGAAACAAAGAAGAGTATCTAATAAAAGATGATTATATAACAATACAACAACAACAACGACCCAGTATAATCCCACAAGTGGAGTCTGAGGAGGGTAATATGTACGCAGACCTTACCCCTACCCCGAAGGGTAGAGAGGCTGTTTCCAGGAGACCCTCAGCTCAAATGATTATATAACAATAATGCATTTAATAAGGGAAATATTTCTATCATTATATTAAAACACACTTTGTAAAAATTTCATGATAGAAATTAAAGGTATCTTAGTTAGCAAAAATGAATATATTGATCAACTAAATAAAAGGGTGATTGCGAAATTTTATGGTACAAATAAAATATTTTTCAGTTTTTGACTTAGCGGACGATGATACCAACAATTACTACCATGAAGAATACTTAAATACTTTAATACTAAATGGCTTTCTACCACACAGGTTTGTTGTCAAGTTTATTAATTTTTACTTATATTACTGTCACCATATATATAATATACTAAGTTAAAATTGATCTTCTGTTGCATATATATTAATTTTAAAAAGAATATGTCTATCATGCTACTGAAAAAGTTAGATCCGCCGAATAGCTTATGTAATAGCACAAAGATGGTATATAGAAGTTTTGACAATAACGTCATACATGAAAAAATTATGATACTAGTCAATGTACTTCTAAGTATATTTTTATCCCCGAATTCAACTTTTGTCTGATAATAATTTTAGATATATTTATATTTTGCAATTATAATAAATAAAGCACAAAGAAAAACATACTAGTCTTCAGAATATCTACATCAACAGTAAGATAGAAAGGCTAACACTACAGGATAGAATAAAGATAGAGACTCCTTGGTCTGCGGACGCGGCAGATATACCTCGAAGTCTCCGAAAGATCTCCCTGCCTCAAGGTGGGTAGAGGTACCTGGATCTGCACATGAAAAACATGCGCAGAAACGGGCATGAGTACACCACAGCGGTACTCAGTAAGTGCCAAGCCTAACCTCGGTCGGGTAGTGACGAGGAAGGTCAGGGCCCTACTGAGGTAAATAATAATAAACATGACAGGATAAGATAAACAGTATAAATGAGAATCTACAGTAATAATCTATACAGTATGATAAGAGTACAATAATGGAACAAAAATAAAGGCATAACACAAGGAAAAATACCACTCACAGCAAGGATAATAACCGGGGATCTCTTGGTATCCCGAGGATCTCTTGGTATCCTCAATATGTACACTAGGGATCTCTTGGTATCCCGAGGATCTCTTGGTATCCTCAATAAATACACTAGGGATCTCTGTTATCCCGAGGATCTCTTGGTATCCTCAATAAACACACAAGGGATCTCTTGGTATCCTTAATATATATGCCAGGATCTCTTGGTATCCCGCACCTCAGTCCATAACATAAATACGTGCAGGGGATCTCCCGGGATGCCGTCTCATAGTCCCAAATTAAAACACACAGCAACAGCTCAAGAATATCAAAATAAATACTATGTTCGAAACAAGTAAACAGTTAATTCTAGCATAACATGCTTCACGTAACACAATTAAGGCAGTTTAAGAAAATAGACAATTAAGTCAACTAAGCATGCTTTTCTAAACTAACACAGGCTAAGTTTGCAAGTAGAACAAAAAAACATGTAACAAAGGAACTCAGCTTAAATACGTAAAGTAAAACCGGATTTTCAACAATTAGCTCAAGTACACGCTCGCCACCTCACGTACAAGGCATTTCAACTATCAAATATCATATCCTAAGGGGAAGGTCCCCCACACAAGGTTAAACAAGCCACTTACCTCGAACCGGCTCAAAATCAACTCGAAACCACACTTTTGCCACGAGTATCTGACTCCAAATTGCCCAAATCTATTCAATTCACTTGCATATTGTAAATAACATCTCAAGTAACTGATTCTACAATTAAAGTCTAAGCTAATACGCGAAATTATGTAAAATAACCAAAATACCCCTCGGGCCCACGTCTCGAAATTGGGTGAAATTTACATTTTCAGAAACCTCGTACTCTCACGAGTCTATACATAACAAGAACACCGAAATGTCTAAATGACCCTTCAAATCTTCATTTAAAGGTCTCTTAAACTCAAGCCCTAATTACCCCTTTTTTCCAAATTTCTCACCATTATTTAAGTCTTTAATCATATGAAAATGAGTTATAAAGCCAAGAACATTACCGCCAAGTGATTCCCCTTTGTTTTCCTCAAAAATCTCTCTTAGAAGCTTCAAACCCGAATGAAAATGGTGGAAGAATGCCTCAATTTCGCAAAGTCAACTATTATATGTTCTGCCCAAGCGATTACCGCATTTGTGGACAAAACATCGCATCTACGACTCTCACTAAAACGCCAGCTTCCGCATCTGTGGACCTTTAACCGCAGGAGCGGCTCCGCATCTGCGAGCCTCACACTGCATATGTAGTTTCTGAAGAATCGACCTAAAGCCGCTTCTGCGGTCCTTTAGCCGCTTCTGCGACGGTGCATCTACGGTCCCCAAGCCACAAATGCGAAAAATACCAGAAGCAGCAATGCAACAGCTGCTGCAACACTTCTTCAACCTTCCCGTCAACCATCCGAAATCACCTCGAGGCCCCCGGGACCTCAACCAAAAGCACCAATATCACCTAATACTTTATTCAAACTTGTACCAATCCTTAAAACTCCTAAAACAACATCGAAACCTCGGATTAATCAAGGATTTAAGCCTAAGAACTCCAAATTTCTTCAAAATACGTTTTCGATCAAAAACCCAACCAAACCATCTCCGAATAACCTGAAATTTTGCACGCACATCCCAAATGACATGACGGAACTACTAAAACTCTCGGAATTCCATTCCAACCCTCGGATCAAAATCTCACTACCGGACCAGAAACTTCATAAACTCAACTTTCGGCATTTCAAGCCTAAATTAGCTACGTACCTCCAAAACATACTCCGAACATGCTCCCCTCCCGAAATCACCCAATAGAGCTAACGGAACCATCGGATTTCCATTCCAAGGTCGTCTTCACACTGTTCCGACTACTGTCAATTTTCTAACACTTAAGCTCTAATTTAGGAACTAAGTGTCCCAAAACTCTCCGAAACTTAGAACCGAACATCCCGGCAATTCAAATTAGCAGAATTAAAACTTGGGGGAAAGCATTTAATAGGGGATCGAGGCGTTAATTCTTAAGACGACTGGCCGGGTAGTCACATCCTCCTACACTTAAACATTCGTTCGTCCTCGAACGAGCATAGAGACATACCTGAAGTAGTGAAAAGATGAGAGTAACGGCTGCACATATCCTGCTCGGTCTCCCAGGTTGCCTCCTCGATACCACGTGACCTAAGAATGCCACTGAATCCAACCAAAACTCACATTTCGAGAACTTAGCATATAACTTCTTCTCTCTTAGAGCCTGAAGCACAGTCCTCAGGTGCTGCTCATGATCTTCCCGACTCCGGGAATACACCAGAATGCTATCAATAAAGACAATGACGAACGAGTCAAGATACGGCCGGAACACATTGTGCATCAAATTCATAAAGGCTGTTAGGGCATTGGTCAGCCCAAATGACATAACAAGGAACTCGTAATGATATACCGAGTCCTGAAAGCAGTCTTCGAGATGTCTGGCTCCCGAATCTTCAACTGATGGTAACCTGAGCGCAAATCAATCTTAGAAAACACTCGTGGACCCTGAAGCTGGTCAAACAGATCATCAATACGAGGCAAAGGATAACGGTTCTTCACAGTAACCTTGTTCAACTGGCAATAATCAATACACATACGCATAGAACCATCCTTTTTCTTCACAAATAAAACAGGAGCACCCCAAGGTGAAACACTGGGCCGAATAAAACCCTTATCAAGCAATTCCTATAACTGATCTTTTAACTCCTTCAACTCAGGAGGAGCCATACGATACGGAGGGATAGAAATGGGTTGAGTGCCCGGCAACAGATCAATGCCAAAATCAATATCTCTATCAGGCGGCATGCCTGGAAGATCAGCTGGAAACACATCAGGAAAATCCCGTACTACGAGGACTGAATCAACCGATGGGGTATCGATACTGACATCTCTCACATAAACTAGATACGTGTCACACCCCTTCTCAACCATATGCTGAGCCTTAAGGAAAGAAATAACTCTACTGAAAGTGTGATCTAAGGTACCTCTCCACTCAACAGGCGGTACACCTAGCATAGCCAGCATCACGGTTTTGGTGTGACAATCAAGATTAGCATAATGGAATGACAACCAGTCCATGCCCAAGATAATGTCAAAATCAACTATGATGAGTAACAATAGATCAGCTCTGGTCTCAAAACCACTAAGAGCAACCAAACACGATCGATAAATGCGGTCCACAACAAGAGAATCTCCCACAGGAGTAGAAACATAAACATGGGAACTCAAGAAATCTCGGGATACACCCAAATGCGGAGCAAAATAAGAAGACACATAAGAGTAAGTGGAGCCTGGATCGAATAGAACCGATGCATCTATATGAAAAACCAGTATAATACCTATGATGTCAGAATCGGAGGCAATAGCCTCGGTATGGGCAGGAAGGGCATAGTATCTGTCCTGGCCTCCCCCTCAAGGGCGACCTCTACCTCCCTAACCTCCACCTCTAGCTGGCTGAGCAGGTGGTGTAGCAACTGGAGCTGTAACCATAGCCTGAGCACACTGCGGGGCATGTTGTGGCTGAGAAGTCTGTGGAGGTGCACCCCTCCCAAGTCTGGGGCAATCCCTTACCACATGACGTGTGTCACCACACTCAAAACAATCTCTGGGAGGACGTGGTGGCTGTGACTGGCTCAAGCCAGGTCTGCTGGACTGACCTCTGAAAGCACCCCACGCAGGAGGCACACTAGAAACCAGAGGTACATAATAAGGTTCCTGAGGCCTAGGAGGAGCTGGAGAACTGCTGGCTGCTGGAAGAGCTGAATGAACGGGGCGACTCATATAACATCTACCATGACGACCTGAAGCTGTAGCACGGTTACCTGAGAAATGGCGCAACTCTCGAGACCTCTTGGTCTCCCTCTCCTCCTTCTCCCTAGAACGCATACCCTCAATCCCCCTAGCAATGCTCATCACCTGTTGATAAGAAATATTCATCTCCAACTCACGAGCCATGCTAGACCTGATGCTGGGAATAATCCCCTCAATAAACCGGTGAACCCTCTAGCAAACAGTAGCAACCAAGGTTGGTGCATGCCTAGCCAAACTGGTGTAACGGACAACATACTCTGAAACAGTCATAGCACCCTAGCGCAAATGCTCAAACTCTACGTGTCATGCATCCCTGAGCTCTGAGGAACATACTCTCTCGGGAACAGATCCAAAAACTGAGCCCAAGTTAGTGAAGTAGCCTCATCTGGACTGTCTAACTCATAGGTGTGCCACCAATCATAGGCGGCTCCTCGATGCTGGAAGGTAGTGAAAGAAACCCCGCTCGATCCTGAGATACCCATAGTACGGAGAATGCGGTAACACTCATCAAGAAATCCTAGAGCATTCTCCGATGCTAGACCATTAAACTTAGGGGCTTGTACCTCTTGAACCTCTCAAGCCTTAGCTGCTCCTGCTCGGAAGCCGCTGTCATGCCCTCGGGTTGAACTGGCACTGCAGGCGGTACAAGAATAATCTCAGGGGCCTGCTCAACATGCACTCGCTACTCAAGAGTATGGGCAGCGGGAGTCTCTGCTCCTCCCCCGGCCTGGGATGTAGCTGCAGCAAGGGGAAGCAACCCTGCCTGAGCCAAAGTGGTGTACATGCTCATGAATTGTGCTAGAGTCTCCTAAAGGGTTGCAGTAGTAGTAGCAGTAGGCGTATCAAGCGCCTGGACTCCGGCTGGATCTGTTGGTGGTACCTCGGTGGTAGCTTGCGCAGGTACTCTTGCTACACCACGTGTGCGTCATTGGCCTCTACCCCGGCCCCGACCTCTGACAGCGGCAGTAGGGGGCGCGGGTGTCTGATAATCTCAAGTAGCACGTGTCCTCACCATCTGTGAGAGAATAGAAGATAGAAGTTTAGAATTGTGGTGTCAAAATATCGCACAAGGAAATCAAAAAAAGTGTAAATTTTCCTAATAGTTACATAGCCTCTCGTAGATAAGTACAGACGTCTCTGTACCGATCAGCGAGACTCTAAGAAACCGGCTTGTGTTCTGTGACTCCTATAAACCTAGAGCTCTGATACCAACTTGTCACGACCCCAGTTCGCCCTCCGTGAACTGTCGTGACGGCACCTAGTCTTTATGACTGGGTAAGCCTAACAAGTGCAAATATAAAATTGAAACTTGCGGAAATATAAATAAAGGAAAACCAAGAATAACCAAAAAGGGAAGCAATATATAGAAAGCAGCTCGGCATATACATCACGACATCTCAAACTTCTACAACACATTCCTAAAACCCGAAAACTCACAGGAACACAAGCTAGAAGAAATACAGTAAAGTGCTCTAATCTCCAGAATGTCTACATCAACAGTAAGATAGAAAGGCTAACACTACAGGATAGAATAAAGATAGAGACTCCTGGGTCTGCAGACGCGGTAGATGTACCTTGAAGTCTCCGAAAGATCTCCCTGCCTCAAGGGTGATAAGCCTGGGAAGAGGTACCTGGATCTGCACATGAAAAACATGCGCAGAAAGGGGCATGAGTACACCACAGCGGTACTCAGTAAGTACCAAGCCTAACCTCGGTCGGGTAGTGACGAGAAAGTTAGGTCCCTACTGAGGTAAATAATAATAAACATGACAGGATAAGATAAACAGTATAAATGAGAATCTATAGTAAGAATCTATACAGTATGATAAGAGTACAATAACGGAACAAAAATAAAGGCATAATACAAGGAAAAACACCGCTCACAACAAGGATAATAACCAGGGATCTTTGGTATCCCGAGGATCTCTTGGTATCCTCAATATGTACACTAGGGATCTTTTGGTATCCCGAGAATCTCTTGGTATCCTCAATAAATATACAAGGGATCTCTTGGTATCCCGAGGATCTTTTGGTATCCTCAATAAATACACTAGGGATCTCTTGGTATCCCGATGATCTCTTGGTATCCTCAATATATATGCCAGGATCTCTTGGTATCCCGCACCTTAGTCCAGATCATAAATACGTGTAGGGGATCTCCCGTGATGCTGTCCCATAGTCCTAAATTAAAACACACAGCAGCAGCTCAAGAATATCAAAATAAATACTAAGTTGGAAACAAGTAAACAGTTAATTCTAGCCTAACATGCTTCACGTAACAGAATGAAGGCAGTTTAAGCAAATAGGCAATTAAGTCAACTAAGCATGTTTTTCTAAACTAACACAGGCTAAGTTTGCAAGTAGAACAAAAAAACAGGTAAGAAAGGAACTCAATTTAAATACTTAAAGTAAAACTGGATTTTCAACAATCAGCTCAAGTACGTGCTCGTCACCTCACGTACAAGGCATTTCAACTATCAAATACCATATCCTAAGGGGAAGGTCCTCCACACAATGTTAGACAAGCCACTTACCTCGAACCGGCTCAAAATCAACTCGAAACCACACTTTTGCCACGAGTATCCGACTCTAGATGGCCAAAATCTATTCAATTCAATTACATATTGTAAATAACACCTCAAGTAACTGATTCTACAATTAAAGTCTAAGCTAATACGCGAAATTATGTAAAATGACCAAAATGCCCCTCAGTCCCACGTCTCGGAATCAGGTGAAATTTATATTTTCAGAAATCTTGTACTCTCACGAGTCTATATATAACAAGAACACTGAAATCGGAGTCCAAATGATACCTCAAATCTTCATTTAAAAGTCTCTTAAACTCAAGCCCTAATTACCCCTTTTTCCCAAATTTCTCACCATTATTTAAGGCTTTAATCATATGAAAACGAGTTATAAAGCCAAGAACGTTACCTCCAAGTGATTCCCCTTTGTTTTCCTCAAAAATCCCTCTTAGAAGCTTCAAACCCGGATGAAAATGGTGGAAGAATGGCTCAATTTCGCAAAGGCAACTATTTATATGTTCTGCCTAGCGATTACCGCATTTGCGGCCTTGAGACTGCATCTGCGGTCCCGCTTCTGTGGACAAAACATCGCATCTGCAACTCTCACTAAAACGCCAGCTTCCGCATCTGCGGACCTTTAACCGCAGGAGCGGTTTTGCTTCTGCGAGCCTCACACCGCATCTGCATTTTCTGAAGAATCGACCCAAAGCTGCTTCGGCTGTCCTTTAGCCGCTTCTGCGGTGCTGCATCTGCGGTTCCCAAGCCGCAGATACGAAAATACCAGAAGCAGCAATGCTACAGCTGCTGCAACACTTCTTTAACCTTCCCGTCAACCATCCGAAATCACCCCGAGGCCCCCGGGACCTCAACCAAAATCACCAATATCACCTAATACCTTATTCAAACTTGTACCAATCCTTAAAACACCTAAAACAGCATCGAAACATCGGATTATTCAAGGATTTAAGCCTAAGAACTCTAAATTTCCTCAAAATACGGTTTCGATAAAAAACCTAACCAAACCATCTCTGAATAACCTGAAATTTTGCACGCACATCCCAAATGACATGCCGGAACTACTGAAACTCTCGGAATTCCATTCCGACCCGCGGATCAAAATTTCACTATCGGACCGGAAACTTCAAAAACTCAACTTTCGGCATTTCAAGCCTAAATTAGCTACGTACCTCCAAAACATACTCCGAACACGCTCCCCACCCCGAAATCACCCAACGGAGTTAACGAAACCATCGGATTTCCCTTCTGACGTCGTCTTCACACTGATTCGACTATTGTCAATTTTCCAACACTTAAACTCTCATTTAGGGACTAAGTGTCTCAAAACTCTCCGAAACTTAAAACCGAATATCCCGGCAATTCAAATTAGCAGAATTAAACTTCGGGGAAAGCAGTTAATAGGGAATCAGGATGTTATTCTTAAGACGACCGACCGGGTCGTCACATCCTAAGGGGCAACTTTGGTCTGCTTGGTTGCATCCTCTACTTACGCTGGAATCAGCAAGTTGGTGCAATCGTACGTGTGAGCGTTATAATGACGATGCCCTTTTCTCACTTTCCTCTTCTTTATGGGGAGGGAGTTAAGACTAATAGTTTGTTTGACGAAGCTGGCAAAATCTGTTTATTTTAAAAAGTATTTTAAAAAAAAATATTTTTTGTAAGTAGCAGTTTGTATGTGGCTAATCTATTTAAAAAGTATTTTTGAGCAGCAATTAGTGTTTGGCTAAGCTGTTAAAGGTGTTTTTAAATATATTTTTCTCAAAGCGCTTTTCAAAAAAGTGTTTCTGAAGAGAAACTACTTTTTTCTGCTTCTCAAACACTGCTTCTGATTCTACTCAAAGGCACTTTTTTCTTTCAAAAAACTTGGTCAAACACCTTAATTTTGACCCAAGAAAAAAAGAACTTTTAACTAAAAAAAACCCTTTTGGCCAAATAAAAAGGTTGGCCAAACTGGCTATAAGTAACTTATAAGTCAGGAACATTTGCTCTCGAATTAAAAAAGAGGGAAACTTTTCTTTGAAATACTAGCTTATTCGGGTAAGCTTGCCACACTTCGGCTACTTTTATGGGTACCTCTCACCTGTGCAAGTGTCAGTTATATTGAGCAACATTGTCCAAAAAAAAAAAAAGAGTGATACTATTACATATCCAACTTTACATTTAATCTAATGATCTAATGATTGTGCAAAGTGTTTGAACATTATTAGAGTATATTATATAAGTAGATTAACCAACTTGCGTATGATCTTCACTTTATCAAATTAAAATAGATAGTTATAATATCCTCCCCATCCCAATCAAAGAAAAAGAAAAGAAACTTCTCTCATTCTGAAATACAAATAACAAAAAAGTATAAAAATAAATGTAATATTTCATCTGTCAGTTTATGTGATATTATTTCCATTTTAGTCTATTCAAAAAGAATAATATATTTTATATTTAAAATTAATTTTATTTTAGTATTACATTTTACCCTTTAATGATATAATTTATAATTACACAAATATATTATATATTTAAGATAGTAAGTTTTAAAGAATTCTTTTTCTTCTTAAACTAATTTCCTATCTTATCAAACAGCTAATTAGCTTCATATAAAATGTAAAATGAAATGAATAAGATAACAACTTAGATGGGACGTACATGCAGGCGTTCCTTTTCGTGACATATTTCTATCACATGACATGTCGCTAACCAACCAAAAGAGCCCATTATCTGATACAACCATTGAAAGAGATAGACGTAGTTGTATTTCTTGGCTCGCAAGCAATATTATTGATCACGCATAAGTCATAACTGTCCTCATTTTATGATATAATGCTTTCATTATGGAGTAATAATGTACCCCATATATGACTCTTCCGATCTGTAATATTCATGTCACACGCTTTGCATCACTTATAAGATCTTCCATGTATGTCATCTGCATTTGAGAGTCGTTTGGTTCAAGGTTAAGTGTATTATCCCTGTATAAGTTTTGGGATTAAATTTATCCTATGCTTAATTGGAGATATTAGCTAAAATCAGTATTATTTTTATACGAAACATCATACTATAACTTATCCCATATAAAGGTTGAATTGATTATACAAGTTATAGTACCAAGATTATAATCTTGGGATATCCTCGTTTTGAACCAAACAACCCTTTAAAGTATCCTTCTTTGAGAATATTAATAGTATAGTTAGGGATCGTTTGGTTGGAAAGAAGTTATCCCAGGATTAATTATTCTGGGATTAGTTAACCTGGATTAGTTATTCCACCTTTTTATGGGGATAAAAAATTACTACAATCCCTGTTTAATAAAAAATAGAGATTTCGGTCAAAGCTTGTTTTTAGAAGAACTTGGATTACTGATAATCAAATAGAAATAGGAATAATTGATGTAAATAATAGCTGAATAAAAAGCAAAGTAAATCAGTATATTCCAATAGTATTTCGTGTCCTTATAAATGTTCATTCCTCACCTTGTTATTTCTAAGTAAGACGTTTCTCTCCTTCCATAATGGAGTCATTATGGACAATTAATGACATTTAATGTAATGTTATAATTGGCAATCGTAACTATTTCAATACAGATTCTATAACGTTTTCCGTAATTAATGCTCATTAACTACCAATAATACGTATCTATACTCTTTTGTTCATTCTTCCGATGCTTCTTCAAATTATCAAGAGGTTCGAGCACCCATTCCTTCTGGTTTTCTCGGATCTTTGCCCGTGTTTGTTAAAGCTCGTGCCTCTTCAACTATTCTTCGCCAACTGTCATTCCTTTACTGATCTGCATGTCATGACATGTTAGCACATAATTAATTCGATATATTAACTTGATTTTTCCCAATACAGATAGTCCCCCCACTTGCCTTTTATTCATCAATAGAATATTTGGGAAGTGGATCTCATTAAAGCGAGAATTTTTGCCGCCATTATACCTTCTCTGGAACTGACGCTTCATATGTCACTTCCATTTAATGCTCGTGACGCGTGGCATCTTTCGATTGGTTCTGCAACTCTTCAGCGTTTTTAGGACTTTTTTGAGGCTTTATCAATTACGAAGCGACAATTTCCATCATGACGTTTCCATTATTACACCTTTTTCTTTGACGGTTGCTTCTGAGTATAAATATAGCTTTTGTCTTTGTCTTTCATAAAAAGTTACCTATCTTAGAATATTCACTCTTATTTTCTTCTTCCTCGTACTGCCATGTCTTATTCAAACCCTAATCCTCGAAGAGTCCCCATTGTTGATGAACTTCCTCTTGCTCCTGTTAGAAGCAGAAGAGGAGGAAGATTGCGTAGTTTAAGGTTTTCATCTATACAGGGTGTTTCTTTACCTCAAGTGAGTTCTACTCCTCCTTCTAGAACTAGGGGTTCTCTTTCCCATAGACCTTCATCTAGAAGTAAAGACTCTAATGAACCCGTTCGTGAGCCTTTAGTAGATGAAATTATCCCTGCTGAACTATCTTTTTACACTGATAGAGAATCGATTAGAAACTAAGTTTCTTCTATGTCTTCTTTAGATCGTGTTGATGTTTACCCTTCTCAAATCACTGAAGGTTTGATCTCTGTTGTTCGCATGGATTGCCATTGGAGATCTGATTTCCCTATTATAATTCCTAATGCAAACCAAAGAATTACATCTTACTTGATCGGGTTTTCTTTTGTGTATACATATCCCTTTACGCTGAATTTTAAACCCCCCATTGATCCTGTTATCATTGAGTTTTGTCGTTTTTTCAACGTTTGCCTAGGATATATTGGCCCCATTGTGTGGAGGGTTGTTGCTTGTTTAAGACACTTAACAAGGTTGGCTAATTTGCCTTTTACTTTTTTCCATTTGATCCATCTCTACACCCCTAAGCTTTTCCGACATGGGATCTTCACTTTAGTGCCGAGAAGTAAGAGAGTGCTAGTTAGTCCTGAGGATGACAAGGACCGTGGCTGGTATGCCAGATTTGTTGCTGACCCTACTTTTGGTTTAGTAGGTGAAGAAATGTATCATTCCTTGAAAAGTGGAATTTTGCACGTAAGTTTTACTTTTGCAATTTTCCCTTTTTTTATTTTGAAAGGGTTTATTTTTCCTGCGATTGTTTAACTTTCCCTTTTTTCAGCAACCATGGGAACTGTTGACGAGATTCCCAATTTCTGTGGTTGGGTAGAGAAGTTATTGACAATTGCTCCTATGGAAGGTGGATCGTGGAAAACTCTTTCACACAGGTTTGGTTGGAAGGTTAAAACTCATGGTAAATGCTTTAACCCTCTCCTTATCATTTTTTCATTCATCTTTCCCTTAGAATTTATTTGACCCTTCTTTTTATTAGGGTTTCCCATATGTGGTGTAAGTGCTGAAGCAGTTGCGTCTTCCAAAGTTTCTTTGGAAAGAGCTCAAGAGATAATCTTGAGTTCTTCATCGAAAAGGAAGGCTGATGCAACCCAGGATTCTGAGGAGGAGGAGGAACAGGATGGAAGTTCCTTGGTTAAAAGTCCGCAAGCCAGAAGACGCGTCTTTTTAGATGACAAAGCGACTCCTCCTCGTTCTGTTCCCATAACCGAGCCTGTTGAAGCCACCTTGGTGATCTCTGATTATGATACTCCTGCGGCAGCTCGTGACTCTAATGATCACCTTTTTTCTCGTGGGTTTGATAGTGAGAATTTGGATTTAGTTTATGATAAAGTACCCCTTGCCTCCTTTACCATTCCTGTTCTTGTGGTACATTCTTTGCCGGTTGTTACTGCTACTGTTCCTGCTCCGCCCCAAGCTGTTATGACTTTCTCTACAGTTCCCACCACTATCGTTCCTCGTACTGAGGTTGGTTCTTCGAGTGCAAGTGGCGCGATGAAGCAGATTACCATTGAGGTCCCTGTCGATGGTAATCTTTTGAAAAAGTCAGGTCGGGCTAACGTATGGTTGAAACCTTTGATTGGTCTAGTCGAAAAGTCCAAGCTCAAGAGTCATAGTTCTTTGACTTAGATGAATGATATAGTGCAATCATCACTGAAGGTATTTGCTTCTTTTTACACTTTATTCCATTCTTCTTTTATTAAGGTACTTACCCCTTTCTTCTTTTCTAGATCAATCTTATTGGCACAGAAATGATGAAGAGGGTTTCTCATACGGAGCATTTAATGCATGATTATCAAATTGAAGTAGACAATTAGAAAGAGCAATACGAAAGTCTTCAGCTTGAAATGGAAGTTCTAGAAGAAAGCAAGTGTACCTTAGAGCAGTAGCTAAGAGTCATGGCATTGGAGCTAGCAGTTGAGAAGGCTTCTTCCAATCAGGCTGGCAAGGATAAAAATCTCCTTGAAACATCCTTTTCCGAGCAACTCTCCAAAGCTAGTGAAGAGATTATAGGATTTAGGGCCTTGCTAAATGAGAAAGAAGTCTATGTAGGTGAACTTGTTCAGAAACTCACCCAGACCCAAGAGGATCTTTGAGTGTCTTCTGATAAGGTCAGATTCTTAGAAAGTTCACTTGCCCCTTTGCAATCCTCTTATGATGCTTCTTTGGCCGAGAAGAAAGAACTCAAAAATGAGATTGACCAATGGGAAAGGGATTATGAAGCTCTTGAGGACAAAGCTGCTATTGAAATAAGTTGGGCTATCTTAAATACATGCCATGATACCGTAGTGGAAGTTAGCCAAGAAGGTTTTAATTTGGATGTTTAGTTAGCTAAGGTAAAGGAAACCATTGAGAAAACTCAGCAAGACCAAAGTTTTCCTTCTCCCATGGCTGATAATCCTGAGTATATTGAAGCTAATGTAGGCGCGGTAGATGTCCCAGTTCCTTTAGATCAAATCGAGCCTTCCGTTGCTGATGATGCTGCTTTAGACTCTTCTTCTGCTCCCCAATGAAAGTTTATGAAGTTTGACTCCTTTTTTTTATCTTGGTGGAATGTGGTTTTATCCCTGGTCCCATTTGGGGGTTTAGTTTTTGGAAATGACAAGTCCCCAGACCTTTTCCGGGCATTTTGTAAAAATGACAATCAGTTTATGACTAAGTTCATACTTAGTCTAAACTTAATATTATAAAGTTTTTCGTCCCAACTTACTTATCTTGAGTTTCTGTTCTTTTTGCCTTGTTTCATTATGTAAATTCAAGGTCTTGCTTTTTAATTCATGGGTTTTAGTCTTACCCTTTTTTGCATTCTTTTTATAAAATGCTTTGCTAACTTCATGTATCTTTGAATCAAACATGAAATTACAAAAGAGGACCCTTTTATATACGACACTTAATGAAGAAGACGTCTCTACTTCATAATGGTATAAATATACGAAAAAAGAAATAGTAATACACATGTTTCTTGAAATAACTTTGATAAAGTTTTCATGAACTTTGTCAAGTTTAAATAACATCTTACATGTATTTAAATACCTTCTATTACTTTTTCGTAATTGTTTTCTTTACAACAGATTTGCAACAAAGGAAAGAAAATCCAAGGGTTTTTTATAACCCATGGCTAAATTTTGCCTTTAACCTAGACATCATAAGATTTGAAATCTATATGAAGGTTTTTTTATTGGCTTGTGTTATTGGCTCGTGACTTTGCTCTGAACTTAATACATTTGATGAGTAGACTTTTGGGCTTGACTTGAACTTTAATCGTTTTCAGTCTTCTTTGCCATATATCATATGTATATTATATAGTCCCCCAAGTGTTTGAGCTTTGAAGTATGAAATCTCGAGCAATTGATCATTCCTTCCATGCGGTCCTTTTCCTGAAAAGGAAAAACATACGGGACTCGGAGGTACGATTTTAGATGAAGACTGCTTAACCCATTTAAATTTCCATCGGAATAGTTGTAACCCTAGACCAGGAATTATATTTTTTCCACGTGTCTTTTTAGGTCGTAATTCATCATTTAGTGCGGGCTAGCTTTTTGCCTATCATCTAAAATCATTAGTAAAATTTTAACAATTAGAAAATAAAAGTTGTTAATGAGGATACACGCCCATGGGTATTTCTTTTCCTTAGAAATAGTATCTCTTCAGATGAACAACATTCCAATTTGAAGGTAGAATCTTGTCATCCAGTCTTTCCAGTTCGTATGCTCCTTTTCCTGTGATACCATGAATCTTATAAGGTCCTTCCCAAGTTGGACTTAACTTTCCTGCATTAGCTGCCCTCGTAGATTCGAAAATTTTCTTGAGTACAAAGTCCCCAATCTTGAAGTATCTAAGACGAGCTTTTTGGTTATAGTATCGTTCCATAACTTGTTTTTGTGCTGCCATACTTATTAATGCAGCTTCCCTCCTTTCTTCAAGTAAATCCAGGTTTACTCGCATGTCTTCTTCATTTGATTCCTCGGTAGCTTGTGTATATCTCGTACTTGGTTCCCCTATCTTGACTGGAATTAAGGCTTCAGCTCCATATACAAGTGAGAACGGTGTTTCCCCCATACTTGTTTTTCCAGTTGTTTGATAAGCCCACAAGACCTCAGGTAACACCTCTGGCCAATTGCCTTTAGATTCCTCCAATCTTCTCTTCAAGTTATTGATAATGACTTTATTTGTAGATTCAGCTTATCCATTAACCACCGGATGGTAAGCCGTTGAAGTAATCCTTTTAATTTGCCAACTTTGAAAAAATTCTGTGGTTTGTGTGCCTATAAATTGCGGGCCATTATCACATACGATTTTCTTTGGCACCCCGAATCGGCATATGATGTTTCGCCAAATGAAATTTCTGACCTCTTTTTCTCGTACATGTTTAAAAGCTCCTGCTTCTACCCGCTTAGTAAAGTAATCAGTAAGTACTAGCAAAAATTTTATCTTGCCTTTGGCTTGTAGTAGTGGACCCACGATACCCATCCCTCATTTCATAAAAAAACACGGTGCAATGACCGAATGTAATAATTCAGCAGGTCGATGCATGTTGTTACCGTATTTTTGGCCCTTGTCACATTTAGCCACAAAATTTTCCGTGTCTTCTTCCATTTTTGGCCAATAATAACCGGCTCTAATCATGGTTTTTACTAAAGACCTTCCTCCCGCGTGATTTCCACAATGTCCCTCATGTATTTCTCTCATCACATACTCTATTTGAGAAGGTCCGAGGCATCATGCTAGAGGACCACCGAATATTTTACGATAGAGATTGTCTTGCTTTAAACAGTATCGAGCAGCTTTTTTGAGGAGTGCTTGAGCCTTTATCTTATCTTCAGGTAAAATTCCATACTACAAAAAAGTGACAATCTCGTTCCTCTAATCCCAAGTTAAATTATTGAAATTTACCTCGTTTTTGTCTTGATCAAGTACTAAATGAAATAAATGAATTATAGAAGCATTTTCGTCATTTGTTACTTCTGCAGCAGATGCAAGATTAGCTAGGGCATCTGCCTCGGCATTTTCCACTCTTGGTATCTGCATGACTTTCCAGGTTTGGAATTGCCTAACCAGATCACGTGCCTTTTCCAGGTATTGTTGCATTCTTTCCTCTCTGGTTGTATAAGTCCCCAGCATTTGGTTAACTACAAGTTGTGAATCGCTTTTGATTACGACCTATTCTATGCGAAGCTCTCGTGCCAGTTCTAAACCTGCAATCACAGCTTCATACTCTGCTTCATTGTTAGTAATAGGGTAACATTTTATGGCTTGTCATATGGTTTCTCCCGTAGGTGGTACCAAAACAATATCTAGACCTACCTCTTTCACTTTCGATGAACCATCAGTAAATAAGGTCCAAGTTTCTGGATTAGACCCATTGAATACCTGTAGTTATTTTTCTACTTCTAGTTGTATCCCTTGGCTAAAATCTGCTACAAAATCTGCTAACACCTGTGACTTTATTGTAGTTCTAAGTTGATACGTAATGTCATATTCACTTAGCTCTATGGCCCACTTGGCTAATCAACATGATAACTCTTGTTTATGTAATATATTACGTAGGGGGTAGGTAGTTACTACAGAGATGGGATGACATTGAAAATAAGGTCTTAATTTCCTAGATGTCATAATTAATGCAAGTGCAAGTTTTTCTAGATGAGGATACCAAGTCTCAGCATCTAATAATGACTTGCTAACATAATAAATTGGAGACTGTTTACCTTGGTCTTCACGAACTAACACAGCACTCATCGCTACTTCTGAAATAGCAAGGTAGATGAGTAGTTTCTCCCTATCTTTTGGTTTTGCAAGCAACGGTGGATTTTGTGAGCACATGATTTTTGCTTCATGAAAAATACTCCAAAAGAAATAGAAAATAAAACAAATTGCCTTTGGGTACGATTTTGAGAATTTTGCGTGACATTTTGGATAACTATTTTTGTCTGTGAACGCTTATCCTGTTTTAATTAATCGAAAAATACCAAAATACATGTTGCGTGCATATTTAGGATTTAATTGTGTATTTTTGAATTAATTAAACCGCGTCCTATTTTAAAGAATGAAAATCACAAAAATATAAATTTTGGTAGCTTTGTCATTTTTATTGTTTAATTGTGTGATTTTTATCAATATTTGATCTTGTGTGTTAATTATTGTTAAGGGTTAATTAATATAGTTTTAAAATAATCTTGGTTTTTACAATTTAATTTAGGAATTTTTGGTTTTTAGGAATTAAAAGAAAATGAAAGGAAAAAAGAAAAGAGAAAAATCGGATTGATCCATCATTTTGGACCAAAAATCAGGCCTAAATCACCCATTTACCAGGTCCAGTTGGCCTGGCCAGAGACGTCTTAAAACGACGTCGTTTGATCACTCTTAGTAAAGGCCGTTGGATTAAATCGATCCAACGACTGAGATTCAATCTCCCTAACCCGTTTTTGACCCAACCCGGACCGCCCCAGTACTACTCCAAACGACGTTGTTCCCATTAAGGAATGAATCCAAGCCGTTGATACGACTTGATCAAGCGGCCAGGATTTAATCCCCTCCCCCCGTATATAAGCCCAACCTCTCACCTCGCACCCCCCCAAGCCATACCCCCAGTTCATCGTCTCTTTCAGAGACAAACCAAATGACCCTCGAAACCCTAGCCGCCCTGAAACCCTTTCGCCTGAAAGCCGGAGGCAACAACGCCGATGACCATGAAACTAACACCCCTAAAGCACCTAACCACCCTCTCCACGAATCCCTTACCCGTTTTGCTCGAATCAGCCTGTAGCTTCTCGAATCTTCAATCGAAGATTCGAGCAAAACTTGAAACTACCCCAACCAGGCCCAAACTTATCCCACGGCACCCCCTGACCACCCTCGTTACGGATCCGGTGACCGTTTGCCTCGAATCAACCTCCAGCTTCTCGAATCTTCAATCGAAGATTCGAGTAGAACCTAAACCTACCCCAACCGGCCCCAAACTCATACCAGACATCTCCCTGCCTCCCTCGTCACCAAACCACCGTTGGTTTGGTTCGAATCAGACCAGAACCATTCAAACCCCAAATCGAATCCCCAAGAACCCTAGAAAACCAAAGGTTGAAGTTTGTCCGAAGAAAAGGAATTTGGGTGTCCAGTGGACCTTAGTCGAAGTGTTCTCAGTTGAGAACACTCGATTAAGGTCCGTTCGACCTCAAAAAGGTCCGAGTCAGAGTCCAAGTCAAGATCATCTAGTGTCCGAGTTCTTGAGGTATTTTTCCTTTCCTGTTGGTTCCGTTTTGTATGTGTTTATATCTGTTTATTTGTTTAGTTTAGTTTTATTGGTTTTTCAATTCTTTTTGTCGATTGATTCTGTCCTTCTTCAATGACCTTTTATTTGGTCGAACTTTTTCTGGTCATGGTCAATGTATATGATAAACTATATAATCGATTTGAATGAGTGTCGTCGATTAGTTAAGTTTTATTATGAATCCCTGTTTCTATCAATACGACTCGAATCACCTGTGTGCCTGTTCGATTCTGATTTGCTATTGATTGTATGTGTTGCAATTCGTGTAGTCAATTGGATAAGTGTCGTCGATTAGTTTTACATGCTTGAATGTTAGAATAACCTGATAATAATTTGATTCATACTGTTTCAATTCTGATTGAATCATTGTTTGAATTTGGTTGTGGATTAGTTATAGCTGAGGTGTTTAGGGTTTAAATTCAGCTCATTTAGATAATTGAATCAGTGTAGCAAATGGCTTAGTTGAATATTCTGACAGTAGGGTACTAAAGTACCATTAAACTAATGAAATAGTTTAAAACAGTAGTGGGGGGGTTGATGGCTGTGTAAGGGATCATGGGCACCATTTCACAAGGTGTAAGGGATTTGAATAGAAAAATAGGCTACCCATACCCGCGTGGGATTAATAAATAAAAAGGAAGTTTAGTGGGGAACAAAACATAGACTAGTGGAAGTGAAAAAGAGATCATGGGCAGAATTAGTTTAAAAAATTCTGCCTAAGTACTCTTGAGAGCTGGCAAGGTCAGTATGGGCTATAAATGAAGGGAGTTTTTACACAGTTAGGGGCTGGTTTTTGGGAGCAGAAAAATCAGTTCTCTTTAGGTTTTTTTAGTCGAGTCTAGGCTTGGTTTTTCTTCTGGGTCAGAACTGGAAGGCAAAAAGAGAGAGGGGAAAAGAAAAATAATAGGAGGCAGTTGTTGAAAACTTGAAAACAGTTTTTTTTAGGCAGTTGGAAAGGAGAGTCCTGAAAATACATGTAGGTAAGTCTTTAATCAATCTATGAGAGCACTATTTGAGAGCATCTTGAGGTCAGTTTTTAGTCAGTTAAAAGAAACAACTCATAAAGCTTGTAAGGATTCAATTCTAAGAGTGTTTGAACATGAATCTAGAGTGTTAGATTACTGTTTCATCAACCCTTTGAGCAAACCTCCAGTCCACTTTCAAATCTGGAGTATTTTGAGTAGTTTGAGATTCCTTTCTGTATCTGTTTAGTTAAGTGTGAATCCGAAACTAAATTCTGTTTCAAAGAACTGCATCCCATGGTCTGAGGTTGATTGGTTTGGTCTGAGTTTTGGTTTAAGTTGATGCTGCATTGCTTGAAGTCCTTTTCCTGATTTTGGTTTGTTGTTGCTGTTGGTTTACAACCTCTCTGGTTTTTTCTGGAGTATTGATTGAGTCACTGCTACTGGTGTATTGCTGTTGTATTGACTGCTACTAGTCTGTTGCTGACCTCTTTCTCTTCTCATTATATTGTCATTTCCAGGTACACATTTGTATATCCTTGGCTATTAGAATGAAATGAAGCATTATCCGAGTTTCTATGCTGCCTGATTATTGATAGCTACTGCCTAGTCGTTATCTTTGATGGTTTTGAGTTGTATTGGATAGGGATTTGTTTAGTTAGAATTATCTTCAGTTAATGTAAATTGTTGCCTAAAAATTGAACTGATAAACCCTACGCCTAGGTTGTTCATGTGGTTGTTAGTTGAGTGTTAGTGTATTTATATTCCTGTGCGTGATGGAAACAGTGAACTATTAGTTGGATATTTGCCCTTTAGCCATGCTATAGTATAATATCAATTGACATAGTTTATTTTTTGAAAAACAGAATTGAAGTAGAATAGGGAAGTAGATTTAGAGTACTGGAAATATCTGATGAATGTTAGAGCTTGAGTTGTTAGTTGTCAACTTAATTTCTCGTGTATATCAATCCGAATCAACTTCAATTTACTGCAGTTTACTTCAGTCTACCATACACGCCTAAGTTTGCATTTAGTAGAATTGAACAACTTGAATGGAATTCAATTGAACAGTATCTTCTCGTTTGGTATAACCGCTGAAATTGCTAAGTTGTTGGAGCGAATAATAAAAGTTGGGCCATTATACGCATGTAATTAATTATGACTTTTATTTATCTTTAGAGACAAAAACAAATAGAAAATCATAGTCGCTTTAGGATATCCTTGAATAAAATGAGATGAGCCTCGCCGAATAAAAAAAAATACAAAATTGCGGGGCCCTCAATAAATACTTGTTTTAAAATACTTAGACTTAGGGACGGGCCGTTTAGCAAATTTCACGGCCTTCCCCAAAAGATAATAACGCGCAAGTCACTTCCGGCGTGCTTTAAATAATTTACTCTCTTAAACTCGGGTGCACATTTATATGACCCAAATCTAAATCTCAACGAAGTCGAAATGTGTCGCTAATCACGGGTACATTGATTGTGACGTGGTTCGAGATGTATTTTCACGATGTTGCAATTTTCGGTAAAAATAATAATAATAAAAGCGGTACACAGTTAAAATTTGCACATAGGTTCAACATGTATTAAAATCAGATAAAATAAGCCGAATATGGCAGTTGAGCGACCGTGCTAGAACCACGAAACTCGGGAATGCCTAACACCTTCTCCAGGGTTAATAGAATTCCTTACTTGGATTTCTGGTTTGCGGACTATAACACAGAGTCAATCTTTTCCTCGATTCGGGATTCAACCGGTGACTTGGGACACCATAAATCTCCTAAGTGGCGACTGTGAATTAAATAATAAATCCCGTTTTGATTGTCCCTTAACTGGAAAAACTCCCTCCACGCCCCTTGCGGGGTGTAGGTGAAAAAGTAGGTGTGACAGATTTGACAAGTATACTTTCAAATTTTTAAGCCCTTGTTGACATTCCTTAGACCATTCGAACTGATCCTGCATTTTTAGGGCTGAAAAGAACGTGAAGCATTTTTCTGATGATTTGGAAATAAATCTTCCCAAAGCTGCTATTCGTCCCGTCAGTCTCTGTACTTTTTTTCACTTGCCAGTGTATTAGGAATTTCCTCAATAGCTTTAATCTGTGCAGGATTTACTTCAATTCCACGGTTAGAAATAAGAAATCCTAAGAACTTACCTGATGAAACTCCAAATGCACATTTCTTAGGATTTAATTTCATGTTAAATTTACGAAGAATCTGAAATGTATCAGACAAGTATTGGATGTGATCCCCTGCTTGTTGTAACTTGACCAGCATATCATCTATATAGACCTCCATGATTTTCCCTAGATGTTCTTGAAACATTTTGGTCACCGACCTTTGATATATGGCCCCAGCATTCTTGAGACCAAATGGCATTACTTTGTAACAGTAAGTCCCTCTGTCTGTTATAAATGAAGTGTTTTCCTCATCTATAGGATCCATTTTTATTTGACTATACCCTGAATATGCATCTAAAAAACTTAACAATTCATGTCCTGCAGTAACATCAATTAGTTGATCTATATGCGGTAATGGAAAAGAATATCTATATTCAGGTACGCGTGGCAACATCATCCTCTCATGCTGGAATCTGTCTACGAATTCTCTGAGCAGCTCCGAGTCTCCTTGCTTTATTTTGAAAATATCCTCCATTTTTTTCAACTTTTTGAGCTCCCGAGTGTGCTTTAATAAATGAATCTGCTAGCTCAGCAAAAGAATCTATAGAATTTTCGGGTAAAAGAGAGTATCATATTAATGCTCCCTTAGTGAGTGTTTCTCCAAATTTTTTGACCAATACTGATTCAATTTCTTGCTTGGTCAATCGTTGCCCTTTACACCGATTGTGAATGCAGTTACATGGTCTCGTGGATCAGTTGTTCCATCGTATTTCGAAATATCGGGCATCTTGAATTTCTTCAGAATTAGTAGAGGAGCAGCACTTGGCTTCCAAGGTTGTTGTGAGCATTTGTCCATATCTATTCCTTTGATTATAGGTGGTACTCCAGGTATTTGCTCTATGCGGTTGCTCTGCTCTTTGAGCTGTTTCTGCAAAGTTAATACTAAATTTTGTAAATCAGAATTAACTGTGTTACCTGGTTCTCCATCATGAGACTCGCTGAGAGTTCCGCCAGTGCTTGAATTAACGAGTCCAGAACAAGGGTTTTCCAAAGTGTTATTATTTGAAGTTGGTGTTGGCGGCACTACCGGCAACTGGCTGGTAAAAGCCTGGAGAGCATTGTTGACCTGTTGAGCGATTAACTTTTTAAGAGCTTCATCGATAGCTTGATCATTTGCAAGTACAGTTTCATTCGATTCAGATTTGTTAGGAGTCCCCTCTCGTGATTGCCGTTGAGAATGTTGTGGCGAAGGAGATGGGGTTTTGTCAAATTCAATTGATGTTGTGGATCCTCTTGGAGTGGTAAATTGTGTTGGTTATTGTCGTGGACATTCGACATGATTGTTTTTGATAAAAGAGTCGTTTTGGAAAGCATATGATTATCAGATTTCCGGTAACGGAACTAATTTGTGTAACCAAAAATAGGGATTTCGGTCAAAGCTTGATTTTAGAAGAACTCGGGTTACTGATAATCAAATAGAAATAGGAATATTTGTTGTAAATAATAGCTGAATAAAAAGCAAAGTAAATCAGTATATTCCAATAGTATTTTGTATCCGTACAAATGCTTATTCCTCACCTTTTATAGCTATTTCTAAGTAATACGTTTCTCTCCTTCCATAATGGAGTCATTATGGACAATTAATGACATTTAATGTAACATTATAATTGGCAATCGTAACTGTTTCAATACAGATTCTATAACATTTTCCGTAATTAATGATCATTAACTACCAATAATACGTATCTATACTCTTTTGCTATTTAAGTTCATTCTTCCGATGTTTCTTCAAATTATCAAGAGGTTCGAGCACCCATTCCTTTTGATTTTCTTGGATCTTTTTCCGTGCCTGTTAAAACTCGTGCCTCTTCAACTATTCTTCGCCAACTATCATTCCTTTACTGATCCACGTGTCATGACATGTCAGCACATAATTAATTCGATATATTCACTTGATTTTCCCAATACAATCCCATGATTAATTACTGCGCAATTTTCTCCCAGCCAAATATGGGATAAACTTTTCTTAAATTTAATTTTGGGATTAATTATTCCTCATACCTCATACCAAACGAGCCCTTAGTTGGCTAACTAAACTTTTCATTTGTTGGTGTGATGATTCCATATTGTAATCTCCTTCCCTTTTCTCATCTATCATTTTCCCTCTATATTTTAATTTTAAGAAAAGTATAACTTTTAATAAAGACCTTAATAGCTTTAATTATGAAATTTTTGTCTGAATTATCATTTAATTATCTCTTCTTAAATACCTTCCTTAATTAATACTTTACTACTTTCAAGTTGCCAAAACATGAAGTAATATTTGGAACTGAGGGTGGTAAGTTTTTGCTGCTTCATTTTCTTTTAAAAATTTTCTTTTTCTTCATTTCATTATGATATTTGGCTAAAAATTTATATTTTTGCATGTAATTGTCTTGCATTATACCTTGATCTTGTCAATTTTAATGGAAATATTTGTGACTCGAGCTTAATAATGGTATTTATATGTATAGGAGTCAATTGAAAGTGGTTTGAAAGTTTGCATGCAAATTAAAATAAAAACGGAAGAATTTGGAAGAAGTATGACTTTGGTGCACAAGTTTGCGCCAGGCGTCAGCCAAAACGCCAAGGGCAGTAGAGCACAAAAGTAAAAAATATTTGGTGCCCAGGTTTGTGCCAGGCGCCAACCAAAATGACGTTGACAGCAGGCCAAAAAGTGCATTGTCTAGTTTCGCGCCAAGCGCTAAGCGTGGCGCGCAAAGGCGGATTTTGTCCTAATTTAGTTGGGACTTGGTGATTTCAACCCTACGCGCCCCCAACATGTATAAAAAGGGTTCTAAACCTATTTTTTGGAGGGGAAGGGCATTTTTTAGAGGAACTTTATACCAAGAGAGGGCACAGAGCTGCAGTGGAGCCCGAATTTCAGCTTTTCTTCTACCAACCTTAGTAACTTTTATGTTTCTTTGTATGATCTGTTATTTTTTTACTATGTCTATGTGAAGCTAAACTTCACATTCTGGGATTGTGGTACATTCATGACTCTTGTTATTTGAATATTGATTTTGATTTCTTAGTTATCATATTGGTTTATTTATTTTTTTAAGCAAATCCATTAGGCGGTGCCTAGGTCTAGTTTTTATATATATAGAAAAACAATAAAATTAAGTAGCATGTTGTCTTACGATGTATAAGACTATAAGATATGACTACTACATAGGTCCTATTATCAATTTTGGGCTTGTAAAACCCAAAAGTGATATTACAAAATGATCTACTAAAAATATGAAATATAATGTCTAAAACTTGTATAAAAACTAGCCTGCACTTGCGTATAATTGATTGACGAGATGGCCCGTCAAGGTGTACTGCTAAAAACTTGTGTAACCCAACTCCATTTCATGTGATAACATCCCGTGCATATACAGTTTGTATTCCGATGATTCAAATTGTGTCGTAAAAAGGTGGCTATTTACTAATTTCTGCACTGTCCAGTACCAGTTGCACGTGATGGTTGTGCATATTTGCTTCCATATTTGGAGGACGATCCTTGCCTGAATGTAAACAATATCTCCCATCATGTGTTGTTTGTATATCCTTCTTGATGTAGCTGCTGAGCTGCTCCATTTTCTGTTATGTAATTCTTCTAGAAATCCATTTGAAAAGCAGCGACTCGATCATTTGAGCCTGGTGAACTGTTCCAGTATGCCTGTTCTGATGCATTTTTCTTGTGAATTCCTGACCAATTCATATGTTATTTCTGTGTCAATCCATTCATGGGATAGTGAACTAAGGAGTATTACTGGATTTTTACATTCCATCACACCCCTTGATCCCATTTCAATTAGCCAAAGTCCTTTATCTCTACTCGTTGCCCTGTAGATTTTCCTGGGCAGTCCCTTGTTGCTGTTCCATTTTTGTGTACCTCTTTGATTTAACAGGCAACAGGTCTTCAAACTAAGTCTTAGGACACTGTAAAATCTAACGTAAAATATAGACTTATAAGAACAAGTCCCTGCAGCAATAACAATCCATAGTGTCCTAAAATTAAGTCTTGGTTCCATGTTTGTGCCTACCCTCGATTTCCTTCCAGTGGAATGAGTATATTGTACTAATACCACCACATGAAAGTTCCTCGAGGAGTAGGGCATAGATACAGAAACTTTTTTGCAAAAAAGAAAACAATGTTAGGGTGAAAAACCATCACTATGATCTCCTCCATAAGGATTTGATCATAGTGACTGTGTGTTTGATGTCCTTCATAACCAAGGTGTTTAGCCTTGATTTTTGCCTGGCTCCCTGTATATGTGATGATGCAAAGTAGTTTCTTGATGATCTTATAATGCCTCTCCTTGATAGCCTACTGAAGCAGTTTATGCAAGCCAATGAACATTTCTTTTTCCACAAAAAACTTGTCAATTCTATGATTTGTGCCCAAAATTGCTGCTGTATACACGCCATATGTGTGCCTCTGCTCCTAGAAACTCTTTCTTATAGATCAGTAACATCTTTGGTGTAAAGTATCCATATGTTTTCCAGCTTATGTACTTGAAAATTCCTTTGAAGAACACTGTCTTGTCCCTATGCAACTGGACAGTGTTTGCTTTTTGTGTTTGATTCTTTCCTTTATAGTTTGTATTTTGGATCCAATTACTGAGTTGATTACATTCCTTAACTTAATGGAACTATGAACATGAAAGATATCATGCCAAAGCTCACCCATAATCTCATAATCACTCAGCTGCTTCTTGTTGATCTGCATTGTCATACTTATGCCTACCCCTGCTTCCCTCCCTTTGGAAAGAGTACCTAGTACTAATACCACCAAATAGGAGTTATTCAGGAGAAAGGTCATGACCACAGTAGCATTCCCTGTAAAAAAGAAAACTAGGTTAGCAATAAAAATAATCACTACACTCTCCTCCATATGGACTTGAGCATACTGATCGAGTGTGTTCCCATAATTCTTCCAGCTCTTGCCACTCCTTTCCTCCTCCCCTCCTAGGTTCTTGCAACCTTCACTCTTATGTATGGACATTGTAACTTATCACTATTCATAATCTTCCTCCCCTTGACATCAAGATCCCAGAAACCATGACACTCCAAAGGTCCTGTGTCTATAGCATAATTAGCAATGTGATCTGCTAGTTGATTGCCCTCTCTGAGTGTGTGTGAGAACTGTACATTACATCTATCCATTAATTCCTTTATCTCCTCAACTTCTGCAGCAACTGTCCATGGTGTAGTCCACACCCCTTGTATCATATTTTTAACCATCATCAAATTTGTATGTAGATCAATGATTATGTAGTCATTGTCCGCACAATACTTCAAAGCTTCCAAAATGGCCTTCACCTCAGCTTCTGTATTTGTTCCTTCTTGGATCTCTTTTCCACAAGCATAGACAACATTTCCCTCCTCATTTCTCAAAACATAACTAATTGAGCTTCTTCCTGGGTTGCCCCTTAATGACCATCTATGTTCACTTTTATCCAACCTTGCTCGGGTAATTCCCATAGAACTTTAGTGTACTTCAACTTAGGAGTATACTAGTCCATCATGTTTATTAATCTGGCCATTTGTGTGGGACATTCTGCATGCTTGGTTTTCTAAATTTCACCAGTGATTGCAACGTTGTAGAAATCTGGTATATCACCCTATTGACAGAAACTGGATCCCCATACTTATAACCATTTCTCCTTTTCTATAATTCCCACACAATGATCGAAGGTAGAGCTTGAAGAATTGGTTGCAGCCTTGGAATGACCTGCACAGTCCAGCATTTCACAATTGCTTGATGGAGTGTCAATCCCTCCACAACAATTCCTGCAGCTGCTAGAAAATAATGCCACACTTTTTTGGCAGCATATGAAGTGAAAAATAAGTGTGACATTGTTTCTTCTTGGGGCATCACACAACACCAGTACTTTGATGCTATTAGATATCCCAACCTTTTGAAAAAATCATCCAAAGGCAATTTATTCTTCCAAACCTTCCATATGAAGAATGATGCTTTGAATGGCAGCCCCTTTGTCCATATATTCCTATATGTAGTGCTTGGATCTCTTTATCTCCTCACATAGTCACATGCAGACTTAGCAATAAATTCACCTCTTGGTTCAAGCATCCAACACAAGTTTATCCAACACCCATCATGAACCGGAGGCCTTATATTATGTTGAATATACTTAGCCAATTCTGCAAGGAATAGTCGATTCAAAAGCCTTGCATTCTACCTCGTCCCATGTACTACTTCATACACATTGTGTATTGTTTCATCACAAAAAAAGTCTGGTGGAGTCACAAAGTATAAAGCACCTAATATTGTCCAATTCTCGAACCAAAAAAGAGATGAACCCATCTTTGGTTTCCATGCTATTTGATGCTCTATATAGTCTCTACACTCAATCATCTTCCTCCAAACATGCGACCCATTTCTCTTCCAAGGAACTACAATAGCATTCAACTTTTTGCAGTATTTTTGACTCATGAAAGAACTCCACAGAGAAGGCTTAGTTCTAAAATTCCACCAAAGTTTGCAAAATAATGCTTTAGATACATCGTGTAATGATCTAAATCCTATTCCTCCTTCTTCATATGGTAAGCAAAGATTATCCCATGAAGCCCAACGTCTGCTCCTTCCATCTACTGAATTGCTCCAAAAAAATCTTGCCAAAAGCTTATGAATTCTATTGATCACAGATGTTGGAGCATTGATAGCAGACAATAAATGTGGCATACTTTGTAGGACATGAGAAATAAGTACTGCTCGACCTCCTATAGACAATAGTTTTCCCTTCCATGATTGTATCTTATCTAGAATTTTGTTGATTAATCCTTAATAATATTCCAGTTTTCTTCTAGCATAAAAGATTGGGCATCCCAAGTAGGTGAAAGAAAAGTCTTGTCTCCCTATTCCAGTTACTATTTCTACTTTCCTTATCATAGATTCATCATTGAGATGGTGCAAGTATACAGCTGATTTAGCTTTGTTAATCAGCTGTTCAGATGCTGCTTCACAAGCTGCCAAGACTTCCATTATCAAGCGTAATGAAGTTTTATCAGAGGAAGAAAATAAGATCATATCATCTGCATAAGACAAATGATTGATCTTTGGGCTCCATTTTGGTAAATCATAACCACAAAAGTATAGATTCAAATGAAGAGCATTCGATCCTCTTGACAATGCATTTGCTACAATGATGAATAATGCAGGTGATAGTGGATCACCCTGCTTAATTCCCCTTGTCGACTTGAAAAAATCATAAGGTTGCCCATTTAAAAGTACAGAATACCAGTTATTCGATATTGTCCCAAATACTAAACCAATAAATCTATCATCAAAGCCCATCCTTCTCAGTACTTTTGTTAAGAATAGCCATGATAGTCGATCATATGCCTTTGTCATATCCATCTTGATAATTACATTAGGACCTGCCTTAGTTCTCAACCTAATGTCTGTGACTATTTCCTGTGTTAGCAAGATATTTTTTACAATACTTCGACCTTTGACAAATCCTGCTTGTTCATTTGAAATGAGGTTGGGAAGAAAACTAATCAGTCTTTCATGAATGACTCGAGAGAATACCTTATTTATGAAGTTGTTGAGGCTTATTGGTCGCATATCTAAGAAAGTTTTAATCTCTTTCTTCTTAGGTAACAATACTAGGTTAGTATGTGTAATTAACCTAGGTAGTTCCCGCCCAGAAAAGAATGCCTTCACCATTTCAACCACATCTTCACCAACTATATCCCAACATGTATGAAAGAAATGGCCATTGAATCCATCCAGACCACCAGCACTGTCAGCATTAAGTCCAAACACTGCTTGCTTTACTTCTTCATCCATAGGTAGTTTTGTTAAGCTCTGGTTCTACTCTGTGCTGATCATGTGAGGTACATGATTAATTATTTCAAAATCAGTAGGAACCTTGTCTTCATGGAATTGATTTTGAAAAAATTTCACTGCTTCCTCTGCCATTCCTGTAGTATCTTCAATCTAGCTTCCCTCACTATTTTGAATTCTTTTTAATTGTAATCTCTTCCTTTTTCCATTGACATGTGCATGGAAAAATTTGGTATTCGTGTCACCCTCCTTAAACCAAGTCAAGCTAGATTTTTGTTTCCAAAATTGCTCTTCCAAAGCTAAATATCTTATCAGTTCTGCTTGCATTTTCTGCAGTCTTTCTCTATTTTGCAAAGTAGGACTGAACTCAAATTGTGCCTCATGAACTCTTACCACCTCGTCTAGACTTGAAATCTTTTGGAATATGTCTCCATATGTTGTCGTACTCTATGTTGTCAAAGCCTTCTTCAAGTTCTTAAGCTTGTGATTGAAAAGAGCAAGGATTAGCATAGAAATCTGCTTGCCAATTCTTCTTTACCACAGTCTTGAATGATTCATGCTTGGTCCAAATATATAGAAATCTAAAGCTCTTTTTAATTTGGACATCATCTGGATTAGATGTTATCAGTAAAGGATAGTGATCCGATCCAATCTTTGATAGGTGTTCAACTTCTACTCCTGGCCATATCTGTTGCAGTTCAAAATTGGTAAAGCACCTGTCCAATCTCATGAAAATACAGTCTTTTTTAGATTTTCCATTTCACCAGGTATAGATACTCTCTTTAAACCCTAGATCAGTTAGGTTGCATGTGTTCATACAATGTCTAAAGTCATCCACCTTATTCAGTGAAACTGGTTGTCCGCCAAATTTTTCTTCTTCATCCCATATAAACATTGAAATCCTCCCCTACCATCCATGGTATAGTCATATCAGTAGCTAGAAAATACAGAATCCCATAGCTCGATTCTCTCTATTGCATCACACTTTGCATAAACAAGTGTAAGCTTGAATTCTTTCTGCTCTTCTATATCAAATAGCCTTAGAGCTAGTTGCTGCACTGAATTTATCTCCATTGTTACATCATATTTTCCATCAATAAAAGCCCAGATCTTACTAGAAGTGTTCACAAATGCTTGTTCAAATTCAATCTGCCTCTTATATCTCTCTAGTTTTCTTGATTGCTGCATTGGCTCCATTACTCCAATAAACTCAAAATGGTATTTTCTATGCGTTGTGATGAGCATTTCAAAGGCTCTTTGTGTATTTTAACTGATCTAATGTTCCATATTAGAGCATGCATCTCTAATTAATGGATTTAGACACAGTCCTCCTTGTTTGGACCCCAGCTGACTGGATACTAGGGACTTCCTTCACTTGTTTTTTCCTGCCTCTACCAGCTGATTTACCCTTCTCCATAAACCTAGGAGATATGTCCCCTTGTCTAACAACACTTCTAAAGTTTTGACAGGTAGATTCTACAAACAAAATCTCTTCCTTTTCCTGTTGTATCATCCTGCATTTCCTTCTACTGGTCAGGTGCTATAATCTGATTTTTAGCTGGCTAAGGGATCACATTTTTGTCTGCAGTTACCTTAATCATTTGTTCAGCATTCTTTGTAGTTGCAATGCCTTCATTATTTTTCATTATTTTTAAACTATCACGAGCTGGATTTTCAATCACCTTAGCTGCACTTTGCTGCTTCTCTCCTCCACCAGGATCACCAGGATCAATTGATTCAGCAACAGTTGGTTCAACAGTAGTTGTTTTGGGAATAAAAGAAGTATTAGGATTAATGGTGGGATTAGGGGTAGGATCATTGATTGACTTGGGGCTAGTGGCTAGATTTTGGACTTTAGTACTTGACCCTCCAATCTCAAATGAAGCATCAGTTTGTTTTGTTGCCTTCTCACCTGTATGCACATCATCTTTGTTAGTCTTGCCTTTAACACTGATTTCTTCACCTTGTGCCTCATCATCAGATTCTGTTGTTGCATTATCTTCCTCCTCATACCCTTCAGATAGATCACCTTCATCTAAATCTTCCTCTATCTGATTATATCATAACCTTCCACCTGACCAATTTATTTTTTGTTTCAAAAGTTCCTGCTGAGCAAGTTCTTCTGAATCAGTTTCATGTGATGGTTGTGAGCACGTGATTTTTGATTCACGGAAATTACTCCAAAAGAAATCGAAAATAAAACAAGTTACCTTCGGGTACAATTTTGAGAATTTGCGTGACATTTTTGGTAATCATTTTGTCCGTAAATGATTACTTTTGGTAGTTAATCGTGAAATATTAAATAAATATATTACATGCATTTAGGAATTAATGGCACATTTAGGAAATAATTAACCATAATTTGGTTAAAAGAAAATCACAAAAAATATGCATGTGTGTTTTTTGTCATTGTGTGATTTTTAATTAAATGTTAATGTGTGTGATAGTTGTTTAATATTTGTATAGTGTTGTTTTACAATTTAGGTGGAATTTTTAGAAATTAAAGAGGAAAAAAAAAGGAAAGGGGTTTTCGGATTGGGCCAGTTTGAATTAAATTAGGCTGGCCCAAACCAAAATAACCCAGTCCGAATACCCCTTTACCCGGTCCAATTAGGTTGGCCACACGACCGTCCAAACGACGTCGTTGTGTCACCCTCAATTTGGACCGTTGATCTCACTAGATTGACGGTCCAGATTACTCACCCATAACCCCATACCCGACCCGTTACCCGGACCAACCCCGACCCCAACACTAAACCAAACGACACCGTTTGATTAGCTCTTGGATCTTGGCCATTGATCGTGCCAGATCCAATGGCCAGGATCAAAACACACCCCCCGTATATAACCCCTCATCTTTCACCCCGCACCCCAACCCAAACCCCTCTCTCATCTTCGTCTCCCTCACCAAACCCAAACACCCCCGAAACCCTAGCAGCCGCCCTGGCTCCCTTTCAACGTAAACCCGGCGGCAAGGACACCGGTGATCACCATAGCTACACCACTGGACCTACAAGCCACCCTGAACACAAATCCCTAGTCACTTAACTTCGAATCACCTCCAGGGTGCTCGAATCTTCGATCAAAGATTCGAGCCAAAACCCTAAGTCACCTGATGAGTCCCAAATTCACCTCAGTCACTCCCCTGACATCCCTCATACCCTAATCAACTTTGGTTTCGTTCGAATCTAGGTAGAACTCTTCGAACTACAAATCTAAGCTCAAAAAACCTAAAAATCGAATCCATGGGGGTCCGTCCAAATCAATAGAAGATTGGGGTCTAATAGACCTTAATCGAGGTGTTCTCAGTCGAGAACACTTCGATTAAAGTCCGTTCGACCTCAAAAAGGGTCGAGTCCAGTTCGAGCATGGGTCATTTTGTTTTTAAGTTTCAGAGGTAAATTTCCCTTTCTTTCCTTCTGTTTGTGTGCTATTTGTGTTTGTTTACATGCTAGTTTAATTTGTTTGATTTTTTCTGTCAGTTTTTCTTTAATTCTGTTCCGACCTCATAAGACCTTTTATTCGGTCGATTGTTATGATTGCTTATGGTTGAATACGTATAGTGATATACATATTTCAATTTGATTAACATCGTCGAATCAATAATGCTCGTGGTTTCCCTGTGTCGTGCAAAGTTGTCAAAGACAGTTTGGTGCCCTATTTGTATTATTTGTTTAATCGACTGATTGTTCTACGTTATAATTAGTATAGTCGATTCGATAAACGTCGTCGATTAGTTTTATAGGACTGAATGTTCGAATGTCTTGATTCTGATAAGCTTCATATGATTGATCGAACCATTGTCGTTTAGCTGATTGTTTGAAACTATCTGTGAATGGTTTGTTAGCTGCATTATAATAGCTGGAACTCAGTTAGGATAGTTTCTGAATTTGAACTCCCATAAGTTCAGAATTTCAGTTTGTTGAAGTTGAGATAAAACAAGTAATAGCCAGGGGTTTTTAAAAGGGTTAGTTTGGGGTTGTAAAGTTCTGAAATGCTTAAAGGCAAGTGGGTTGACAGTAAGGTACTGAGATATTAATTCAACTGATGGAATTAATTGACCAATAGTGGGATTGATGACATGTTAAGCACCTTTAATAGCTGGAAATCAGAAAGCATGGCAATTGGTAGTTCTTTAATGAAATAGGGTTAATTGGGCAGCATGTGCAGTCAGGGTATATTCCTGCTGCCCATGTTTGCTTAGTTTAATAAAATGATAAACCATTTTAATAATGAAAAGAGTTTTTGTGTCAGGGGAATCTCATGGGAGGGGGCCTTATTTTAGTCTTTTGAGTGAAAAGAACAGGAAGAGAACATGGGAGGGGTTTGAGTTTGTTTTAACAGGCTGTTTGAATGGGCTGATGCTGAGGCCATAAAAAGAGGATTGGAGGCAGACAGGAAGGGGGCAGAAAAATATAGTTCAGAAAATCAAAGATAGTTCTAAAAGTCAGAAAAGAGAGGGTTCAGAAATCAGGGAGGGAAATAGAAAAGAAAATTTCTGCTGTTTGATTGAAGCTGAAAACTTTGCTTTTCCTCACTTTTTTGTGTTTGAAATCAGCATCAACTGCTTTGTTCTATTCGAAATTTGGATTTCTTTCCTTTGAGTATCTGAAAATCAGAAACTGTGTTTCTATATTGTGTCGGATTCATCCATTACCTGTTGATTAACACTGGAGTTTCCTGGGTCTCAACTGAGCCTTGTTTGAGTCTTTTACTTGGAGATTAGGTACTGTTTCATTGAGTTCCTGCTGTTTCATTCTGCCTGGGGGTGCTATTGCTGCTGTATTTGTTGTTGTTGCTGCCATTCTTTGCTATTGCTGCTGATTTCTCTGTCCTTCTTCTTCTTCTTTGCATTTCAGCATCCAGGTACACATTTTTGAATCTCACATTGATGTAACAATAACAATGAGTATGAAATGAAAGACGCGAAGAATTTTTCAGTCATTTGGTGCTGCACCTATAGTCTTATAAAGTGCTAGTAAATTTGCGCAAATCTTTAGGTTGTAACTTGATAGGAAGATACAGCAGGTAGTTTCGTATTTAATTGAAAACTTGGTTTGTTTAATTATCTTGATTTACAATGGTTTAGCTTGTTTAGTTGTACGTATGATGTGATTATGTAATTCGTGTAATGCATGAGTAGTTGGTATATTAATAACTAGACTTCATTTTAGTTATATTCTGTATGTATAGGGTAGATTGCTACCAACCTGGACAAACGCAATATAGCTTTAAAATCATTTAAATTTAACTCTGTCACGTCCGGATTCCACTAGGCAGTTTCGAATCCAATTAGTAGCATCGTCTAATAATTAGTTGATTCCATTAATCAAGCTCAAATAAGTTAGTTTAAATTCAAACTTGAAGAACATTTAGTGTAAGTTCAGCATTTTTTATTAATCTTGCTTGCAATCTCCTTTAGCAAATTAACAGCATGTTCACCCGTGAAATAAGGCACGAAACAATTCCTGCCTCATAAACAACTAATCAGATAATCAAACAAGAACCCGGATTTGGCCAAGCATGCAATTTAATTAGAGTATATTTTCTTTCTCCATTTCTTAGAGACGAACATAATAAAGATGTAGTCATTGTAGGTTTACCTGTTTCATAAAATGAGACGAGCCTCGCCAAATGAGAGGCACAAACTGCGGGGCCCTCATAAGCGTATATATATTAAATACTTAGAATCCGGGATGGGTCATTTAGCGAATTTCATGACCCTCCCCAAAATAATAATGTGGTAGTCTCTTTAGGCGCGTTTTAATAATGTTACTTTCTTAAATTCGGTTGCGCATTTATGTGACCCAAATTCAAATCTCAACGGAGTCGAAATGTGATAACAACTACGGATGCATTGATTGTGACGTGGTTCAAGATGCATTTTCACGACGTTGCAATTCTATAAAAAATAAATGATAATAATAAAAGCGGTTTAAACTTAATAAAAGCACATAAGTCATAACATGTATTTAAATCAGATATTTAGCTATTATAACAATTTAAGCGACCATGCTAGAACCACGGGATTCGAGGGTGCCTAACACCTTCCCTCGGGTCAACAGAATTCCTTACTTAGAATTTCTGGTTCGCAGACTTCATTTGGAAAGTCGAAAATTTCCTCGATTTGGGATTCAAGATAAACCGGTGACTTGGGACACCAAAAGCCAAACCTTTCCCAAGTGGCGACTCTGAATTAAATAAATAATCTCATTTCGAATATTGTCACTTAAATTGGAAAAACTCCCTCGCGCATTTACCCTTCGGGGCGGGCGCGCAAAAAGGAGGTGTGACAGCTCTGGCGACTCTGCTGGGGATCTAAACCCAGAACCACCGGTTCAGGGTTCAAGAATTCGAGCTTAGAATAATTGTTATATCTGGCTTTATTATCTGATTTTTATTACATGTTTCGGCATAACGTGCTAAATGTTGTCTTTTACCACTTTGATATTATCTGAATTGTATATAAACTATGCCGAAACCCCTCTCTCTTTACCTCCGGGGATGTGCTTACTGGTTGAGACTCCCTATTCTGTTAGTGTCATACCTTGAAATAAAAAAAGAGGCTCGGACAAGTTACGAAGCCGGATGGCCTTTTGGTTCCCGGTAAGTTGCCCCCTCCTCGACTCGAGTTGTCCGCTCGGGTACACAGTTTAGAACATATACCCAGGTTATAAACCTAGTATAACGAAACCTCATGCCGGATCCCTAGTAGGAACGCTTATTCGCATCATGTTGCATTTGACATAGGGGACTCAACACAGGGGTTGGGTCCGTCTAGGACAGGCAACCTAAAATGAAAAGACCATCCTGCTGCATCCCGTTTGTTTTGCGCATTTATTTGCTTCAGTTCTGCATGCTGACCGATTTCTAAAAAAAACTTTAAAAAAAAAAGAAAAAGGAAAAAAAAGAAATAGTAGCGTAGGGAGATAATTACTTATTTTTGGAAAATAAAACCAATGTCCAAGTGGTGTCAAAAACCTCGTCGAAATTTTCAAAAGCAAAAAAAAAAAGAGAAAAAGAAATGAAAAACAAGAAAAAAAAATCTTGTCTTTTAGTTTGATTTATTAAAAAAAAGAGAAAATTTTTTTAAAATTAAAAAAAAGAAGTATCTATTTAAAAGTAAAAAAAAAAAAGAGAAGGGAAAATTCAAAATTCAAAAAAAAAAATTTGTTTCTTTCGTAGTATCTCTTTTATAAATTCAGACTAATAGTTCAAATACTTCCTTAAAAAGATTTTTCTTTTTATCTCTTTTCGAAAAAAAATAATATAAAAATCCAGAAAAATATTTTTTCTTTTTCTTTAAAAGATTGTATTCAGAAGGGTTTTAGTTTATTTACTCTACGCTTGATCAACACCGAACTATGCCGGTTTGATTCTCACAGGGTGTGAGATACGTAGGCAACTCTCATCGGGTCCAATCTCCCATTTTGCAAAAACGACAAAAAAATGACAAAATGTTGCCACTTTTATAAAGAGACGGGTGATGTCGTTTTTGTAAAAATAGTCGAATGTTCCTAAGCGGGACGCCGGAAGGCTGACATTGCATAAACGGTCATCTTTGGTCATCATTTTTGATCGGTTGATCCTCGCAGCCTTAAAATCTTCGTTCCCGAAGTGCTAAAAGGCCGCATTTGAAAACTGAGTCCATCATTTTGAAAAAAAAAACTTGGAAAAGAACATAGATAGTTTTATTTTGAGTCTAATAAAAGTGTTTCGTTGGCATAATCACCCTAATAAATGTGCAGGATGAGCACAATACAAAACGAACCCTTTTCCATAATGACCAAGATCCCTTTTGAGTTGCGGTTATGGTGGAATGACCTAGGCAAGGAAGGGCAAAACAAAGTAAAGAAGTATCTGAAAGATCTCCCGGATTTACTAGACATCCAGCCTCGGGGTGATGTTATCAGATCATTGGTCACTTGCTGGGATTCGGCACACAATGTATTTCATTTCTTAGACTTTGAGCTCACCCCGACATTGGAAGAAATAGCGGGATAGATCGGAAGTAATGAAGCTCCATTAAGGTTCAAGTACTTGATTGCACCTAGGGCCGTCACTGTACACCGGTTTCTGGATTTCCTAAAAATACCCCGAACATTTCACCATCCAGATCTTGCAAAAGGTTTCTGCAGTCTCCGCCTCATATATGCTAGATATGGCCACGTGGGCGGGTTCAATAAGCCAGACTTCAAACTATGCAGTAGAGGTAACCGACAAAAGTGGGACGAACACAGGCTGGTAGCTTTTATGACAGCTTTTTTGGGTCTTATAGTGTTCCCAAGGAAAGACGGAAACATCGATCTAAAAGTAGTCGGGGTCGTCAGTACCTTGCTCACCCAAGATAAAAGTACTCTGGCGCCCATGATTATGGCTGACATCTTCCGGGCTCTCACTACTTGCCGAGCCGGGGGCGACTTTTTCGAAGGATGTAACCTATTGTTGCAAATGTGGATCACCGATAATTTATGCCACCGCTCCCGGCTCTTGGGTTACGGTTCGCCCGAGAAGACTTGTATTGGAGAATTTTACACAAGAATCAAAGGGGTTAGTTTACCCGAGGGAGTCACAGCTTGGACGTCATTCTTCCGAACTCTCACTGCCGATCAAATCCAGTGGACGCTCGGAAGGTTGCCTATTGAGGAAATCATATACATGCCGGCAACCAGGCCCCATTTTCTGTTGATGGGACTTAAAAGCATCCAACCCTACGCACCGTATTGGGTTTTGAGGCAACTTGGGAGGTATCAAGTAGTGCCAAAAGATGAAGACTTGAGTACCCAAGTGGTTGAAATCAGTCCGAACGGTCGGTTCCCCGAAGAAGAAGTTCGCCAGATCTGGAGTGAGTGTCAACATCTGACGGCAAATACTTGTGTGTTGGATACGGCTAAAGGAGAAGTTTCCCCGGGGTATCACGCTTGGTTTAGAGGTGACGTGTCCTGCGAGAGACCGGCTAAAAGACCTCATCTCAAAGATTTCGCTGAGTCATCCCAAGAGCAATGGAACTGGTTAGCAAAGGAAAAGGGGTATCGGGCGGAGATCGGTGAGTTGAAGCAACAGGTTGAAAGTATGAAATTCAATAACAGTATGCAAATCACCGCGGATCGAGGCGAAAAGAATAGATTGGCCAAAGAAAATGAAGAACTTAGGGCCCAAATCCAGAAATTGAGAATGGCTCCTGATAAACAACCAAGGAGTCGATCAGACGAGCAGTTGATAAAAGGGCTGAAAATGAAGTCAGGGAATGGCGAGATAGTTTAGAAGAATCTGAAAGCGTCATGGCAGAGCTCAAGGTACAGTGGGGTACAAGAGCAGATAAGCATCGCCGATACTTGAATCAATTGAAACACGACTACGAGAAAACTGTTGCCAACATGAAGAGAAATGTGGCTACACTTGAGGTTAAAGCGGTTAAGCAGGCCGAGGATTTCCAAATTGAAAGCGGACATTGTTACGACTTGTTGGCCCAAATGGAGGTAGAAGTGCGGCAACTGAAGAATCAGCATATGCAGGATTCTCAGGCGTTAAAAACATGCAGTGATCAGATAAAACGCCTGCTTATAGAAAAGAGGGATAAGATTAGGACCATTGCCCATGCCATCATCAGAAGGTGTCTACGGTGTGAAAACATGACCAGCATTACCGTTCTCACGGCAGTGATGGTTTATGTCAAGCAGAACATGCATGAGCTGGAACAACTTGAAAAGGATCTCACACCTAGGACCGCGGCGAGGCCGAACGATGCCCCGCGGGCACCAATTTTCGAAACCTTAATGTATTCATAGGTCGAGTCTGTATCTTAGCATCTTCTGTCCGTCTTTTCGCATCAGGGTGCATTAGTCCGTTTGAGTCTGTACTTATTTTCAAGGTTTGTTATTTTCCCTTTTTCAAAATGTTGGTTGTAATAGATTGTTTCAGTAATAAAATGTGTGCTTCTTTTACACTCATCTGTTTTGAACTACGTAATGATCTGATTCACGCAGCATCATGATACGTAGGCAATCCTTATCGGATCCGGTCACATTTTTAACTGCAAATAATGAAAACAATAATAATAGGAAATAATAAAACACAATAAAAAAATAATAAATAATAATAAAAAAATGATAAATAAAGGGAAGCCTAAAGAGAAGCCGGAATGACGCATGTCTCTGTGTAAACATGTAGAAATTCACTTAACTGTGTAGGTGCATCACGCCCCAACGTGCAATTACCTATCTGTTATTTGTTTCACACTAACCAGTTGCTTGCTGCTGAGTTCCAGGTTTTTAGAAAGGGTGGTTGGTTTGGTGGAGGTCTGGCCTCACATTCATACTTCACGAGGTCGAAAGGGAGTGTTCAGTTACCCGTTGTTAAGTCAAGAGGGGGTATTCACACTTACTTCACAAGATCAAAGGGAAACATAGAAATGTCTTCAGAAATTCCTTTGCCGACAGTCCCTGTTTTCGAGGAGAGTTCAATCACGGCCATCCTAACGCCTGAATCAGCAACTGCTGAGGAAAACAGAATCCTGCGGCTCCGCATGTTGGAAATGTTGGATGACTGGAATAACGGAAAAGAGCCACCTAGTGTAATCCCTGGTTTCCCTGAGTTGTTCTCCAGGACAAATGGGACTTCCAACGTCCCCATAAGCTATCCAGCTACCCCATTCGGGTACCCAGCCATTTCAGCCCTCTCTGCTGGATCGCCCTCTGATTCTTATCCCCGGATGTCAACAACAGATGTAGCTACAAACATCTTTACTGCGCCTCCCTGTCCAATCGTGGCACAACCTGTTACACACAAGCCAAATTTTGACTCGTCCTCATTCACATTCCAAGCACCATCCTTCTCACTGGAACCAACTCGGTTCACCACCAGCACTCATCCTCAACAGCCTCAATACGAGTTTGCACCTGGGCAGGATCAAAACCCCAAAACTGCGGAACAAGATGAGATGGCAAAAAGAATGAGGAGCCTTGAGCAGAGTTTGAAAAACATGCAAGGTTTAAGCGAATAGAAGAGTGTCTCCTATACCGATCTGTGCATGTTCCCTCACGTGCACCTACCCGTGGGTTTCAAAACCCCAAAATTTGAGAAGTATGGCGGGCACGGCGACCCCATTGCTCATCTCAAGAAGTATTGCAACCAGTTGCGGGGAGCCGGCGGCAAAGAGGAATTGCTGATGGCATACTTCGGAGAAAGTCTGATAGGAATGGCTTCAGAGTGGTATATGGACAAAGACATATCTCGATGGCATATATGGGATGATCTCGCCAGAGATTTTGTGAGACAATTCCAGTATAACATCGACATTGCACCAGATAGAAATTCTCTATCAAACTTGAAGAAGAAACCTTCGAAAGTTTTAGAGAATATGCTATCAAATGGCGTGAGCAGGAATCGAGGGTAAAACCTCCCATGGACGAGATAGAAATGGTCACTACTTTTCTCCAGGCTCAAGAATCAGACAATTTCCAGAATATAATGTCAGCCATGGGAAAGTCTTTCGCAGAAGCGATCAAGATCGGGGAGATGGTAGAGAATGGTTTGAAAACGGGAAGAATCTTGAGTCAAGCAGCCATAAGGGCAACCTCCCAAGCCGTCCAAAGCGGGTCTGGAGGAATGGCAAGAGGAAAAGGAAGAAACGTCCATGGCAGCATCAGAAGCGAGGGAATATCGTAATCTCAGGCCCCATTTTCCAGAAAGAACCCCACAATATTACTACCCCCACCAAAATGTGACGTATGCTCCTCAACCCTACATGGTCATGAATACCCAGCCCTATGTCCATCCGCCACAACAAGCCAATCGAGGCCAAGCTCCACCTCCTAGAAATCAGCCTCCCTACCGGAACCACTATAATCCACAGCCTCCTCAAAATAACTTCCGCCCTCAGGAACCACCTAGAAGACGGATTTTCACACCCATCGGTGAACCATATTCTACCTTGTTCCCAAAGCTAGTCCAAATGGGTTTCCTGCAGCCAGCCTCTTCGACAAGGCACAATCCGGCATCACCTGCTTACAAAGCCGGTGTTAGGTGCGCTTATCATTTAGGAGCAGAAGGACACGATACAAATGATTGTTGGACTTTGAGAAGGTTGGTTGAGAACTTGATAGAGCAGGGGAAGATAGTATTGAGGGACGAGGAAGTCCCAAATGTGACCAACAATCCATTGCCCGCTCACAATAACGGGCCGTTTATTGGAATGATTTGTGAGGACAAAGAATTTGATCCTGCCTTAAAAGCTATAATCGCCATCGTCGATGCAAGTAAAAAGCCTAAAACCACCCCGAAGCCAGAGAAAGGGAAAAAGAAGGCCAGTACTGTCAAGTTTGAGCCCGAAGAGAAGGTCGAGAAAAAGACAGTAACAATGGTGCCTGTGAGGAATGAAGTTCTTTTCGTTCCACGAGGTCGAGCAGAGGAGCCGCAGAGATTCGAAGTCAAAAGGGCAAAACCAATGTACGTACAAAAAGGGGCCTATGTGGTCTGGGGGACGATTCAACCACCTTGGCTGAATGAGCCAGTGGTTATCAGACGTGTGCCACAGAAGCCGATGACAGACCCGTCCACAGTACCGTGGAACTATCAAAGAATGTTGGTTACGTACAAAGGCAGAGAAGTCACGGGAGAACTTCCGGAGAACACTTTCATTGGAAGGTATTCGAACACTCAAGAGTTAAACAACGCCACACGGAAGCGCTTCCCACCCAAGAAGCCTGTAAGCATTGAGGAAGCGGAAGTTTTCTTCCAAAAGATGAAAATGCCAGACTACGAAGTGGTGGATCAACTACCCAAGTGCCCCGAGCAAGTGTCCATGCTATCTCTGCTGATGAGGTCGGCCGAACACCAAAAGATCTTGCTCAAGACCCTGAACGAAGCATATATACCGGCTGAGACCTCAGTCCAACAACTGGAACGAATGACGGAGAGGTTCTTCGTAGTTAACCAGGTTTCTTTCAGCAAGAACGACTTACCTCCAGAGGGAGCAGCTCACAACAAAGCCTTACACCTGACGGTTAAATGCGAAGACTACTACGTCAAGCGGGTTATGTTGGATGGAGGTTCAGGTGTTGACATTTGTCCGCTCTCCACACTGCAGAGAATGGAAATTGGGACCGGAAGAATCCGCCCCAATAATGTCTGTGTAAGGGCTTTTGATGGCGTCAAGAGGGACACCCTAGGGGAAATAGACTTGGTGTTGACCATAGGACCAGTGGATTTTGAAATAACTTTTCAGGTGCTTGACATGGATACGTCTTACAATTTTCTCCTCGGCAGACCTTGGATTCATGCGGTAGGGGATGTGCCTTCCACTCTTCACCAAATGGTGAAGTTTGAATATGAAGATCGGGAAATTGTGGTCCACGGAGAAGACGAACCGTCTATTTATCGGGACCCATCCATCCCATATCTTGAAGCAAGGGAAGGGAGCGAGCACACGGTTTATCAGGCTTTCGAAGTTGTGCTAGCAGAGCAGTATGAAGAAGGAAGACCTTGCCCCCAACCCTTTTTGTCCAACACCTCAATCATGGTGGCTAAAGAAATGATCCGACATGGATTCAGGCCAGGAAAAGGGCTCGGACGAACGTTGCAAGGAATAACGGAACCCATCACCCTGCCTTCCACCAGGAAACTTTTTGGGATAGGTTTTCAACCCACTCCAAAAGATGAAGAGTGGGCAAAGAAGAGGAAAAATGAGGGTTGCAAACTGCCTCGACCATTGCCAGATTTATACGAGACTTTCGTCGGACCGAAATACATCGAAGAAGAAGACGACGAGGTTTTCACGGCCGAAGAGATCGAGGAGATATGTGGGGAAATGAGAGGAATGCTCTATGAAGCTCACATGGTTCAACCAGGAGAGGGCACAAGCACCGCTGAGATGCTATATGTGGGGCCAAACGCCAAGCTTCGAAACTGGGAGGCCACGCCGTTCCCAACTAGACAGGAGTCCGGGTAGACCTGTCCTGCCACTTTTCCTGCATCATGAGTTATCCCCAGGATATAACTTGGATGTTTTTTCCCTTCAGTTTTTGTTTTGAATTCCTGAAGTATAAACCTTGTTATCTTCCAAATTCCAAGAAATAAAAATCATTGTTTTCTCATTTTCCTTTGTTCTGATTTTTGTTATTTTTCCTTTATCTTTTCTTTCAGTAATAATAATACAGCTTTAAATAATATGACATGCTTGTGGACTTCACACCCAGATCACAACGAGCTGTTTAATTGTGAAATGATGAACCAAGAATCAGAATATGATGAAGAAGAGGCTTTTAGGGAGATAAATCGAGAATTGGAACACTTTGAGAATAAACCTAAGCCGAATCTGAATGACACCGAACCGGTTAATTTGGGAACTCCTGAGGAAATCCGAGAGACCAAAATAAGCATTCACACGGATGAGAGAACGCGAGGCGCAATAATTTAACTTCTTTTTGAATTTAAAGATGTGTTTGCTTGGTCATACGATGACATGTCAGGATTAGGTGTTGATCTAGTGGTGCATAAATTGCCAATTCACCCTGATTGTCCTCCAGTTCAGCAAAAGCAAAGAAAGTTCAAAACCGATGTCAGTGACAAAATTAAAGAAGAGGTCACCAAGCAGCTGAAAACGGGAGTAATTCGGGTAGTCCAGTACACCACGTGGTTGGCGAATGTAGTTCCAATGCCGAAAAAAGATGGGAAGACTCGGGTATGTGTGGATTATCGAGATTTGAACAGGGCGAGTCCCAAAGACAATTTCCCATTGCCCAACATCCACATCTTTGTTGATAATTGCGCCAAACATGAGATCCAGTCTTTCGTAGATTGTTACGCTGGGTATCATCAGGTGTTGATGGATGAAGAAGACGCCGAGAAGACTGCCTTCACTACACCTTGGGGCACTTACTGCTATCGAGTTATGCCATTCGGTCTGAAGAATGCAGGGGCGACTTACATGAGGGCAATGACTGCCATTTTTCATGACATGATGCATCAAGAAATAGAGGTGTATGTGGACGACGTGATAGTCAAGTCCAGGACGCGGGACAATCATATCCAAGACTTGAGGAAATTCTTCGAGAGACTAAGGAAGTACGACTTGAAGCTGAACCCAGCCAAATGCACTTTCGGAGTCCCATCAGGCAAGCTTTTGGGTTTCATAGTAAGCAGGAGAGGTATCGAATTAGATCCAACAAAGATAAAATCTATCAGAGATCTACCTCCCCCAAGAACGAAGAAAGACGTGATGAGTCTGTTGGGCAGGTTAAACTATATCAACCAATTCATTGCCCAGCTGACTAGCACATGCGAGCCCATATTTAAGCTGTTGAGGAAGGATGCAGCGATCAATGGACGGCTGAGTGTCAAGAAGCTTTTGACAAAATCAAAGAATATCTTTCAAATCCCCCAGTTTTGGTCCCGCCAGAGAGACCCCTGTTCTTGTATCTGACAGTCTTGGAAAATTCTTTCGGTTGCGTCCTCGGGCAACATGACATAACCGGAAAGAAGGAGCAAGCGATCTACTACTTGAGAAAGAAATTCACCGGCTACGAGGCCAAGTACACTCTGCTAGAAAGAACGTGTTGTGCTTTAACGTGGGTTGCTCAAAAATTGAGACATTATCTCCAAGCTCACACTACTTACCTCATAAGCAGGTTGTATCCTTTGAAGTACATATTTCAGAAACCAATGCCTACTGGAAGGCTGGCCAAGTGGCAAATCTTGCTTACTGAATTTGACATAGTCTATGTCACTCGTACGGCAATGAAAGCCCAGGCGTTAGCAGATCATTTGGCCGAAAACCCGGTTGATGAAGAATACCAACCATTGAGTACTTATTTTCCGGATGGAGAAATAAACACCATAGGAGTAGTCTCGGAAAACGCTCATGTTTGGAAGATGTTCTTTGATGGGGCCGTAAATGCTAAAGGTGTAAGAATTGGGGCAATCTTGATCTCACCATCTGGTCAACACTATCCTGCTACAGCTAGACTGCGCTTCTTTTGCACGAACAATACAGCTGAATATGAAGCCTGCATTATGGGCATGCATATGGCGATTGATCAGGATGTTGAAGATTTATTGATCATGGGGGATTCTGACCTGGTTATCCGGCAAGCCCAAGGTGAATGGGAAACTCGGGATGTCAAGCTTATTCCTTACCGACAGCACGTGGAAGACCTCGGCAAGCGTTTCAAATCAATAGAGTTCAGGTATATCCCGCGGTGTCACAATGAACTAGCGGATGCACTTGCTACCTTAGCTTCAATGTTACCCTACCCAGGCAACGCCCACGTCGATCCCTTGGAAATCCAAATCAGGGAAAGACACGGTTACTGTAACGTAATCAAGGCAGGATCGTGTACACAGCCATGGTACCATGATATCAAGAGGTTCTTGAAGACACAAGAATACCCTGAACATGCTACTGGAGATCAAAAGAGAACCATTAGGCGGCATGCAGGTGGTTTCTTTTTGAGCGGCGAGTTATTGTATAAAAGGACCCCAGACCTCAATTTGTTAAGATGTGTTGATGCCGAGGAGGCGGGAAGAATCATGCATGAAGTACACGCAGGAGTGTGCGGGCCCCGAACGGGTATATTCTGGCAAAGAAAATCCTTCGAGCAGGTTATTACTGGATGACCATGGAAAAGGACTGTTTCAGCTTCGTTCGAAAGTGTCATCAGTGTCAGGTGCACGGTGATTTGATTCATGCACCTCCCACAGAATTGCATCCCATGTCTGTACCTTGGCCATTTGTTGCTTGGGGCATGGACGTCATTGGTCCGATCGAGCCAAAGGCTTCGAATAGACACAGATTCATATTGGTTGCTATCGACTACTTCACGAAATGGGTAGAAACTATCACTCTAAAATCGGTCACTAAGAAGGCTGTAGTGGATTTTGTGCATTCAAATCTTATCTGTCGTTTTGGTATTCCCGCAACTATCATCACAGATAACGCGGCCAACTTGAACAGTCATTCGATGGGAGATGTATGCGAGGAGTTCAAAATAGTGCATAGGAACTCCACTCCTTATCGGCCCAAGGCCAATGGCGCTGTTGAAGCAGCGAATAAGAACATCAAGAAATTTTGAGGAAGACGATCTAGAGTTCCCGACAGTGGCATGAACAGTTACCCTTTGCGTTGCTGGGATATCGCACTATGGTACGCACATCAGTAGGAGCAACCCCTTATCTGTTGGTTTATGGGACCGAGGCTGTGATACCAGCAGAGGTAGAAATTCCTTCGCTCCGAACCATTGTCGAAGCTGAAATTGAAGATAGCGAGTGGGTTAAGACTCGATTGGAGCAGTTAACTTTTATTGACGAGAAACGAATGGCTGTGGTTTGTCACGGGCAGTTGTACCGACAAAGAATGGCCCGTGCTTACAACAAGAAGGTCTGACCCAGGAATTTTGAAGTGGGTCAACTGGTACTGAGGCGTATTCTGCCACATCACCAAAAAGCGAAAGAAAAATTTGCTCCTAATTGGAAAGGCCCATACATCATCCGGAAGATATTGCCGAGAGGCGCATTGTACCTGGGCGATATCGAAGGAAATGATCCTGAAACAGCAGTGAATGCAGATGCAGTCAAAAGGTACTACGTCTGAGTTTTACTTCGGTGATGTCTTGGCACATTTGAGATGATGAAGGATTTTGTTCCCATTGCCCAAACACTATCAACTCTCTCCACAAGCCTTTTGAGCTAGACGCATTTCTTTGGCTACCTATAAAAAAAGAGAAATAAAAAAAAACAAACATTGATTGAGCCTGAACTACGTTGGACTTGATTTCGAAAGGATACGTAGGCAGCGTCTCTCTGAGGCTTAGTCACACCAACAATAAAATCCCATTTACCCTAAGATTGAAACCGGGGCACACTAAATGGCTTAGAAGTTGTAGTTTCATCTACCATTCTTTTACCAAGCACAAGTCCTTCGGATCAATTGCCAAAGGCAGGGGAAGCCAAGAGATATCATAATTGGAGGCCGGTACATTCAAATTGAGAGAAATAAAATGAGAGAGTCTTGTCGGTGAAAACCTTCGGGCACCGTGAGGCGACGGGAGCAGAGAAATCGAAAATGAGAGAGCTTGCTTAGCAAAAACTCGCAAAGAGTGCTATCCAGCGACAACAAGAAAAGAAATGAGAGAGGTCGGCTAGCGAAAACCCGCAAAGGGCGCTGTCAACCGAAAATGTGACTCCACCTCATAAAAACTTGGCAAAATTCCACCGGTTTGGAAACATAGATACGTTTCGGTTCATGAGGAAATACAAATTCGTGAAGGTCAGGTGTCCAGTCCAAAAAGCATGTCATGTCAATTTAAAGTCAGCATGTCTCCCTCAGATAAGTCTTTCTTGTCCCGAAAGAGACACTTCTCTTCTAAAATTTCCTTTCTCCGTTCTTTGTTTTACTTTTCTTTGAATCCCTTTCATTTTTAATCCCAAGTTCCATATATACTGGAAAGAATAGGTGGCAGGACCGGTTTCACGGAGCTTCGTTTCGTAAGAAGTGAATACCTCGCTTCAGTGGTACGTTTGTCCAATCCTGATGGATCATGATGTTGGCTGCATTAGAAGTAAAGCCATACACACCCACACCCAATCAAAAAAAACGATAAATCCCCACAGGATCTCCCTTTGTAAAAATCCCCATAGAGCCTCCCTTTGTAAAAATCCCCACAGAGCCTCCCTTTGTAAAAATTCCCCAAAGAGTCTGCCCCAGTTAATCCCCAACGAGTCTGCCTTGTACACATCCCCACAGAGTCTTCCCAATAAAAATCCCCACTGAGTCTGCCTCGGTAAAAATCCCCAAGCAGAATGGGACGGAAGAACCAAAACTTCACACGGGCAAATCATCGCAAATCCGGGAATGCGAGTCTGAGCAGTTTTAAAGGGTTTCGCCTGTGAATCCAATCAATGGCAGGGTTTCTCAACAGGAATTAGGCCGAGACCAAGCAATTGGAACGATCAAGTCCATCAAACCAACCACCATTTCTAAACTGACAATTGTTCTTTGTTTGGAAAATTGAAACAGGTGTGATCCAAAGCAACCGCGCAAGAAGCAGGCGTCGCCCAAAAAGAAAAAGAAATACATGAGTGCAAGAAACAACTTGGCAATAAGGAATCTACTCAAAAGGGAAGTTTCCCCAAAATTCTCTCTTACATTTTACTAAAAGAAGAAAACTAAAAAAAAAGGGTCAGTTAGAATCCCCGGCATTTTTCTGTTAGCCAGTATTATGGCTCCAACCCCTGAACTGAGCATTTTGTTTTAGCCAGCATTAGGGCTCCAACCCCTGAACTGAGCATTTTTCTGTTAAGCCAGCATTAGGGCTCCAACCCTGAACTGAGCATTTTTTCCGTTAGCCAGCGTTAGGGCTCCAATCCCTGAACTGAGCATTTTGTTTTAGCCAGCATTAGGGCTCCAACCCCTGAACTGAGCATTTTTCTGTTAAGCCAGCATTAGGGCTCCAACCCTGAACTGAGCATTTTTCTGTTAGCCAGCATTAGGGCTCCAACCCCTGAAGTGAGCATTTTTCTGTTAACCAGCATTAGGGCTCCAACCCCTGAACTGAGCATTTTGTTTCAGCCAGCATTAGGGCTCCAACCCCTGAACTGAGCGTTTTTCTGTTAAGCCAGCATTAGGGCTCCAACCCTGAACTGAGCATTTTTCTGTTAGCCAGCATTAGGGCTCCAACCCCTGAACTGAGCATTTTTCTGTTAGCCAGCATTAGGGCTCCAACCCCTGAACTGAGCATTTTTTGTTTCAGCCAGCATTAGGGATCCAATCCCTGAACTGAGAGTTTTCCCTGTTAGCCAGCATTAGGGCTCCAATCCCTGAACTGAGCATTTTTCTGTTAGCCAGCATTAGGGCTCTAACCCCTGAACTGAGCGTTTTGTTTTAGCCACCATTAGGGCTCCAACCCCTGAACTGAGCGTTTTTCTGTTAAGCCAGCATTAGGGCTCCAACCCTGAACTGAGCATTTTTCCGTTAGCCAGCGTTAGGGCTCCAATCCCTGAACTGAGCATTTTGTTTTAGCCAGCATTAGGGCTTCAACCCCTGAACTGAGTGTTTTTCTGTTAAGCCAGCATTAGTGCTCCAACCCTGAACTGAGCATTTTTCTGTTAGCCAGCATTAGGGCTCCAACCCCTGAACTGAGCATTTTTTGTTTCAGCCAGCATTAGGGCTCCAATCCCTGAACTGAGCATTTTGTTTTAGCCAGCATTAGGGCTCCAACCCTTGAACTGAGCGTTTTTCTGTTAAGCCAGCATTAGGGCTCCAACCCTGAACTGAGCATTTTTCTGTTAGCCAGCGTTAGGGCTCCAACCCCTGAACTGAGCATTTTTCTGTTAGCCAGCATTAGGGCTTCAATCCCTGAACTGAGCATTTTTTGTTTCAGCCAGCATTAGGGCTCCAATCCCTGAACTGAGCGTTTTCCCTGTTAGCCAGCATTAGGGCTCCAATCCCTGAACTAAGCGTTTTTCCATTTAAGCCAGCATTAGGGCTCCAACCCTGAACTGACCATTTTTCTGTTAGCCAGCATTAGGGCTCCAACCCCTGAACTGAGCATTTTTTGTTTTAGCCAGCATTAGGGCTCCAATCCCTGAACTGAGCGTTTTCCTTGTTAGCCAGCATTAGGGCTCCAATCCCTGAACTGAGCGTTTTTTCATTTTAGCCAGCATTAGGGCTCCAATCCCTGAACTGAGCATTTTCCATTTAGCCAGCATTAGGGCTCCAATCCCTGAACTGAGCATTTTGTTTATCCAGCATTGGGGCTCCAATCCCTGAACTGAGCACTTTTCCATTTAGCCAACATTAGGGCTCCATTCCCTGAGTTGCGTGTTAGACAAGAGTTTTCCACTCCCCTCATTCAATTTTGTAAGTTTCCGTGACAATTAACCCACGAAAATTTCCTAGTAAAACTGGGGCAGAAAATTTTGTTTGGTTTGTTTTGTTATCTCAGCAGGTCTGACCTCGAGGCGCATGGATCAGGACGACCTACGGGATAAGTTTCGATCCAGAATAAGGAAAAGAAGAAAAGAACAAAAGAAGATGTTCCCAAATACTATAACAAACAAACGGCGGGTCACTCCAAAATTTGATCGAAGTCCCGAGGTCCGCCAATCCCGTCTCACTCAATACCGCAGAAATAAACAGGCGCCTACAACTTGCAAGCATCAAGATTCGGATCGAAGTCTACAAGCAAAATCAGCTAAGACCCAAGATCAAGTTGCAAAAGAATTATAGATAGGAATCTTGTAACCAGCGGTTGACAGGCATAAATAGTTAGTTCAGTTTCAATTTCCTTTGGTTGTAATAAGGAGGTCGGTAAGCAGTAGCGGCAACAGCAACAGCAGTAACAGCAAGCATCGTAATCCCATGGTAGTCCTAGCTACCAAAGTTTCCCGAACTACATTGACCTGATTCCTGTTTAGCCCAGGATATATAGGAAATCTTTGAAGCAAAGATTCGGTCAAAACTTTCAAAAATGTGCTTCACACGGAGTATTCCAATGGGCAAAATCGCTCATATCCGCTCACTTTATCTTTGCACGAAAACTCTTTGTGTTTTCGGGCAAAGAGGGGTAGCTATGAGCACGTGAGTTTTGCTTCACGGAAATTACTCCAAAAGAAATCGAAAATAAAACAAGTTATCTTCGGGTACAATTTTGAGAATTTGCATGACATTTTTGGTAATCATTCTGTCCGTAAATGTTTACTTTTGGTAGTTAATCGCGAAATATAAAATAAATATATTACATGCATTTAGGAATTAATGGCACATTTAGGAAATAATTAACCATAATTTGGTTAAAAGAAAATCACAAAAAATATGCATGTGTGTTTTTTGTCATTGTGTGATTTTTAATTAAATGTTAATGTGTGTGATAGTTGTTTAATATTTGTATAGTGTTGTTTTACAATTTAGGTGGAATTTTTACAAATTAAAGAGGAAAAAAAAAAGGAAAGGGGTTTTCGGATTGGGCCAGTTTGAATTAAATTAGGCTGGCCCAAACCAAAATAACCCAGTTCGAATACCCTTTTACCCGGTCCAATTAGGCTGGCCACACGACCGTCCAAACGACGTCGTTGTGTCACCCTCAATTTGGACCGTTGATCTCACTAGATTGACAGTCCAGATCACTCACCCATAACCCCATACCCGACCCGTTACCTGGACCAACCCCGACCCCAACACTAAACCAAACGACACCGTTTGATTAGCTCTTGGATCTTGGTCGTTGATCGTGCCAGATCCAATGGCCAGGATCAAAACACACCCCCGCCCCGTATATAACCCCTCATCTCTCACCCCGCACCCCCAACCCAGACCCCTCCCTCATCTTCGTCTCCCTCACTAGACCCAAACACCCCCGAAACCCTAGCAGCCGTCCTAGCTCCCTTTCAACGTAAACCCGGCGGCAAGGACGTCGGTGATCACCATAGCTACACCACTGGACCTACAAGCCACCTTGAACACAAATCCCTGGTCACTTAACTTCGAATCACCTCCAGGGTGCTCGAATCTTCGATCAAAGATTCGAGCCAAAACCCTAAGTCACCTGATGAGTCCCAAATTCACCCCAGTCACTCCCCTGACATCCCTCATACCCTAATCAACTTTGGTTTCGTTCGAATCTAGGTAGAACTCTTCCAACCACAAATCTAAGCTCAAAAAACCTAAAAATCGAATCCATGGGGGTCCGTCCAAATCAATAGCATCTTGGGGTCTAAAAGACCTTAATCGAGGTGTTCTCAGTCGAGAACACTTAGATTAAAGTCCGTTCGACCTCAAAAAGGGTCGAGTCCAGTTCGAGCATGGGTCATTTTGTTTTTAAGTTTCAGAGGTAAATTTCCCTTTCTTTCCTTCTGTTTGTGTGCTATTTGTGTTTGTTTACATGCTAATTTAATTTGTTTGATTTTTTCTGTCAGTTTTTCTTTAATTCTGTTCCGACCTCATAAGACCTTTTATTCGGTCGATTGTTATGATTGCTTATGGTTGAATACGTATAGTGATATACATATTTCAATTTGATTAACATCGTCGAATCAATAATGCTCGTGGTTTCCCTGTGTCGTGCAAAGTTGTCAAAGACAGTTTGGTGCCCTATTTGTATTATTTGTTTAATCGACTGATTGTTCTACGTTATAATTAGTATAGTCGATTCGATAAACGTTGTCGATTAGTTTTATAGGACTGAATGTTCGAATGTCTTGATTCTGATAAGCTTCATATGATTGATCGAACCATTGTCGTTTTGCTGATTGTTTGAAACTATCTGTGAATGGTTTGTTAGCTGCAGTACAATAGCTGGAACTCAGTTAGGATAGTTTCTGAATTTGAACTCCCATAAGTTCAGAATTTCAATTTGTTGAAGTTGGGATAAAACAAGTAATAGCCAGGGGTTTTAAAAGGGTTAGCTTGGGGTTGTAAAGTTCTGAAATGCTTAAAGGCAAGTGGGTTGACAGTAAGGTACTGAGATATTAATTCAACTGATGGAATTAATTGACCAATAGTGGGATTGATGACATGTTAAGCACCTTTAATAGCTGGAAATCAGAAAGCATAGCAATTGGTAGTTCTTTAATGAATTAGGGTTAATTGGACAGCATGTGCTGTCAGGGTATATTCCTGCTGCCCATGTTTGCTTAGTTTAATAAAATGATAAACCATTTTAATAATGAAAATAGTTTTTTTGTCAGGGGAATCTCATGGGAGGGGGCCTTATTTTAGTCTTTTGAGTGAAAAGAACAGGATGAGAACATGGGAGGGGGTTTGAGTTTGTTTTAACAGGCTGTTTGAATAGGCTGATGCTGAGGCCATAAAAAGAGGATTGGAGGCAGACAAGAAGGGGGCAGAAAAAATATAGTTCAGAAAATCAAAGATAGTTCTAAAAGTCAGAAAAGAGAGGGTTCAGAAATCAGGGAGGGAAATAGAAAAGAAAATTTTTGTTGTTTGATTGAAGCTGAAAACTTTGCTTTTCCTCACTTTTTTGTGTTTGAAATCAGCATCAACTGCTTTGTTCTATTCGAAATTTGGATTTCTTTTCTTTGAGTGTCTGAAAATCAGAAACTGTATTTCTATATTGTGTCGGATTCATCCATTACCTGTTGATTAACACTGGAGTTTCCTGGGTCTCAACTGAGCCTTGTTTGAGTCTTTTACTTGGAGATTGGGTACTGTTTCATTGAGTTCCTGCTGTTTCATTCTGCCTGGGGGTGCTATTGTTGCTGTATTTGTTGTTGTTGCTGCCATTCTTTGCTACTGCTGCTGATTTCTCTGTCCTTCTTCTTCTTCTTTGCATTTCAGCATCCAGGTACACATTTTTGAATCTCACATTGATGTAACAATAACAATGAGTATGAAATGAAAGACGCGAAGAATTTTTCAGTCATTTGGTGCTGCACCTATAGTCTTATAAAGTGTTAGTAAATTTGCGCAAATCTTTAGGTTGTAACTTGATAGGAAGATACAGCAGGTAGTTTCGTATTTAATTGAAAACTTGGTTTGTTTAATTATCTTGATTTACAATGGTTTAGCTTATTTAGTTGTACGTATGATGTGATTATGTAATTCGTGGAATGCATGAGTAGTTGGTATATCAATAACTAGACTTCATTTTAGTTATATTTTGTATGTATAGGGTAGATTGCTACCAACCTGGACAAACGCAATATAACTTTAAAATCATTTAAATTTAACTCTGTCACGTCCGGATTCCACTAGGCAGTTTCGAATCCAATTAGTAGCATCGTCTAATAATTAGTTGATTCCATTAATCAAGCTCAAATAAGTTAGTTTAAATTCAAACTTGAAGAACATTTAGTGTAAGTTCAGCATTTTTTATTAATCTTGCTTGCAATCTCCTTTAGCAAATTAACAGCATGTTCACCCGTGAAATAAGGCACGAAACAATTCCTGCCTCATAAACAACTAATCAGATAATCAAACAAGAATCCGGAGTTGGCCAAGCATGCAATTTAATTAGAGTATATTTTCTTTCTCCATTTTTTAGAGACGAACATAATAAAGATGTAGTCATTGTAGGTTTACCTGTTTCATAAAATGAGACGAGCCTCGCCAAATGAGAGGCACAAACTGCGGGGCCCTCATAAGCGTATATATATATATTAAATACTTAGAATCCGGGATGGGTCATTTAGCGAATTTCATGACCCTCCCCAAAATAATAACGTGGTAGTCTCTTTAGGCGCGTTTTAATAATATTACTTTCTTAAATTCGGGTGCGCATTTATGTGACCCAAATTCAAATCTCAACGGAGTCGAAATGTGTTAACAACTACGGGTGCATTGATTGTGACATGGTTCGAGATGCATTTTCACGACGTTGCAATTCTATAAAAAATAAATGATAATAATAAAAGCGGTTTAAACTTAATAAAAGCACATAAGTCATAACATGTATTTAAATCAGATATTTAGCTATTATAACAATTTAAGCGACCGTGCTAGAACCACGGGATTCGAGGGTGCCTAACACCTTCCCTCGGGCCAACAGAATTCCTTACTTAGAATTTCTGGTTCGCAGACTTCATTTGGAAAGTCGAAAATTTCCTTGATTTGGGATTCAAAATTAACCGGTGACTTGGGACACCAAAAGCCAAACCTTTCTCAAGTGGCGACTCTGAATTACATAAATAATCTCATTTCGAATATTGTCACTTAAATTGGAAAAACTCCCTCGCGCATTTACCCTTCGGGGCGGGCGCGCAAAATGGAGGTGTGACAATGGTATTTCTTGACATGACTGATTCATACTGACATTGTTGCCTGCAAAAGCTCTAGATACCCGAGATGTGGTTTCTTTCCTTGTTTCCTTTTCCTTCCCCACATCAAGATTGCCTTCCTTTGTAACATTAGCCTCTTGTGATGCATTAGTAATAGGTGAACTAGGAGTGAACATAGGTGCTGCAGGGTTTAAACCTCCAGTGTATTATACTGGAATAAGTTTAAACATAAGTATAATATACTAGAATTTCAGTATACTTTGCTGGAACTCCAGTGTATTATACTGAAGTTCCAGCAAAGTATACTGGAATTTCAGTATATTATTCTGGAGTTCGAGTATATTATACTAGAATTCCAGTATATTATGCTGGAGTATTTTTTGGATTTTGAACAGTGTTTTCGTTCAGATTTATCTTTATATGAAAAGTGGTTAAATTTTGATGACTTTTGAAATTGTGGCTAGTTTTGAATGACCACTTATAAATCTAGCTATTTTTGAATTTCTCCCCAATTTTACGGGTTGAACTGGGTTACTATGTTTGCACAGGCTAGTATGGGTTGGGCCCAAAATCAGCCCATCAGAATTATATGTATCGCCCAACCCGTTAAATATTGGACAGGTTGGGCGGATTAAATGGGTTTGGGCCATTTTTGCCAACCCTAGTACAGTCATTGTCGAATCTTTAGTAAATATGTTTTCTTAAATAATTCTCTTGCCTCTTCGTCGTTATCTGCAAAGTTTGAAATACTACTCAAACCATTTGTATCTAGATATTATCCTCCAATCAAACAGATACTTCTGACAGGACCATTTTTCAGTTTGATCTTATTACTCCTTTTGATCAGAAGACCATTATAGACCACCCTGTCTTCTGCTACTTAAAATCAACAAACGGTAGCATCTCAGGCCACTGGTTTAAACAGGTGATTCAATTGCTCCAGTAAAACTTCAAACTGGACAAAGTGAGGTCACAGCTTTATCCAAACAGATTACAAAACAAAACTTCAAACAGTCAACTTTACATTTATGAAAACCGAAAGAATATTACATACACAAGCATTCTAGGTTCTTCCTCAAATTCCTTTCTTGAAACCACTTCATTTCTTGCAACAAGTATTCAAGCATCAGCTGCTTTGCCTATCTGAGAATCATTTGCATTATCACTCAATTTTGCCCGCTATGCTGCATAATCTTTCACAGCAGCCTTTATTGCGTCCTCAGCAAGCATACTGCAGTGCAGTTTAACAGGTGGAAGAGAAAGATGTTTCGCTATCTCCCTGTAGTACCATCAAATGCCACACAAGTTTCAGCATACTAAGCACAATTCAGAATAATGCAGACTACCAAAGTATCTTCTATTTCTTTTTCTTCTTGATAACCTTGGTGTCCGGGCTACCAAAGTATCTTCTATTATATTAGAGCAACATGAGCAATGGACAATTGACCATATACAGTTGTAGGCATCAAATTCTATATTCACACATAGCTTCTCCCATAAGCCTATCTAATCACATCTGTAAATACAGAGAACGGCAGTAAGATGGGTATTACAGACACAAACATCATGGAACTGGGCAATATCCAAGGACAAGAACTTATGAATATATATAACTCTTAAAGTATTGCTGTATATAAGGGCATCTCTTTTACACTTGGGAATTGATAATGTTGCTGGCAATGAAGCTGAACAGTGACATCAGCAATGAAAGTTGAAAAATGCAGGAATTCAGGTAAGCCAGTTTTTTCTGTTCCAAATTGGGATTAGTTCTTTCCAAGTACAGTAAGAGATAGTCTTGTTAGAGGAGCTTGCATTTTTTCAGAAGAATTAATAAGGAATTACTTCTTCCTTTTTCTTTTTTATTTTGATAAATTTTTAAAAAGTAAAAATTAGAAGGAAAAAAAAAAGCAATTCAGCATTAGTTCTTCTAAAAATTGCAAGCTATACTGGCAGAACTATCTCTTCTCGAAATGAGGAACTACTCCTCCCACCTTCAATAAGGAATAAACAAGTCTCGAGATTAAGATGCTCATTAACATATGCCAGATTGTCATACAAATTGGAAAAACACACAATGCAAAGGCCTCGCAGGCCTCCTCTCCTCCGACTTGAAAGTCCTAGATCCTTCAAGCAAGATAGTTTAAGCAACATTTCTCATACAGACAATCCTTCTTCAGTTTTTAGAATAACGCGACAAATAAAGGAGAGAAACATGAAAACAAGAATCTTGTACAATCTCCAATTATTCAGAAATATAACCCCAAAAAAAAAAAGAGAATGAGAGCATCAGATGAAATAGATCAGGAAAAAGATACTTTAGCTCAGGGAAAAGATATTTCAAAGAAGCTTGCATAGAAGTATTCTTCTATTAAGGGGAAATCCTAAGTTTTGGCCACTTATATACTCACGTCTTTTGATAAGGCTCTCCTCAGATCTCGCCAATTCCTTATTTTAACTTCACCCTAAAAGACTGATATCCAAATATCTAAAGTTTACTGCAAACAAGTACCAATGAGCCAAGCCAAAATTTCAACTAAATGAACCTAGAAAAGAACCTCCTCACCCAAGAAATTTGTTCAGCAACAATTCAAACTTCAAGTTGTCCATCATAAACAGATACTTTCTTTGTTTCCTTTCTTTTTGGGGGGATTTGAAGGGGTGTACCAAACAAGGAGGCGCAAAAAGGCCCCCCGAGCAAAATACCGTGGTGGAAATTTCCCCTAACAGATTAAGTTAGTATCATGTGGACTGATGGTCCATGAATCAAACATTAAACTAATAGAAACCGATATTAGACTTGATATTAGCTAAACAGTGAGAAAGGTGCAGTTAACATTTCATTAATGTGATGGGGAAAACTCTGCATATATTACCATACCAATATAGTGTAACCAAAAGGTTAACAAACATAGACAGATATGTTTACCATACCAACTAGTATCGAAGAACCCGTCAGATATGTTAACCAAAGTTGTCGTTGTTGACAAGCCGAGGCTATGTACTGCCTCAGTTAGCCTTCAAAACTAATAATGAGAAGGTGCCACACTAGAAATTAGTTATTTTATTTTTTCTTTGATATACATGGGTTTGAGGGGGAGATTGATAGGACAATTCCTGTACATTATAAAAGAAAGAAAGAAAAGTCAAAGAAAGAAGACAAAAGAAGTGGAAAACACGCAAAGACAAAAAGCAAAGTTATACAAATATTGACTTTGTTTGTCTGCAAAGGAGAAAAAGTAGTATGAATTAGATTAGCAAGAGGAAGAATTCATCTTCGAATTTCTTTCCTATGACATAAGTGACCTATAAAAAGGACTCTGCTCTTTCATTTGTAAACACATAATCACAACTCCTCCTCTTCTTTTTAGTAATAAAAGGCTATTCTCTATGTGGTCGTGAGTAGGTAAAAGTCCGAAGTTCTTCCGCCTGACAATCTTACTCACACTACGTTTTCTCCCTTACAGACAAGCAAAATCAACATTTGCATAACTTTGCTTTTTCTCTTTCCTTTTTGTCTTCTTTCTTTTGACTTATTACAATGAACTGGGTTTGTCCTATCAAGAATCCACCTTCATCTTCATGTCCAACTCTTCTTGTACACATTTGCAACGTCTACCAACTCCCTCTCACTTTCAACAACAACAACCAAGTAAAATCCCACAAGTAGGGTTTGGAGAGGGTAGTGTGTATGCAAACCTTACCCCTACCCCGATGAAGTAGAGAGGCTGTTTCCGATAGACTCCATCAGATCTGAAAATTTGTGGGTGTTTAGTGATTTGTTGTTTGAATCTTCTGAAAATCATTTATCTTTGTTAGATTCGTAGATTAACAGTGACTTTGTCAAGATTTAGGAGAAGAAAACTTGAAACCTTCATATCGAGGTGTTGAGAAAAGCTGAAGAACCTATCAAGTTCTTCGAAATCTAGTATTGTTGGGAAAGAAATCAAGTGGCTATAATGTAGCCATTAGTGCAATGAAGGGTGACTGCTTGTGCATTTTTTGTCTGAAGCTTGGTTGTGTTTTCTTGCATATTGATGCAGTACATTTTAGTTCTAATCTCAGCTGGAATTGTTGATAGACCTCAGTAGGATAAATATGAGAATCAATAATTGTTGTTAGAAAATATACAGTAACTTGAATCTGATTTGGGGGCGTGTGGTAGTGATGGTAGTTGGAGGTGGCTTTGGGTGGAGGTGTTTAGAAGAAATGGAAGGGGAAGAGGGTGGGATGTGGCATGCCTCATTGTGGTAATCTAACTTAAACTCATTGGAACGACATGTAGATATACACATCAAGTTAACTCCTAGCAAATCACCATTTTTATTTGTTTTAATTATGTTTTTTATATATTTAACTTACTCTCACTACTACTCTTATTTTATTTTGGCATGATGATGATATGAAAAGCTTAGATAAGGAATTGTGGATTCATATTGCCGACCCCAACATTGTTTGGGGTTGAGGCATAGTAATTGTTGTTGTGGTATTCCACATCCTCGTTCTTCCAGGTAAAAATGCTAATTAAAACTACAGCAGCATTCAAAAGTATACCAAAGAGACTCAACTCTTAGATTATTAGCAAATAAGGTAACTTAAAGAATGAGGGAAGGTAGAGAACAATTACAGATCAGAACTACATGCAATATGAAGTCAAAAATATAATAAACAAGTAAAGGATAAAGGAGTTACGTATTCTTTATGGAGAGTACTTCCTCCATTTTATTCCCTTTCACCCATTCAGTGGCTGAAAATTAGAAAACTTGGTAATTAGAATCACTACCATTTCAGCTTTATAGCATCAAGTAATACTCCTAGTTCTCTAAGAAAATCATATTTTTGTTAGGTTCTCTACCATTTTCCTATATGAGGGTTTTCCCCGAAACATCAATAAACTAGTACTTCCTCTATTCATTCCAATTTATGTGAACTAGTTTGACTTAGCAGTCCGCACGGATCTTTTAAAGTTTGTGTTATTAAATCGTGTCATAACATTTGTGTGATAGCAAAACTTTTGAAATTTATGGTCTTAAAGTGTCATACCATTTGAGTGTGGGTATAAATACTTTTCATTAAGATTAAAATAGAAAATTTAAAGTTGATAGTGTCACATTAATAGGAGTACTTTACAAAAACACCAAAAAGTTTGGATAGAGGGATTTTTTTAATCAAGCAAACAGTTTTTCCTAGTAAAAAGATACACAAAGACAAATAAGAGAGCGAAATTGTAATCAGACCTACGGAAGAAGAAGCAATAGCGAAGCCACATCCAAAGGTCTTAAAGCAAGCATCGGTAATTTTTCCGGTCTCTTCGTCGACTTTGATTTGCAGCTTCATCACGTCTCCACAAGCAGGTGCACCGACTAGACCCGTGCCAACTGTAGGATCATTCTTGTCAAATGACCCCACGTTTCGGGGATTATTGTAATGGTCCACCACTCTCTCGTGATATAGTCGCCGCTGCACCGCCGGCGTCACCGTCGATGATTGTGAACCGATCCGGAGGATTCTTCCGGCGACATTCCTCAGCATTTTCGAAATCGGGTGACGGATTGATCAGAGATTGGCAGAAGAATGGTGAGGTTATCGAAGGGGGAGGGGGGTGAAGAAGATTAGATTTTTGGATATCAGAATTGTTATTAAATGGACTTGGGCCACTACCACACTTTTTGTTGGGTTTACTTTTAGAATTGGACCTAGAGAAAGTTAGCTGCGTCTTCTCTTATTATAGCTGCTTTTCTTTAGTTAATTTAATGAAGGGAAATTACTAGATATGTCTATTTATAGGTAGCTCATTATAAAAATTGGTCAATTGATAAAATATTATTAATATTAGTCAAATTAACCAATTAGCTATTTGTAGCAAAAAAAATCAATTTTTTTGCTTTGTATTGAGTGGGTGTTATTAGAATAGATTGGGGACAACTTAAGGAGTTTGAATCTCAGTTTTTGGATGATTTGGTGAAGTTTTGAGGTGGTTTGAATTAAAAATTCGATAAAAGCTGAACATAAAAAAAAAATGATGTGTATCAAACTGTGTATCATTTGTGTATCACATATGTATCATATTTGTATCTATTGTGTATCACATTTATATCCATGTATACCTGCGTGTGAGATACATGTGTCGCAAAAGACTTTTTTGAACTCGATTTAATTACTAATTTTGATACAAAATCAGTCCAAATCACCTCCAATCTTCCTCAAATTTTGTATATTGACTTATCTATATATTTTTAATGAATTTCAATTATACCCATTGAAAAAGTTCCTTTTTTGTTTAGATTTTTGGAATATTGTATATATTTTTTGTATTTCATCACCTTATTTGCTGCCCCATCCATAAAATTTCCTTTCCGTCTTGTATTTAGTGTTGCTAATCATGCTTAAAAATATGGAAGGTGATTTTTGCATGTGATTCTTTGAGAGAAAGAACCCTATTATTTGATTTTTCAATTTTTGTTGGCTAGTTTTAGTAAGTCTATGATTAATGGTTAGAGGTTGGTAAGTTGAGATTTATTTGGAACATTTGTGTAAGTTTCCAATGAATATATTAGAGAAAATGACACTTAGAGCCCCATTTAAATATTTAATGCTACACGGTTTTTAAAAATGATGCAAAATATCCCAAAATTACAGTTTATCACACGTGTGCCCCACGTTTTATGTCAGTACTTCTCTCTTTCCAAGTTTCAAAATAGACAACCGTTCTCTAATTGAACATACACAAAATATTTTGCAACTTTTCCCAAATTTCCTGCGAAATCGCGAATTCTCGCTTCCAAATCTTCGTTAGGTTTCAATTTTCGTTTCTTCTCCTCCAAAATTTGGCAATGTCAAGCTTTAATTTCGAGAAAAAGGTGTTAAAGTCTTATGGGTATAAAGCACATTTTTAAACGTGCAAGACCTTTCCATCCAATTTCACTTTCACCACAAGTTTATGATATTGATATGGATGTCAAAAATCACTCAGTGACAATGGTCAAGTCTTGTTTGAAAGAGGCTCCAAGCGGCCATGCAAATGGAGATTCATCTTCGGCAAATGGATCTCTAAGAACGCATTCTCAAAGGGCTAAGGCACGTGACATTGATGGTTCTCCAAGTTCTAAGCAATAACAAATTGATGTTTCTCAAATTGATCCGAAAATCCCCTTAAGTAATCATGCAACTGGAGAATCATCTTCAGCAAATGGTTCTTCAGCAAAGTCAAATGGACCCGGAGCAGCTAGTTTGAGAAGAACGCGTTCTCAAAGTGCTAAAGAACGCGAAATCGGCGGTTCACCAAGTTCTAACAACAAGAACTCGATGTTTCTCAAACTGAAACTGATTTGAGGCCTACAAAAAAAGGAAGGTTTCTGAATCTAGTATTCGTCAGAAAAAAACATGTCGAATCCCCTTCAAAGGTAAATTTTTGAATCTATTCAAAGTTTTATGTATGTTAGAGCTTACTTTTTAAGAGCTAGTTCCTCTAATGTATACCATATGATATACTTATATATGTGTGTCTATTTAAATGTTGCTTAATGCAAGCGATAAGACGAAACTTGGCATTTATTTCAATTCTGAGATTGTTAGCGATTTGAGAAGAAAATTATTAACAACACAAGTTAGGCTTATTAAGTCAATTTGTTTTGGGTATTTGTTGGATTTGCCGAGAATAGAGATGCAATCGCAGTTGATATATTCTTTGTTGATAATGGAGGTTGAAAATAAAAATGAGGCTAAAATGCAGTTTGTTGTCAATGGAGTTAAGATACGTTTTGATTTGTTTGAGTTTGCTTGTGTAACTAGATTAAAATGTACTGGTGATGTACGGCTCCTTACTCGTCTAAGGGGAAGAAGAACCATTTGACTGAAAATTACTTTGCGGATTATCCTTCTCTTGCTAAGAAATGCCTTTAGAAATTATTTTTTTAATAAAATATTTGAGTCTGACGAAGATGCTGTGAAGGTAGAAGTGCTCTATGTGATAAACTCCTTCCTTTTTTTCTATTAAGAACACCAAATTGATTCATAGAGGTTGCTTTGACTTGGTTAAGGAAGGTGATTATAACAGTTGTCCATGGGGAAGAGCGGTATATAAGGCTACTTTGGAATCAATGTCCGGCATTTTGGATAGGCGGGCACAGTATTATTGAATTTATGGGTTTCCTCTAGCTATTCATATATGGTTATATGAATATTGTGGATATGTGCATAATAGTGTTGATTTCGGTATCAGAATAAATCTCCACGAATTTTTAGATGGAAGGTCACAAGGCACCTAAAGTTCGAGGAATTACATGAGAAAGTGTATATTGTTCCTTCTGACAAAGTAAATTACTTTCTTGTTTCCCCATGTATTTTCAGTTAATATTGGTATATCATGTGATGTGCTCATTTATATGTCTGGTATACCAATTCACTAGTATAACTGTGACTTTTTTTTATGTAAAATAGTATAACATCAGTAAATACTTCTTTTTTTACTAACTTATTAGATGTTTGTTCCAGTTAATAGTAGTATATCATGTGATATACTCATTTGTATATTTGGTACACACGGTTATAACTGTGACTATTTCTTATGTAAAATAGTATACCATCAGTAAATACTTTTTTTTCTAACTTATTAGATGTTTGTTTATTTAGTTGAATTTAAGGAATATGTCTCTTAACGACTTGGAGAATGAATCGACAGATAATGTTGATCAGAAGCACCTTAGTTCAGATGATGACTTTGTCGATCATCCACCAAAGAGCTTAAAAAGGCAAGGCAAAAGACAGGTGAAAAGGTAGGGCAAAAGGTAGGGGAAAGCTAAAATTGACTTGGACAATAAGGTGGCAGATAATGACTTTGTCGATCCTCCACCTCAAACATCAAAAATACAAAGCAAAGCTGTAAATGAATTAGAGAAGGAGCTGGTAGAGAATATTCATGACAAACGTCATAGTTCAAGGTATGCCTTTGTCGATCCTTCACCTGAAAAATAAAAAAAATAGTCTAAAGTTAAAAATGCCTTGCCCATAGGTAATGACTGAGATGTTTAGTTTAAGATTTTGGTAGATAGCCATGAGAAATTGAAGAACGCAATATTGTCATTGAAGAAGGAATATAAGGATGAACTAGTAGTTTTAAAGAATTATCTTGCCAAGAAATTTGTGGAGGTGTTCGATGCCATTGATTCAATTAAGAAGAGCAATTCAAAGGTATACTAGTATTCCTTTTTGTATTATTTTTCTATTTTTTTATAGTTCTAAAGTTAATAAAACTTTTTTGAAATTTCTTGTGTAGCACCAACACAACATAGATGTCGAAAAAGATAAAGATGGTTATGGTGATACTAATGAGTATGCGGTAGATAAAACAAAGAGAAAGAAGGTATAATAGTATACTGTTGTATTAGATGTTGGTATATTTTTGTGGTTTCAACATATTGATTATTTCATGTTAGTTGCAATTTTTTTTACCTGTTCTGTTATAAGAATTTAAAAAATGCTTCAATGTCTGGCTCTGGAGACGATGCCCATGATATCAATGAAAATGATGGCAATAATAATGAAGATGTGAATTTATAAGGGATCAAGGAAGGTACTTCTAGTACATAAATGCATAGTTCTATATTTAATTTTTTATGTTTATTTTTCTGATAGCTTGATGGATTTTATGCAACACCTGGCTAGTTGATATTGGAGTTAGTAAAACGACTTTAGGAAATATAGATGATGATAAGTGGTATAAAATGTGTGATTCAGAGGCTCATAATCAACATGTGAGTATGGTTAACAAACAACAACTGAAGATCTTCCATCTTGTCAGATGCCTAAACAGTCAAGTGATGAAAATGTTTCAGCTGTTGAGATTCGTAAACAATCAACAACGGAAATGTTTGCAGATACAAGGTGTAACGACTCTGCCAGTTGTTTCGAGAGTTAGAGCTCCAATCCCCTATAAAGTTGTAGTAGGTACTTAGTATTGAATGTGATTTGTGTGCAAAAGTTGGAGTCAATCGGACATGGTTTGGTTGGTTTCAGCACATCAGTTGTCGAATTTGGAAGTTTCAAGTTTCTTAAGTTTGAATTGGAGGGTGAATTGTGATTTTAGCATTGTTGGATGTGATTTGCGGGCTCGACTAAGTTCGTATATTATTTTAGGGTTAGTTGATATGTTTGGTTGAGGCCCCGGGGGCCTCGGGTGAGTTTCGGGTGCTTAATGGATAGAAAATTGGACTTGTGCATAATCTGAAGTTGATGGTTTTTTGGTGTTTTCGTACCTGCGGTGGAAAGTCTATAGGTGAGGCCCCACAGAAGCGAGGAGAAGGGCGCATTTGCACTTTTGGTCATAGGAGCCTGTGAGCGCGGATGCGAGATGAGGGCTGCATCTGCATATCCGCAGATGCGGTGAAGTGGTCGCAGAAGCAGATTTGGGGAGGAAGCCAAGTTTCCGCAAAAGCGGATGGTGGAGCGCAGAAGCGCATCCCCAGATGCGGATATATGTGCGCTGGTGCGGAACCTGGTAGTTTAATGACACTCCACATGTGCAGATTTTTTAGCCGCAAATGCGGTACCGCGGAAGCGGGTAATTGACCGCAGGTGCGGTTTAACTAGCAGAAAAAAGGAAAAATCGAGGGTTTGATTTTATTCTTCATTTTTTGGACTTGAGAGCTCGGAATTTGGGGATTTCTTGAGGGATTTTCAGAGGAAGCTTTGGGATTTAGGCCATTCGGAGTCAGATATTCGTAGAAAGAGTATTGTGACGGATTGATTTGAGCTTGGTTCGAGGTAAATGGCTTGCCTAACCTTATATCGGGAACTCCCCGTAGGATTTGGTATTGTTTTGATGTGTGAGCACCCTGTACGTGAGGTGACGAGTACGTACACGGGCTATTTGTTGTAAAATTCCATTTTACTAAGTTATAACCTGTTTCTCCTTATCTGAACTACATTAGCATATGTAACTATCCTGTTTAGTTAGAATAGCATGCCTACGTATTTTAACAGCCTATCTGAACTCTATACAACATGTTTAGTGAAATTTCTTGTTTTCCTTGACTTGAACTTAGTCTAAACTGTAGGTTTTCTTGCTGTAACTGTTATTTCTATTGGTTGAGCTGCATTTACTTTGGGACTACGGAATGGTATTCCGGTAGATCCCCCTATTTTGCATATTTACTTTGGGACTACGAAACGGTATTCCGTTAGATCCCTATGTTCTGCATATTTACTTTTGAAGGATGGAACGGTATTTCGGTAGATCCCCTTGTTCTGCATATTTACTTTGGGACTACGAAACGGTATTCTAGTAGATCCCCTTGCAATTTACTTTGGGACTACGAGATGGTATCTTGGGAGATCCCTTGTTGTTATCTCTGTGTTCTGAGCTGTTACCTTCCTATAATTTCATTCTTATTAAATTTAGATCTTTATTTTACTACGATATTTTATTCTATCTTGTTTTTATTATGTATATACCAGTAGGGCCCTGACCTGATCTCGTCAATACTCGAATGAAGTTAGGCTTGGCACTTACTGGATACCGTTGTGGTGTACTCATGCCCTTCCCTGCACATGTTTTTCATATGCAGATCCAGGTACCGCTTATCAGCCGCATTATTAGTGAGGCGAGCCAGCTGTAGAGACTTTAAGGTATATCTACCACGTCCGCAGACCTCGAAGTCCCTATCTACTCTTCCCCATATCAAAAACTTATTGTATTCCCTTTTGTTAGACTCTGGAGTATAGAAATACTATTTTCATTCTGTAGTTTGTAACTTACGATATTCTGGGTTTTGGGAGAGTTATGTACATTTTGAGAGTGATTATTGTATATCCCGAGCGACATCTCAATTTTTTAATTAAAATTTACCTGTTAGTTGTTAGCTTTTATGTTTTCGTTTTATTTTCCCGCAAATATTAGGCTTACCTATTCGTAGATACTAGGTGTTGTCACAACTGTTCACGAAGGGAGAACTTGGGTCGTGACAAGTTGGTATCAGAGCTCTAGGTTCATAGGAGTCGTGAGTCACAAGCCGACTTATTAGAGTCTCGCGGATTGGTACTAAGACGTCTGTACTTATCTTTGGGAGGCTATGAAACTGTTAGGAAAGTTACGCTTCTTTCATTCCTATCGTGTGAGCTTATTGATCTCAGAGTTTGAACTTTTATCATTCCATTCTCTAGCAAATGGTGAGGACACAAACTGTAATTATCGATGATGCTACTCTCGGAGCAGGTGTCGCTAGAGGTAGAAGCCGATGAGGAGTATGTACCGCATCTAGAGCACCTACTAGAGCAGCAGTAGAGGAGCCGACAGTAGCTCCGGTTGGGGGGACAGGTAATGGAGGCGCCTGTTGTTACCTATGGACTTTAAGAGACCTTAGCATAGTTTTTAAGCATGTTTAGTACATTGGTTCAAGAGAGGTTGATTTCGGTTGTACCAGCTACTTCACAGACCGGGGGAGGGATCCAAACTCCCGCCGCCCACACCTTAGAGTAGCGAGTTCATGTTGGTCAGGTTCTAGGTGTCATAGAGACACAACCTGTGGTCCCATTTCAGCAGGTGGTAGGGTTTGCTTGCCGGGTAAAGGACAGGTGGGTCCAGGAGAGAGAGGTCAGACGAGGTTAAGAGAGAGTAGAGGGAGGTAAGGAGACCTCGTATACCGGAGAGATCCACTGGTCCTTATTTTGGAGACAGGGTACGACATAGTAGAGGTTTTGTGGGTCAGCCAATTCAGTTTGTGTTTCAAGCTTCGCACAGTATTTCAGGTGTTCATGGGTCTCAAAGCACCCGTATCGCACAGTTCCCACAGCCACATCAGCAGCGAGGTTGTTTTAAGTGTGGCGACACTTACCATGTGGTAAGGATTTTCCCATGACTTAGGAGGGGTGCACCTTCACAGACTTCTCACGCACCGTGTGCCCTACCGGGTCCTCAAGCCATGACTCCAGCACCAGTTATTACTCCACATGCTCAGCCAACTCGAGGTGAAGGTTAGGGGAGGTAGAGGTCGCCCTAGAGGGGGAGGCCATGCCAAATACTATGCCTTTCCTGTCCGTACAAAGGTCATCGCTTCTGATTCTGTCATTATAGGTATTGTTCTAGTCTGTCATAGAGATGCATCAGTTCTATTCGATCCAGGCTCCACTTATTCCTACGTGTCCCCTTATTTTGCCCCGCATTTGGGCATATCTCGGGATTCCTTGAGTTCCCATATTTATGTGTCTAATCATGTGGGAGATTCTCTTATTGTGGACCACGTGTATCGATCGTGTTTGGTTGTTCTTAGTGGTTTTGAGACTAGAGCCGATTTATTATTGCTTAGTATGGTAGATTTTGATATTATTTTGGGCATGGACTGGTTGTCGCCCATTATGCTATTCTTGATTGTCACGCCAAGACCGTGACGCTGGCTATGCTAGGATTGCTATGATTAGAGTGGAGAGGTACCTTAGATTATACTCCCAGCAGAGTTATTTCATTTCTTAAAGCTCAACGAATGGTTGAGAAGGGGTGGGACGCGTATCTAGATTATGTGAGAGATGTCAGTATTGATACCCATATGGTTGAGTCTGTTCTAGTAGTGAGGGATTATCCCGATGTATTTCCAGCCGAGCTTCTGGGCATGTCGCCCAACAGGGATATCGACTTTGGTATTAATTTATTGCCAGGCACTCAGCCCATCTCTATTCCTCCATATCGTATGGATCCTACCGAGTTGAAGTAGTTGAAGGAGTTGAAAGAACAACTATAGGAATTGCTTGATAAGGGCTTCATTCGGCCTAGTGTGTCACCTTGGGTGCCCCAGTCTTGTTTGTGAAGAAAAAGGATGGTTCTATGCGTATGTGCATGATTATCGCTAGTTGAACAAAGTTACAGTGAAGACATTGTATCCATTGCCTCGTATTGATGACCTATTTGATCAGTTATAGGGTGCCAGAGTGTTTTCCAAGATTGACATGTGTTCAGGTTATCATCAGTTGAAGATTAGAGAGCTAGACATGCCGAAGACTACTTTCAGGACTCGATATGGCCATTACGAGTTCCTTGAGATGTTATTTAGGCTAACTAATGCCCCAACAGCATTTATGCATTTGATCCACAGTGTATTTTAGCCTTATCTTGACTTGTCCCAAACCGTCCTCAGCTATAGAGATCCGGAGTTTTCTTGGTTTGGCGGGGCATTACCGTTGATTTGTTGAAAGATTCTCATATATTGCAGTGCCTATGGCCAGGCTAACCTAGAAGGGTGCTCCATTCAGGTGGATAAAGGAGTGTGAGGAGAGCTTTCAAAAGCTCAAGACAACTTTGACTACACCCCAGTATTGGTATTACCTTCAGGTTCGGGATCTTATATAGTTTATTGTGATGCGTCGCGAGTTGGCCTTGGCGCGGTGTTGTTGCAGGACCATAGGGTGTTTGCCTACGCTTCCAGGCAACTGAATGTGCATGAAAAGAACTATCCTGTCCACGACCTTGAGTTAGCTACTATTGTCCATTCCTTGAAGATTTGGAGGCATTATTTGTACGGTGTCCTTTGTGAAATCTACACTAATCACTAGAGTTTGTAGCATCTGTTCAAGCAGAAGGATCTTAATTTGCATTAGAGGAGGTGGTTAGAGCTTCTTAAGGATTATGACATCACCATTTTGTACCACCCTGGGAAGGCCAACGTGGTGGCCGATGCTTTGAATCGCCGGGCAGAGAGTTTGGGGAGTTTAGTATATCTACCAACAGTAGGGAGGCCCATGGCATTGGATGTTCAGGCCTTAGCCAGCCAGTTTGTAGATTGGATATTTTTTAGCCGAGTCGAGTATTGGCTTGTATGGTATCTCGGTCTTCTCTTTATGATCGTATTAGGGAGCATCAGTATGATGAACCCCATCTACTTGTTCTTAAGGACACGGTCCATCACGGTGATGCTAAGGAGGTCACTATTGGAGATGATGGTGCATTAATGATGCAGGGTAGGCTATATGTGCCTAATGTGGACAGTTTGCGTGAGTTGATTCTTTAGGAAGCTCACAGCTCATGGTACTCCATTCATCTGGGTGTCATAAAGATATATCAGGACTTGAGGCAACATTATTGGTGGTGTCGAATGAAGAAGGAGATAGTGGAATATGTGGCCAGATGTCTAAATTGCCAGTAGGTGAAGTATAAGCATCAATGATCGGGTGGATTGCTTTAGAAGTTAGAGATTCCGGAGTGGAAATAGGAGAGAATCACTATGGATTTCATTGTAAGACTCTCACAGACTTAACGGAAGTTTAATGCAGTATGGGTGACTGTGATAGGCTGACCAAGTCACCTCATTTCCTTCTTGTGATGACTACTTATTCTTCCGAGCAGTTGGCTCGAGTTTATATCTGTGAGATTGTTAAACTTCATGGTGTGCCAGTATTTGTCATCTCTAATCGGGGTACGTTATTTACATCATGGTTTTGGAGAGCAGTACAACATGAATTGGGTACTCGGTAGGGGTTGAGCACAATATTTCACCCTTAGACGGACAGGCAGTCCGAGCGTACTATTCAGATTCTTGAGGATATGCTCTGTACGTATGTAATAGAATTTGGAGGTTCTTGGGATCAGTTCTTGCCATTTGCGGAGTTTGCCAACAATAATAGTTATCAGTCCAACATTCAGATGGCACCATATGAAGCTCTGTATGGTAGGCGGTGTCGGTCCCCAGTGGGTTGGTTTGAGCCTGCCGAGGCTAGATTATTGGGTACAGACTTGGTTCAGGATACCTTGGAGAAGGTTAAGGTGATTCAGGATAGACTTTGCACAACCTAGTCTAGACAGAAGAGTTATGCGAACCAGAAGGTTCGCGATGTTGCATTCATGGTTGGAGAGCGGGTCTTGCTTCGGGTTTCACCTATGAAGGGCGTTATGAGGTTCGGAAAGAGGGGAAAGCTTAGCCTAAGGTTTATTGGGCCCTTTGAGGTGTTGCGGTGAGTTGGGAAGGTTGCTTATGAGCTTGCCTTACCTCCCAGCCTAGTAGGAGTTCAACCGGTTCTTCATGTTTTGATTCTCTAGAGGTACCACGGTGATCTGTCTCACGTGTTGGATTTTAGCTCAGTCCAGTTGGACAAGTATCTATCTTATGTCAAGGAACCAATTGCTATTTTGGACAGGCAGGTTCGAAAGCTGAGGTCAAAGAACATTGAATCAGTAAAGGTTCAGTGGTGGGTCAGCCGGTCGAGGAGGTAGCGAGGCGACTGGGGAGATAGAGCAGGATATGTGCAGCCATTACCCTCATCTTTTCACCACTTCAAGTATGTCTCTATGCTCGTTCGAGGACACACTTAAGAGGGGGAGGATGTAACGACCCGACCGGTCATTTTGAGAGTTAGATCCCCGATCCTCTATAAACTGCCTTCCCTATATCTATTTTTGTTATTGTGACATGTCGGGAGGTATTATTTTTGTGTTTGGAAGTGTTTGGGGCACTTAGTCCCTAAATAGAGGTTTAAGCCTTAGGATTTGGACCGTAGTTAGAACTGTGTGAACATGATGGAATGGAGTTTCATTGATTCCGTTAGCTCTATTGGGTGATTTTAGGCTTAGGGCGTGTCCGAATTGTATTTTGGAGGTTTGTAGCTCGTTTAGGCTTGAAATGGCAAAAGCTGGTTTTGGAGATTTGGAACGGTAGTGGAATTTTTGATATCGGGGTCAGATTTCGATTTCGGAAGTTGGAGTAGGACCGTAGTGTTGAATGTGACTTATGTGCAAAATTTGGGGTCAATCGGACGTGGTTTGGTTGGTTTCGACATCAGTTGTCAAATTTGGAAGTTTCAAGTTCCTTAAGTTTGAATTGGAGGATGAATTGTGATTTTAGCATTGTTGGATGTGATTTTCGGGTTTGACTAAGTTCATATAGTATTTTAGTATTGGTTGGTATGGTTGGTTTAGGTACAGGGGGCCTAGGGTGAGTTTCGGGTGCTTAACGGATGAAAAATTGGACTTGTGCATATTCTGAAGTTGTTGGTTTTCTGGTGTTTTCGCACCTGCGGTGGAAAGTCTGCAGGTGTGGCCCTGCAAAAGCGAGGAGAAGTCACAGATGCTCTTTTGGTCATGAGATCTTTTGAGCACAGATGTGAGATGAGGGCCACATCTGCGCATCCGCAAATGCGGTGAAGTGGTCGCAGAAGTTATAACTTGTTTCTTCTTATTTGAATTACACTAGCATATGTAACTATCCTGTTTAACTAGAATATCATGCCTACATGTTTTAACTATCTGTCTGAACTCTTGGCAGCATGTTTAGTGAAATTTCCTGGTTTTTCTTGACTTGAACTTAGTCTAAACTGTAGGTTTTCTTGCTGTAATTGTTATTTCTGTTGGTTGAGCAACATATTTACTTTGGGACTACGGAACGGTATTCCGGTAGATCCCCCTATTCTGTATATTTACTTTGGGACTATTGAACGGTATTCTGGTAGATCCCTATGTTCTGCATATTTACTTTGGGACTACTGAACGGTATTCCAGTAGATCCCCTTGTTCTGTATATTTACTTTGGGACTACGAAACGGTATTCTGGTAGATCCCCCTGCACATTTACTTTGGGACTACGAGACGGTATCTCAGGAGATCCCGTGTTGTTATCTCTATGTTCTGAGCTGTTACCTTTCTATAATTTCATTCTTGTTAAATTTTGGTCTTTATTTTACTGCGTTATTTTATTCTGTCTTGTTTTTATTATGATATACCAGTAGGGTCCTGACCTGATCTCGTCATTACTCGACCGAGGTTAGGCTTGACACTTACTGGGTACCGTTATTTTTATTATGTATATACCAGTAGGGACCTCTCGCATCTGCGCTCAGAGGCGAGCCAGCTGTAGAGACTTCAAGATATATCTGCCATGTCCGCAGACCTCAGAGTCCCTATCTACTCTTCCCCATATCAAACACTTTTGTATTCCCTTTGTTAGACTCTGGGGTATAGAAATATTGTTTTCTTTCTGTAGTTTGTGACTCACGATATTCTGATTTTTTGGAGAGTTATTATATTTTGAGAGTTATTATTGTATATTCCGAGCAACATCTCAATTTCTTATTAAATTTTACCTGTTAGTTGTTAGATTTTATGTTTTCGTTTTATTTTCCCACAAATGTTAGGCTTACCTAGTCGTAGAGACTAGGTGCCGTCACGATGGTTCACGGAGGGAGAACTTGGGTCGTGACACAAGGTTGGGATGACCGACTCTCATATTGAGTCTCAAATTCATAAACTATCTTCTGGGATTGCGAATCAGTCCATAGGTGTATGTCCTGTAATGTGTTCTATGTCAAATTGCTCTACAACTGAAGGTGCCGCAATATCATCTTTGCCGATTTAGTCAACATGTGAAGAGGTTTAAGCTCATATGGTTTCAGATGACTCAAGTCAAGAAGATGCATCAGGAATGAGAAAACCTGATGTACCCCGGGCTGTTGTAAAAGGGGACCACCCTTTTAAAACCTCAATTACAAAAGAAGTTCCTCTATTAGTTAGTCATCAGTTTTCTCAGTTTGTTGAAAGAAAGTTAATTGTAATTCGCAGTTAATATTACAGTTTTACTTATGGTTGATTGTATTTTTTTGTAATAATAGTTTCGATTAGTTTATTTATACATTTATTAAATCTTCAGGAAGAAGGTATGTGAAAAGAAGTATGATATACGTGAGCAAGAGTTTGATCTTAGAGTTGCATAAATAGCTTAGAGCACATTGTTTTTTTACTACACTATGCTGGTGTAGGTATCAGTTCGACGGTATTTAAATAAACATTATTTTTTATTTTGTTTAGATGAAAGGTATGTGTATGTATTAGAGTAATGCTTTTTTCTTTTGAATCATATTAATGTGATATTCTACTACCTCCGGAAAAAAGCTAAATAGTGGAAATGTGAGGATGACAACGACTGACAAATTTTTTCAGTTGTAGCATTCAAGAGTTGTCCGCTAAATCAACTTCAACGAGCACAAATTTAAGAAACAAGATGCTCGACTTGATAAAGAAATTAAAAGATTATATATTTGGGTATTACATTCTTTGTAACACCCCATGGGTCGATATTGATTATGTGCTTATGCCAATTAATGTGAAAATTGTATGGCATTGGGTATTGGGCGTCCTATCTTTTTATTATGGGTACATTTACATATACGACTCTATGGGATTTGCAAGTCATGATGCAGTTGTTCGTGAAGCGTTGCAGTCATTTGCTGTCTTAATAGCATTATTGCTGGCCGCTACTCCATTTTATGAGCAAAGACATGACATTGCAAGGGATAGCTCTCATTATCTGGGGAAAGAGACTAGCTGATCCATTTTCTCTTTTACCAGTGAACGACTTACCTGAACAGGAAAAAGCGTAATTGGTTATGTTGTTTTATATAATCTGCTTCAATTTTTGCTATTTTATTGTTATCTTATATCTTTTTTATTTATGTTTTTGTATGTAGTGATTGCGGTATATATGTTTGTGCATTTGTGGAGTATATCATTGAAGGTAAGAAGATTCCTGCAAACAACGACATCTTTGATTCTGAATGTCTTCGAACCAGATTTGAAACGTTATTGTACTATTATGGATAGAAGAAGTAGGTAAAAAATCTAGTTAGTGAAGATGAAGCTACTGGAAGATTGGACAAACCTTGTGTTTTCAAAAGCCGGGTGTTAGTGATGGTGTTGATTTAATTAGTACTCTAATACAACTTTTTGGAAAAGTAGTATTATAGTTGTGAGCATTGCAAAAATACATATGTGTTTTAGGAATTTTTGGGTTTTTTGCTTTTGAGTATGGTATATGCAAACACTCTGTTGTAATTGTGCTCCTTATACAACCGTTACCTTATGCTAATCTCATAACTTTTTCTATGCTTCTATAATTTTCTTTGGTCTATTAATGTTAAAGATATACCAAGACCACTAGGAATACAAGTTATTATAGTACACTCTGTTGTTATACGAAAGACTTACTGGAAATACTAGTAATGATCAAGGATATTAGAATATTATCATGGTATACTACAGTACTAGTTATTATAGTATACTATGTAATTATACCAAAGACTCACTAGGAATACCAGTCATCATGATGGTATACTACTGGAAATATTTGTATACCAGCACTATGGGAATACCAGTGATCATGGTATAATATGTTATACAAGGGGGAATATACTCTAAAGTATACCATCATTAATGGGAATAATGGTATACTCTTTAATATACAAGACACTTGGCAATGCTAATAAACCTGGTATAGTGGTATTACTGGTAAAATTTATAGTCCACCAAATATAATGGAAATACCAGTAACCATGGCATACGAAGAATAGTAGTATACCAACACTAAGGGGAATACCAGTAACCATGTCATACTTTGTAGTATACTAAAACTACTGAGAATATCACTAATCGTAGTATACTCTGTAGTATACCAAGATTGGGAATAATGATATACTCCATAGTATACCAAGACCCTTGGCAATGCCAATAAACCTGGTATACTTTAGAGTATACCAACACCCCAGGTAATACCCGTCACGACCCAAAGCGATGGGCTGCGATGGGCATCCGGTGTCTTACTCAACTGAGTACCAACGTAACATATCTTTCTTATCGTACTGTCATTGGTAACTAGGCCAATATGGCCACAACTTGTAATATATAACTATAAGTGGGAAAGCACTGTATCAATGAACCATCTTTCTTAAAACATAAATACATACGGGTCGTCAAAGCCTCTGATATACTGTACAAAATGAACCTCTATCTATAAAGCCTCTAAGAGTATTTGACATCAAATGGTATAGGGCACCGGCCTACCCATAAGTCTGTAGCAAAATCTGACACGATGACTCATAAACTCGACTGCACTCCGAATGAGGTGGAGTCTTATCGATCCTTCGCTGAATGCTAACATCGTCTACTATGAGGGCTCATCAAACTGATTGTCTGTACTTGCAGGCATGAATGTAGCATCCCCAACAAAAGGACGTCAGTAAGAATAATGTACCGAGTATGTAAGGCACATAAATAAGTATATAAAAGACATGGAAGAAACATGGAGTAAATGACTCAACCTGTAAGTCTGGATAACTCTGTAAATCATGAAATACTTATAGTGTCATGCATATGCGTATAAATGTCATGTCATGCATAGGTACATGTGTTCATAACATCATCAAGCCTCTAAGGGCATCTCATCATATCATTTCGGCCACTGTGGGCAAAATCATCAACGTATACCAGCTGATCAGGTGATGGTGCGTATATAACGCCGTAACCTTTTTCCATATTCTATATACATATAATAAACATATATACGCGTATATAACGCCATCTGGCTATGGGTCAATGTGCATGTATAAATGAATGCAATGCATGAGAATTATGTCAATAAAATCTTTCGGAACGGTATAAGACCATTATGCCTCTCATTAATATCATGAAATAATCTTTATCAACTTACATATTTTCTGAGACTCATGAACAGACGATAGAATAATAAGACATATGTGGAATCAAGAACATAAGAATCTCTGCTATTTTTATGAATAGAGTTATTTACGAAAGTTGTGCATTTTCTCGTTTAGTTTGTATCAAACGGATCATGCCAAAAAGAAAGAAGGGATATCCTTAACATACCTGAACCGTTTCTCTTGACAATCCCTCTAGCATACGTCTTTTGTGATAAAACACGTAACAACAGATCAAAGTTGTCACGCCCCAAAACTGAGGAGCACGACCGGCGCTCAACCGAGTAAACCCGACTGAGCAAGCCTGTTAGATTTCATTCTACCCTAAACTAACTCATGAATAAAGACCACCCACAATATTTTTAATTTAATCTCCAATACCAAACACCACCCACAACCTGTCTACGGAGCCTCTAAATACAACTAAAGAGTAATATGGAAATACCGGCAACAAGGCTACGGCTATACCTCAAAATACAAAGTACATGATAAACAATGATACAGGACCCCAAAGTGAAGTGGGGCTCATCAAGCGGCTGAAAAGAGGATGCGCCGCTAGCTGCGACCAACACTGTATGCTAAGGAACCACCTATATCCATTTAAAGATGTAGCGCCCCCGGCAAAAGGGATGTTAGTACAGTTGAATAGTACTAGTATGTATGGCAAACACAAATCTTAATAGAATGAATTGTGAAAACAAATAGAATGAATTGTGAAAACAAATAGAAGGCAGTTAAAATAATCAATAAGTACTTCACAGGATTACAAGGAAACACTAAATAAGGACCACATCGTTCTGATTCAATCTTTTCATCTCTTTAGGTTATATAATCTTTAGTGCCAAGTGCCACAACCCATAATGCCACCGTATTTTTACACAAAGTTCGGTCTCGGCCCGACCGCCTAAGCCATACCAAGTGAGACATATCCAAATTCACAATGATAATTAGAAATCCAACATAAATGCCACCATGTGTACATCATGGCGTCTGATCTCGGCCCGATCGGCTAAGCCGTATCAAGTGAGACGTAACCATATTCAGAATTTCATTCACAATGCCACCGTGTTCTTACATGGAGTCCTGTCTCGGCCCGACTGGCTAAGCCATCTCACTTGGGACATAACCTCTTTCAATTATCTATTTAATTCACATTTCTTTCCATCTTCTATTACATGGCACAAACAACCCTATTTATTAAGTAGTTCTTGGCACTTGGACACATTTTATAATTCTAGTCTTTCCCTTTTTATTTGTTTGAATAACATTATCATTCATGTCAATAAGTTCTATCACATACGGAATTGCACACATAAGGAAAAGAGCTTGGAAATCATAACCACGTTCTCATATATCATGATTACATGGTAAACATTTAGAACAATTACAGAACATAAATCTTTCAACCCAACACATTAAGGCAATCAACTCTAGCATGATCAAGTCAAAAACTTACACCAATTATTCAGACACCAAGAGTTCAATTATAAGAAGAAGATGGTTAGCCATACATACCTCAATAGAGCTTTTAAGAAAATTCTACTTTTTGAAGTCATCTTAAAACGGTTGAGTCGATGCTCATTTCATAATCTATTCACATTTTCTCATGTCATAGGCATCACCAGGAACAATTATAACTCAAGTTCTTGGCACATTGGCCGCACTCTATTTCCCCAATTTATTTAATTCATTTCAAACATCTTTAAAGATTGCCAATAACTAGACACAAGAAATCAAATACATTTAGTACTCATGAGAGCATTTAGGAGTATCAACCATATCGAGTTTTCTCACATAATTTGGCATACTAGCCTTTATTTGAAACACGACTCAAAGCCGTAATATTTTAATACGCAACCCATATATATATATATATATATATATATATATATATATATATATATATATATATATATCTTTATTCATAAGTCTCATTTTGGAATAGTCATGTTTATGGGTAATAACCCGGAATATAAGATTTATGAACTTTGAGCTAACCATGCTTGAACTTATTAAAACATATATGGAATTTGATTCCAAGAGAGAAAGTTTAGCCAAGATACCTTATTTAAGCTTTCATTAAGTTACTACAACGTTCCGGAAATTCTAGCAATCCCAATTTACTTCGAGACATAACAAAATCGAACACAAATTAGGAAGATATTCATGGTTTCAGCTCATTTGAGCATTTTATCAAACACTAGTTATGCATCTTGATTTCAAAGCTCTTCTACAAGATTTCCTTCATTCCCCAACCCAATCTTTACTTATTTGTGTTCAACAATCTTCTCACAAACCTAGTTTGTACATGCATGTATACTTAATACTATTACACCCAAGAATCATACCTCAATAACCTATTTTATACCCCAAACTCGAAAATAAATTCTAGTGTATAGAACCTTACCTCTTAGATGTAGATCTTGTGATTGGTTTCCTTGATTCTTGAAGATTGATGAAAGATTGAATGGTTATAATGCTAGGCTTCCTCCTTCTCTCTCTAAAATGCTCTCACTTCTCTCTGTATTTAGTATAAAATAGCCCCAAATGAAGCCCCAAAGCTTATTTATCAAAGTGGGTTCGGATATGAAAATTTTCAAAAATGACCCCCGAAGTCAAATATGTGGTGCAATTATGCTATAGCATAATCGATATGTTGGTAGCAGACTTGCAACATAATCATTATGCGATAGCATAATTGACAGCATAATCAATTATGCGACAGCATAATCAACGTGCGACAACATAATTTTTGCCCGACTCTACTTCACTATGCGACGCGTATGCGGTCCGCAGAGTCATTTTGCGATCACGAAATTGATCGCAAATCCAGCCTTTGGTAATTTGTACATAACTTTGTGTAGGAATGTCCAAATGATGAGCGGTTTGAAGCGTTAGAAACTAAACTCGAAGATCTTTCATTTGATAGGTTTTTCATCACATAAAACCTTATATATATTTAGATATGCTCGTCCAAAGTGTGGACTTGGGCAAACTCATTTAGAATTTTAGCCTATTATGAAATTTTCCAATTTAACTTAGACTTAGGCCTTTCCTTGGACCCCAAATTACTTATTATATGACTTATACACTTATTTACCAAATCCAATTGATATCCATCATGTTAATAGAACCTAGAATATTATAATTAGCCTACCTGGCACCACAAAATCCTAAATTACTTAGCAAAATTTTCCGGGGCATTACAGAAGTAGGGGAAAATCCATATGATATTCTTGACAAAGATTACACCGTACTCCTTAAAATTACAAAATCCCACACTATATAGTGTAAAATGGTCTTCGTATGAAATGTTTTGAAACAACTATGTTGTTATTGCTATTCATGAACCTTGTTGAAGCTTTCCTTCTTAATTTTATATATGAGAGCAAATTATTTTGGGTGAATTAGAAAGGTTATCTCAATCCTTTAGGTGTGGGCCCCACTAGGATGACTAAGCCACCAATCTTTCTTCATTTGCCACCTCATAACATGGACTTTAAGAGTCATAAGTTGGCTGCCACGTTAAGGCTTATCGAAAACCTTAATTAATCACTCACTAATTCTTAATTAACTTGTTAATTACCCCACTAACCAATAATTAATCAATTATCCACATAATTAAGAATTATCTCAAATTACTTAAAATACTACTCACTTTTAACACACTTTATGTACCCTACTATCGTGGTCATGGGATACCTTGCATGGCACTAGTCCATAAATACTGGGTATTATAGCTCGAATCGTATTTTATCCCAAATCGACAACCTTCATCGAAACTTATTTTCTTTGATTCGTTTATCCTTTAACATTTAAGGCACTTACTTATCGCCTGAATAAATAGCACAAATGCTTAAGATAATCTCATCCCTGAATCAACATCGATTAACTAATGATGAAACTTTAACGTACGAAAATGCGGGATGTAACATTTCATTTTTGAGCTTATATAAATTTACTTATGGCGTACTTCCACGTACGAAAACATGGAGTGTAACGTTATTCCCGCATTTGGAACATTCGTCCTCGAATATTGACTGATGCACTTACCATTTTCATAACCTATGTCTTCCGAATACTTTAGTACTCTCCTTGCCATCTAGGCAACTGTTCTATCACTTCGATTTATCGTTATTGAGGCCTGCTACCAAACTCCAGGTTATTCTTGTTGCTTATCCTATATGTATATATCTAAGTCCTTTAACACTTCTTCATTACTGTTCATCTTAAGACTGATGGCCCAATCTCTTCTCATACTTTGTAAATTTTATCTATCTATTGTTAGTTCACCCCAATGTTGATCTACAATCTACCACTAATAACTTGAAACTTCTTATGTAATACATTGTCACTAGGGCTTACATCTCATTAGGAAATATCTGAAGTGGCTTGCCTAATCCACCTAGGGGCGATACTATACTTCAATAACCATATTCCATAGCATCCTAATGTGATTCTCCTTATGAGGGTTTAATCCTCTACAATTCATCAAATCATTACTCAATCGAAGGCTTAAACGTCATCCTTTATTTATCGCAATTACACCCTCATTCTATTACCAGGGCGTCATTCCATCTCTCCTAAATGCTATTAGTCTTAGACTCTTTTGAGTTCGTTTAGGCTATGCTGAGCTTTCTTGCCACGACCCAAACCGATGGGCAATTATGGGCACCGATACCTTACTCAACCGAGCACCAACGTAACGTATAATTCTTATTACATTATCATATACATGTGACATACGAGCCTAATAGGCCAACATAATAATTTATAAACTCAAAACATAGGCTGACAAGGCCGTACAATCTTTTGCGTACACGACATATGTCTACAAGCCTCTAAGAGTGCATAAATGTCATAAAGGTCCGGACAGAGTCCCGCCATACCAAACAATACACGTCTAAATCATACTAACCAAACAAGCAACTCCGAAGCAAATGGAGCGCACCAACATCTTCTGCTGAGCTGATAGCCTATTTGGAGGGCTCTCGACCTGTCTATTAGGACTTGCGGGCATGAAACGCAGCGTCCCCAAGCAAAAGGGACATCAGTACAAAAATGTACCAAGTATGTAAGGCACATAAATAAGTACATAACAGAAATGGAAGAAACATAGAGTAATTGACTTAACTATAAGTCTGGATAACTCTGTAAATCATAAATTACTTTTAGCATCATGCATATGTGTATGAATGTCATGTCATGCATAGGTACATGTTTCATAACATCATCAACCTCTGAGGGCATCCCATCATATCATATCGGCCACTGTGGTCAAAATCATCATTGTATTCCAACTGATCAGGTGTTGGCGTATATAACGTCATAACCATTCTCATATTCCATATACATATATATACATACATATATACACGTATATAACGCTGTCTGAGTAATATTTCAGCCATTGTGGGCAAAATCATCATTGTTTACCAACTGATCAGGTGTTGGCGTATATAACGCCATAACCTTTCTCATATCCCATATATATATATATATATATATATATATATATATATATATATATATATATATATATATATATATATATATATATATATATACGTATATAACGCCACCGAGTCATGGGTCAATGCACATGAATACAATGCATGAAAAGTACGTTAATAAAATCTTTTGGAGCTTCATAAGACCATTTTGCCTTTAAGTAATATCATAAAGTAAACTCTTTTCAACTTTCGTATTTTTTTGAGACCCATGAACAGATGATAAAATATTATGACACACGGAAATTCAAGAACATAGATATCTTTAATATTTCTATGAATAGAGTCATTCATGGAATTTGTGCATTTGCACGTTTCGTTCATATCATATGGATCATGCCAAAAGAAAGAAGAGATAGCCTTAACATACCTGGAGTAGATAAAACTCTGTATAATACTCTTGGAGAAGATTGTACGTACTCCTTTAGGATCGTAAATTTTACGTTGCTACGATTCTACCAAATTCTCGTTGGAACCGTGTTGCTGCACATTGGATTAAACTTAAAATTGCAGGAACTGAATTCAAATAGTTACTGTTATTGAGACCTTGAACCAGGATATGAAAGTGTTTCTATTAAAATGGCTACTATTCTTGGTTGATTTGGGACTTTGAAAGTATTCTAACATTTTTTCCCCATCTTTTATGAAGGAAAATGTTTCTGATCTTTCCATGTAATTGAACCTAAGAAGGAATGGAGATAAGACTTATTCAAGTCTTATGTTAGTAAGATTTTTAATATGACTCTAAGTAGCCACATGGCATAATAAATGTCCTTACATTGCCACATGGCATGATAACTAATGAGTCATTTTTGTCATGGTGGATTTTTTGTAACACTGTAGATGGGTATATTTTATAAATTTTTATCCACTTATTAGTTAACTAGGTAATGTTATGTTACCCGGTAATTAATCAGTTATCCGCATAATTTAAAATTTTTCTCAAATTACTTAAAATTCTATTTATTTTTAATATATTTTATACATCGTACTACTGTGGTCATATGGTACCTTGCATGGTACTAATTCATAATTATCGGGTATTATTGCTTGACCCGTATTTTACCCCAAAATGCCAAACTTGGACGAAAATTTATTTGCTTTGACTTGCTTCCCCTCTCACCTTCACGAATTTACTTTTTACTTGTTTGAATTAGCATAATGGTTATAATCTAAAAATAATCTCATTCCCGAACTTACGTCGATTAACTTACGACGAAACTTTAAGGTACAGAAAATACGGAATGTTATATCTCATTTTTCGAGCTTCCTTCAATTTACTGATGGCGTACCTTCATGTATGAAAATATAGGGTGTAACATCATTCCCCCATTTGGAACATTCATCCTCGAATGTTGACTGATGCACTTATCATTTTCATAACTTATGGCTCTTGCGAATACTTTAGTACTCTTTTTGCCATCTAGGCAACTGTTCTGTGAATAAGTCAAAAGGATAGGGTATTCCCTCCCTTTAGGCCTCTTTTCCATGCCATGACTTGTGATCAAATTCCTTCCAATCTCATAACTGTTGCTACCTCCCATAATGCAGCTTCTACGATACTAACCTTGTAAGTGTGCTTATGCGACTCTCTTCTCCTTTTCCTCCAGTTTTTAACCAATCCTGAAGTTCTTCGCTTTTTGTCGAACTTACGAATATTGCTATATCTTATTTTATAGATGTAGTTATCCATTCATATGACTTTACTACATCTACATAGGTCATACTATATCATAACTCTTACCTTGACTTCTCGTTACTGAGGTCTGCTACCATATCCCAGGTTACTTTCATTGCTTATCCCATACGTATAAATCTATGTCCTCTAATGCTTCCACATTACTGTTCATCTTAAGAATGATGGCCTAATCTCTTCTCATACTTTATAACTTTTATCCATCCACTGTTGATTCACTTCAATTTTGATCCATAATCCACCCCTGATAAATTAACCTTTTTGTAATATTGCTGCTAGGATTCACGTTTTATCGGGAAACATCTGAAATGATTAGATTGATCCACCTGGGGCGATACCCTACTTTTATAACCATATCTCACGACATTCCAATGTAATTTACCTTGCGTGGGTATTTTAATCCTGTCCAATTCATGAGATCCCTTTCTTTTATTCGTCAAATCATTACTCAATCGAAGACCCAAACGTCATTTCATTTTTTTCTATAATAATTACACCCTCATTCCATTAACAGGGAAACATTCCATCTCTTCTGAATGTTATTAGTCTTAGTCTCCTTTGAGTTCATTCAGGCCATACTGAACTTTCTATAACTTAGAGAAACCATTAGCTTTCTTGTTTTTATGGGTTTCAATCCCGAGGACTTATCCGTTCTCATCACCCTTTCACTTGTCTTTCCTCATCCTTACTCATGTTTCGTTAAAACTTTGTCGCTCTACTATACTTTAACTTAGGACCTATACATATCTATTTATTCTATCCGCGGACTTCCTTCAACTTGCTTTCACTATAGATTTCCTTATGTTATTCTGGAACATCAAGTGAGACATCACATCATCTCTAACTATCCTTTACTATAATAATCAGACTTTTCAATACCTAGACCATAGGTTGGAAGATATGCTACTGATGCCACTGCTATCATTCCTGGATATTGAATCCTCACGCTTATAGACTTCTATCCGAAGTATGGATTATTTACGATCTTCTGTCTTTGAGTATCTCGTACGTTGTTCACCTTTACCTTACTTACCTTAGAATTTTGCATCGTATCTTCTATCTCTTTCATGACCTTCCCTCCACATCGGTATAATTCACGTCTATAACTTGAAGCTCTATTATAATTCTCGCACCTCTGCTACATATACTATCCTATGGGAGCTTCGTACTGACTTCTTATAGGGGAGGTACTTCTTCTAACTGGCTTTCTTGTAGAGACATTATAGATTATGGTTGTTATGTTATTTCTCTTGAACATATGATATTAAGAGTGATTCTATCATATTCTCAAGCACAACTTCTATAATTTTTCTAGGTCCAATAATCAGACTATTGATTTACTTGGGTGATGTGATTCTTTAGCTTCCATTTCCTCCCGATCAGCCTTTATGTAGGTTTAAGCTACCTTTCGATTTGTGTCTCATGGTATCAGTTATTACCTTAGTCTTTCATGGGTGTTATGGAATATCCATGATACAATCTTTTAACAATTCAATCATTTGTCTATGCCCTGGGCTCAATTCTTTTTTTAACTTATATCGGAGTATTCTATGGCTTTATGATTTCTAACAAATATAATGCTCCAAAATCTTGAGTGTGTCCATAATGTACTAACTCTGGATCATTGATCGAATAATTCCTTTCGTTCCATCTCAGCTCTCTTAAAACGTATGCAATTATTTTTTCTGGTCTTTCTGCCCCTTGTTGCGTGCATACCTAGCTCATCCTAGTTCCCACACATGCCAGAATTTTTGTGCAACTCATATAGTCTCAAATATTACATTCGATCTTTCTCCCCGTTCATTAGCCACGGTAGGTGCCACTTTCTTTTGGAGGGCATACAATTTTTGTTGTGAGACTGCTTTTACATGACCTTTTCTTCATTAGGTTACTGTGCTTAGGTTGAAGCCTTCTTCTTTATTTCCTAAGCTAGTCCTTCACTGTAGTACTTACGGAGGATCCTCTAACTCTTGTAAAGATGCGAACTTATTATATCGTATACTTGACGAACCTTTTACTGTCCTTCCTTGCCTATACTTATCCGTAATTACTTATCTCCACGCCCTTGTGCTTGTGGGGTTGCTTCTGGACTGATATTTTGATTGTCTTCCTAGTGGCACTCTCCTTTATTTCCGTATCACTCATATAGTACCTTTTTAACTTCTCCAACTCTTATATGAATATATCTCAAGTATTACAATGTCATAACTGCGGGGCTGAATTCTCCATGTTGGGGTTTACTACATTTATCTTGCATGATCTGCTGATTTGTCTGTAACTTCTTGTCTAGTCGTGACTCGGCTCTTCCTCAATCAACTACTAACTACTCGTTGGCCCATTCTCATGCGAAATCTTTCTTTGGTTATTTCCTTTGTCTTAATTTGTGTCTCGCACTAGCTCCTTATTTATCAATAACATCTCAGGCAGGAACCCTTACTTCTTCTCCTTGACGTCGCGTTGGCATAATGTTCTGGAATCGTAGCATATCTGTAGCATTTGGATAAGTTCAATCTCATCCCTTTCTCATTTTATCACATTCTTCTTTTTATCATTGAATATTCCCCCTTTAGGGGAGTACTAAGAGTTGGAGCTACGACCTGCCTATAGATGTTTCACCTTTTCATCTTTGGCATCCTTTCACATCATCGATGACTCTTACTTGCTTTGAGGTAATCCTTCCGTACCAAGGATAGCAAAATCCCTTACTTACGAGGGTCAAATTTAGTATAACTGGCACATACAGTCCCTTAAGCTGAACTTTGCTCACATTGCTTGCTGTAGGGAAGCATCTTCCTAAATGATCATTCTCTGAATTTCTCATGAATCTTCTTTTGTCGTCCATTCTATTATTAGCGGAACAAAATCTGAAGTTCTTATGATGGCGATTATCACCAGTGCTCAGTCCCTAATTCATGTTTAGTTTATCTTGTCCACTAATCCATAATGGTTCTATTACTTTGGGGTCTAACTTTTCCTCTTGGTAATCATGCTAGAGTTGCGAATTTATTTCTTGAAATGAGGACATGATTGTATGGCCTATACTCTTTTGTTGTCCTAAGGCCTGTCACTTCTCGTTTCTTCCTTCACTTGACTATAGATTTTGTAATTATTGTCATCTTTTGATATACCGTTGTCATCCATGTATCACATCTTACTCATAATGCTTTATTAACTCTTTTCTTATTTCTCGCTAACATTTATGCTTATCACTTTATTCTGAAAACTTGAACAAGACATTCTTTTGCTCTTAGCTTCCCTTTGCTCTATCCAATGGCTCTTCAAGTTGCTTAACGTTCTCGCTTTACTAAGGATGCGAGCCACACTAAGGTAATATTTATCCCTTCAATGCTTATAGTGCATGTCTTTGTAGTACTCATATCTGGCTGCACTTTTTTAGAGTGCACCATTTGGTGTCTCATAAAGAGATCTATTAACATATTTGCAATATCCTTTGGAAATGTCAACTGTCGTAAACAATTCATCCATTATATCTTCTTATACTACTTCCGTTAATCTCCATAGGGCATAGCTGGAATAGGTGCGATCAATCGTATATACCTCTGTTACTGTTGAATATAACTCGAAAATCTTATGTTCCTCTACCTCAATTATAAACGCTGTTAACCTTCATTAACTGGGCGCCTCGTACCCTTCTTCATCTTGTTTCTTCTGCTTATTGAAACTTGTATTTATCTTCTTAATCTCTCTTTGTCTTTCACCATAAAGATGGATAGACATTCTTACCCTAAGGCTTCTTATCAGGAAGCTTACACCGTTCAGTACACCCATGATCTGCCAAAGACCTCATATTTACTTATCATAAGCATCATACAAAAATCCAATTCCTCTCACTCAGCTCTTCCACAACTATCTCTCTTTCCAACCTTCTTTCCGGATGTAGGTATCGTCTTATTGCATATAAAATAGAATTTCAAAATTTGAATTCTTATAAGTGAGCTCTACCACATGATATAGAGTAAGAAGAAAGAGTGACAATCCCAAATTCCCTGTAGCCTCCTGCTTATAAGTGTGGTGCACGACACACCTATAAATAAGACTCTACTGGACACGGCTTGTAGACGCCCTGGGACAGAACTGCTCTGATACCACTTTTGCCACAACCCAAACAGATGGGCCGCGATGGGCACCCGGTACCTTACTCAACCGAGCACCAACGTAACATATTTTTCTTATTACATCATCATATACACGTGACATACGAGCCTAATAGGCCAACATAATCATTTATAAACTCAAAACATAGGCCGACAATGCCGTACAATCTTTCGTGTACACATCATATGTCTACAAGCCTCTAAGAGTGCATAAATGTCATAAAGGTCCGGACAGAGTCCCGCCATACCAAATAATACACGTCTAAATTATACTAACCAAACAAGCAACTCCGAAGTAAATTGAGCGGACCAACATCTTCCGCTGAGCTGATAGTCTACTTGGAGGGCTCTCGACCTATCTATTGGGACCTGCAGGCATGAAACGCAGCATCCCCAGGCAAAAGGGACGTCAATATGAAAAATATACCAAGTATGTAAGGCGCATAAATAAGTACATAACAGAAATGGAAGAAATATAGAGTAATTGACTTAACCTGTAAGTCTGGATAACTCTATTAATCATAAATTACTTTTAGCGTCATACATATGCGTATGAATGTCATGTCATGCATCAGTACATGTTTCATAACATCATCAGCCTCTGAGAGCGTCCCATCATATCATATCGGCCACTGTGGGCAAAATCATTATCGTATACCAGCTGATCAGGTGGTGGTGCGTATATAACACCATAACTATTCTCGTATCCCATATACATATATATACATACATATATACACATATATAACGCCATCTGAGTCATATTTCAACTACTGTGGGCAACATCATCATCATCATATACCAGCTGATCAGGTGGTGGTGCGTATATAATGTCATAACCTTTCCCATATCCCATATACATATATATACATGCATATATACGCGTATATAACGCCATCTGGTCATGGGTCAATGCACATGAATGCAATGCATGAAAAGTCCGTTAATAAAATCTTTCGGAGCTTCCTAAGACCATTTTGCATTTGAGTAATATCATAAAGTAAACTCTTTTCAACTTTCGTATTTTTCTGAGACCCATGAACAGATGATAAAATATTATGACATACGGAAATTCAAGAACATAGATATCTTTAATACTTTTATGAATAGAGTCATTCATGGAATTTGTACATTTGCACGTTTCGTTTATATCATATGGATCATGCCAAAAGGAAGAAGAGATAGCCTTAACATACCTGGAGTAGAGAAAACTCTGTATAATACTCTTGGATAAGATTGCACGTACTCCTTTAGGATCGTAAATTTTATGTTGCTACGATTCTACCAAATTCTCATTGGAATCGTGTTGCTGCACGTTGGATTGAACTTAAAATTGCAAGAACTGGATTCAAATAGTTACTGTTCTTGAGACCTTGAACCAGGATATGAAAGTGTTTCTATTGAAATGGCTACTATTCTTGGTTGATTTGGGACTTTGAAAGTATTCTAACGTTTTTTTCCCATATTTTATGAAGGAAAATGTTTCTGATCTTTCCATGTACTTGAACCTAAGAAGGAATGGAGATAAGACTTATTCAAGTCTTATGTTAGTAAGATTTTTAATATGACTCTAAGTAGCCACATGGCATAATAAATGTCCTTACATTGCCACATGGCATGATGACTAATGAGTCATTTTTGTCAAGGTTGCTTTTTTGCCAAATTTTAGATGGGTATATTTTGTAAATTTGTATCCACTTATTAGTTAACTGGGTAATGTCCTATTACCCGGTAATTAATCAATTACCCGCATAATTTAAAAAATTTCCCAAATTACTTAAAATTCTATTTATTTTTAATATATTTTATACATCGTACTACTGTGGTCATATGGTACCTTGCATAGTACTAATTCATAATTATCGGGTATTATTGATCGACCCGTATTTTACCCCAAATGCTAAATTTGGACGAAAATTCATTTGCTTTGACTTGCTTCCCCTCTCACCTTCACGAATTTACTTTTTACTTGTTTGAATTAGCATAATGCTTATAATCTCAAAATAATCCCATTCCCGAACTTACGTCGATTAACTTACGACGAAACTTTAACATACGAAATATGCGGAACGTAATATCTCATTATTCGAGCTTCCGTCAATTTACTGATGGTGTACCTTCACGTACGAAAATATAGGTTGTAACATTTCTATAACTTAGAGAAACCATTATCTCTCATGTTTTCATGGGCTTAATCCTGAGGACTTATCCATTTCTCGTCACCTTCTCACTCGCCCTTTCTTATCCTTACTATTGTCATAAAACCTTGTCGATTTACTATACTTTAGCTTGTAACCTATACATATCTATTTATACTACTCGCAACCTTCTTTCAACTTACTTGCACTATAGATTTTCTTATGTTATTATGGAACATCAAGCGAGATATCAGATCGTCTCTCACTCTTCTTTACTCTCTTGGCTAGATCTCTCGGTACCTAGAAACCATAGGCTGGAAGATATGCCACTTACGACGCCACTATAATTCCTGGATACTGAATTCCCAGTGCTTCTAACCTTCAATCCGAAGTATGGTCTATTCACAACCTTTTGCACTTGAGTCTCTCGTATGTTGTTCACCTTTACCTTACTTACCTTAAAATCTTGCACCACATCTGCTATCTCTTTCACGACCTCCCTTCCACATAGGTATAATTTACATCCACAACTTGAAGCTCTATTATAATACTTTCACCTCTCGTGCATACCCAATCCAGTGGGAGCTTCATACTAACTTCATATAAGGCTGGTATTCTTCTAACTAGCTTTATCGTAGAGCTGTTATAGAATATGGCTACTATACTATCTATCTTGTACCTCTGATATTAAGAGTGATCCTACAATGTTCTCAATCATGATTTCTATAATTTTCTGGGTCCAATAATCAGACTCCTGATTTACTTCGTTAATGTAATTCTTTAGTTTCTTCTTCCTTCTGATTAGCCTTTATGTAGGCTTAAGCTATCTTCCGATCTGTGGCTCGTGGTATTAGTTATTACTTTAGCCTTTCATGGACGCTCTGGAATATATATATGATACCATTATCTGACAATTCAATCCTTTGTCTATGACCTGGACTTTAATTTTTTTCTTTTAACTTACACTGGAGCCTTTTACGACTGTATGATTGTCAACATATATGTTGCATGGATAATACTCTGAAATCTTAAGTACATTCATTGTTACACCCCATATTTTCATATGTGAAAGTGCGCCATAAATAAATTTAGGAAAGCTCGGAAATGAGGTGTTATATCCCGCATTTTTTGTACGTTAAAGTTTCATTGTAAGTTAATCGACGTAAGCTCGGAATAAGATTATTTTGGGATTATAAGTATTATTCTATTTCAAAGAAGGGACAAGTAAATTCGTGAAGGTGAGAGGGTAAGCAAATCGGAAAAAAATGAGTTGCGTCGAAGTTTGGCATTTTGGGGTAAAATACGGCCCGAGCTAAAATACCTGGTATTTATGGACTAGTATCATATAAGGTATCACATGACCATGATAGTAAGGTGTACAAGGTATGTTAAAAGTGAGTAGTATTTTAAGTAAGTTGAGATACTTTTTAATTATGTGGGTAATTGATTAATTATTGGGTAATGAGACATTACTTAAATAATTTGGGAATAATTGGATAAAGGCTAAATTTCTCAACGTGGCAGCCCATCCTCCAAATTAAGTGACTCACAAATTAAATTGAAAGGTGGTAAAATAAGCCTTATTAAGTGGGGTCACACCCATTCAATAAAAGGCTTCTCTACTTTAACATATATCAAATGCTAAAGTATGATTTCCAAGGATTCAATAATATGCAGCTTTTATCTTTCAATAACGTGAGCTTTCAACAATTCTGTAACGTAAGCTTTCATGGATCTTCAAGAATTCCAAAAACGTGAGATTTCATACAAAGTTATACTACGTAAAGGCAACGAGATTTGCGATTCTAAGGGAGTACGGTGCAATCCTTCTCAAGAATATCATAAGAATTTTCTCCTACTTCAATCTGCCGTTACGTGTTCATCACAAAAGATGTGCGTTAGAGGAATTTTCAAGAGAATCGGTCCAGGTATGTTAAGGCTACCCCTTCTTTCTTTTTGGCATGATCTATACGATACGAATGAAACGAAAAAATACACAACTTTCATAAATGACTCTATTCATAGAAATACTAGGGGTGTCTATATTTTTGATTCTCTATGTGAATTATTATTATATCTTCTGTTCATGGGTCTCAAAAAAATACGTATTTGATAAAGTTTATCCGAAAGGCATATGGATTTTTATGGCATTCCAAGAAAATCTTATTAACATATTTCTTATGCATTTCATGCATTTATACATGTACATTGACCCATGACCAGATGGCGTTATATACGCATATATATGTATATTATATTTATATGGAATATGGGAAAAAGGTTATGGCGTTATATACACATCACCACCTAATCCGCTGGTATACGTTGATGATTTTTCCCCTAGTGGCCAAGATGATATGATGGGATGCCCTCAGAGGCTTAATGATGTTATGAAACATTTACCTATGCACGACATGACATTCATATGCATATGCATGACACTATAATTATTTCATGATTTACGGAGTTATCAAGATTTACAGGTTGAGTCATTCACTCAATATTCCTTCCATGCCTGTTTTGTACTTATTTATGTGCCTTACATACTCGGTACGTTATTTGTAGTAACGTCCCTTTTGCCTGGGGATGTTGCGTTCATGCCCGCATGTCTCGATAGACAGGTCGAGAGTCCTTCAAGTAGGCGATCAGCTCAGCGGATGATGTTGGTGCACTCCATTTGCTCCGGAGTTGCTCATTTAGTCAGTATGATTTAAATATATATTGTTTGGTATGTCGGGGTTCTGTCCCAACCTTTATGACAGTTATGTATCCTTAGAGACTTGTAGACAGATGCCATGTACGTAAAAGATTGTATGGCCTTGTCGGCCTATGTTCAGTATACGAGTGGTTATTTGGCCTTATAGGTCTGTATGTCATATGTATAAGTTTGGATTACATATTGGATCGCCCAATATCGAGTATTTCTCCATATATTATTGTATTTATCTATGACAGCCTCTCTGGCTCATTTACCTATGATAGTATGAAATGAAAGATACGTTACGTAGGTACTCGGTTGAGTAAGGTACCAAGTTCCCATTACGGCCCATCGGTTTGGGTCGTGACATTCATAACGTAACTAACTCTGGATCACTGATCGAATAATTCCTTTTGTTCTTTCTCAACTTTCTTTAAACGTAAGTTATTACTTCTCCTGGTCGTTTTGCCACTTGTTGTGTGCATACTTAGCTTATCTTAGTTACCACACATGCCGGAATTTGGTGCAACTCATATGGTGTCGAATATTACTTTTGGTTTCATTTCCCGCTCATTAGCCATGATAGGTGTCACTTTCTTATGGAGTGCATACAATGTTATAGTGAAACTGCTATTACAAGACCATTTCTTCTTCAAGTTACTATGCTTAGGTTGAAGCCTTCTTCCTTATTTCCTTAGCAAATCTTTTGTTGTAGTACTTAGGGATACCTTCTGGCCCTAGTAAAGCTGCGAGCTTATTATATCGTATTCCCGATAAAAATTTTGATGTTCGTACTCACCTATAATTATCTGTAGTTATTTACCTCCACACTCATATGCCCGTACGGTTGCTTCTGAACTTAAATTTTGACTATTTCCTACTGGCACTCTCTTTTATTCTCGTAACACTTATACTGCACCTTTTAACTACTCAACTCCTATCTGAATATTTCTCAAGGATCACGATATCATAACTACGAGGCTGAATTCCCCATGTTAGAGTTCCCTATGTTTATCTTTCACGATCTATTGATTTGTATGTGTCCTCTTGTCTAGCCATAATTAGGCTTCTCCTGAATCAACTACTAACTACTCGTTGGTCCCCCCTCATATCAATATTTCGCAAAATCTTTCTTGGGTTATTTCCTTTGTCTTAACTTACGTCTCACACTGGCTCTTTATCTATCAATAACATCTTGTGCAGGAACCCTTACTTCCCCTCTTGACGTCATGTTTGCATAATATTCTGGAATCGTAGCATATCTGTGGAATTTGAATAAGTGCAATTTCATCCCTTTTTCATCATTTTATCGCATTCTTCCTTTACCATTTTATAGTTACTATAACCACTTAACTTTGACTTAATGCCATCTCACTCCATATTCCCTCCTTTGGGGAACACTAACCACGATCTACCTATAGATGTTTTACCTCGTCATCTTTGGCGTCTTTTCACATCATCGATGACTCTTACTCACCTTACGGTAGTCCTTCTATACCACAGATAACAAAATTCCTTACTTACGAGGGTGACACTTAGTATAACTGGTACATACCGTCCCTTAAACTTAACTTTGCTCACTTTGCTTGCTTTAGGGAAGCATCTTCCTGAATGACCATTCTCTGAATTTCTCATGAATCTTCTTTTATTGTCCATTCTATTATCACCGGGACGAAATATGAAATTCTCATGATGTCGACCATTATCAAATTACTTAGTCCATAATTCATGTTTAGTTCATCTTGTTCACCAGCCATACTGATTTCTATTATTCTAGAGTCTAACTTTTCCTTCCAGTAGTCAGGTTGGAGTCACGAACTTATTATCTCGAAATGAGGATATGACTTTATGGACTATACTCTTTTGTTATCTCAAAGCCTATCACTTCTCGTCTTTTCCTTCACTTGAATATAGACTCTGTAATACTGTCATCTTTTTGATCTATCATTGCCATTCATGTATCACATCTTACTCATAATGCTTCATTAACTCGCTTCTTATTTCCTGCTAACAGTTATGTCTATCACTTTATTTTGAAAACTTGAACAAGACATTCTTTTGCTTTTAGCTCTCCTTGCTCCATCTACTGGCTCTTCGGGTTGCCTAACATTCTTTCTCTACTAGGGATGGGAGCCACACTAAGGTAATATTTATCCCTTCAAAGCTTCTATTGTCTATCTTTGTAGTACTCATATCTAGTTGTACTATTTTATAGTGCACCATCTGGGTGTCTCGCAAGGAGATCTATTAGCGCATTTGCAATATCCTTTAGAAATGTCAACTAACGCAAATAATCCATCAATCATTTGGGTTACTCTAACCCCAGCCGGATCCTAATATCTTGTCCTTCTCTTAAACCATATCTGTTAGCTCACATAGGGCATAACTGAGTTCGGTGTGGCCAATTATACATACCTCTATCACTGTTGAAGGTAACTCAAAATTCTTATATTTCTCTTCCTGAATTGTAGATAATGATCATCTTCACTAACTGACTACCTCGTACCCTTCTTCATCTTGCTTCTTTTACTTGTTGAAACTTTTACCTTCTGAATCTCTCATTGATTTTCACCATATGGGTGGGTAGATATTTCTGCCTTAAGGCTCATTACATCTACTCATCATAAACATGATGCAAAATCGAGTTTCTCTGACTCAACTCTTCCACAGCCACATTCAATCCCTTACCAACCATCTTTCTAGATATAGGCATCGTCGTATTCTAAATAAGATGGAGTTTAGGAACTTGAGTTCTCACAACTGAGCTCTACCACACGATCTAGAGTAAGAAGAAAGAGTGAGAATCCTAAATGCCCTGTAGCCTCCTTTTTATAAGTGTGGTGCACAACACACCCATAAATAAGACTCTACTAGACACAGCTTGTAGACTCCCTAGGATAGAACTTCTCTAATACCACTTTTGTCACGATCCAAATCGATGGGCCGCGACGGACATCCGATGCCTTAATCAACCGAGTACCAACGTAACATATCTTTCTTATTGTACTGTCATTGGTAACTGGGCCAATATGGTCACAACTCGTAATGTATAACTATAAGAGGGAAAGCACAGTATCAGTAAACCATCTTTCTTAAAACATGAATACATATGGGTCGTCAAAACCTCTGACATACTTTACAAATGAACCTCTGTCTATAAAGCCTCTAAAAGTATTTGATATCAAATGGGATAGGGAACCGGCCTACCCATAAGTCTGTAGCAAAATTCTAACACGATGACTCATAGACTCGACTGCACTCCGAATGAGGTGGAGTCTTACTGATCCTTCGTTGAATGCTAACCTTGTCTACTATGAGGGCTCGTCAAACTGATTGTCTATACTTGCAGGTATGAATGCAGCATCCCAACAAAATGATGTCAGTACGAATAATGTACTGAGTATGTAAGGGGAATAAATAAGTAAATAAAAGATATGGAAGAAACGTGGAGTAAATGACTCAACTTGTAAGTCTGGATAACTCTGTAAATCATGAAATACTTATAGTGTCATGCATATGCGTATGAATGTTATGTTGTGCATAGGTACATGTGTTCATAATATCATCAAGCCTCTGACGACATCCCATCATATCATCTCGTCCACTGTAGGCAAAATCATCAACGTATACTAGCAGATCAAGTGGCGGTGCGTATATAACACTGTAACCTTTTCCCATATCCTATATACATACATATATATATATATATATATATATAAAATTCCATCTGGTCATGGGTCAATATGCATGTATAAATAAATGCAATGCATGAGAAGTATGTCAATAAAATCTTCCGGAACGTCATAAGACCATTATACCTCTGATTAATATCATGAAATAAAATTTATCAACTTACGTATTTTCCGAGACCCATGAACAGACGATAGAATAATAAGACATATGGGGAATCAAGAACATAGGAACCCCTGGTATTTCTATGAATAGAGTCATTTATGAAAGTTGTGCATTTGCTCGTTTAGTTTGTATTGTATGGATCATGCCAAAAAGAAAGAAGGGATAGACGTAACATACCTGAGCCGATTCTCTTCACAATCCCTCTAACATACGCCTTTTGTGATAAAACACGTAACGGCGGATCGAAGTAGGGAAAAATCCTTATGATATTCTTGAGAAAGATTGCACCGTACTCCGTAAAATTGCAAAATCTCACGCTATATAGTATAAAACGATCTTCGTATGAAATGTTTTGAAACAACTACGTTGCTATTGCAATTCATGAACCTTGCTGAAGCTTTCCTTCTTAATTTAGTATATGAGAGCAAATTATTTTGGGTGAATTAGAAAGGTCATCTCAAATCCTTTAGGTGTGGGCCCTACTAGGATGACTAAGCCGCCATTCTTTCTTCATTTGCCACCTTATAACATGGACTTTAAGAGTCATAATTTGGCTTCCATGTTAAGGCTTATCCAAAGCCTTAATTAATCACCCACTAATTCTTAATTAACTTGTTAATTCCCCCATTAATTAATAATTAACCAATTATTCACATAATGAAGAATTATCTCAAATTGCATAAAATACTACTCACTTTTAACACGGTTTATGTACCCAACTATCGTAGTCATGAGGTACCTTGTATGACACTAGTCCATAAATACCGGGTATTATAGCTTGGACCATATTTTATCCCAAATCGACAACCTTCAATGAAACTCATTTTTTTATTCGTTTACCCTTTTACTTTCACGGCACTTACTTATCGCATGATATAAATAGCATAAATGCTTATAACCTCAAGATAATCTCATCCCTGAGTCTACGTCGATTAACTGACGATAAAACTTTAACGTACGAAAATGCGGGATGTAACATCTCATTTCCGAACTTATATCTATTTACTTATGAAGCATTTCCATGTACGAAAATATGGGGTGTAACAATAACATTAATCGTGGTATTACTAGTATACTTTGTAGTATACCAACTATAATGGGAATATCAGGTATACGAAGAATAGTAGTATAGCAACATTATAGGGAAATACCACTAACTATGGTATACTATAATGGGAGCACCGGTAACCATTGTATACTTTGTAGTATGCCTACTATTGTAGTATACCAAATTATAGGAATATTAGTAAACATGGTATACTTTATAGCATACTATCATTACTTGGAAAAGTAGTATACCAACACTACGGGAATACCATAGTTTGGTATCCATGGGAATACCAGTAACCATGGTATACAAAGAGTAATAGTATACCAATATTATGTGGGAATACCAGTAACCATGGTATACTCTGTAGTATACTAACACTGCTGAGAATACCAATAAACATAGTGTACTTTATAGTATAGCAAGATTGGGAACAATGGTATATTCTATAGTATACCAAGACCCCTAGCAATGCAAATAAACCCGGTATACTATATAGTATACCAAGATCCCTGGTAATACTAATTATCCTGGTATTACTGGTATATGTTGTAGTATACCAAAGACCCCTATGATTACCAATAATCGTGGTATTTTATAGAGTATATCCAAAAAATAGTGGCTTGCCAACAGTGTGAGGAATAGCAGTAATGATGGTATATACTATAGTATGCCAAGACTATTTGGAATAATGATATTCTCTATAGTAAAACAGTTGGATATATTATGACCTCATCTCATTAATTGAAAAGTAAATTGAAATGAAAGAAAAGAAGCTGAGATTGCTAAAACCAATATATTTCTTGAATGTTATTCGAGAAAAGTATATATGAGTAACACTATTACAGTATTCCAATGAAACAATTTGTTACTATGCAAATTTTAAGATATTAAATGTGTGTTAAGTGCTCTTTGGAGGACTCTTGCACGTTTTACGGTTGTGACACTCTTGTCCACGTATTTCACATGTAACTTTTGATCTATTGAATTGTTTCATGCGATTTTTTGTATCTCAATTTCCGTGGCCTTCCCGATTTGATCTTCCCCTTGGGTGGTAGTGGCTCATACTCTGAGATTTCTGTAGGGATCTCCCATGTAGTTTCATCAGGTATAGGATACACTAATTCTTCATGAGTCTTATGTAACTACACTTTCTTTCCTCCATACAGACAATATATTTGCTATCTTAATCATATACTGTATACAATATATTATTTGATGGCTTTACCTGCATTATTAAAATAGATTTATCAGTGCTATATAAAAATAATACCACAAACTATTCTAGCATAATATCATACAAACTGAAATTTATCTAAGTGTGGTCATAAAAATTATACTGTCATCTTTCGTGCAGAAATAAAGTTTTCTTCCAGCATATCTTCATACTTGTGTCCAAGATTTATATATATATATATCTGTTGCGAGCATTTGTTACTGTAGTTCCACTCCTTAACCAAATTTGTCATAAAATCTAGCAACAGAGTTACTGGGAGATCTCTTGCAGACTTATTTGCTGAATTCATGGATTCAACAATGTTAGATGTCATTATTGTTGTTCTGTTAACTTTTTGTCATGACCTAAAATTCATTTAGTTGTGATAACACCTAACCCAACCCGCTAGGTAAGCTAGTTAATAGTCAATGTAACTCAAATAAGAATAATAAGAGTAAATAAGTAAAATTACTGATTGGTAAAATTACATAAACAAATCACGAGCTTTTAAGAATTTTACAACGAAGGATTGATAATACCAATCATGAGCTTCTAAGACATAGAATGTACAAAGCTGGTATGAAATAAATACATCATCTATTCGAAATATACATAAATAGATTTGCAATAAAGCTACCAAGGACTAGTGGCAGCTATAACCGGAACGTAAGTTCATCTTCAATACTAGCTCCCACCATACACATCAACATTAGCTCCAAGATCTGCACGCAAGGTGCAGACGTATAGTATGAGTACAACAGACTAATGTACTTAATAAGTAACAAACCTAACCTTAGGTTGAAAACAGTGATGAGCTCAGAAGATAATCGAAGTCCAACATCAATAGCCAATAATAGTTCATAGCAGTATAGTGAAGACAGTAGAGGTATATAACTCAGGAGATGTAATGCCTAGCTCGTTCACATACACGAAAAAATAGACATGCTTTTCAAGTATAACAGTCTCAGTCTAAATTTTACCACTTAAAACAATTAAATATGAGTTTATCAAAAAAACTGTGTTTTTCCCAATTTACAACATCGGATAAGACTTTTCATTTATCAGATAGCATGAGAAAAATGCATCTCTATGCCTACATGTCAAATAATCAGATGTCATGTCACTGTCTAGTATGAGGAAGGTAAATCTCAATGTCTACATGTCATATATATATATGTCAAGAGATTAGTTTCATAATGAACTCATTACGTACACACAATTTTAGTACATTTTAGGTGCCTGGCTCAAATGCCTCGTTTCATCACTGTGGATCCATTAAAATAATCATACTTAGCATGACAGGTGAATCATCGAGCATGTGTATATAATACTGTGCCTGCGCCCACTACTGGCATGTCAGACTTCAAAGGGGTGGATCCTACCCAAGCGCTAATCATAATCACTTAGACCAATAGTAGGGCCTGGTGCACGCGTAGCCTCAAATCAGTACAGCTTAGCCCAATATGGGGTCTGGCACACACATCACCTCAATATCAATATATTATTACAGCGTGCAAGCCGATCCAAATATCCATATCAATAAGGCTCTATAGCCCATATCAGTCAATAATCCGCTCAAGTATCAATATGCAGACATTTTACAGAAACACAATCTAGTTATATAACACGAAATAACACAATATGTCTCAAATATATTTCAAACTCATGTCACGTACAAGTTGATTAATAACATGTGAGACAACATATTAAACGTGCACAAAGACCGAGATATAACATGCGGATGTAGCTATCATGATTGTACAGTGACTACGTATAAGGCAAATCATTCAACATGGCAAAAATAGACCTATCATGTCTCAAATAATTGAACAGGTAGCCTACGCATGATCTCTAGCATGAATAATATCCCACGTAGTCATATAAATGGAGAAAATATGATATCAAAGAAGCATGATAGAAAAACAAGACATATAATAGCCTAAGAACTATCCATATTATGAATACCTCGGTGCAGGCAACCGCGCCCGTCACCTAGCACGTGCGTCACCCCAACCCATCTCAATTGTCATAGTTCTCAGGGATATTTACCCTCAAATACAAGATTAGATATGTTACTTACCTAAAGTAACCTAAATCAAATACCGAGCAAGCCAATCAATAATCCAAAAATGCCATCCCGCGTAAATCAGCTTTTGAATGGCTCGAAACTAGCCAAAAGCAACTCAAGAATATCAAATAATGCCATAGAAAACAAACTGTAAGGCCCTGTAAAATTTCACGAAGAATATAAGTTTTTATGGTGCAAAGGTAAGCTAATGTGCCGCAACACTAATTTTTGGATTGTGCAATGCATAGTGGAGTTGCTAGAAGAAGTTGCAGAAAAATGACGATTCTACAGTCCATTATGCAATAGAGGATCTGTTCCACTGACCACAGAATCACCACAGACTGAATCAGAAGCAACTTAAATTTGAAAATCATTTTGTGGCCTTTCTGTTGGCCGCATAACCATTCTGCTATCGCAAAATTTTATCACGAAATTAACCAGACCAAACCCAGAATTTGAAAATTATTTTGTGGTCATTCTGCTGGCCGCATAACCATTCTGCTACAGCGAAATTGCATCACAGAATTGACATACCATTTTGTGGCCATTCTGCTGGCAACTTATCTATTATACTGCCACATAATTGCGCCACATAATTGACTCCGGGGGTTATTTTTGGAGATTTTCTAACCCGAACCCATTTTAATAAAAAGGCATAAGGGGGTCATTTGGGAGCAAAACAATATGATATAGAGAGAGGAAAGGGATCTAAAGAGAGAAGGGAGGTCACCAACATCTTCATGCTTCAAATTCTTGCTCAAGCTTTGGGGATTCAAGCGAGGAAATCATAAGATCTTCATTTAAGAGGTAAGGTTCTTCTCCTTAGCCCTACATTTCGGGATTTGGACTGAAAGTAGGTAATGAGAAATATGATTCTTGGGTGGGGGAGTTGTGTATTTGTGCATGCATGGGTAGTAGGGAGGTTGTTGAACTAAATTGGGTGAATGATTTGTTGTGGGATGAAGGGATTCCACTATAGAAACCTTGTAGTAGAATTTGCACACCTAGCGCTTGATGAAATGCCTTGGTAGCTGAAACCATGAATCTCTTCCTAATTATGGTTCAATTTTATCATATCTCTAGTTGATTGGAATTTCTAGAGGTGTTGGGACGTTGTGGTAATCTAAGGGAATCTCAATCAAGGTATATTGGCTAAACTCCCTCCATAGAATCAGATTCCACAATCTCACCGTGAACTCGAAATACGGTTGCCCAGATGTACCAATTCTTATCATGTTAGATTTTCTTGAACACTTGATTTATCATATGCCCATATGCTTAAGTCTTGGTTCACGTTTTATCTTTATTCAATCCCACAAAGATACTTCACATAAGGTTGATTTAATGGATGTCTTTGATTCCAATTTATGTTTCAGATAAATTAGGTATATCTTCATTGTAAATATTTCAATATGTCATAAGCTCTTACATCCTTATGAGTAGAGGCTATGGCGTTCTGAAATATTTTAGTTGTTCTTAATATTCTATGGCCACACATGGCAACTAAAAGGGATTGATAGTATGAACATGAAATGTGTCTGCTTGCCAAAAATGAGAATTTTGAGGTATTGTATGTTCCAATGGTTTCAATCATAGTGTGTTTGCTTCTAAAATAATAAATGCAAATGATTTTGATTTAAGTCCACAAGAATCATGAACTCAACTAATGACCTTAAGATGATAAGCGAGTACATAACGAGATGAAAGAGAGATGCCCTAAGCTAGATTATAATGAACCTTATGGCAAAAGAATTTGGCCCATGTGCCATTGAAATCTACTCATTTATCTACCACATATGTGCTAATGTAATGAGTTGTGTTTCTCCATGATGAGCACGAACATGAAGTATTCCAATGATCCAGGAACTTGCGACCATAAATGTAATGTTAATCATGTCACTTTGAGTTTATATATGGTCATGTGCATAATGATGTATTATGAACTCTATAGACGGTCTATGAAACGCATAGGTGCATAATATGGATAGATCCTATGGACGGCCTATGAAACATATAGGTATTTAGTATAGGTGAATCCTATGGACGGCCTATGAAACACATAAGTGTATAATACCGATGGATCCTATGGACAGTTTATGAAACACATAGGTATATAGTATAGGTGAACCCTATGGACGGTTTATGAAACGCGTAAGTGTATAGTATAGGTTAACACTATGGACGGTCTATGAAATGCATAGATAAATAGTATAGGTGAACCCTATTGATGGTCTATAAAATGCATATGTGTATAATATAGATGAACCCTATATATTAAGAGATGGCTATGGACAGTCTGGTGAGACGCATAGCAAGCACGAATAATAGGTGCCACTTTCATTGCCTTTGTTGGTACATGTTACTATATTTACATTATATTTTATATCCCACACATAGTTCATATGGCTCTCTTGATTCCAAAAGAAGTTCAAAATGATGTAATTATAGTAAGACATGTAATTCTATGGGTCGTTTCATAGTTTCTTGATGTACTTCATTTACCTTTTATTTGAGTTATCGTATTTTCATATGTTGTTCTACCTAGCTTACATATGAGTACTATTCCACATGTACTCACGTCCCTTTTTAGGGGACACTATATCTTTTAATGGATGCAAGGTATACTTCTACTTGATGATGCAGATCTTTGATAGGGATCTTCCATCACTACTCAGCTTATGGTGGGGCCACTACAGTTATAATGGATATTTGAGTCTAGTTCGTTTTATGTACTTAGGTATCTATTGTCATAAATTCTCCATGTACACTATGGGTCATGTACTTAAGTTTTGAGTTTTGTTATGTATTTATGTTTACAATATTTACAGATATTTATGAAGCTATGTATCTACCAGGAGAAGAATTTTAGGCCATTGAGCCAAATGTATTTAATTTAAAAGTCAAGAGATAATTATGTTATGGTAAATAATGGACGAGTAATGATGAGAGGTTGATGTAAAGCTGGCTCGACTTGGATAATTTAGTTGAGTATCAGTCACGCCCCCCAAGTTCGGGGCGTGACAAGCTTGGTATCAGAGCACAATTTTTAAGAGTCCTAAAGTGTCATAAATCTGTGTCAGTAAAGTCCCTCTTATCGGTGTGTTGTCAACCACACTTATATTTAGGAGGCTACAATGACATTTTAGGAAATATTTCCTTCTTCTTCTTCTCTAGATCATGGATTAAGGTTCCGAGTTAGTCTAGGAGTTCCTTTGTCAATATCAAGGAATATTTGCACGTCCTGCTACAAAAAGAGAAAGGCCCAATGATTAAAGGAATGGCACACATAACAGGTATAATGTGTGAGGTGCCCAATTGTCCTCGTAATAGAGGAAGGAAAAGTTAAGGATACGACCAAGGTAAGCAAGATCATAGAGTTGGCCTCGAGAATTTGAAACTTTCTGAATGGGTTATTAAGGTTTATATATGGATGTAACAAGAAAGCTCAATTTTCATAAATGATTTGGATTTTACAGAAATTCGCGCATGGATTTCAAATGTAGAGTGAGGGTTGGCACATGGATAAGTTATATATGAGGCCCTGTAAAGATTGATTCAGAAAACCTAGAATGGTAAAATATTTTAAAAACCACCCTGGGATAGAAAAGTTAAGAACCAAGTGCGAAAGTTGTGCCCCCTGCTTTTAGGAGGATTAATTGAGATAGGATAAACACCCAATGACTAGTGTGGTGCATGTTAATGAAGTTACACAAATTTCTCATGGGTCAAGGTAAAAGAAGAGCTATAAATGTGTTGAGCATGATATTGACTACATATTTTTTGTTTGGTGCAAGGAAGATATACCAAGGAAGACTATCCTTAGAATATAATAGGGGTCAATCGAGGTTTTGCTTTGATGGGTCATGACCAAGTAGCTCACTATTGGGGCGGTTGAATGCAAAATGAAATAAATCATGTGGGTATAATAGGCAAGTCCATGGTATTGAATGCCCTATATATAGGAGAAAATGTCTAAGAGAGTAACCACCTCCAAGGAGATATGGATATGTTCAACAGACATAGGGTCGACCAGTGCATATGGGTGGGGTATGAAAACCATGCTTGTGTACCTAAGATTTGGAAAGAAAATGAGCACATTAGGCCCATAATGTGTGAAGAGTATGACCTTGAGGGTAATGGTGGTGCCATCTCTCTCTCTCTCTCTCTCGGGGGACGAAGAGTTATGAATTAAAGAATGATGAGTTCATTGCGCCGTCTAATCCTTGTTTGGCAATGGTAAGTCCCTCAACCCCTTCCACCTTGTTCCATGGTGTGTTTGAATGAGTATGGCCATAGGGTTCCATGCCCTGCATGTTAGAATATGGGGTGATACTTCTTTACATGTTTGGACCTCCAACCATGGTAAGTTTAATACATATTGGAATGATGAGGTGAGATCACAATAGGAATTGGGAGGGGGAATTCCAGGTGTTAACCCAAGGTTATAACATAATTTAAGTAATTAGGAAGGATGTTTAAGGGGTTATACATATAAGATAAAGGTGAGGGTGAAGGTATATGCTCTTAGTCACTCTATAGGCGTATGTACATAAGCTTTCACATATAAGAAAACTCAAGTTGCTTTTAATTTTCAATATCCAAGTGTGGACAAACGTGATCAGGATGTTTCACGAATGTTACATGAGGCTGAAGGATAATACTAGAAATTTGAAGATCCTGTTTTGTATTGCCTCTTCAAAGTAGATGTTTAGGAAGGCAAGAAAAGTTGTATAGTGCCCATAATGATGTAATCTAATATGTCGAATTGCGATTGGGTCAAAGAGTGGCTATAGAAATATGTTTTGAGGAGTATAGGGCCAATGAAGGTCGTGGTTATCGTGTATTGGGTTGTTGTCACACTATGTGGGCAGGAGATGTAAATCCCTCATGGATGGTCTGAAGTTTGTGTAGCAGAGTTGATAGGTTCAAGAACTCGTTCACTAAACTATGGAGAAAATCAATATCATCACATAATTGTTGTGTGTTAAAAGAATATTAGGAGTTTACTTTCTATGAGTTATGTTCAAATTTGTATAGTTTATGCAAATGCCCCATTTTGGCAATATAATGCATATGATCTCATGGTTGGTGTTATTTTTATGTCTATGGTGCAATGTAGTGTTATCTGTATGTTATTAGGATTGATTTATGGGATTATCTGACCGGTGGATATGCCCAATTATAGGGAAAACTCTGAAGAAATTTTTGAGAATTTTGGGAGTTAGCCAATATTTGGCGACTTGGGGTATGAATAAAGAGCTAAGTTATATTAGGTGTTTTGTGGCGGACCCTAATCCTCATTCGAGGGTGAATTATCCTAAGAGGGGGAGGATGTAAGGACCGGTAAAATTTTGCCAAGAATTTAAGTTTTTATGATGAAAAGATAAGCTAATGTTCTACAACACAAATTTTTGGATTGTGCAACGCATAGTGGAGTTGGTAGAAGAATTTACAGAAAATAACAATTACGTAGTCCATTATGCTATAGCAGATTTGTTCTGCTGACCACGAAATCACCACTAAATGAATCAGAAGCGCCTCAAATTTGAAAACCATCTTATGTCCATTCTAATGGCCATATGACCATTCTGCTACCGCGAAATTTCATCGCAATTGACTGGACCCAACCCGGAATTTGAAAATCATTTTGTGGCCATTCTGCTGGCCGCATAACCATTCTTCTATCGCGAAATTGTATTGCGGAACTGACATACCATTTTGTGGTCATTTTGTTGGCCACATATCTATTCTACTGCCACGGAATTACACCACATAATTGACTATGGGGGCTATTTTTGGAGATTTTCTAACCTAAGGTGGTCATTTGGGAGTAAAATAATCTGATATATTAGAGAGAGAAGGGATCTAAAGAGAGGAGGAAGGGCACCAACATCTTCATGCTTCAAATTCTTGCTCAAGCTTTGGGGATTTAAGGGAGGAAATCACAAGATATTCATTTAAGATGTAAGGTTCTTCTCCCTAGCCCTAAATTTCGGGATTTGGACTGAAAGTAGATAATGAGAAGTATGATTCTTAGGTGGGGGAGTTGTGTCTTTGTACATGCATGGGTGGTAGGGAGGTTGTTGGACTAAATTGGGTGAATGATTTGTTGTGGGATGAAGGGATTCCACCATAGAAACCTTGTAGTAGAATTTGCACACCTAGTGCTTGATGAAATGCCTTGGTGAGCCGAAACCATGAATCTCTTCCTAATTATGGTTCAATTTTGTCATATTTCTAGTTTATTGGAATTGCTAGAGGTGTTGGGACGTGGTAATCTATGGGATGCTCAAGCAAGGTATGTTGGCTAAACTCCCTCCATAGAATCAGATTTCATGATCTCACTGTGAACTCGAAGTACGATTGCTCAAAGTACCAATTCTTATCATGTTAGATTGTCTTGAAAACATAATTTATCATATGCTAATATGCTTAAGTCTTGTTTTGATTTTTATACTTATTCACTCCCACTAAGATACTTCACATGAGATTGATTTAACGAATGTCTATGACTCCAATTTATGTTTTAATGGAATGGGTATATCTTCCATGTAAATGTTTCCAATGTGTCGTAAGCTCTTACGTCCTCATGGTTAGAGTTTATAGTGTTCCGAAATGTTCTATGGCCACCCATGGCAAGTAAAATGGAATGATAGTATGAACTGTGGTTTCTTCCCAAAAATGAGAATTTTGAGGTATTATATGTTCCAATAGTTTCAATCATAGTGTGTGTGGTTTTAAAATAATAAATAAAAATTTTAAGTCCCCAAGAATCATGAACTTAGCTAATAACCTTAAGATGAAAAGCGAGTACATAACGAGATGAAAGAGAGATGCCCTACACTAGATAATGATGAACCTTATTGAAAAAGAATTTGTCCCATGTTCCATTGAATTCTAGTTATTTTTCTACCATACATGTGCTAATGTTATGAGTTGTGTTTCTCCATGATGATCATGAACATGAAGTATTCCAATGATCCGTGAACTAACGACCTTAAATGTAATGTTAATCATGTCACTTTGAGTTTATATATGATCATGTGCATAATGATGTGTTATGAACCTTATGGACGGTCTATGAAATACATAGGTGCATAGTATGGATAGATCCAACGGATGGCCTATGAAATGCATATGTATATAGTATAGGTGAACCCTATGGATGGTCTTTGAAACGTAAGGTTTATAATATAGATAAACCCTATAGACGACCTATGAAATACATATGCGTATAATATAGATGAACCTTATGGACGGTCTATGAAACACATAGGTATATAATATAGGTGAACCCTATGGATGATCTGTGAAACGCGTAGGTGTATAGCATAGGTGAACACTATGGACGGTTGAAAAACATACGTATATAGTATAGGTGAACCCTATGGATGGTCTATGAAACACATAGGTGCATAATATAGATAGACCATATATAGTAAGAGAGGGATATGGACGGTCTGGTGAGATGCATAGCCAGCACGAACAATAGGTGCCACTTTCATTGCCCTTGTGCGTACATGTGTTACATTTACATTATAGTTTGTATACCACGCATAGTTCATATGCCCTACTTGATTCCAAAAGAAGCTCAAAATTATGTAAGTATAATAAGACTTGACATGTGATTCTATGGGTCGTTTCATAGTTTCTTGATGTACTTCATTTGCCTCTTATTTGAGTTACTGTATTTTCATATGTTGTTATATCTGCCTTACATATGAGTACTATTCCACATGTACTTATGTCCCTTTTGCCGGGGGTGTTGCATCTTTTAATGGATGCAGGTATACTTCTACTAAATGATGCAGATCTTTGATAAGGATCTTCCTCACTACTCAGCTTATGGTGAGCCCGCTACAATTCTAATGGGTATTTGAGTCTAGTTCATTTTAATTACTTAGGTATCTATTGTCATAGAAGCTCCATGTACACAGTGGGTCATGTATTTAAGTTTTAAGTTTTGTCATGTATTTATGTTCGCAATATTTACAGATATTTATAAAGCTATGTATCTATTAGGAAGAATTTTAGGTCATTGAGCCAAATGTATTTAATTTAAAAGTCAAGATCTAATTACGTTATGGTAAATCATACATGAGTAATGATAATAGGTCAATGTAACGTAGGCTAGATCGACTGAGTTAATTTAGTTGAGCGCCGATCACGCTCCCCATGTTCGGGGCGTGACAAAAACCCACACAATAAAGATCTAATCTTTAATCAATTACTCAAAGTCAACCCAAAAGCCAAACACATGCATGCACCTTGGAACCCAACAAAACTCACAAATCCGGAACCCCCATTCAAATACGTGTCCAACCATCTTATTTCACTCAAATCTGACTCTGACTTTGAATCGATGTTCAAATTTCAAATATTCAATTTAGAAAAGTTTAGACAAAACCCCCTAATTTCTCTTTTGAAATCATCAATCAAATTCCATAATTGAAGATGGAATCATGAAATATAACCAAAACTGAGTAGGAAATACTTACCCCAATTCTTGTGGTGAAAATTGCCTCTACATAGCTCAAAATATGATAAAATGACTACGACCTTTGAAGTAGAGTACTTTATACACTACTCCAGAGGTACCCTTCGTGAACGCGGAAGAAGCCTCGTGTTCGTGAAGCACAAACCCAACTGACCGCAAAGTTACTCTTCGCATTTGCAGAATAGTCCTCACGAACGAGATGCATAACTGGACCAAACTTGCAGCACAATTAAATCCTTAGCCATACAATGAACCCGAAAATCCTTAGGCACCACACCTTAAATCTTGAACCCACTAGAGCCATCCTTGAGAGTCACTCACTCTAACCTAGTCCTGAATCTATAGGCGATAATCCGAATTACTAGTGCCACATTACCACACGAATACTCCAAAGAAAAACTGAATGAATTCTTTCCCTTGCACATCATATCCACAAAGGAACATCAAATCTTGGTCATCCTAAAACCTCCACCAATCAATAAGGCAAAATGTAAATATGTCCATCAAATTCCTTGCTCGAGTTACCATTGAAATCCTCCTCCTCAAGTCATAACTAATCCACAAATATACCGAAATCCAGAAACTACAACCACATAAGGCCATGTGACCCAAACATCGGTGATAGGCTCCTCCACTTGGCTTTGAGTCATATTTACATAACCCACAAACTCAGAATGACTTCTCCTCCTTGCTACCCTGATCTCACACTGTTACTCAGCCAAATTGTCATAAACTCTAAGTATAACATATCCCAAGTTATCAGCCACAACTGTACACTCAACCTCATGACAGTTGCGCCATCTTCCTCAAGCGATCCGGATGCACATTGTAGTACTTGCATCCCACTGGTTAGAAGGTAAAACTCTTCGTAGGAAATTCATCACAAATGATACAGCCCCTAACCTTCTCACTTGAGATAGCCCACATGTGTAACCTCATATCGACATCCTCATATGGCATTGCCATGGTTATAGCCACTAGGGAATCAGTTAATCCCCTGAGTACCCACTCGTTTGCTAGTTGTAAGAATCCATTCATTCCATCAACACCAACCGAAGGTCCAACACGCAAAGCTCAAGATTATACTGCACCGCAAAATGGCAATCAATAATTCACATTCCCTTTCCAATCCAAACAACTCTTTTCGTCACATTTAACCTTCCTAAGTATAGAAGCGAATCCCAAATGAAATACACATATTTAGTCATTTGTCCACCAATAATACTTCCTCAAATCACCATCCATTTCCTTAGCATCTGAACAAATAGAATTCCATCAATTCTAAGCCTCCCCAAGGAACATCCTGCTCGAGCCATCAATGCGAAAAACATGATTTTGACCGTGTAGTCACAAGACGACATCATTTTCGCTAACCGTTTCTTAGGTACAACTTCACAACATCGTGCCCCTAAAGACAAAAAATGAAAACCATCATATTGATGAGCCTTAACACGCTCAAACAAGGACGAATGCACAATAACACAATCATAACCCCACCAAATTCAGAAATACCCAATCTCGCAACTCCGTCAGCCAAAGCCTGAACATTTATAGCCTAAATGACTCTCCCGTGCTGGAATAGACACTAATCTCCCAATCATGAACTGAATAATCCTCCTCCCTGAGCATTAAATATCACGACACATAAGTAAACACCTGCCATTTGCACCAACTTTGTGTAACTAATCAACGGGAGAAACATCACAATACACCGTGTATAGCCTTGAACCCATGGTCAATACCAACACTGCACTAAAATGACTAAACACCCCTCCACAGGCAACAATAGTAGTCCACCCTCCTAACACAGGGAAAAACATCATGCACCACATCTGTAGTATCACCACAACTCGTCAGTGCCCAACTAATATCGAGTGCCCGACATTGTGTCTGAATGAGTAGGAAGGAACTGTAGACATAAGCTTAAAACCGAAATCAAGTTGCACAATAAGTAATCAAGAAAGGAAATTTCTCCTAACAATCCTATAGTCCGTCAAATATAAGTACAGATGTCTCTGTACCGATTCGCAAGACTCTACTAGACTTGCTCATGATTCGTGACTCGTGAGATCTAAGTGAACTTAGTGCTTTGATACAAGGCTGTCAAAGCATAATTCCCACCATAGGACTTGATGACACCCAACGTTGTCATTAGGCAAGCCAAAAATTAAATGAACATGTTGATAGATAATTCAAAATGCATCGAAACAAATAGTAAAATAAATAACCAGGATCGTTCATTTTCATGGTAATATATTGATATTATTTTAAATGTTTGAACATGGTCAAAATATAAATCCAAATATTATAACAAAATACAACCAAGAACAAGAATCTAAATCTCCAAAACCCGATGTCACAAATGGATGAAAATCTACTAGAATATACAATAGTACTACAACAAATGTCTAGAATAAAAAATAGACAGAATGCAATAAATGAATAAGAAGAAGACTCTGTGTGTTGCGGATTGTAACAAGGAATGCAGCTCACCACAAAATCTCCTTAGTAGCTGCGTCTACGCACCTGTTTGACCGCCAAATGTACATGTCTCTCTATCTGCAAAATTAGTGCAGAAGTATAGTATGTAAATCAACGCATACCCAATAAGTATCTAGCCTAACCTCGAAGAAGTGGTGACGAGGGGTTGACATCAACACTTACTAGTGGTCCAATAATCAGAACACAATAAAAGTAGAAAAGTATGAAGTGTAGCAAGGAAAATCAACAAATATATATATATATATATATATATATATATATATATATATATATATATATGTGTGTGTGTGTGTGTGTGTGTGGGGGGGGGGTGTGTGTGTATGTGTGTTTATGTATGACCAATAATAGATAAAATGTCAAATCTTAAGTCAGGAAGACTCATATATATGTTGATTCCCGGTCGAATACAATGCACGAGTCTACTGAGGCGAACAACCCGATCTCATAAGAGTGTTTCATAGAACTAACAAGGCAAACAATCTGATCCCATAATAGTACTCATAATCTTGCCGAGGCGAATCACACACAAGTTTAGTCTCAGGCTAAAATATAAATTAAAGCATTTAAACATGCAAGAATAACTCAAGTAATACAATTAAAACATGGTGTGATTCTAAGTCTCCCTGGACATAATCAAGAATCTACCATATGCCCAGATACTCATCACCTCCTACGTGCGTAGCTACCATAACATGTAGCACATAACAAATATGGTCCCTATGGGGTAAATTCTCTCTTACAAGGTTATACAGGAGATTTATTTCGCCCCAAAATTTGATAACCATCTTCAATGCCTCTCTAACACCTCAAACCAATGCCAAATGATCCGAAACTAGTCAAAAAATGTGCAAACCAATTAAAATATACTCAAAAACTCGTAATTTAACAATTAGAAATATTTTTTAACTCCACACAAAAAGTCAACAAAGTCAATCCCCCCAGGCCCAAGTGTCAGGATTCCAAAGTTTTTTTAAGATAGATATTACCCATATCACCACGAACCCAAATATATAACTTATTCCAAATTTCATGCCTAATTTCGTAGTCGAAACTAAAAAAATACCATTTCTGGATTTTCTTCCAAAATTTCCTAATTTCTACCAGTTTCCATGTTTAAATCCATATATAATTAATGTATTTAGCTCACAATAAATAGGAATCACTTACCTTTTGATAGATGAAGGAAATGCCTCTCCAAAATTTTCCAAGATCGACTGCAATGAAAGAAATAAGATAAAAATGAGCTAAGTCTCGATTTGCAATCTTATACACTGCCTAGTCACCCCCTCTTCACAATTACGGAAGCTCCCTCGTGATCATGAATGCCAAATAAACCTTGCCCAGAAATCTTTCTTTACGAACGCGAGGTCCTTTTGCGATCGCGAAACACAACCTGCCAAGCCTACGTGAATTCGAGCCTAGCTTCGCGACCGTGAAGTCCAAACCTTCTAGCCTTAGCAATCTGCCTTTCACGATCGCACCACGCCTTACGCGATCACGTAGAGCAAATTCCAACCCAGGACAGCCTCACTAACACATTGCGTTTGCGACCCTCACTACGTGAACGCAAATCATAACCAGATCACATACCAAAATTGAGAACCCCCTTCCGCGATCCCGAAGAATGAATTCTCCCCAACTCCAAACAGCGCTCCTCGATCACGAGTCTTTCTCTACGATCGCGATGCATACCACTGACACCAGAAACCATCACTTTCAAATCAAAAGGTATTGGTCCGAAACTATCCTAAAAACACCTGAGGCCCTCGGGACCCCGTACAATCATACAAGGGCTTGAAACACTACGAATAACATCAAAACCAAGAATCGACGATTAAAATCCTTCTCTTAACTTTCAAACCTTCAAACTTCATTGGACGTGTCCAAATCACACTTAGACATTCTTGATCATGATCAAACTTCACATACAAGTTCCAATCAATTAAATGAACCTATTAAGGCACTGGAACACCATTCGAAGTCCTATAATATGAAAGTTCACTCCAGTTCGAACTTAGCAAATTCCAAGACCTTCAAAATGCAAACTTTTGACAATAAGTGCTAAATTGTTCCTCGGCCATCCGATACTCAACACAAACATATGTCCAAGTCTGAAATCACCTTACAAATCTGTAGGAACCTTAAAATCTCGATTCTGAAGCTGTTTACTCAAAAGTAAAACCTTGGTCTACTCTTCCATCTTAAAGCTTTTGAATTTAGAATTATTCTTCCAAATAAAATCAGAAGTTCTCGAAAATCAAAACCAACTGCACGTGCAAGTCATAATACATATAGTGAAGATACTCAAAGTCTCAAACTGCCAAACAACATGCTTGAACTCAAAACGATCGATCGGTTCATTACATATTTTCTTTTTGATTCCCTATTCTTTCAATGGATTAATCAACTTTGGACACAAAATAGCACCACTATGAGGAGGAGGCATATGGCGAAAGATTAAAACTCTCTTTTGTAAAATCCAATCCAAATCAACGTAGTGTGAAGTAACACAAATATACCCCTTTGAGGTGATTTATGACCATAAATTAGATGTCAAACTGATTTTATTCGGAATAGCTTCAAACTCACTTTTACCATATCTTTTTTATCATAAAATAATTTAAGCACATCTACTTTTGCAATATTTCTTGAAATGCTTTTAACCGTAGAATTCAAGAAGGCATGCACTTGTCTAAGCCTTCATATTCTACATAACTAAATGGGAGGTTATGTCTAACTATAGCCTTTTCTACAACTTCAGGACATTCTTTGTGATCTAGTGACATACCTTGGTTTGATACTCCAAAATTATTCTTAGATAGATGACATTTTAGATTTGTCGTTTCAATTTTTGAGTTCCCCAAAATATTATCCCACATATCTTACATTCAATCCTAAGTCTATTATCAAGATCACTATCCAATGGAAACTCTTCATAAAAATTTCACACTATAAAAGTAATTCTACATTGTTTTAATGAACTTGAAATACTTATTGCATTTGGACTCTACATCATCATGCTCTATCAGCATCTACTTACCCACATTGAAAATCCTACAATACATTAAAAACAATATTCAAGGTCGCAACAAAAAAATTATGTCAAAATTGATTAATACTTGTAAACTGGAATACAATGATACAAGTCCAATACTATCACAATTGATACTTATTCTTAATTCTATGTCTAATTGTAAAATCATTTTTAATAAATAAAGTTTTAATTTTCACCACTAGAAAAAGCTTAAAATGATTAATTAGTACATCTAAGTGAGTTTAAAATCAAGAAAGTAAGGACCAGACAGATAAGTTATCAACTAGGCAACCAAAATGGAGCAAAGACCCAAAAGGTTCATAGCCAATCTAAGATGAAATTCTACATACAACAACAGTCTAGTATAATTCCACTAGTGGCTCTACATATAAAATGCAAAAATAGAAAAAGGGTATATCAAAAGCAAAACTTCGAGATCCAGAAAAAACCCTAGCAAAGAGAAGTTTGACGAAAAGAAGGCAGATTCCTTAGAGAGAAGGCAAATTCTCCATAGAGAAGTCAGATTCGCCAGAGAAAAGGCAGATTCGTTGCAGAGTAGGCAGTTCGCGAGATAGAAGACAGATTTGCTAGAACAACGAAGCTCGTTTTCAAACTTTAGCGCTCAAAGAAGGCAAATTTTCACAGTGGATTTCGTAATATTGGCTTTAATCTATTTAGTGCTCAAAGAAGACATTCAATAATTTTACAATTTGATGAGTTGGGTTTGGGCTACCAAGTGGGTCGCGTTGGACTTATCTTTTTGTAATAATCTGGCCGGTCATTTGGAGAGTATTAGCCCTGATCCCCTATTTACTGCTTCTCTTGTATTATTTTATGGTTATGTGACTTGCCGGTAGGTTTTATTTTTTGTTTTGGAGTGAAATTGGGACACTTAGTCCATAGAATGGAAGCTTAAGTTCTAAAATTTGATTGTAGTTTGAACTTTGTGAAGACGACTCCAGAATAGAGTTTTGTCGATTCCGTTAGCTCAATTGGGTGGTTTTGGACTTAGGAGAATGTCCGGATTGTGAATTGGAGGTCCATAGCTGAATTAGGCTTGAAATGGTGAAAGTTGAATTTTGGAAAGTTTGACCGAGAATGGACATTTTGATATTTGGGTCAGATTCTGATTCTGGAAGTTAGAGTAGGTCTGTGATATCAAATGTGACTTGTGTGCAAAATTTGGGGTCAATCAGACGTGTTTTAATAGGTTTAGGCATTGGTTGTAGAAGTTTGAAATTTCAAAGTTCATTAAGCTTGAATTGGAGTGTGATTCGTATTTTTAACGTTGTTTAATGTGATTTGAAGGTCAAACTAAGTTCGTATGATATTTTAGGACTTGTTGGTATGTTTGGTTGAGGTAACGGGTACCTTGGGTGGATTCCATGTAGTTAACGGACTAGAATTGGACTTGTTGAAATTGTAGAAAATCTGGTGTTTCGGTTGCTGATTTTCTTCATCACGTTCAAGAGACAGGTCTTGCATTCGCATATGGTATCTGGAGGCCAGCGGAGTTTTTTTCTTTCCATTCACGATATAGGTCCTGCGTTCGCAAAGCTCTGAGGTATTAGGTCTATGTGTTTGCGATACTGACCTTGCGTTCGCATAGAGAAGCTGGTTCGAGGGGTCATCAGGCAGTTAGCCTATGCGTTCGCGATGAGGGTCCCATGTTCAAGAGGTTTGGCAAGTAAATCTTCGCGTTCGCGAGAGGTCCCTCTCATTTGCGTAAGATGAATTTTGGTCAGTAGCTTAATTGTGCTACGTGAACGCAAAAGTGAGGTTGCATTCGCGAAGAAGGAATCACTGGGCAGATATAAACATTTCAAAATTTAGGGTTTGCCATTTTCATCATAACTTGAGATAGAGACTTGGATTTAGGCGATATATTGAGGGAGTTTTAGAGGCATCGATTGAGTAATGATTCTTGACTCATTTTTTGTTATATCCCACTAATCTATCGTTAATTCATCTTTTAATTAAGGTTTTGGGTTGAGAAATTTGGGGGGAAAGTCAGAAAGTTCTTCAACCGAAATTTTGGGTTTTGATTGAGATTTTGGTATCGTATTTGAGTAATTTTGGTACTAGTGAACTCGTGGTTGAATGGACGTTCGTATTTTGTGACTTTTACCCAATTCTGAGATGTGGGCCCGGGTCGACTTTTTGGGGCGAATTTCTTCCTAAAGTCTTGATTTCATTGATTATATTAGTTTTTTGTAGTTGTATTTATGGTATGTAATTGCTTTTGGCTAGATTTGGGTTATTCGGAGTTGAAAATCAAGGAAAAGTCATTCTTATTGATTGATTGAGCTTGGTTCGAGGTAAGTGGCTTGCCTAACCTTGTGTGGGGGATATCCCCTAAGGATTTGGTACTATTGTGATACCTCTGTGATAAGTGAGTGTTGTGTATGCAAGGTGACGATTTCGTACACGGGCTAATTATTGTAAAATCTAGTTTTTGTTGAGCAGTAACATGTTACTTCTTAATTGAGTAATACCAGCATGTGTAGTTATCCTGTTTAGCCTAATATCACATATATGTGTGTCTTAATTGCTTATTTGAAATCTATATAGCATGCTTAGTTGATTTCCTGCTTTTTCTTTACTTGCATTTAGTCTTAAGATGTAGGTTTCTTGCTGTAATTGGTCCTTCGATTTCAAGTTGTGTGTTTACTTTTGAGACTACAAGGTGGTACCTTGGGAGATCCCCGATTGCATATTTACTTTTGAGATTACGAGGCGGTACCTCGGGAGATTCCAGTTGCATATTTACTTTTGGGACTACGAGGCGGTACCTCATGAGATCCCCTATTGATCATTTATTATTGGGACTACGAGACGGTATTTCGGGAGCGCCTCCGTCATTTATCCATATGTGCTCTATTTTTATCTTGCTGTATTTTCTCGTTGTTAAATTTCAAGTTTCTTATTATATTGCTATATTTTTCTGCCTTAAATTATTATATCCAGTAGGGCATTGACATGACATCATCATTACTCGACTGAGGTTAGGCTCGACACTTACTGGGTACCATTATGGTGTACTCATGCTACTCTTTTGTACATGTTTTGTGTGCAAATCTAGGTACTTCATACTAGTCCCGCTATTAGTTGCGTACTTGCTGCTGCTTCGGAGACTTCAAGGTATATCTGCCAGCATCTGCAGGCCTTGGAGTCCCCCTCTATCCCTTATATTGTTCCTCCTTTGTTTTACCTAGTTACTGATGTATAGAGACAGTTAGAATAGATTCTTAGAGCTTGTGACTTGTGATTACCGGGTTTTGAGAATATTGTTTATACTCGAGTCTTGCGGATTGATACAAAGACGTCTGTACTTATCTTTGAGAAGTTATGGAACTGTTAGGAAAATTTCACTTCTTTTGATTCCTAGTCATGCGAAGTTGTTGACTTAGAAATTCTAAACTTCTGTCTTTTATTCTCTCACATATGGTGAGGACACATACAGCCGGATCAGATGACCAGGCACCCGCGCCCCTTGCTAGAGACGCTAGAGGCTGGGGCCGGGGTAGAGTCCAAGGACGTCCACGTGGTGTAGACAAAGCACACACACGAGCTGCTACAGAGGAGCCACCAGTAGCTCCAGTCAGAGCACATGCACCTGAGATGCCTGTCACTATACCAGCTCTTCAGGAGACCCTTGCACTGTTCCTGAGCATGTTTGGAACTTTGGCTTAGGCGGGGTTGATTCCACTTGATCCTGCCATATATCAGGCTGGGGAAAGAGCACATACTCCCGCCACTTGCACCCTAGAGCAGCCGGTTCAGGTCAACTACATTCCAGAGATCATACCAGTGCAACCGGTAGCCCTAGTTCGGCCCAAGGGTAGGGTAGTAGTTTCTGAGGAGGAGCAGCTCAGGCTCGAGATGTACAAGAAGTACTACCTCCTACTTTCCGTGGCTTGTATTCGGAGGATGCCCAGGGTTTTCTTGAGGAGTGCCACTGTATCCTCTGTACTATGGGGATAGCGAAATCGAGTGGGGTTTCTTTCACTACATTCCAGCTTAGAAGAGCGGCTTATTAGTGGTAGCGTGCTTATGAGCTGGGTAGTCCGGCTGAGGAAGCTTCCCTCACATGGACTCAGTTCTCAGATATGTTCTTGAGGGAGTATGTTCCCAGAGTCTCGGAGATGCATGGCACGCAGAGTTTGAGCAGTTGCGCCAAGGTGCTATGATTGTGTTAGAGTATGCAGTTCGCTTCAGTGATTTGGCTAGACATGGACCAGTCTTGGTTGCTATAGTTTGAGAGAGGGTCCGTCAGTTTATCGAGGGGCTCAATCCTAGTATCATGCTTAGAATGGCCCAAAAGTTGGATATGGATATTGTATACCTACAGGTTATGGGGATTGCTAGGACATTGGAGGGTATGATTGCTCGGGAGAGAGAGGAGAGGGAGGCCAAGAGGTATCGAGAGTCTGTCACTTAGAGTGGTACTCGTGCCCTAGCCACAGTTTGTCATGTTAGGGGCTATGTGAGTCGCCTTATTCATTCAACACTTCTAGCCACCGGTGGTACTCTGGCAATTCCTAGGCCCTAGGAGCCTTATTATGCACCTCCTGCATGGGTTGCATTCAGCGGTCAGTCCAGCAAACCTGGCTGAGCTAGCCACGCCCTCCAAGAGCTTATTTTAAGTATGGCGACACTCGCCATATAGTGAGGGATTGTCTCAGACTTATGAGGGGTCTACCTCCATAAACTAATCAGGCACCGTGTGTGCTCTACTGGGCCCTCAAGATATAATTACAGCACCAACTACTAGTCCACCTGCTCAGTCAGCTCAAGGTGAAGGTCGGACAGATAGAGGTCGCCCTAGAGGGGGAGGCCAGACCAGATATTATGCCTTTCCTACTCGTATAGAGGTAGTTGCATCCCACTCTGTCATTACAAGTATTGTTCCGGTCTGTTATAGAGATGCGTCAGTCTTAGTTGATCGAGGTTCCACTTATTCCTATATGTCATCTTATTTTGCTCCGTATTTGGGCATATCCTATGATTCTTTGAGTTCTCCTATTTATGTGTCTACACCTGTGGGAGATGTGTATTGGTTGTGTTTGGTTGTTCTTAGTGGTTTTGAGACCAGAGTTGATTTATTATTGCTCAATATGGTAGATTTTGATATTATTTTGGGCATCTACTGGTTTACGCCCATTATGCTATTCTTGATTGTCACGCCAAGACCGTGACACTAGCTATGCCAGGATTTCCATAATTAGAATTGAGGGTACCTTAGATTATATTCCCACCAGAGTTATTTCATTTCTTAAAGCTCAACGAATGGTTGAGAAGGGGTGTAACGCGTATCTAGCTTATGTGAGAGATGTAAGTATTGATACCCTTACAGTTGAGTCCGCTTTAGTAGTGAGTAATTATTCCGATATATTTCTAGCTGATCTTTTGGGCATGCCGCCTGACAAGGATATCGACTTTGGTATTGATTTGTTGTCGGGCACTCAGCTCATACTATTCCTCCATATCATATGGATCCTCCCGAGTTGAAGGAGTTGAAGGAACATCTATAGGAATTTCTTGATAAGGGCTACATTTGGCCTAGTGTGTCACCTTTGTTCGCCCCAGTATTGTTTGTGAAGAAGAAGGATGGTTCTATGCGTATGTGCATGATTATCGCCAGTTGAACAAAGTTATAGTAAAGAACAGGTATCCATTGCTTCGTATTTATGAGCTATTTGATCAGTTACAGGGTGCCAAAGTGTTTTCCAAGATTGACTTGCGTTTAAGCTATCATCAGTTAAAGATTCGGGAGCCAGATATCCCGAAGATTGCTTTCAGGACTCGGTATGGTCACTACGAGTTCCTTGTGATTTCATCTGGGCTGAATAACGCCCCAGCAACATTTATGCATTTGATGCACTGTGCATTCTGGCCCTATCTTGACTCATTAGTCATTGTGTTTATTGACAACATTCTGGTGTACTCCCAAAGTCGGGAGGATCATGAGCAGCACCTAAGGACTGTGCTTCAGACCTTCAGATCATAGAAGTTATATACAAAATTTTTAAAGTGTGAGTTCTGGATAGATTCAGTGGCCTTTTGGGTCATGTAGTGTCGAGTGGGGGATCAACGTAGATCCAAAGAATGCTGAAGCAGTGTAGAGTTGGCCTAGACCGTCCTCATCTACGAATATTTGGAGTTTTCTTAGTTTGGCGGGGTATTACCATCGATATATAGAGGGTTTCTCATCTATTACAGCACGTATGACCAAGCTAACCCAGAAGGGTGCTCCATTCAATTGGATAGAGGGGTGTGAGGAGACCTTTAAAAAGCTCAAAACAGGTTTGACTATGACCCCAGTATTGGTATTGCCTATAGGTTCGGGGTCTTATATTGTATATTATGATGTGTCGCGGATTGGTCTCGGGGCAATGTTGATGAAGGATGGTAGGGTGATTGCCTACGCATCTAGACAGTTGAAGGTGCATGAGAGGAACTATCCTATCCACGACCTTGAGTTAGCAACTATTTTCATGCCTTGAAGATTTGGTGGCACTATTTGTATGGTATTCCCTGGGAGCTCTACACTGATCACTAGAGTCTGCAGCATCTGTTAAAACAAAAGGATCTTAACTTGCATCAGCGAAGATAGTTAGAGTTGCTTAAGGATTATGATATCACTATTCTATACCATCCCGGGATGGCTAATGTGGTGGCCGATGCCTTGAGTCATAGGGAGAGTTTGGAGAGCTTAGCATATCTACTAGCAGCAGAGAGGCCATTGGAATTGGATGTTCAGGCCTTGGCCAACCAATTTGTTAGATTGGATATTTCTGAGTCGAGTCGAGTTTTGGCTTGTGTGGTCTCTCAGTTTTCTCTTTATAATCATATCAGGGAGCGCCAGTATGATAACCCCCATCTACTTGTCATTAAGGACATTGTTCAGCATGGTGATGCTAAGGAGGTCACTATTGGAGATGATGGTGCATTGAGGATGTAGGCCAGGCTATGTGTGTCTAATGTAGATGGTTTGCGTGAGTTGATTCTCCAAAAGGCTCATAGTTCATGGTACTCCATCTATCCAGGTGTCGCGAAGATGTATCAGAACTTAAGACATCATTACCAGTGGAGGAAAATGAAGAAGGACATAGTAGAGTTTGTAGCTCGGTATCTAAATTGCCATCAGGTGAAGTATGAGTATCAACGGCCAGGTGGTTTGCTTCAGAATCTAGAGATTCCGGAGTGGAAATGGGAGCGGATCACTATAGATTTTGTAGTTGGACTTCCACGGACTAAGAGGAAGTTTTATGCAGTTTGGGTGATTGTGGATAGGTTCGCCAAATCGACTTATTTCATTCCTGTGATGATTACTTATTCTTCTGAGTAACTGGCTCGAGTGAATATCTGCGAGATTGTCAGGCTTCATAGCATGCCGGTATCTATCATCTATGACTGGGCTACGCAGTTTACATCATAGTTCTAGAGAGCTGTACAACAAGAGTTAGGTACGCAGGTTGAGTTGAGAACAGTAGTTGATCATAGCATTTCACCCTTGTTGATATCATCTTTAACGTTGTTTAATGTTATTTGAAGGCTTGACTAAGTTTATATGATGTTTTAGGACTTGTTGGTATGTTTGGTTGAGGTTCTAGGGGCCTTGGGTGGATTTTGGGTGGGTAACAGACTAGAATTGGACTTGTTGAAACTGCAGAAAATCTGGTGTTTCAATTGTTGGTTTTCTTCTTCGCGTTCGCGTAAGGTATCTGGAGGCCAGCGGAGTTTTGTTCTTAACATTCGTGATGTAGGTCCCGCATTCACGAAGCTCTGAGGTATAAGGGCTATGGTTTCATGATAAGGACCTTGTGTTCGGGTAGAGAAATTGGTCCGTGGGGTCATCATGCATTTAGCCTACGCGTTCGCGAGAGGTTTGGCAAGTAAAGCTCTGAATTCGCGAGAGGCCACTCGCGCTCGCGTAAGAGGATTTTTGGTCAATAGCTTAATTGTGCTACACGAACGCGAGAGTAAGGTCGCGTTCGCGAAGAAGGAATCACTAGGCAGATATAAACATTTCAAAATCAAGAGTCTGTCATTTTCATCATAACTTGATATAAAGATCTCGGATTTAGGGGAGATTTTGTAGGATTTTTAGAGGCATCGATAGGGTAATGATTCTTGACTCATTTTTTGTTATATCCCACTAATCTATCGTTAATTTCATCTTTTAATTAAGGTTTTGGATTGAGAAATTTGGGGGGAAAGTGGGAAAGTTCTTTAACCGAAATTTTGGATTTTGATTGAGATTTTGGTATCGAATTTGAGTAATTTTGGTACGAGTGAACTCGTGGTTGAATGGGTGTTCGTATTTTATGACTTTTACTCGATTCCGAGACGTGGTCTCAGGTCGACTTTTTGGGGTGAATTTCTAATTTCTTTCTAAAGTCTTGGTTTTATTGATTAGATTAGTTTCTTATAGTTATATTTATGGTATGTAATTGCTTTGGCTAGATTTGGGCCATTCGAAGTCGGAAAAATGAGGAAAAGGCATTCTTACTAATTGATTAAACTTAGTTCGAGGTAAGTAGCTTGCCTAACCTTATGTGGATGAAATCCCCTTAGGATTTGGTACTATTGTGATATATCTGTGATATGTGAGTGCCATGTACGCGAGGTGACGATTTTGTACACGGGCTAATTATTGTAAAATCTGGTTTTTGCTGAGCAGTAACCTGTTACTTCTTAATTGAGTAATACCAGCATGTGTAGTTATCCTGTTTAGCCTAATATCACATATCTGCGTGTCTTAATTGCTTATTTGATCTGTACATCATGCTTAGTTGATTTCCTACTTTTCCTTGACTTGCATTTAGTCTTAAAATATAGATTTCTTGCTGTAATTGTTGTTCCCTTCAATTTCGAGCCGTGTGTTTACTTTTGGGACAACGAGGTGGTACCTCGAGAGATCCCCTGTTGCATATTTACTTTTAGGACTATGAGGTAGTACCTCTAGAGATCCCCTATTGCATATTTACTTTTGGGACTACGAGGCAGTACCTCGGGAGATCCCTATTGAGCATTTACTTTTGGGACTACGAGACGGTATCTCGGGAGCGCCCCTGTTGTTTATCTCTATGTGCTGTATTGTTATCTTGCTGTAGTTTCTCCTTGTTTAATTTCTAGTCTCTTATTACATTGCTATATATTTCTACCTTAAATTATTATATTCCAGTAGGGCCCTGACTTGACCTCATCACTACTCGACCGAGGTTAGACTCGGTACTTACTGGGTACCATTGTGGTGTACTCATGCTACTCTTCTGCACATATTTTGTGTTTAGATCCAGGTACCTCCTACCATTCCCGCTATTAGTTGCGTACTTGATGATGCTCCAGAAACTTCAAGGTATATCTACCAGCGTCGGCAGACCTTGGAGTCCCCCTCTATCCCTTATGTTGTTCCTTCTTTGTTTTACCTAGTTACTGATGTATAGAGACAGTTAGAATAGATTCTTAGATATTGTGACTTGTGATTACTGGGTTTTGGGAATATTGTTTATACTCGAGTGTTGGGCTACTTGTGTTACATCTTGCGTTTTCGTACATTAAAAGTTTCATCTTCAGTTAATCAACGTAGTCTCGGGGATGAGAATATCTTGAGGTTAACGTATTTACGCTAATTATAACAAGCATTAAGTAAGTGTCAAGAAGGATAAAAGGTACACGAATTAAAGAAAACGAGTTTCGGTGAAAGTGGCCAATTTGGGATAAAATACGAGTCGAGTGATAATACCCGATAATTATGGACTAGTACCATACAAGGTACCATATGGACATAATAGTATGATGTATAAAGTATATTAAAAATAAGTAGAATTTTAAGTAATTTGAGGCAATTGTTTTAAATTATGCGTGTAATTAGTTAATTACCGGGTAACGGAACATTATCCAGTTAACTAATAAGTAGATAAAAATTAATAAATAACACCCCCAAAACGTGGCAAGAAACCACAAATCTAGAAAATGACTAAGTAGTCATATAGTCTTATGTGGCTACCTAGGAATTAATGGAATTTAACAATTAAAAGGTCTGTTCCATTCATTTGGACAAAACAAAATCAAAAACGTCAAAATCTTTAGGTAAGAGACATATTCCATCTTTCCTAGTTCAAAGGCTTCAAGGAGAAGAAGCTTAATTCATTCCAAAAAACTTCAGAAAACTGAAGCTTCATTTCGTTCAAAATACTTCAAGGAACAGAAGCGTAATTCCATCAAAATTTTGCGGTTTCAAAAGAGTACGGTGCAATCTTTACCAAGAATATTATACGGAGTTTTCCCTACTCCGGGTATGTTAAGATCATCCCTAATTTCTTTTTGGCTTGGTCCAAGTTATACAGAAGAAACGAACAAACGCACAACTTTCATAAACAACTCTATTCATACAAATACTAGGGGTCTCTTTGTTCTTGATTCCCTATGTGACATATTGTTATATCTTCTGTTCATGGGTCTCAAAATAATACGCAGTTGAAAAAGTTTATCCGGAAGGAATGTTAAGATTATTACATATTATTCATGCATTTCATTCATTTATATATGTACATTGACCCATGACCAGATGACATTATATACGCGTATTTATATGTGTGTATATATATATATATATATGGGATATGGGAAAAGGTTACGGCGTTATATACGCACCACCACCTAATCAGTTGGTATATGTTGGTGATGTTGCCCACAGTGGCCGAGAGGATGTGATAGGATGCCTTTAGTGGCTTGATAATATTATGTACACCCATACCTATGCATGACACGACATTTATACGCACGTGCATGACATTATAAATGTTTCAGAATTTACAAGGTTATTCAGATTTAAAGATGTATTTCTTTATTCCATGTTTTATCTATGTCTTTTACGTACTGATTTTCATGCCTTACATACTCAGTACATTTTTCGTACTGACGCTCTATTACATGGGGCCTGCATTTCATGCCCGCATGTGCAGGTAGGCGAGCTAACGGTCCCCCTTCATAGGATCCTTGATCAGCGAGAGTTGGCGTGCTCCACTTGATGCGGAGCTACTTTTGATTTAGGTATGATATGTTTGTATGTATATATATATATATATATGAGTATGACGTGGCTCAGTCCCATTGTTGTATAGTTATATTTCTATTAGAGGTATGTAGACAGTATGTCTAGTTGGATTTTATGTGGCCTTGCCGGCTTCCAGTTGTGAGGTATATAGTTGTCTATAGCAGCCTTGTCGGCTCGCCCTACGTATGTTGCACATATATGTATGTATGCCTTTTTGGGCAGGTTTCCTTCATGTATATTATTATCGTAATTTAGCAGATGTTATTCAGGTTTATATCTTAGACGCATGCTTAGGGGTGTTTGACAGGTAGGACTCGAGCACCCATCGCGGCCCATCGATTTGAGTCGTGACAAAAGTGGTATCAGAACAGTTCTCTCCTAGGGCTGTTTATAGACCGTGTCTAGTAGAGTCTTGTTAATGGGTGTGTTGTGCACCACACTTATAAATAGGAGGCTACATGATATATAGGATGTTATCCTCTCTTTTTATCTTAGATTGTGCAATATAAGGATTCATGTTCCTAACGACATGTTATATTTTTAGTAATGCCTCCAAAGACTATAGTTGCCCAGAAGGGAAAGTCCGTGGCTGGCAAAACTACTAATCGAGCGCCACGAATTTCCAGGGCCCGGGGAGAGTCTCATAGTGAGATTCCATCTCAGTCTTCACATACCCCGCCCTTTCCAGAAGAGTTTCGAGGGGCACTAGCTCCAGTGCCCGCCCCTATACATCCATCTCCTCATCCAGATGCACCAGGTTAGGAGATGAGAGATGTTATTTAGCTATTAACCTGATTAGTAGCCACACAGGCTCGGCGTCAGGAAGTAGGTATTGGTCATGCAGATAAGTCCATCAGTGCGAGGGTTTGTGACTTAATTAATTTAGACCATTCGGTATTCACTAGAGCAGATCCAAACAAGGACCCTCAGGTATTTATTGATAGAGTGCAGAGGACGTTAAAGGTAATGAAGGCCACTGCGACTGAGTCAGTTGAGCTAGCTTCATATAGACTCAAAGATGTTGTAGTTAATTGGTACAAGTCTTGGGAATTGTCCAGGGGTGAGGATGCCCCTCCAATAGTATGGCAGGAGTTTGCAGAAGCTTTTCTTCGTCATTATCTGCCACCAGAGCTTAGACGGGCCAAAGTTGATAGGTTCTTGACCCTTTGGCAGGGTAACATGAGTGTTCAGGAGTACAGTCTTCAGTTTGATTCGTTGGCTAGGTATGCACCCACTATTGTATCTAAGATGGAGGATCGGGTTCACCGGTTCGTGATGGGATTAGAGCCTCACATGCTTAGCAATTATATGTCGGTCTCACTTTAGCTAGCCATGGATATTTCTCATATTCAGGCCTAATCTCAGGGTGTAGAGGAGTGTAAGCAGAAACAAAGGGCCGATCGTGAGTATGATAGGGCCCAGAATAAGATAACGAGGTCTTCGGGTCCTTCTGGTGAGTTTCGAGGTGGTTAGAGGCAACAGTACCCAAGATATCCAGCCCAGCCATTAGCTATTGTGCCCCCTCAGTTTGGTGGTAAGATATTTGATCGTTCCATATATTCAGGGTCTGGTCAGAATTTTAGGGCCTCAAGTTCTCAGTATAGGGGTGGGTCAAGTCAGATAAGGCCGCCCTTTCCACGATGTGCTCAATGTGGTAAGAAGCATACCAGCAGTGCTGTATGAGATTAGGTGTTTGCTATACTTGTGGTTATCCGGGCCACGTTACGAGAGATTGTCCAATAAGAGGTAATGCAAGCATAGCTCAACCAGCGGGATCTATAGCTAGTTTGTCGTGGTAGAGTCAGAGGTAGAGCATCTAGCTCGAGCAGTCCTCAAAATCGCATTTATGCATTGGCAGGATGACAGGACCAGGAGTCATCGCCTGACGTTGTTACAGGTATATTATCAGTCTCCTCATATGATGTATATGCACTGATTGACCTAGGTTCCACCTTATCATACGTTACTCCGTTGGTTGCTAGTAAGTTTGAAATAAAACCTGAATTGGTTAAACCTTTTGAGATGTCTACACCTGTTGGGGACTCAGTGATAGCTAAGCAAGTATATAGGGATTGTATAATAGTAGTTCATAGTCGATCTACCGTAGCATACTTAATCGAGTTAGATATGGTAGAATTTGATGTTATAATGGGTATGGATTGGTTGGTTTCTTGTCATGCCAACGTTGATTGTAGATCAAAGATAGTTCGATTTCAATTTCCAGGGGAGCCTATTTGGGAGTGGAAAGGTAATACGGCATCACCGAGAGGTAGATTTATTTCCTATCTCAAGGCAAGGAAGATGATCAGTAAGGGTTGTATTTATCACTTAGTTCGGGTTCAGGATATGGAAGTAGAGTCACCAACCATTCAGTCCATCCTAGTGGTTAATGAATTTCCTGATGTTTTTCCCGATGAACTTCCGGGTCTTCTGCCAGAGCGAGAAATTGAGTTTATCATTGATCTACTACCAGATACTCATTCAATATCTATTTCTCCTTATAGAATGGTCCCCGCAGAGTTGAAAGAGTTAAAGGAACAGCTAAGGGACTTGCTTGAAAAGGGCTTTATCAGACCTAGTACATCCCAGTGGGGAGCACCTATGTTATTTGTGAGGAAGAAAGATGGTTCCTTACGGATGTGTATTGATTATAGACAGTTGAATAAGGTGACGATCAAGAATAAGTATCCGCTCCTAAAGATTGATGATTTATTTGATCAGTTGCAAGGTGCCAAGTGTTTTTCAAAGATAGACTTGAGGTCTGGGTACCATCAAGTAAGGGTTAAGGATGAAGATATTCCGAAGACAGCATTCAGGACCAGATATGGGCATTTTGGGTTTCTTGTTATGTCGTTCGGATTGACCAATGCCCCATTAGTATTCATGGATTTGATGAATCGTGTATTCAAGCCCATTTTAGATCTATTCGTAATTGTATTTGTCAACGATATATTGGTGTATTCTCATTCAAAGGCTGAGCATGTTGATCATCTGCGTATTGTGCTCATAGTTCTACAAAAAGGGAAGTTGTATGCAAAATTCTCTAAATGTGAATTCCTGGTTGAACTCTGTAGCCTTCCTTGGGCATGTCATTTCGGGTGAAGGCATCCGGGTGGATACACAAAAGATTGAGGCAGTAAAGACATGGCCTAGTCCCACAACACCGACGGAGGTTCGTAGCTTTCTCGGTTTGGCAGGTTATTATAGGAGATTTGTAGAGGGATTTTCTTCCCTTTCAGCACCTCTGACAGAGTTGAATCAGAAGGGAGCAAAGTTTTAATGGACTGATGCTTGCGAATGGAATTTCTAGGCATTAAAGTACAGATTAATGTCAGCACCAATTCTAACGCTTCCAGAAGGGACCGATGGTTACGTTATCTATTGTGACGTTTCAAGCATTGGGTTGGGTTGTGTGCTGATGCAGCATGGTAAGGTTGTGGCTTATGCTTATAGAACCCTAAGAAAGCACGAGAAGAACTACTCGACCCATGATTTAGAGTTAGCTGCAGTGATTCATGCACTAAAGATGTGGAGGCGCTACTTGTATGGCATTTATGTTGATACTATACGGATCATAAGAGCCTCCAGTACATATTCAAGCAAAAGGAATTGAATCTATGTCAAAAGAGATGGTTGGAGCTACTTAAATACTATGACATTGATATTTTATACCTTCTAGGGAAGGCGAACGTAATAGCCGACGCCCGCAGTAGTAGATCTATGGGTAGCCTGTCGTATTTACAGCCAAAAAAGAGGGGAATAGCCCATAAGGTTCATCAGCAAGCTAGTCTTGGAGTTCATTTACTGGACTCAGGTGATATTGGAATTACTATTCAGGATATGGCAACATCCTCTTTAGTAACTGAAGTAAAGGGACGCCAGTATGAGGATCCCATGTTAGTTCATTATAGGGATACCACCCTTCAGAAGGAGAAGACACCGTTTGAAATTACAGATGATGGGGTCCTCAAATATCGAGGGCGATTGTGTGTGCCTAATGTGCAGGGCTGCATCGGCAGGTTATGGGAGAAACTCACTATTCTCATTATTCTGTCCATTCAGGAGCGACAAAGATATATCATGATATCAGGAAAGTGTATTTGTGGGACGAAATGAAAAAGGATATAGCGGAATTTGTTGCTCAGTGTCCTAACTGTTAGCAGGTTAAGATTGAGCATCAGAAACCCGGTGGATTATTGTAAGCTATGGAGATTCTGACTTGGAAATGGGAAGTAATCAATATGGATTTCATCGTAGGCTTACCTCGTAGCCAAAGTAAGTTCAATTTGATATGGGTGATTGGTGATAGGCTTACAAAGTCAGCCCATTTTCTGCCCGTTAGAACTACATATTCCTCAGAGGATTATGCAAGGCTTTATATTAAGGAGATAGTACAAGTGCATGGTGTCCCTGCATTTTTTATCTAAAATAAAGGAGCTCAATTTACATCTAACTTTTGGAGGTCCTTCCAAAAAGGATTGGGGACTCAAGTAAGTCTTAGTACAACATTTCATCCCCAGATAGATGGACAGGTTGAGCGTACTATTCAGACACTGGAGGATATGTTACGAGCTTGTGTAATAGACTTCAAAGGTAGCTGGGATGATTATCTGCCGCTTATTGAGTTCTCATATAATAAAAGCTACCATTCCAGTATTCAGATGGCTCCATACGAAGCTATTTAAGGACGGAAGTGTAGGTCGCATATAGGGTGGTTTGATGCAGGAGAATCTGGATTACATGGGCCAAACATGGTTCAGCAAGCTATAGAAAAAGTAAAGCTTATCCAGGATCAACTGGTGACAGCTCAGAGTCGTCAAAAGTCATATTCTTACATGCGGCGACGAGATTTAGAATTTGGGGTTAATGACTGGGTATTATTAAAGGTGTCACCTATGAAGGGTGTGATGAGGTTTGGCAAGAAAGGCAAACTTAGCCCACAGTATATTGGGCCTTATAGGATCATTCGGAGAGTGGACCAACTAGCTTATGTGTTAGAATTGCCCTCGGAATTGGAGTCTGTTCATCCGATTTTTCACGTATCTATATTATGGAAGTGCATTGGCGATCCTACCTGAGTGGTGCCCACAGATGATGTACAAATTACAGAGGACTTGTCTTACGAGAAAATTCCGGTTGTCGTCCTAGATCGACAAATCCGCATGCTACGGAATAAGGAGGTAGCCTCCGTAAAAGTACTTTAGACAACAATGTGGAAGAAATGACTTGGGATTCCGAGGAAGACATGAAGTCTAGATATCACTACTTATTTACTCCTCCGGGGAAGGATCTGACTGAGACATCATAACTTCAAGGTACGTGTACGGATTCTTGTGTTAGTTATTGTCGTTGGTCGTGTGAGGCCATTGTCGTTATTGTTGATTGTGGTCCTGTGTGGCATTGGATTATTAAGCTTCTACAGGGAGAGTTTGTAGTAGTGTTGTTACAAGGGCAACCCTGCCAAAAGTTATATAGATCCCAGGGAGTTGAACATTCGAGGACGAATGTTTCTAGGGAGGAAGGATGTTACATCTCGTGTTTTTGTACGTTAAAATTTTCGTCTTCACTTAATCGACGTAGTCTTGGGGATGATATTATCTTGAGGATAACGTATTTACGCTAATTATAACAAGCATTAAGTAAGTGTCAAGAAGGATAAAGGATACACGAATTAAAGAAAATGAGTTTCGTTGAAAGTGGCCAATTTGGGATAAAATACGGGTCGAGTGATAATACCCGATAATTATGGACTAGTACCATACAAGGTACCATATGGCCGTAATAGTATGATGTATAAAGCATATTAAAAATAAGTAGAATTTTAAGTAATTTGAGGTAATTTTTTTAAATTATGCGGGTAATTGATTAATGTATACGGTAAAATCGGAGGGTCCAATTTTCCATCATTATGACGCCTCGTAGGCACGTCTCGAAGGCTCGAGACCACAGTTGAGTTTCATCCCTCGAGGTCCATCGATGCTCGAACTCAGGCCAGTATGAGACCAACGGTTACGGAAAGAAAGTGGGGAGTTCCCAAGGCATGAAGCTAGAGCCAACAAAGTCTGTTAGGCTAGTCCGAGCCCATATCGTGGCATTAACTAGCTGTACCATCTCCTTATATTTGTAATTAATACCTCTTGTACTATGTTAGGATTCCTCTCTTATATAAAGGGGATCCTTATCATTTTGTAAATATCGGTTTCTCCATACTAAATATACTAGAACATTCTCTCTGCTCTCTAACATATTCTCTTGATCTCATTACTTCTTTTGTTGCTCATATTTTTTGTGTTCTACTTAAAGTTCATCATTTATTGCTTATTATTGGCCATAAAGAGATGTCTTTGATTTATTTACAACTGTTAGTTTCCATCGACCACCCTCGATAGCTCCCAGTCGAGCTTTAGACTTGACCCCGAGGCCCTCGAATAGGCAAGCTCTAGGCCCCGATCGACAATGATTTGGTTTGGTTAATGTCTCGTTTTAAGCTCTTATCTTGGCTCTAAATTTTTCACATAGCATCAACTGCTTAACAACTAGCATAAAATAGATCACGTATTTTTAGAACAACCAAATCAAATCTAATTGTCATTACCATTTTCGCGGTAAAATATTTTGGTGCCCACCGTGGGGCTAAAAATAATAGTGATTATTTTCTTGCTGGTTTAACTACATAACGCAAGTTATCTTTCACACTTTTTCTTGCCCAAGATCTTTGATTTCAGGTCAAACTGTCTGACTCAGTGAACAACAATCTTGAGAACCACGGAGAAATGGTGTGGATCTTCTAGGTGTTGGTGTACCACCACGAAACCCTGAGAATGCACCAGAACCGATTCCCGTAGACGCGATCTCACGCCTAACACGTCGATGTAAGATCCCACACTAACAGGAGCCTGCACCAAGGAGACCAACAAGAAGCTCAGGAAACCCCGACTAGGGAAAAACGGGAGGTTAGCCTTCACGTTATTTTTGAAATGTTGCAAGCAGAATAGCTAGCGATTGCTCGGCTGCAAAGTCACCAGAAAACTCCCAGCGCGGTAGTGCCGGGGACGACTCCCCCAGCCGAGCAGGTACCGGAGAGATCAAGCAACTACGGGTCGGTAGTCGACCCTGCCATCGTAAAGGTGCTCGAAGACCTCACAAAGAGGATCGAAGCAGGCGAGAAGAAGATAGAAGCCAACGACAAAAAGGTCGAGACCTACAACTCCAAGGTCGACCAAATTTCAGGCGCACCCGCGATCTTGAAGGGTGTGGATTCGAAGAAGTTCATATAAAGGCCGTTCCCAGAGGAAGCGGTTCCAAAACCCATTCCAAAGAAGTTTAGAATGCATTAACTTCCAAAATACAATGGAACCTCAGACCCCAATCATCACGTTACTACTTACACTTGTGTAGTGAAGGGCAACGACCTAAAGGATGATGAGATCGAGTCCCTCTTGCTAAAGAAGTTCGGGGAAACACTCTCGAAAGGGGCCATGATGTGGTATCACAACCTAGCTTCTAACTCTATAGGCTCATTTGCCATGCTAGCAGATTCTTTCATAAAGGCACATGCTGATGCCATCAAAGTAGCCACAAGGAAGTCTGATGTCTTCAAGATCAAGCAGAGGGAGAATGAGATGCTGTGAGAGTTCATATCTCGCTTTCAAATAGAACGAATGGAACTACCACAAGTCTCCGACGACTGGGCAGTACAGGCCTTCACTCAAGGTCTGAATGAACAAAGCTCGGTGGCTTCAAGGCAGCTGAAACAAAACTTAATCGAGTATCCCGATGTGACCTGGTCGGACGTCTATAACTGATACTAGTCAAAGATCAGGGTCGAGGACGACTAACTAGGAGCCCCCTCGGGCTCGATATACCCAATCAGGTTTTTGGCAAATTAGTCAAAGATAAACAAAGAAAGGTACCAGCCATACACCAAAGATAAGAGAAACTCCTCGAGGCATAACATACCCTGCACTGATCGAAGAATGGACCGAGGCTAGAACCCTCGGGACTCATCCACAGATCTGGGTTTGATAGGTACACGGGGCCGACGTAGGCACGTCGCTTGCCGGAATACAACTTTAATGTCGATGTATCAGACAATGTGTTCGCCATCAGTAAAATCAGAGACGTCTGGTGGCCCAGGCCTATGCAATCAGATCCTTCTCAAAGAAATCATAACTTAGTGTGTGAGTTCCACAACACACACGGCCATAGGACCGAGGATTGCCACCAGCTCTGAGAGGAAGTAGCCAGACTCCTCAGTAAAGGTCACCTCCGAGAGTTCCTCAGGGACCAGGCCAAGAATTAGTTCCGAGAGAGAGAGGCAGCCAAGAAGAACGAGACAAATGAGCCACAGCATGTCATCCACATATTCTTGGGAGGCATCGATGCCCCACAGGAGCCCATGATGAGAAGAACAAAAACATCCATCACCAGAGAAAAGCGAACTCGGGATTACATACCCGAGGATGCCCTCACATTCAGCAATAAGGACATTGAGACCTTGTCTTAGCCTCACAACGACGCACTGGTAATCTCTTTTCTTGTAAATACATTTCAAATTAAACGTGTACTTGTGGATCCAGGTAGCTCGGCCAATATTATCTGGTCGAGGGTGGTAGAGCAGCTCGACCTATTTGACCAAATAGTACCCGCCTCTCGGGTCCTCAACGGATTCAACATGGTGAGCGAAACAACAAAAGGGGAAATCACCCTCCCAGTCAACGTGGTTGGCACAACCCAAAATGCCAAATTCCATGTCATCGAGGGAGACATGAGGTACAACGCCTTGCTCAGAAGGTCGTGGATATACTGCATGAGAGCATTATCATCCAGCCTCCATCAAATGATGAAATTCCCTACAAAGGATGGGATTAAGACCGTCTATGGGGAACAACATGCGGTGAGAGAAATGTTCACGGTACACGACGTGGCCCCGACACCGGTACACGACGTGGCCCCGACACCGGTACCTCCACCTTCGAAGGAGCCGAAGGATAAGCAAACAGTAAAATAGCGATAACAAGTCATGCTCTCGGCTATCATCGACTTAACAAAGTAGGGGACCGTACCGCATCCTCATCGCAAGTGACTGAAACATATCGAGGCTCGAAACATCGCCGGCACATTCTACACTAAGGTATGATTGCCTTCTTTCTCTTTCAATTACATTCTACACTGACCTAAATGTAGGTATCTGATCAAAACGGCTAAAGCATTCTCCAACTCGAAGACCTTAGGTTTCAAAAGCACGCGTTGCACTCTTTTCCTTTGACCGGGTTTTTATCCCAAAAAGGGTTTTACCGGCAAGGTTTTTAACGAGGCAACATCCATATGCTACCTAAAGAAGACTCAACAAGTATTCAAGGCTTCTTTTGCAATCAACCTCAAATACTGGGGGGCATCCCCCGGAAGGTCACCTACTCGGAGAAGCCAAGATACATCAAATGGGGTCTCGATAGGAAGATAATGTAACGGGCCAAACGGTCGAACGAACCGTGCCTGTATAGAACAACGGATCCTTTAAATAGCAAAGACATGTATACTTACACCAAGTAATCAAAGAATACTTCCCAAAAACATTTTACGTGTCAAGGAAGCTCGACATTTTTTGCAAAAAATGGCCCAGAGCCAAAAAAATGTCCCAAGTACTCGGGGACTGGCGTCAACAACTCACAACAATGCGACCCCCAGGTCGGAGCTTCGAGCTTGTGAGCCCTCAATGAGGCAACAACAAGATCACAAAATAGCTTCAAAGCCAAAAGACGTCCCGAACACTTGGGGACTGGCGTCAAAAATCCAATACCACATGACCTCTAGGCCGGAAATTCTGAAATCGTAAGCCCTCAATGAGGCAATACCAATTTTACAAGTAATGGCTCCCGAGTCAAGAAATGCTCAATGACTCGGGGATTGCCGTCAATCTCCATCTCCATCGCCTTATAAAAACCCGAGGCCGTAAGGCCACATGCGGGCAGCCTCAATCTCGTAAGACCTATATAAGGAAAAAGCAATATCTGTAAGACCTCAAGAAAGGCATGAACCATACTTGTACCAAGTGTCTAAAACTGTAAGACTTCAGAGGCATGTAAAACTTGTAAGACCTTACTAAAGGCATAAACCTGATCTCAAAGTTTCGGCTATATATCGAACTTGTAAGACCCCTAAAAAGGCATACCCTCAATATAGATGCCGAAACTACTTCACTTGGGACTTAAAGGCTCTGGCCAAACACAAATGACTCCGGTCACAAGGTTTTACTAGCCAAATTAACGCAACTCGGGGATGCCCGACCATCGCTATAAATCACAGACCTTCAATTACTTCGAATATACTTCGAAAAGAACTAGTTAAATAGGCTACCCTCGACATAGGCAAAAGAGCTTCGACCATGTCAGCTCCTAAACACTGGCTTCTAGATACTCAGCCTCCGAGCCAACCTCTCGAGGTGCTCGATCATCGCCACATAACGACTCACAATCGAGGTTTTTTATTAAACTGTCGAAGAGTCAGGCAAACACAATTTCAAAAAGTCCTTAACGAGGGAAAAATAAATCCTATACTAAAGGTCGCATCGACCTAAGGTTTAAGAGCCATTGTCGCCATCCCGCATAAAAGGTCGCATCAACCTAAGGCGTAAGAGCCATTGTCTCCAGCCCACATAAAAGGTCGCATCGACCTAAGGCGTAAGAGCCATTATCACCAGCCCACACAAAAGGTTGCACCGATCCAACACGTAAGATCCTAAGGGCCAACTTGCAATTCAAAAACTTGAGGGTCGAATGAGCTCGAGTCGAAACTCGATTCAGAGATCCAACCCAAAACAGTTAACTGAATATGCCTAAAACCAAAAGGGTAAGAGCCACTGTCGCCCGCACTAAAACCAAAGGCTCGCATCGACCAAGCGCGCAAGAGCCTACGGGCCAGCCTAATGAGCCTCAAGGACATACTATGAATCTAAGGATCCTTTCTAACTCAAGGACCAGTTCATCTGACTAAATTTAATATAGAAAGAGATACAGAAGAAATAAAACTGCAAGGTTTTCTTTTGTACACATATACGAAAAAACACAAGCTCCATTTACAAATGTGCTTTGAAAATGCTATATACAGAATCAGAAAGTAAAATCTACATCCCCCTGGGGATATGGCCCATCGGCCTCATCCTCACTATCCTCGGCGACGGACAAAAGTAATCGAGCACCACACTCGTCTGCTTTCGCTCGCGCCAACTCTTCCGAGAGGTCAAAACCCCTAGCACAGATCTCCTTGAGGGTTTTCCTCTGAGACTTACACCGAGCATATTCTTTTCTCCTATCTTCACGGTCCAGGATCTTTCTCAGTTCAGCTTGTGCATCGGCATCATCCTTAAAATAGACCGCCACCTTCTGGTCAGCCTTAGTTAGGCTCATTACGGCTTCAGCCCGGACATCCACTATCTCTGCCTTGACCTTCAAAGCTCGGACTCAAGCTTCGTAATCATATCTGTTCGAACTGAGGTATTATCACGAGCTAAGCAAAGTTGAACCTCAAGGGCGGAAGCTTTAGCCAGAGCACCCTTCTCCGTCAAAGCCTGAGCGTCCGCCTGAGCCTTTAACTCATCATGTTCGCGCTTGGCTCGGCCAACCTCATCCCGAAGGTGCTCCAAGTCCTCCGTCTTTTTTTGCAACTGAGATAAACAAAACATTAACCTTAGGAGCTAGGAAAAAGAACACACACTCGCTCGGAACAAAAACTACCTGCTCCTTCAAATAGCTCTCATAATTCAAGCTCCGACTTGCCTCATACCATAAGCGTGCCAACTCGACTTCCCTTTTATCGCAAAGGAGCCTAAGAGATTTCTCCTCATCCAGAGCTTTCCATAGCCTGGCCTCACGGCGTAGCAGCTCGGACTTAAGCTTGTCGAAAGCCTGCAAAAGAAAACTCAATAAGGAAGGGAAGGCGAGAAATTCGAAATGCCTGTGCCAAAACTCACCATAGATTAAAGCCACTGGGCTTTATTGAAGGTTGAGCACACATCTACTAACCTAGTTCCCTCAGCTCCAAAAGAATCTACCCCGATCGAGACACGGTCGCTCAGTGCATATGACCCCAGATTTCGAGTATCCCTTGAAGTACCTCCAACGAAAAAAGAAGACGACAACGGAGGAGAAACCACCTTTTCAAAACTAGAAATCACGGGTGTGACAGGCTCAGTCAATACTTCCACTTCGGCCCCCGATCTAGGTTCGCCTTGCTTTGAGCATTGTCGTCGTGCAAAGGTATCTCTTGTTTATTTTTATCATTCTTTAGCCCCGAAGCTAGCGATCCCTATCCGTCTCCAAGGGGGAATGGCCTCGCCTCGAAGAGCTCCCTGATGCCTACAATAACAGGATTAGTACATAGAAAGATAAAGTGTTTTTCCAACTAAAAGAAGGGAAGGGAACAGATCGCACAGCGCATACCGTGATGTTTTGCCTCCTATCTGCCCCTAGACCAAGCTCGCCACTTACGCTCATCACAGGTCGAGTGGGTCGCCAACTCTCGAGCCCAATCTAGCAGATTAGGGACCTCGCACGGCATCCATGAAATTGCTACAGAAGAGGGAAAGAAAGCACATTTACGGAAAACTCCTTCGCCATAACTAAAAAACTACGAAGGCACGAGCATATCACTTACGTGTATAATTCCATTCCTCAAGGAATGGCATAAACTCCACGGGTATAATATATAAAGTCCATACTCGGATGAATCGACTCATCCACTTCCGATCTCCATCTTCTTCATCATCAACAATGAAAGGCATGATCGACCAGCATCGTAAGGTTAGAAAACCTCGATGGTGAAAAGGCCAGTATAGCCTGATAAGATGACTAAGCATAAATTCAAGCCCTGCCTTCTATGCAAAGAACCGCATTATCAACACTATCCGCCAAAATGACGGGTGAATCTATGTCAAGGTAACCTGATACTTTCGACAGAAGTCAAGCACAACCCTATCAAGGGGGCCCAGCATGAAAAGATACGTGTACACATTCAAAAACCCCTCGGCACAGTCTGTAATACTCTTATCGGGGGAATGTACCTGCAGTGCTACCCTTTCCCCCCATCCGCAGCTTTTCCTTACCAACTCAAGGTGTCCCTCTCCTATCGAAGAAGTAAACTTCAAGGTATGCTCTCGTTGATCCTAGGCATCAGGGTACTTTTCTGATGAAAAGTCCCCTCTGAAGCAAAATGCCCCAAGTCAGGCCCGTCTGGCATCAACGGTGCTCCGCTAATAAGGCGAGAACCGGAGGCGGAACTCTCTCCTCCCTACCAAATAGATCCTGATGTAGCAGTCATGAATGCAGCAAAATTAGAGAACTGGAGCAGGAATTTGGGCAAGATCATTAATGCCGAAATAATAAAAGGCCTGACGTTGGAAAAAAGGGTAACTACTCAGAATAGTGGAATCGCCAAAAGGGCGGAAACAACCCTATATATGGAAATAGCGGCAACAATCCGCCCTACGACATTTTGGGGTTGAAGGCCCCGCACCAACCAAGCCTCGAGATGGTACCCAATCTCGAGGACCTCCATCAAAAAGAAGTTAGGCTCTAGGAAGCCATTGGCATCGTCGCCACTCCCGAGATGATAACCGATCTCGAGGATCTCTCTAAAGGGCTATCCGCCATACGACATTTCGGGGTTGAAGACCCCGCATCAACCAAGTCCTGAGATGGTACCCGATCTCGAGGACCCCCAGCAAAAAGAAGACTGGTTCTAATGAGCCATTAATACCACTACAAGTCCTGAGATCGTACCCGATCTCAAGGACCTCCATCCAAAGGAAGAAAGGCTCCAATAAGCCATTAATACCACTACAAATCCTGAGTTGGTACCCTATCTCAAAGACCTCCATCCAAAGGAAGATAGGCTCCAGAAAGCTTGCTACCATTGCAAGTCCCTAGATGGTACCCTATCTCGAGGACCTCTCTCAGTAAGAAATTGAGCTCTAAAAGGAGCCACTCGTATATGAGTATAACCTAGGTGTGGCATTCTACTCTGAAAATTTCGGCTATTGCGAGTACAGATCATCTACCGGATTCTCTGGATCTCGAACTACCTAAGCTCGAGTCAACTCCTGCTCAGAATCTACCAGTAAAGCCTTGAGGCTATCTTTCGTCTTTGATCAAGCTATCTCTATTCTCAGACACTCGAGCAAACTCCCCCTCGAGGAGTATCGCGGGATTTAAAAGAGCTAAGTTTTGTTTTGAGAGTTCGAAGCCTTATTTTTATTCAACTCGGAATCAGGGGTCCCCGATGATCCAAATTTATCAATCCAACCCGGGCTCAGTCCAAGGGACGACAAAGGATTCTGCGGGGAGCAGTGTTAATCAATCAAAGGTCAGAAAAAACACTCACACCCGGGCTCGATATTTGCACCAATCTATGGAGTCATGCACTTAGATTCCTCACAAGCATAGATAAAGGGAAAATAACATACATTAGAGACAAATTGGAGAAACATTTTTTATTCATAAACACTTGATTACAACAGCCCACGAGGGGTCCTTACATAGAAACAAAGAAGTAAAAATATACACATATTAAAATCCAGGAGCCTAATCTATTCTCGAGGGTATATCCTCGGCGGCAGTATCTCCGAGCGCCACCTCCTTGAGGGTTTTGTCTCAATCTTCCAAAATGGTATCTCCAAGGGAGAAGATGAAGAAGAGGAAAGGGAGAAGAGGAAGAAGAGGAAAGTGGAAAGATGAAGAAGTGGAAAGTGAAGAAGCAGAAAAGGATGAAAAAACGTCATAGCCCACCAAAGAGCAAAGGCTTTCACCAGGCCCGGAAGATCATAGCCCCGTAGAAGACTTGGCAGGTGTCGGCCTCACTTGCACGGCTACTTTGAGTCCACTTCTTGGGACATTGTGCCATGCAAGCTACCGGCCATAGGTGCCACTTCACCCCATGGAAAGCAAAATGGATGAAGTGCCACACCAGGCCGGGGTAGGAAGGCGAGCAGCGGTATATAGTCCGAACACCCTTGTGAGCAGCAGTGTAGAGTCCAAATATCTTCCTAAGTTGGAAGAAATTGCCACCCCCCCTATCTCATTGTCTCGAGCCAACAACGACAGCATTAATAACAACAACAACAACAACGACAAGTCAGAATAATCTCACCCGACAAGGGAAAGCCCAGGAAAAAGGCCATGGCGTGGTTGAAGAAAACGTCGCCATGAAACCTTCGAAAAATAGGCAGGCACAATCAATACCCTTCGTAAAATGCAATCAACGGCGCCATCAACGTCCTTGAAATACGTATCGATAGGCACAATTAATGCATTTTTGGAACTGAATCAGCGGCGATATTATCGCTTAGAAGGACGAGAATCGGCAGTGCATTGAAAGGCGTTGAAAGGATGAGTCAGCAAGACGCCTCGGTTGCCACAAAAGCCTATGTCATGGGTATGACGTCATCAGTATAGCATTATCGTGGGAAATTCGGAAAGGTGGTTATCAAGGACGTTTCTTATCATTCTACTTTAAGAAACGCGGGAACAACCTATATACGGTAAAATCGGAGGGTCCAATTTTCCATCGTTACAATGCCTCGTAGGCACGTCTCGAAGGCTCGAGACCACGGTTGAGTTTCATCCCTCGGGGGCCATCAACGCTCGAACTCGGGGAAGTATGAGACTGACGGTTACGAAAAGAAAGTGGGGAGTTCCCAAGGCATGGAGCTAGAGCTGACAAAGTCTGTCAGGCTAGTCTGAGCCTGTATCGTGGCATTAACTAGCTGTATCATCTCCATATCTTTGTAATTAATGTCTTTTGTACTATGTTAGGATTCCCCTCTTATATAAAGGAGATCCTTGTCATTTTGTAAAGATAGGTTGCTCCATAATAAATATACTAGAACATTCTCTCTGCTCTCTAACATATTCTCTTGATCGCATTACTTCATTTATTGCTCATATTTGTTGTGTTCTACCTAAAGTTCATCATTTATTGCTTATTATTGTCTATAAAGATCCGTCTTTGATTTATTTACAACTGTTAATTTCCATCGACCACCCTCAATAGCTCCCAGTCGAGCTTCAGACTCGACCCCGAGGCCCTCGAATAGGCAAGCTCGAAGCCCCGATCGACAGCGATTTGGTTTGGTTAATGTCTCGATTTAAGCTCTTATCTTGGCTCTACGTTTTTCACATAGCATCAACTGCTTAACAACTAGCATAAAAATAGATCACGTATTTTTAGAACCACTAAATCAAATCTAATTATCATTACCATTTTCGCGATAAACAATTAATTACCAGGTAACGGGACATTACCCAGTTAACTAATAAGTGGATAGAAATTAATAAATTACACTCCCCAAAATATGGCAAGAAGCCACAAATCTAGAAAGTGACTAAGTAGTCATATAGTCCTATGTGGCTACCTAGGAATTAATGGAATTTAACAATTAAAAGGTCTGTTCCATTCATTTGGACAAAACAAAATAAAAAACGTTAAAATATTTAGGTAAGAGACATATTTCATATTTCCTAGTTCAAACGCTTCAAGGAGAAGAAGCTTAATTCATTCCAAAAAAACTTCAGAAAACGGAAGCTTCATTTTGTTCAAAATACTTCAAGGAACCGAAGCGTAATTCCATTAAAATTTGCGGTTACAAAAGAGTACGGTCCAATCTTCGCCAAGAATATTATACGGTGTTTTCTCTACTCCAGGTATGTTAAGGTCATCCCTTCTTTCTTTTTGGCATGGTCCAAGTTATACAGAAGAAACGAACAAACGCACATTTTTCATAAAGGACTCTATTCATAGAAATACTAGGGGTCTCTTTGTTCTTGATTCCCCATGTGACATATTGTTATATCTTCTGTTCATGCGTCTCAAAATAATACTCAGTTGAAAAAGTTTATCTGGAAGGAATATTGAGATTATTACATATTTTTTATGCATTTCATTCATTTATATATGTACATTAACCCATGATCAGATGGCGTTATATATGCGTATATATATATATATATATATGGGGGGAGGGATATGGGAAAAATGTTACGACGTTATATACGCACCACCACCTGATCAGTTGGTATATATTGGTGATGTTGCCCACAGTGGCCGAGACGATATGATCAGATGCCCTCAGTGGCTTGATGATATTATGTACACCCATACCTATGCATGACACGACATTTATACGCACGTGCATGACATTATAAATGTTTCAGAATTTACAAAGTTATTCAGATTTAAAGATGGATTTCTTTATTCCATATTTCATCTATGTCTTTTACGTATTGATTTTCATGCCTTACATACTGAGTACATTTTTTCTACTGACGGCCTATTTCACGGAGCCTGCATTTCATGCCCACAGGTGCAGGTAGGCAAGCTGACGGTCCCCCTTCTTAGGATCCTTGATCAGCGAGAGTTGGCGTGCTCCACTTGATCCGGAGTTGCTTTTGATATATATATATAATGTGGCTCAGTCCCGTCGTTGTACAGTTATATTTCTATTAGAGGCCTGTAGGCAGTATGTCTAGTTGGATTGTATGTGGCCTTGCCGGCTTCCAGTTTTGAGGTATATAGTTGTCTATAGCAGCCTTGTCGGCTCGCCCTACGTATGTTGCACGTATATGTATGTATGCCTTTTTGGGCAGATTTCCTTCATGTATATTATTCTCGTAATTCAGCAGATGTTATTCAGGTTTATATCTTAGACGCATGCTTAGGGGTGTTTGACAGGTACTCGGGTACCCATCGCGGCCCATCAGTTTGGGTCGTGACAACTTGTACATGCCGAGCGGCATTTTTCAGTTTTATAGTTATCTGTTGAAGTTTAGTTCTTAAATTCTACTTTTATTTCATTTATTCCGCAATTGTTAGGCTTAACTAGTCGTATAGACTAGGTGCCGTCACAACATCTTATGGAGGGAGATTTTGATCATGACACTTTTTTGTGGGTCAAAATGGGTTAAGCCCAAACACAATCCATCAGAAAAGTTATTCATGCCCAACCCGTTAAGTATTGGACGGGTTGGACGGATCAAGTGGGTTTGGCTTATTTTGCCAACAATAGTTGGGAATCTTTAAGGAACCCCAAGTTATCGAGTATTTGAATGATATGGCTCCTAGTGGAGCAACTAAATAAAAAGTTGTTATGCACCTAATTTTATTTTTCTCATCAGAAAGATAATTGAATCAATGATATCTCTTTGCATTCAGAAAAACATATTGTGGTCAGTCCCACTAATTTTAAGGTAAGAAGGGTATTTTTCTCTTGTAACGAAAAAGATGAGGAACGTAGCAAAGTAAAAGAAAATTCCCATAATATCTATATTTTCGTTCCTAGTCCATGTTTTTGCTTTTGAAACCAAGGAAACAATCATCGCAAGACAGAATCTAGTACGCGGATTTCCATTTCTCAATGAACAGAAAATTATAACCCCATAGTGGAATAAGGAAATTAAAACGAAATTGTTTGGATGCGGAAACTGTCTACCATAGCTGGTAAAACTCTATAATCTCCCCAATTCGGGAAATCTTCATTTCCTGGGGGTTTGAAATACGTTATAAACCATTGAGCAGTAACAAAGATGACAGAATGATGTGTATTATCATCAAATCTGCAGAAATACGTACAAGACTATCTAGAAAAAGGAATAACTCTATCCAACATGGCTATATAAAAACAAAATGAAGATCCTGCCTAAGCTATCACCGAGTTTTTGATTCGTAATTGATGATAAAAATTCTCAGCAAAACTGATCATTTGCAAGCTGTCTTTGACTTAGGTTTGATGCCCTTCACTCTAGAATACAGGAAAACTCCAGCAAGTGCCACCCCAGTGCCTACATAGAGTAGTATGAAAAATAAATTTATAATAAGAAAAGTGATACTACAGCTTTCAGACTGAAGGGGAAGGGGGTTCACTTTTTGTTCTCAATCATCTGTAAGTTGATAAAAGAAAAGGTGCAAGGTGCCATACCTATGGCGTTAATCGGGGAGACAGGCGTGTGGAAAGAGAGAACTGAAGTCACAATGACCACCACTCGCTTCACACAATTACCCACGGAATGGGTAACAGGAGACACCCTCTGCAATATCATGTATGAAATCTACACCAGAAGATATCGTGTCAGCAAGATGTCACATAATCAGCTATTTTTATAATGAAAGAGCAGCCTGCATTTAAATTCATCAAGATTTCTCTTATGATCTTATCTAAATGTAAAATGACAAAGTATAAAGAACTTATTCATCATGCCCTCTCGAGCAAAGTGAGATATCAAAACAGTCACTCCAAGGAATGAGTTAATGCATCAGACAACTTCTCACTCTATTGTGCTTTACGAAATTAAAATCACCACCCTTTGCTTTCCAAAAAACATGCAATTTAAAAGCCTTCTCCCTACCCTGACCTCTTCAACCACACTCGGAAGGCATATGTTGCAGCATTTGAAAATTGCATGGGCCGAGATTCTAAGACGTGTTATGATCAAGCTTCCAAGCATTTTTCAAAGCCGTAGTTGGTTGCCACAAATCATTGTGGTCTAAATAAACGGGAAAGAATATTATATAACAACAAAGTTTCCTTTATAAAAAAATGTAATGCAGAAATTTCAGCTGATCATTACTGTTTGAACAGCATATACAGTACCCTACTGTATCAACATGTTTGCTTCTGTTTTAATTAGTAACTAAGTCATTAGTTGTGGAAAAAAGCTAAGTCATCTAATTAAATATTTTACACAGCCCTCAATCTTGGCCAAATTTAAAATGGAGAAGCAAATAGCATGTTAACGTTTTGAAAGATATACTTATCTCACATTCTTCAGAATGATTTTGGTTGAGTGTTCTAGTTAGCATGATAAGCCATGATTCATGAATCAATCAGAAGAGAAGAAAATATATGCAGGTCCTTTATAAGCAAATAAAATCTGCTTAAGGTATGGAGAACCTCAACAACCTCAGGCTTTATAAGAGTTGCCAAAATAGTAATGTCTATTATGTTTAATCAGAGAGTGAATCTGCTTAGTTGATCAACTCGGATTTAATAAGAGGTACTTCCGTTCCTGGTGGCAACTTCGTATTCTCTAGGACGATAATCTTAATGTTGTATGCCTGATGAGAGAAGAGTTTTATAGCATTTACAAAACAATCTTCGTAAACAAAAACATCAGGAGAAAGCAGCAAATTGGAGACCCAACTAAATACTAAGAACCGTTGCACTAAATACCAACAAAGAGCCATGCCTTTCACATCGTGTTACATGTAATAGAATCATGAGGTTGCAGTGCACTCAATCTCGTTAAAACCTAACGTAAAAGTTACATTTGTATCTTTTATTCGATCTTCTTATACTAAATATTGCCCAAAACTACAATAATTCTGTATGTCTATCGAAAAATTAAATGCACCAACAGCGAACAGTTTAATGTCATATGAAATTGCTAGTTCTTCCAAACAATATAAACACAAACATTACTGCTAACCAAAAGGCTAACGTTCAAACAAAATCAGGGCATAGGACTTCAGGAATACCTGCTGATAAGCATGGAAGCAAAGAGCTGCAAGGAGAGACCTCGTGTAAATCTGGTTCACATTCAATCCCTGGAACCAAAGCAAGCAAAAATAAAATTTTGAAAATCAGTCTTCGCACTTTTAGATCAAAGAAACAATCAGGTTAGGAATAGTGTATAAGGGTAAACCAGTATAAATTTCCCCCTCATAAATCACTTACAGCAGCTTCAAGGTATGCAGGGGTGAACTTAACGCCCTCCATGAAAAAGGCAAAAGGGGCCAACAAGATGAAGGACATGATTGTGATTATTGAGAAGAGAGTGATGTTATCCAATGATTCCTGTTTAAAAATTTGTACATTATATAGCAAGACGCAGTATCATAATAAGAAATGAAACATAACGTGGTTTCATTGTTTTTCTCAAAGCTAAAAGAGTACTGTAGAAACAAGCTAGTTATTTGATTACAAAAGGAAAAATCAACCAAACACTGAGCTACTAGTTTAGTATTACGCTGTAATGTTGTATAAGTTTGAGACATACACTCAAAACCTTCAAATTTTGCACACACTTTCTGAATAACCTGATAAAAGAGAGCAAACAGAATTTACCTCCTTCCTAACCATAAACTTTTTGCTGAGAACGTTACGAGATTGGTTGGTCAAGTTAGAGGCCATTGCACTCCAGAAGCCAGCCCTGATAATCAACAAAACAAAAACTAGATATTAGTTTGAAGTGCTGACTGTGTTCTAAAAGCTCCCAGTTTTGTTGCTAAATAAGAAACAAAGAAAAGAGAATCATATGGATTATAAAGAGAGCAGAGGATTCAAATTCCTGACCAATTAAATGATGCCTCAGTCAAAGATGCCAGTCCCACTCCACCAACAATTGGTACAAGGGAAGAAATAACCCATAATGTAGGGAACTGCATGAACATGATAGATTTGTCGTAATTATGTATATAAATTACAGAGACGACAACACTGAAACATATGCTGAAACAATTACAATTTCTTATAAGTACTACAAGCATAAACATGACTTCAATTAAAACAAAGCTAATAGAAAGAAAGAATAAAAAATAATTCTACTTTTCTCCGTTTTTCATATCACAATATGCATATAACACCATTGCAAAGAAACATGAACACCAGATAATCAATCAAAATGCATACCTCCCCTAAAAACATAGCAGAGAGGACAACTGAGAAGAAGGGCTCCATAGCTTTAATAGTATGCGTGAATGATACAGAAACTTTTCCAAGACTCATGTTGGTGAAAAGGTTTCCCAAGGTATGCACCACTGCCAATGGCAAAATTGCAGCAATCTGCCAATTGGAAGTTTAAAGCAGAACTTCTGTACATAATCAGGATCTAAACCAAAACATTGTAAATCCAGCACATTCAAGATACCTGTGCACCACTGATTTTTGGCCGTCTGTACAGATTGGACGTCCACATGAAAATAACAAGGACAGTGCCAACAGCAAGTTGCGCAAGAGTTATTGTAACTGGGTAATGGAAGGTTTTCAGCACCTGCAGAGAACAAGTATTTTCATCGTTGATGCACATTGCAATATCCACGAGTTCAAAAATATTTCAATAGCCAATCAGCAGTCATGTATAACTCCAAATAACTTGTATTATGTACTCCAGAGTGCTACTCTGTCACAAATGACTTCTACACATCTCTTCATATTTTCTTTAATTGATTAGTATGTCCATACCAACCGGTGAAATCCAAAATCACCTCAATCAAGTTGCAAAAACAGCTAAATGTAGGCTTAACAATGAATCAAGAATCAAAATACAGAACTCAAAGTCAAAGTTTCAAGAACATCACGTACTCCAACATTACATAGTTGCAAATGAGAACACAATGCTTATATGTGACAGATTTCAATTTTATATTCTGAGCCATTTGCACAACTTTTGTAGGAAAAAGAACTTCTACTGTGCAAAAGGAAAAATGTTCATATAGTTGCAATTTCCTAAAAAAAGTTGTGAGTGAAAATGACATTTTTTATTTAAAAAGTGTCACAAGTAACTTCTTCGCCCAAAAAAATCAAAAAACTTGACAACTTTTCTCCATATATTTTTTCAATTTTTTTTGCAGAAACTCTCACGTGATTCATGAGCCTCAGATGCCTTGTTAAATTAAACAGACATGCATGTATACTCAGAGAAAATACTAATGCATCAACTTACGAAGAAACAAGTAATTCAAAATTAAAAGTACAAACAATTGCAGTAATACAAATCAACACATGTACTGAAAAAAAGGGGAAGTGAGAAAAAAGACAAACCTGCTTGTTATAAATGTTGAAGTATATATTAAAGATATACCAAAGGCCGAATAGCGATCCGAGAACCAAAGTATCCGCCAGAGGTTTAGACTTTGGAGCCTCTTCCTCACCGGCACTGCTTTCGGGTTCCGACGACGTCGCCCGAACCGTCACTCCACTCGATTCGCGCTCTGGAACCGGCAGAGGATCCGAAATCCATCCGCTTCCGTTCAACTTGGATGATGACGAAGAACAGCGAACGGAGTTGAGTATACGAGGTGCTGTAGTATTGATGCCATTAGCCGAACCGAACCGAAGCGGGAGACGAGAAGGTGAAAGAGAAATAGGATGGTGAGGATTTTTTGAAGGGAGAGAAATTGAGGGAGAAAATGAGATTGCTGTGCTCTGCATGTTGAGTGAATTGGATCGGGAAAATAAGAGAGAGATTGCACTAAGAGAGAAATGAGTATTTATAGCGGGAAAAGAGAGAAATTGGGAGCTCTCGTCGAGAAGCGAGGATCAAGGGGCTGCTGTAAGGAAGGACAGAACGGAGACAGAATAATAGTAAGAGTTAAGGACAGAATGGAGACAGATGAATGTGGCATATTTTGGATATTTAGGGGAATCATTGGGGCTTTTTGTATTCTACTTTTGAATGTGCCCTCTCTTCTTTTCTTTCTTTTTCCTTATTTTTATTTATGTCTTATATTAGTTGTAGTGGCAAAAAAATTTAAAATAATAGTAATAATTAAAAAGTTTGTTTGCCAGAAGAATAACACATTAACATTTAAATATAAATTAATTAATGACTTGAATTCTTGTAAGTGTGTGAAAGTTTTTAAAAAATAGAATTGTATCGAACATTTTACCGCATCTCAAATTGAAAAATATGGCAAATAAATTGTATGAAGAGATTTATTGCATACATTTTTATTTATCGCTTAATTATGGTTAACTAAAATATTCTCATTTTAATGTTTGCCTCCTAATATTTAGTATCTAGTTTTGATAGTAATATTGAGTAAAAATATTACTTCCTGTCGATACGACCGTATGCATGCGTTGAATTGGATTGGTAAAATCAGAATATCACCAATTTGGAATGGGGATATAAAAATATAAAAATGAAAGGGGTAAATGCATAATTTGAAAATTGGCTTTGTAGACGAGATTTGGGAAGGAAAAAGAAAAGAGTTTGATTACGGGAACTTTTTAACACTCTGCAGTTAGGTTCTCTTATTCTACTTTTTAACTATGCTAAGAATAGGAATATATATGAAGTGCAACTTTAAGGAAAGGCAATGTTTTAATTGGAAAATGGCGTAATTTGATGGTTATGAAAATGACATAATTGATCAAACTTTATAAATATTCTTTTGTTACTATGAGGGTAACATTTATTTTTAATATATACTCTGAATCCTGAAACTGAACTTTTTGTTTGTTTTTGCACAATTATTAAATTAAAAAATGGGAAAATGCATAAGTACCCCGGATCTATATCCGGATTTTCAACTACACACTTTATTTGTCACGACCCCAATTCCGATCGTGATGGCGCCCAACATATTGCTAGGCAAGCCCGACCAACAATCAATCTCAACCCTTTTTCTTTATAAAATTTGTTAACAATGTTTCAATACCAATTTAACATAATATGCGTCTGAAAACAGTAGATTAAATGTGTGGAAGTCATAGCAATATCGCCATATAGCCCACCGATCCGATGTCACAAGTCCGAGCCTCTAATACCAGTTTATCAACCTAATACATATCAATCTAGGGAATGCAGATAAAAAACAAAGGATAGAAAGGAGAGATCAGGGTTGCGGACGCCATGTAGCTACCTCGATGCTCCCGGATATACGCTGCTCAACTGAAGAATCCTCACTCAGCCTCAGATGCACCTGGATCTGCACGCAAGGTGCAGGGAGTAATGTGAGTACTCCGACCCAGTGAGTAATAAGCATAAATAATGACGGAGAATAAGAAATCACGGAGAATCACAGAGTAATCTATAATCTGGTAGTTTAAAACAAGTAATATGGAAGCGATAGACCAATGTAATCGAAATATGAAAGATACTACAACAGGTAAGCAGGTAAGTGACAGTCAAATAAGAAAATGCAACATATAGTACGGTATCCTGCAGTACTCGTTGCGGCGCGCAGCCCGATCCATTTATTTATCGTCGACGGCGCTCATTGGGGGTGTGCAGACTCTGAGAGGGGCCCCTTACGGCCCAAGCGCAATATCAAGTCATCTCGTGACATCAAATCTAGGCCCTCGACCTCATACCAATATCAGTATAACACTGCGGCGGCGCACAGCCTGATCCCATGGTATCATCAAATTGGCCCTTGGCCGTACTCAGTCCAGAAATCATATAAGCCCCTCGGGCATTAGTAAAACAGTAGTTCTCATCCCAAAACATCATTTAATATATCATTTTAGTTTCAAAACCGAGTAAAAAGTGGCTGAGTTGAAAAATAGTGGAAAAACGATACGACTGAGTTCAAGTAGTAAGTCAAAACAGTGTGAAAATAATGATTAAAACTCCCCGGAGGGTTCAAATAGTTGGCACGAAGCCCAAATACGGCAATAAGTCCAAATAATGATGATAACAAATAAGCTTCAATCAAATATGCGATAAAAGTATCACTCGGGATGGACGAAGTCACAATCCCCAATAGTAAACGACCCCATGCTCATCCTTAAGCGCGTGTCTCACCTCAATATAGCACTACGATGTGCAAATTCGGGGTTTCAAACCCTCAGGACATCATTTACATTTATTACTCACCTCGAACCGGCTAAAGCTCTAACTCGCTATGCCCTTGCCTCTTAAATCGGCCTCCTCGCGCGTCGAATCTGACCAAAACCAGAACGAATACATCACAATAGGCTAAGGGAACAAAACCTAAGCGAAAACAATCGAAAATTACCAAAAATCCCGAAGTTAGCAAAACCTGAGCCCCGGGCCCACTTCTCGAAACTCAGAAATTTTTACATCAACGGGTTCCTTATTCTTCCACGAGTTCATACATATCAAAAACTCTCAAATACGACCTCAAATGGCCCTTCAAATCCCAATTTAAAATCTCAAAATCCTAAGCCCTAGTTCTTCCATTTTTAGCTAAATTTCCAAGAATTTCTAGGTTAATTTCACAATATAATCACATTTTTGGTTCATAAAACTTACCTCCAATCAATCCTCCTTGAATCCCTCTTTAATTTCTCCCAAAGAGCTCCCAAAATACTCAGCTAAGGTGGAAAAATGGCTAAGACTCGTGGATGAAATGTTTAAAAACCTCATTGCCCAGTCCTGTAATTCCTTCATCGCGATCGCGAAGGGCAAAATTCCAAGCTTCCAAAACTACACTATGAGAACGCAACAATAGCTCTGCGAATGCGAAGCTTCCACACACAAAGCTATGCGAACGCGTTACCATACACGCGAACGCGAAGAGCAATCTCACCTGGACTCCAAAGTCTCATACGCGAACGCGAGCCATACGATGTGATCGCGAAGCACTAGATCACTACCTTCCGCGAACGCGGACCCTCAACCGCGAATGCGAAGGGCAAAACACCTGCCTTCCAAAAACCTTCTACGCGATCGCGAGGGACCTCCCGCGATCGCGATGACCAAATTTGTCTGCAACTGTTGCTGCAATTTTCTGCAACCTTCCAAGACTCAAAACTTCCCGTTAGCCATCCGAAATCACCCCGAGGCCCCAGGGACCTCAACCAAATGTACCAACACATCCTAAAACCTCATTCAAACTTATTTCCATCATCAAAACACCTCAAACAACGCCAAATCCATCAATTCACATCGAATTCAAGCCTAGCTTTTCTAAAAACTTCTGAAACACGCTTTTAATCAAAAACCCAACCAAACCACATCCAAGTGACCTGAAATTTTGCACACACATCCCAAATCACATAACGAAGCTACATCAACTCTTGGAATTCCATTCCGACCCTCGGATCAAAATCTCACCTATCAACCGAAAATCGCCAAAATACTAACTTCGTCAATTCAAGCCTAATTCTACACCGGACCTCCAAAACCACTTCCAATCATACTCCTAAGTCACAAATCACCTCCCGAAGCTAACCGAATCATCGGAACTCACATCCGAACCCTCTAACTCATAAGTCAACATCTGGTTGACTTTTCCAACTTAAGCCTTCTTAAAAGAGACTAAGTGTCTCATTTCCCATCCATTCTACTCCAAACGCAAACCAACCAACTCGACCACATACAACACAGCTAACGAAGCATAAAGAAGCAGGAATGGGGGAAAACAGAGCGGTAACTCCTGAGACGACTGGTCGGGTCGTCACATCCTCCCCAACTTAAACAAACGTTCGTCCTCGAACGAGTCAAGAGGCATACCTGAAGCCTCAAACAGGTGAGGGTATCTGCTTCGCATCTCCCGCTCGGTCTCCCAGGTAGCCTCCTCCACGGGCCGACCTCTCCACTGCACTTTCACTGAAGCTATATCTTTTGACCTCAACTTTCGAACCTGATGACCCAAAATAACTATTGGCTCCACATCAAAAGTCAAATCATCATCCAACTGAGCCGTGCTGAAATCCAAAACATGCGACGGATCTCCAATATACTTCCGGAGCATAGAAACATGAAATACCGGATGCACACTCGACAAGTTGGGTGGCAACGCAAGCTCATAAGCCACTTCCCCAATCCTCCGAAGCACCTCAAAAGGCCCAATGAATCGAGTACTCAATTTCCCCTTCTTCCCAAATCTCATAGCACCCTTCATGGGCGAAACCTTCAACAAAACCTTCTCACCCACCATATAGGATACATCTCGAGCATTCCGGTTCGCATAACTCTTCTGACGCGACTGCGTTGTACGAAGTCTCTCTTGAATCACCTTCACCTTCTCTAAGGCATCCTGAACCAAATCCGTCCTCAATAGCCTAGCCTCGCTGGGCTCGAACCAACCAACTGGAGATCTATACCGCCTCCCATACAAAGCCTCATACGGAGCCATCTGAATACTCGACTGGTAGTTGTTGTTGTAGGCAAACTCTGTAAACGGCAAAAACTTATCCCACGAACCTCCGAAATCAATAACACACGCACGCAACATGTCCTCCAATATCTGAATAGTACGCTCGGACTGTCTGTCCGTCTGAGGATGAAATGTTGTGCTCAACTCCACCTGAGTACCCAACTCTCTCTGCACAGCTCTCCAAAACTGTGAAGTAAATTGAGTACCTCTATCTGAGATAATGGAAACTGGAACAACATGCAACCGAACAATCTCCCGGATATAAATCCTTGCCAACCGCTTTGAAGAATAGGTAGTACCCACAAGAATGAAGTGCGCGAACTTGTTCAGCCGATCCACAATTACCCAAATAGGATCAAACTTCTTCAAAGTCCGAGGAAGTCCAACCATAAAGTCCATAGTGACCCAATCCCACTTCCACTCGGGAATAACCATCTGCTGAAGCAAGCCACCCGGTCTCTGATGCTCATATTTCACCTACTGACAATTGAGACACCGAGTTATAAATCCCACAATATCTTTCTTCATTCTTCTCTATCAATAGTGCTGCCTCAAATCCTAATACATCTTCACGGCACCCGGATGAATGGAATACCGCGAGCTATGGGCCTCCTCCAGAATCAACTCTCTAAGCCCATCCACATTGGGCACACAGATCCGACCCTACATCCTCAACACACCATCATTACTGATGGCCACATCTCTGGCATCATCATGTTGAACTCTGTCCTTAAGGACAAGCAAATGCGGGTCATCATATTGGCGCTCTCTGATGCGATCATATAAGGAAGACCGAGAAACCACACAAGCCAACACCCGACTGGGCTCCGAAATATCTAGTCTCACAAACCAATTGGCCAAGGCCTAAACATCAACTGCAAGGGGTGTCTCCCCAACTGGAATATATGCCAAACTGCCCATACTCACTGCTTTTCGGCTCAAAGCATCGGCCACCACATTGGCCTTTCCCGGATGATACAATATAGTGATATCATAATCTTTATGCAACTCCAACCACCTCCGCTGCCTCAAATTAAGATCATTTTGCTTGAATAAATGCTGAAGACTGTGATGGTCGGTGAATACCTCACAAGATACGCCATACAAGTAGTGCCTCCAAATCTTCAATGCATGAACTATGGCAGCCAACTCCAAATCATGAACAAGGTAGTTCTTCTCTTGGGGATTCAACTGACGAGAAGCATAAGCAATAACTCTACCTTTCTGCATCAATACACAACCAATCCCAAATCTTGAAGCATCACAATATACGGTATATGAACCTGAAGCTGATGGTAAAACCAACACTAGAGTTGTGGTCAAAGCTGTCTTGAGCTTCTGAAAGCTCTACTCACACTCGTCCGACCATACAAATGAGGCACCCTTCTGAGTCAACTTGGTCAAGGGCAATGCAATGGATGAGAATTCCTGAACAAACTGGCGATAATAGCCTTCCAACCCAAGGAAGCTACGAACCTCTATGGCTGAGGACTACCTAGGCCAACTCTGAACTGCCTCTATCTTCTTCGGATCAACCTGAATACCCTCGCTAGACACCACGTGTCCCAAGAAAGCCACTGAACTGAGCCAAAACTCACACTTGGAGAATTTTTCATAAAGTTTCTCCTCCCTCAATCTCTGCAATACAACTCGCAAATGCTCTGCATGCTCCTCCTGACTACGCGAGTACACCAGAATATCATCAATGAATACAATAACGAATGAATCCAGATAAGGTCAAAATACACTGTTCATCAAATGCATGAACGTTGTTGGGGCATTGGTCAGCCCGAAAGACATGACAAGAAATGCATAGTGACCATATCTAGTCCTGAAAGCAATCTTAAGAATATATGAATCCCTGATCTTCAACTGGTGATAGCCCGAACGGAGATTAATCTTAGAGAACACCCTCGCTCCCTGAAGCTGGTCAAATAAATCATCAATGCGAGGCAAAGAATACTTGTTCTTAATTGTTAACTTGTTCAATTGCTTGTAATCAATGCACATTCTCATTGTGCCATCCTTCTTCTTCTTCACAAACAGAACCAGCGCACCCCACGGTGATATACTAAGCCGAATGAACCCCTTATCTAGGAGTTCCTGAAGCTGCTCCTTCAATTCTTTCAACTCTGCTGGTGCCATACGATACGGCGGAATAGAAATGGGCTGAGTGCCCGACACCAGGTCAATACCAAAATCAATGTCCCTATCCGGTGGCATTCCCGACAGGTCTGCAGGAAACACATCGGAAAAATCCCTCACAACTGGGACAGAATCAATACTGGGAGTCTCAGCTCCAACATCCCTCACAAACGCTAAATATGACAGACAACCCTTCCCAACCATACGTTGGGCCTTCAAGAAAGAGATCACTCTACTAGGAACATAATCAGTCACGCCACGCCACTCGATCCGCGGTACACCCGGCATAGCCAAAGTGACTGTCTTAGCATGACAGTCTAGAATAGCATGACATGGAGATAACCGATCCATGCCCAAAATAACATCAAAGTCCATCATGCTCAATAGCAATAGATCAACTCGGGTCTCCAGACCCTCAATGGTCACAACACATGACCGGTATACATGGTCCACAACAACAGTATCGCCCACCGGGGTAGACACATGAACAGGTAAAGCAAGAAACTATCGGGGCGTACCCAAATAATGAGCAAAATATGAGGACACATAAGAATAGGTGGAACCGAGATTAAATAATACAGAGGCATCTCTGTGGAAGACTGAAATAATACCTGTAATGACAGCATCTGAAGCGATAGCATCTGTCCTACTTGGAATGGCATAGAAACGAGCCTGGCCACTGCATGATCGACCTCCCCCTCTGGGGCGACCCCTGGCTGCCTGAACTCCACCCCTAGCTGGCTGGGCGGGTGGTGAAGTAACTGGAGTAGAGGTCGAGGGCTGACCACTCTGCTGAAACTAACCATCACGAAGTCGAGGGCACTGCCTCCTCATATGTCCAAACTCTCCGCACTCATAACAACTACCCGGTGCTGGAGATGGGGACTGAAGGGAACCCCTCGCACCGGAGTGACTAAAAGATGCACTCGGCGTAGAAGAACCCTGAGCTGATGGGGCACGAGATGAACTTTGGGCCAGGAGGGCTCTGAGTGAAGACTGGCCCTGCTGAGACCCATGATGACCACGACCTGAAGATGCCTCACAATACTCTGGACGGACCGACTGAGCAGGCCTGAAAGAACGACCTCTACCATGCTGGAACTGGCCCTTCGAAGGAGCACCGCTGTAACTGCCCAATCCTTGAGGTCTCTTGGTCTCCCTCTCCTCTCGCTCTCGACGGCGAACCGTCTCAATCTCAAGAGCGATATCAACCACCTCCTCGAACGTAACACCCAATACTCTCTCTAGTCATTAGAATATGGAGATGGTAGTTAAGGCCATCCACAAATCTCCTGATCCTCTCACGATCTGTCGGAATCATCCAAATGGCATGACGAGCCAATTCAGAAAACCTCATCTCATACTGGATCACGGTCATATCTCCATGCGTCAACCACTCAAACTACCTACGCAGCTCCTCTCTACGGGACTGTGGTACATACTTCTCCAAGAAGAGAACGAAGAACTGCTGCCAAGAAAGGGGTGCTGCACCAATAGGCCTACGCCTCTCAAAATCCTCCCACCAAGAAAAGGCAGCCCCCGAGAACTGAAAGGTGGTAAATGCCACACCACTAGACTCAAGAATCCCTGTTGTACGGAGCATCAGCTAACACTTGTCAAGAAAACCTTGGGCATCTTCGCCCTCAGCACCACTAAACGATGGAGGCTAGAGCCTACCAAACCTCTCAAGACAACGCTGCTCATCATCCGGCATAACTGGTACTACGAACTCCTAAACTGGTGCAACCGGCTGGGCTGGAGGTGCCCCGGTGTCTGTCGTCCATGCACTACCTGCTCAGGTGTGCGAGCAGTGAGGGTCTGATTGCCTCCCCTGGCCTGTGAAGTAGCTGCTGCGGTAGTGGTTGAAACTGCCTGAGCCAGGCCAGTGCAAACTAATAAGATCTGTGCCAAGGCCTCCTGAAGACCCGGAATCACGATGGGCACAACTGGTGCCTGAACTGGTGCTGCTGGAGCATCCATAATTGGAGCCTGATCCGGAGCTAGGGCAGTTGGTGGATCTGCAGGTGCTGCCCTCGCTACTCTGCCTCTGCCACGACCGCGCCCACAGCCTCTGGTGGTCTCAGCTGGTGGCACTGGTGGTCGTCCACCTCATCCGGTAGCTCACGTCCTTACCATCTGTGAGAGAATAGAATAACAGAAGTTTTAGTTCTCGGATCAATAAAGTCGCACGACAAGAATTTCAAGAATGTGAAGTTTTTCCTAAAGGTTCTGCAGCCTCTCGAGGATAAATATAGACGTCTTCGTACCGATCCGCGAGACTCTACTAAACCGGCTCTTGACTTGCGAGACCTATGTAACCTAGGCTCTGATACCAACTTGTCACAACCCCAACCCCGGTCGTGATGGCGCCCAACACATTGCTGAGCAAGCCCGACCAACAATCAATCTCAACCCTTTTTCTTTATAAAATTCGTTACCAGTTAACAGTGTTTCAATACCAATTTAACATAATATGCGTCTGAAAATAGTAGATTAAATGTGCGGAAGTCATAGCAATATCTCCACATAGCCCACCGATCCGGTGTCACAAGTCTGAGCCTCTAATACCAGTTTATCAGCCTAATACATATCAATCTAGGGAATGCGGATAAAAAACAAAGGATAGAAAGGAGAGATCAGGGCTGCGGATGCCATACAGCTACCTCGATGCTCCCGGATATACGCTGCTCAACTGAAGAATCCTCATTCAGCCTCAGATGCACCTGGATCTACACGCAAGGTACAAGGAGTAATGTGAGTACTCCGACCCAGTGAGTAATAAGCATAAATAATGACTGAGAATAAGAAATCACGGAGAATCACAGAGTAATCTATAATCCAGCAGTTTATAACAAGTAATATGGAAGTGATAGACCAATGTAATCGAAATATGAAAGATACTACAACAGATAAACAGGTAAGTGACAGTTAAATAAGGAAATGCAACACATAGTACGGTACCCTGTAGTACCCGTTGTGGCGTGCAGCCCGATCCATTTATTTATTGTCGACGACGCTCACTGGGGGTGTGCAAACTCCGGGAGGGGCCCCTTACGGCCCAAGCGCAATATTAAGTCATCTCGTGACATCAAATCTAGGCCCTCGGCCTCATATCAATATCTGTATAATACTGTTGCGGCGCGCAGCCCGATCCCATGGTATCCTCATATTTGGCCCTTAGCCGTACTCAGTCCAGAAATAATATAAGCCCCTCGGGCATTAGTAAAATAGTAGTTCTCTGCCCAAAACATCATTTAATATATCATTTTATTTTCAAAATCAAGTAAAAAGTGGCTGAGTTGAAAAATAGTGGAAAAACGATACGACTGAGTTCAAGTAGTAAGTCAAAACAGTGTGGAAATAATGATAAAACTCCCCGGAGGGTTCAAATAGTTGGCACGAAGCCTAAATACGGCAGTCAGTCCAAATAATGATGATAACAAATAAGCTTCAATCAAATACGCGGTAAAAGCATCACTCGGGACGGACGAAGTCACAATCCCCAATAGTAAATGACCCTATGCTCATCCTTAAGCGTGTGTCTCACCTCAATATAGTACTACGATGTGCAAATCCGGGGTTTCAAACCCTCAAGACATCATTTACATTCATTACTCACCTCGAACCAGCTAAAGCTCTAGCTCGCTATGCCATTGCCTCTCAAATTGGCCTCCTCGCGCATCGAATCTGACCAAAACCATAACGAATACGTCACAATAGGCTAAGGGAACAAACCCCAACAAAAACAATCGAAAAATATCAAAAATCCCGAAGTTAGCAAAATCTGAGCCCCGGGCCCACTTCTCAAAACTCAGAAATTTTCACATCAACGGGTTCCTTATTCTTCCACGAGTTCATACATATCAAAAACTCTCAAATAAGACCTTAAATGGCCCTTCAAATCCTAATTTAAAATCTCAAAATCCCAGACCCTAGTTCTTCCATTTTTAACTAAATTTCCAAGAATTTCTAGGTTAATTTCACAATATAATCACATTTTTGGTTCATAAAACTTACCTCCAATCAGTCGTCCCTTAATTGCTCTTCAATTTCTCCCAAAGAGCTCCCAAAATACTCAGCTATGGTGGAAAAATGGCTAAGACTCGCGGATGAAATGTTTAAAAACCTCACTGCCCAGTCCTATAATTCCTTCATCGCGATCGCAGCCAAGGCCTCGCGATCGCGAAGGGCAAAATTCCAAGCTTCCAAAACTACACTATGCGAACGCGAAGCTTCCACACAAAGCTAAGCGAACGCGTGACCATACACGCGAACGCGAAGAGCAATCTCACCTGGACTCCAACGTCTCATACGCGAACGCGAGCCATACGATGCGATCGCGAAGCACCAGATCACTACCTTCCGCGAACGCGGACCCTCAACCGCGAACGCGAAGGGCAAAACACCCGCCTTCCAAAAACCTTCTACGCGATCACGAGGGACCTCCCGCGATCGTGATGACCAAATTTGTTTGTAACTGTTGCTGCAATTTTCTGCAGCCTTCTAAGACTCAAAACTTCCCGTTAGCCATCTGAAATCACCCCGAGGCCCAAGGGACCTCAACCAAATGTACCAACGCATCCTAAAACCTCATTCAAACTTGTTCCCATCATTAACACACCTCAAACAACGCCAAATCCATTAATTCACATCGAATTCAAGCCTAGCTTTTCTAATAACTTTCGAAACACGCTTTTAATCAAAAACCCAACCAAACTACGTCCAAGTGACCTGAAATTTTGCGCACACATCCCAAATCACATAACGAAGCTACAGCAACTATCGGAATTCCATTCCGACCCTCAGATAAAAATCTCACCTATCAACGGGAAATCGCCAAAATACTAACTTCGCCAATTCAAGCCTAATTCTACACCGGACCTCCAAAATCACTTTCGATCACACTCCTAAGTCACAAATCGCCTCCCGAAGCTAATCAAACCATCGGAACTCACATCCGAGCCCTCTAACTCATAAGTCAACATCCGGTTAACTTTTTCAACTTAAGCTTTCTTAAAAGAGACTAAGTGTCTCATTTCTCATCCATTCTACTCCAAACACAAACCAACCAACTCGACCACATACAACAAAGCTAACGAAGCATAAAGAAGCAGGAATAGGGGAAAACGGAGCGGTAACTCCTGAGACGACTGACCGGGTCGTCACATTATCTTTACGGGAATCCTATTACTACACGCGCTGCCACATGTATATTTAGTACTTTTTTATTCTTTTTTCTTTTTTTAATCTTGTTTTCTTATTTCTTTTTATTCTCATTTTTTTGTTATTTCATTTTCTTTCTTTTTATTTTGGTCACCGACGTCACAACATTGTGGTCGTCGAAATTTCAAGGACACCATTTTTTCCGACGATTTTTTTTCCGGCGATAGCTTTTTATCCTGATCTGAGTATGTTTTGCTTTATATATATATATATATATATATATATATATATATATATATATATATATATATACTTGAAAGTGTAATTTATGTGGGGGAGGAAGAGCAAAAGAAAGAAAAATGAATATAAGCTGAGATGAATTTTTTCTGATGTGGGAAGATTTTTCGATGATGACTTTTTTCCCCCAAATCTGAGTGTTTTTGCTTTGCTTATGAATAGATCTTTTTGAGAGTTTAATTTGTGTGTGTAAGTGATAGAAAGAGGAAAAAGAAAAACAGAAAAACGGTTAGACAAAGTCGCCGGTGAATGAATATCCGCCGGAATTAGAGAAGAAACGAAAAAATAAGTAAAAGAAAAAGACAAAGAAAAAGAAATGGAAAAGAAAAAGGGGGCGAAAAGTATGAAAAAATGGTAAAAAAGCAAAAAGGAAAATCTGAAAATCATTTTTTCTTACTTCTCATTTTCCCAGGGAGATGAAATACACACTCTGTCACGTCAGCTTTAAGGGTGCAAATAATTCTACTTTAAAATAGTTTAGGGGGCAATAAAAAACTCGCAAAGATAGAATATGTAGTTAAAAGTCCAGATATAAATCAGGGGTACTTATGCATTTTCCCTTAAAAAATAACATATATGATATCATATGCAGACTAGGACAGTAGTATTATTACGAGTATAAAATATTCCTTCTAACTATAGTTTTATAAATGAAGTGTATTATAATTAATAAAATTATGTGTCGTGTCTAGATTCATTGAATTTAAGTCGGATGATATTTCCTAATATCTCATAAGGTACCATAGAGTATTTTGTATTGAGTGATAGAATATTTGCTATTAGAAATAGAGTATCTACTTGCCATATTATACGTAATCTAAAGGGTCGTTTGGTAGGATATATAAGAATAGTGCGGAATAAGGTGTATTAGTAATGTATGGATTAGTAATGTATGTATTAGTAATGCAAGCATTAGTTATGCATATATTATTTCTTATTTACTGTTTGGTGTGGTGTATTAAAATAAGCATTGCATAATTTTTAAGAAAAATAGTTGTTTACAAAAATGCCCTCCATATTCTCTAGCTTTAAAGGACTTTAAGGACAATTTTGTCTTTAATCATACTAATGCATGCATTAATAGTCTTGGTATTACTAATGTCATGGTTTTTTATGCATTACTTATACATAGGATAATACCAAGTATGATGTATAACTAATACAAGTATTAATTATACACAGGTTGAAAAAATTGTACCAAACAAGGTATTAATAATACATAGAGCTAATGCTTGCATTATTTTTTCTAATACCTCCTACCAAACGACCCGTAGCTCCTCTCGTACAGTATTAGTCATCCAATTTATTAAGAAGTATTTTCTCTACTATTCTATGTTTTTACCGATATCAATTGACTTAAAGATTCGGTGCTTAAGTTATACTAGAATATAAATAACTTCCAAAATAGCAACGTATCACAAATTCACAATAAGTACGGACTTTGAATACTGAAGAAATGACAGTAAATGTTGCTATATTTGGCAAAAATAATGATTAAGATTCATGCTCTATTTTGGTAAAGTTGAAGACCTATCACCTATAGCTTTCTTTAAAGAAGGATTAGTACAATCAAAGAGAATTCTAATTAAGGGCGTTTATCAGACAGGCTGGACCGAGCTTGTGGTCAGTGGGGTGGACTGGCTGGGGTTTCGGATTTAGGGACGTGCATAATTTGGTAAATACCGAATTATCATACTAAAATCGAAAATTTTGATATTTGGTATACGCTATTTTGGTATTTGGTATGGTATTTGATTTAAAAAATATTGGTATTAGGTATGATATTTGGTATTTTAAAATAAAATACCGAAATACCGATATTGTACCGAAATATATATTATATTACACAAAACACATATTATCAATTATAACATAAATATAAAAAATCTAAAATTTTACTTTTCTTTATTCTCTAAGTTCATCAATTAACTCTAAACAAGTAACAAGACATTTCTAATGATCAAATATTCTTTTATATACAATTTTCTCTATTTGGGTCGATATTTTCTAGTTTTGGACAAAATGTTTGTCAACAAACATTTTTAGTTTTGTATTTTTGAGTACTTTAATTAAGAATATTAGAGTCTATGATTCTATGCACTAGTTAGTATTCAAACCGAATAAACCGAAGTTACAGAACCGAATAAACCGAAACCAAAAGGAGAAAAACCAAACCATACCGAATTTAATTAGGTACGGTATTGGTATAAGATTTTAAAAAATCGAATACTGAAAATACCGAACCGAAATGTCTAAATACCGTACCGCACCGATCGACGAACACTCATATTCGGACTGGTAGTGGGCTGGGATAATCTGGGTTTTATTGGGCCCGTCCGGGTTCGAGCTTATTCGGTTCGAACCAAGCCGATTTTCTTTTACTGTATTATGTTTTCTTGTTCAATGTAATTGATACTTAAGTGTATGCAAACTTTTAAATAATAAAATAAGTATTTGAAGACCTCATTTGTTTGCACTTAATGGAGGTCTGAATCTTAATCATTCAGATCTTAGATATTAAGTGCGTTTATTTTTAAAGTCTGAATCTTAATTATTCAGATCTTAATCATTAAGTGTGTTTGTTTTTTTTACTTCGAAACCACTTAATGGGTCTAAATAGGTCTGTATGATTAAGATCTATAACAGAGACTTAATTTCATTTCATTAAGATGCTATCACATATTCATTATTAACTGCCGCCATCGCCTACCATTATCAACTACCACCAAGCTACCACCACCACGCCCCCATCATCCTCAATCATAGTCGCCGCCATTATCGACCATCAGCACCCACTATTCCACCCGACCACCATCATTCTCACCGACAATCAACACTCATCCACCTTAACTACCACAACTGACCACCCCATCACCATGAACAACCACAGTCAGCACTGCCCATCATTATAACCTACCACCCACCCACTCACCACCTTCTTCAGTCACAATTACTACCATCACCTGCTATTATTAACTATCACCACCCACCACCACCATTCTCAATCATAATCTCCACCACTACCAATCACTACTAGCTACACCATCGCCTCTAGTCGGCATTCACACATTAGCCATCACCACCAACAACTATCATATTTTTAAAAAACTATATCTTTTATTGATAAAATATTATATTAGTTAGTATTTCATTTGAATTTTATATTTATTAATTTTTAAATAAAGATAAATTTTATACATTCAGATGTTAAAATCAAACAGTCTTAATTATTTAGTATTCAGATCTTAATACACATCTTAATATATCCAGATGTGTATTCAGATTCAGATGTCTTAATCTTAATACAAATGTTGATATTTAGATGTGTATTTAGATTCAGACGTCTTAATCTTAAAAAAACAAATGATGAGACCTAAAATTAACCATTTAAACTTTAGTTTAAAGTGTTAAATTTGAAATTTGAATTTGAAAATTTGAAAATTAAAATTAAGTGGCTACATAAAATTATTTAATAAGACCAATATGTAAAGATCAAACTTCAAAGGCTTTCATTTCATATTTTCATTGCATAAAAATACTTTAAATTAGTTTGCAAGTTCTATTTTAATTTTTTTGTTTTTGAACTTACAAATTAAAAGTTTACAACAATTATAAAAATAAGAAAGAGTACATCACATACTTTGCATCAGTTTTATAAGTTCATCCATGTCAACATGAGGTTCTTGATTTTCCGCATTGTTTGAATCGGAACCATAAATCATTATATCTCAAATTTCTTGGTCCTCCGGTTCATCAACCTCTTCACGCATTTGATTTCGCCATTCTAATCTTATCCAATCTCTGAAGCACACTAGAACCTTCAAAGAGTTACTACCCAATGAGTGACGGGTATTTCTTAGCACCTGTCTTACTTGGCTAAATGCGCTCTCTGATGCAACTATTGAAATCGGCACACTTAGCACGTCTCGAGCCATTAGCCGAAAGAAGAGGGAATTGATTTGAGTTGGTGCTCCACCAAGCCAGCAATCGAAATTTCTTTGTACGAGGCTCTGTTGCCTTTTGCAAGTATAATTAGAGTTCATCAATATTCCTGCTACTTGCTTGTTGATGCTCTCCTAGTGTATACCAAATTAAATAGTTTTCAACCCCACCATTATCCTTCATTGCACCAAATGCAGATATAGAAACTGAACTTGAAGGAATATTTGTATGTACATCTACAGCAGAAGAAGCAACTACAATATTAGCATAATAATTATATAAAGCTTGTAAATGTTTGTGTAGATCATAAATGCAAGTGTCAATATTGGGGTTTCAGTTGGTCAAATATCCATATAAGCGTATAACGCACTGATTAATTGGCGACAAGTAGCCATTTGATAGAAGGGTTTAAAATATGGGGAATAGGATAGCAATATTTCTTAAATTTATCTAGCATAAATTCAACAACAGAACTACATTCTTCTTTTTTCTTGAAATTATGGAGTAAAAGAGAAATTTCAGCTATATGTACTAAATTATTTGCAATAGTAGGATAATAAACTACAGAAAACTCAAGTGTAGCTACATAAAAATTTTGTAAATTTTTTACAACATCTTCAATGACATTCTAAGTACTAACTATTAACAAACGGTTAGGATCAATACAATAAAAATTAGCAACTTCAGTTATATGTATTCTATATTTATAACAACATCTTAAGAATAAATAAGTATAATTTCACCTAGTAACTATTTCTTCAAGCGTGAGTCTTGGTCTTAGTCCATAATGTTCACATTTATCCTTAAATACATTCAGTCTAGCAATTCTATTATTTCCTTGAATTGCACCAACAACTCTTCTAACTAAAGTGGTATCATTTCTAAATAATTCAAGGCTACTCCTAACAATTAAATTATAATTATGACACGCACATCTCAAATGAAATATTTCAGTAAGTAGTGGGTGTAGATGCAATTTTAATAGTAAAATAGCAGCATTATTGTTAGAACCATTATCAAACGACATACACAACTTTTTCTTCAAGATTGTAAAATGTAGAAACTTCATGGATAGGATTACTTATAAATACACTAGTATTACTTTGATCTTTATCATATTTAAAAGCAATAATATGTTTTTTCATGTAAAAATTATCATCTATCCAATGACATGTAATAGTCAAATAACATTTTTATTAACAACACGATCAATATCAGAGTAAGAGAAACTTTAATAGGAAAACTAGTGAACAAATAACAGATATATATCTGATATTGTCCAAAAAGCCTAAAGATATTAGTTCTACAAGTACTTCTAGGAATACCTTTAAATAAAGGGTTATAAATTCTTGAATATAAGCAACAAGATATGGTGAAGCGGCAAAGCTAAAAAGTAAACAACCTAAAATAATTATTTTAGCTAACTCTTCCCGATATTTTAATATATCGTATTTACCCATTAAACCACCAGTACCTGGATTACGTTTTTGTTGGTCAGATTATTCATCAGCACCCCATGCAATAGGGTGATTATCTACCATGTGCCTACGAAGTTGACCGTTCCCCCTTGCTTACCTCCAGTCTCGTATTTATAAACTTTCTAACAAATAGACATCTTACATAATTTTTATATTCTTCTAATATATCAAAAATTGCCAACACTTGTTTCTTAATCTTTGATTCTTCTTAATAGGGAGAGGAGGCCTACCTATATTATAATGACCGTAACTCCTAGTATTTTGACTAGCAGTACCAGATATAGGTGATGGTATTTCAAGATTTCAGGTGACTCAATATCATCTAAATTATCATCTAGACCATAATCTTCTTGAAGTTGCTCAAATCTGCATTTAAATTTTCAAATGAATTTTCAAAAATATGTGTAAAGCTACTAGAAGAACCAGCACCACCTCTTGATCTTTTAGTATTTTTACTCTTGCTGGTACCACCCCTGCTAGTATATGCTTTTATATCCATTATATAAATTAATTAAAAAAACTAAAATAATAATGCTAAATAATAAAATAAAAATAAACACCAGAGAAGAGAAAAAAATAGAACAAGTGTAACGGGAGTCCGGATGCCGCACTAAATTTGATATCACACTTTAATTGATATTTGATGATGTCATACTTCACTTGATAATTATAATTTGGTAGTGGCTACCATAAATAATTAATAAAACTTGAAATAATAATTAATCGAGAATTTGAGAGTAATAAGCAATTCAATAATCAAGAGGGAATTGAGAGAGAATTAGAGTAGAAGAAGAGAGCAAGCTGTGAGAAAAAATAAAGAAGAGGATGGGCTATTTATAATTTTTTAAAAGGCTAAAAACATAATTTATCAATTATTAGGGTTGAAGGGAGCTATTTTATTAAGGGGTAGGCCGAAATGGCTAAAACTGCAAAAAATGGCCATTGCCCAATGATCATTTTTGAATTTGACTGCCGGCAACGATCAAAATTTATTTTAAAAAACCCAACGGTAACCGGGCTGGAACCCGGTAAGAACCCGTGAACGGGTTACCGGGTAAGCCGGTTTTTGGTGCACTAGTAGCCAAAATAAGGCCCGACCCCGTCCGGCACAACCCCCTACCTAGCCAACCCGTCCCACCCCTTATCGGACCGGGGTGACCCGGGCTAAATCAGGTCGAACCAGGTTATTAGTGGGCTAGCCCGACCCGTTTAACACCTTTAATTCTAATAGCGGAAAATATACTTGGCCACACTAATAGTGGCCCAAATATCCCGAATGGGGCATTATGATAATTTTACATGTTTTTTGAGGGCATAATGGATAATTGGGCATACACGTTTTTCATCCTTACTCTTTGGCAGATTTTTATTTCAATTTAAATTTTTGTTCAACTCTCTCTCATTATTTTAATTGTATTACCTTCCCAAGGCACGCATCACATCTGCACATGCATGGCAACATCCTTTTCTATAAAGCACTCAATGCACATATACGCATACTATACCAAACAAAATACATTGACATATACACATAGTATACCAGAGGAACTACGTATACATCTAAACTACTATACTTATCTTCCATTGGCCACTTTCAAACCCTAAACCCTTAAATATATAGTGTCGCACCTAACAAGGTTTTCTGGCCCCCATTTCTTTTAAATCTTTATTTTCTCCTTCTTCATCTCTTATCTTTATTTTAGTGTGAAGGGTTAGAATAACGAACGGTCAACAGGAAGAAGAATAATGCTTCAAAAGTCTATGTTGTATTTCATGGTAAGAGGCCTGGATTATACAACTCTTGGCATTAGTGTGCTTCTATGGTTGTTGGTGTCAAGGGTAGCATCTTCCAGGCTTTTCTATAATGACTGATCGATCATTTCGTGTATTGTAGCCCAGTATCCCTATTTATTGCCTCTTCTATGTTCATTTGTTGTTATGTGACTTTCCAGGGTGGTTGGATTGATTTCAAGGAAGTTTTAGAGTGAATTGAGACACTTAGTGCCAAGGTTGCAGGCTTAAGTTCAAAGAGTTGACTGAAATTTGAATTTTGTGTAGACAAATCTAGAATGGAGTTTTGATGGTTCTAATAGATTCTTATGGTTATTTTGGACCTAGCTGTATGTCCGAATATTGATTTGGAGGTCCGTAGGGTGTTTTGGCTTGAATTGGCAAAAGTTAAAAAGTTGAAGGTTGAGAGGTTTGACCGGATGTTGACTTTGCTGATATCAGATTCAGATTTTAGTTCCAGGAGTTGGAGTAGGTCCGTTGTGTCATTTGGGACTTGCATGCAAAATTTGAGGTCATTCGGAGTTGATTTGATATGGTTTAGCAATGGTTTCAGAAGTTGAAAGTTCATTAGTTCATTAGGCTTGAATTGATGTGCGATTCATGGTTTTGGTGTTATTTGATGTGATTTGAGGTTTCAAGTAAATTCGTATTGTGTTTTAGGACATTTTGGTATATTTGTACGGGGTCCTGGGTCTCTCGGGTATGATTCAGATCAAATTCGGATTCTTTTTGGACTTAAAAGATGTTGAATTTGTGCATCTAGTTTCCTTCTTTGCGATCGCGAAGAGAGTGTTGCGATCGTGTAGAGTTAATACTGGCAGGAGAGTCTTTGTTCTTTGCGTTCGCAAAGATAAGGATACGTTCGCAAAGACTTGGGGAGTTTTTTCAACTCGAACACAAGCAGTGTGACATGTTCGCGTAGAAGGAAGGGAGGGCTTGAGGATTTTACTCTTTTGTTCATCGCGATCGCTTGGCTAGGTCCTCGATCGCATAGCTGCAAGGTGTTGGCCATCGTGTTCGCAACTAAGCTATTGCGTTCGCGTAAGAGGTTTTGGCGGCTGGTGAGATTTGTGCTTTGCGAACGCGAGCCATCTTCCACGTTCGCGAAGGGAAATGATTGGGCAGACTGTTTAAAATCCCATTTCGAGAATTAGAGTTATTACATCATATTTTGAGTTGTAGAGCTCGATTTTGGGAGATTTGGAGGGGATTTTCGTGATTTGGATCGAGGTAAGTATTTTTTTACTCAAATTTGTTATTATTTCATGATTCCATCTTTATTTTTAGTATTTAATTATAGAATTAATGTGAAGAAATGGAGGATTTTAGTAAAAACTTCCTAAAGTGAAAATTGAGAATTTGAAGGTCGAATCGAGGTCGGAATTGGATATAATTGGTGTGGTTGAACTTGTAATTGAATAGGTGTTCGGAATCTGTGAGTTTGACTAGATTCTGGAGTGCGGGCCCGAAGTTGACATTTTGGGTTTACTTTTTGATTTTTGATAAAGATAGAAGCTTTATTGTTTGAAGTTGTTTCCTACGGCATTATTTGTTGATATTAAGTTGTTTGTGACTAGATTCGAGTCGTTCAGAGGCCGACTCGCGGAGGAAAGACTTTTTGGAGTATAGATTTGCGCATCTTGAGATAAGTAACACACCTAAACTTTGATTTGAGGGTATATAACCTTGAGAACTATGTTATATGAAAGATATTGGGGTGACGTACGCTAGGTGACGGGTGTGTGTACGTGCACCAGTGCGTTCATGGTTTGGGGAGGCCTTTAAACTATTACCGGGCTTATTTTACTATCATACCTTGTTATATCCGCATTTTCCAACTTGTTTGATTATTTGAACCGTGATTCATGTTAGACATCATGTCTAGGCTAAGTGTTATTTGTTTGAGACTGATAGGGCTATTCTTGATGTTTCTAACCTATATGCCTTATTTATACACATGCTCTCAGTCATGATGCTATATCCGTGTATGATATCTCTATCTCAATACTTCTTATTTACTTTTTCACATGTTGTTGATGCCTCTTATATGTACTGTGAGATGTGTTATCTGAGACTTGAATGGTAAATGACTGTATTTGGGTCATAGCGCCGATCGGGTACTGATTTTGAGGTGACACGTAGACGACGTGTGCCACAAGCTTTACTATTGAGCTAAACAATTATGATTAGCACTTGAGCACGATCCGCCCTTTCGGAGTCTGGCATGCCAGTAGTAGGTGCATGCACAATGTTTATATACGTTCTTGATGATTGGTAGATATGCCAGGCACCCGTATAGTGCGAAGTGTGAATATGTTGATGGATCCCCTATGGTATTGTTAATTTGACATGTATACTTGACATGTAAGCATAGAGACGTACTTTCCTCATGCTAGCTAGTAACTGAAATACTTTATCTATGTTGGCTTAACTGTTGTACTTGAAAGCACGCCTAAATTCCTATAATGTGAACACATTGAACATAATATCATCGAGCTACCTGTTTATATTGTTTTTACTTTATATCCCAAACTATTACTAGTTATTGATATTGGCATCTAACTATTATTTTTAAGCTCGTCAGTGCTTTCAGCCTAAGGTTAGTGTTGTTACTTATTGAGTAATTAGGGTCGGTTGTACTCACACTACACTCTGTACTTCATGTGCAGATCTAGGTACATCCGGTCGAGGCGATTTACAGTGAGTTTCTATTAGCTTTTGGGAGACTACGAGGTAGCTGTTATTTCTTCAGCGGTCCTTGATCTATCTTTACTGTTCTATTGTTCAAACGGTTGTATTAGAGGATTTTGCTTGTATCTTGTTATTCAGTAGTGCTTGTGTAATCGTTTACACTAAATTTTGGGAATGGTTTTAGCAGTACTGTAGTTATATTTCTTAGATTTTTCATGATATTTTTGGTGTTGAGTTATTAAACCATATTATTCGATTTTCATAGTTATTATGTGACTATTGGCTTACCTAGCAGGTTGGGTTAGGTGCCATCACATCTAGTGGATTTGGAGTTGTGACAAGTTGGTATTAGAGTACTAGGTTGCTTAAGCCTCACGAGTCACGAGCAAGTTTAGTAGAGTCTTGCAGATTGGTACATAGACGTTTATACTTATCTTGAGGCTACCGAACTATTAGGGAACTTCACTTTCTTGCATTCGTATCATGCGAATTTTTTATTTCTAAAGTTTGAACCTTGACTCTTCTATTCTCTCACAGATGGTGAGGACACGTGCGAATGGATTAGGCGGATGACCACCAGTACCACCAGTTAGGGCCGTGGTAGAGGCCGATGTATGGCTCGTACTACAGCTAGAGCAACACCTATGGAGCCACCAGTTGCTCTAGCTGAGGAGTAGGTACCAGATGTTGTTGAGGCAGTGGGACCAGCTCAGGCACCAATAGTGACCATTGTTATTTCTAGCCTTCAGGAGGCCTTGGCCCAGATTTTGACTATTTGCACGAGCCTGACTCAGGCGATTTTGATTCCAATTGCACCAGCCACTTCACAGGCTGGAGGAGGTTCCCAGACTCCCATCACCCGTACTCTAGAGCATTTAGCTCCAAGCCATCAGATACCGAGGGTACTACCAGTTCAACTGCCTACTACTGCTCGGGCCGAGGTTGGTCCACCTATGAGTGATGAGGAGAAGAAGAGATTGGAGAAGTTCAGGAGGCTTAAGTTTCCAGAGTTTAGCGGGGAGGAGTTAGAGGATGCTCAGGATTTTCTTGATCGGTGTCAGCAGATTCTTCGCATAATAGGTATTTTAGAGACCAATGGGGTTGCATTCACTACTTTTCAGCTGACCGGGCAACCTACAGGTGGTGACATGCTTATGAGTTGAGTAGGTCAGTTGGCACAGTGCCACTTACATGGCATGAGTTCTTAGTTCTCTTCTTAGAGAATTTTGTCCCACAGACTCGCAGAGAGGAGCTGCATAGAGATTTCGAGCAGCTACGCCAGAAGGATATGACTGTGACTTAGATTGAGATGAGATTCGTGGATTTGGGCTGTCATACTATATGGCTAATTTCCACTGAGGAAGAGAGGGATCAGAAGGTTCATTGATGGGATCAACTTTGGTTTATGTTACAGTCTAGCTTGGGAGGCCGAGGTGGATGTTAGGTTTGATTAGGTGGTCGAGATTGTCAAGCACTTGGAGTCAGTGTCGCACCCCCTTTTTCCCCTTTTTGATGGGGAAGTCCGGATTTCGACATTCATGGGGGGAATAACTCATTTCCTTTTAGGAATTTGGGTATTTGAAGAGTTGCCACCTAACGGATTATGGTGCGTTAGGGCACCTAAAGCAATTAACTCATGAACTAGTTTGCATTACCAGAGATTAGGGTAAAGGCTCGAAATAACCTTGAGGGGAAGGTGTTAGGCACTCCTCGTGGTCCACAATGGTGGGTCCTGGCCGAACTTAAACTATGTGAATTAGTCATTTTGCAAGTAAAATATTTCAACACATATTCACAAATAAAGGCATATTTTCACATTCTAAACACATGTATGATTCAGGTAATTAAAGGATGTTCATTTAGAACACATAGGAATTGGGAGAGAGGGGTCCTAGGTTGGTTAGCCTACAGGATCATACCCATGAAATACCCGGTAATCACTCCTCAATGAGGGGCTACACGTGACATTAGCGTGCAGTCATTATATCCTTACTACCCAATTCCCTCCCCCCTTGGTCATAGCCTAAAGCGTTCTAGCAACCTTAAAAGATATCCTATGCGTGCACTACCCATCTCTTCCTTGTGGCCCGGAGGTATTTAGGACCTCTAGTTTGGTTAGTTCTAGACCATCCTAAGGTACTTAAAGGAGAAAAATCTAGGCGACAATCAAAACAATTAGGACTGGACTAAAAGTGAACAATTAAAGGCTCAAGTTTTACCTCCACAAATAGAGCAAGCAAGTGCACGTCTTACACACAGTTTCAGGTATTTAAAAGAAGCCCTAGAACAGGATATCTAGGTGAGTATAGACTATGTAGTATTGGGTTAGGACTAAAGTGTCAAAGACCTATTCAGTTTGCCTACTGATTTTAAACCTGTTGAATATGAGCGGCCACAAATAATAGAGCGTAGTTTTTTATTGTTTGCAGAGTTTTAGTCGCCCTATGGGCTTGCCTAGGCGGGTAATAGTGATATCCTATGTGCATGGTATCTAATCATTGATCAGGAATGCAGTAAAATAGTAAACAATTTTAAACGGACAATTAAGATCCTATAGGCATGCTTTCTAGTGATGTTAACTAACACAGCGTTGAAGAAACGAGTAGGTTGGTTAATTAAACTGATTCAGAAACTACAAGCACGAGTTAAAGTTAAACTGATGTTAGATCTGACTAAAACTGATTTTAGATTCTATAGGCATGATCGCTAATTATTAAAGCTGATTTAGATCCTATAGGCATGATCTCTAACTATTAAAGTTGATTTTAAATCCTATAGGCATGATTTCTAAGGAGATAAATTTGAATACATGCTTTAATGGGAACTGAATCTCAGTTACTTTATTCCTATAGGCATGGTGTCTAATTATATGAAGTGGAGCAGGTAGAATTTATTTCAACCAAGAAATCTTATAGGCAGGTTGTCTAACATAGCACATGTAAATCACAATAAACCCTATAAGCATGTTATCTACCCAACTTTACCCACAATTTACAACTACCCTCCCTTTCCACTAATCACTCCAATATTTATTTACAATTAATTATTACAGACCAATGATCGAATAAAATTACATAAATAGAACAGAAATTAAGCTATAGGGAGCCTGAAGTAGGCCCAAAGCAATTTTCTAGCCTTCAGTTGTCTCAAATGCCCAAAGTTTCATAGCTAATTTCATGTCTAGGTGTGTCAGAGTTTCCTAAGGACCTTAAGGATCCCGGGCAGTGCTCATACCTAGACCTTTCTCAAATAAGGACTGATTTATGTGCAGTGTGGAAGTTCCAGCCCTGATATGCCAGAGTTCAGAGAGATCTCAAAGGTCTCTAAGCAGTACACATACCAGAGGGGCAGAACTTAGTAATCTAAGAGTAAGTGAGAGTGGATAATGGTTTGAAAGAGTTTGATAGACAGTATAAAGAAAGGTCCTAGGAGTGAAACAAACTTCTGAAAACTAGTACTGATTTAGTGATAAAACAGTTTGAGGAATGTATGAAAAAGAATTTGCAATCATAACACAAGTCATAGAACAAACAAGCTTTAGGAAGTACTTTTGCAATCAACTTTCACACAAGGAAAGAGGGGTTAGGAACACAGAGAATACACCTTAATGGATCACATAAACAACATGGTGCATAGAATTCTTAAGGGGTTCTACAGAACTAAATAGGTTAGATATAATGCAGGTCATTGAAACATGAAGCAAAGGTCACATCAGAAACATGTTGAAAACATATAAACAACAAAGCTAGAGTCACTCTAGGGAGATTAGCTAACTTAGCCGTAGTAAGGCAGAACATGAAAGTACTTAAATGGAAATGCTAGGCAAGTATTAACAAGTGTAGGCATGCTAATTATACAAAAGCAAAGTTTAGGCAAGCTAGATAAACAGTAGTCAGTCAAACAGACTAGTTACATATGTAAGACATGTTAAACAAGATAGCACACAAGCGAGTAAAGTGAAAACATGCTAATCACATATTTGAATAAGGCAGTATTTGGCATGCTAGTTAAGCAGTAAACAGAAGCAGGAATGGACTCAGGATTGATGAACTAAGGCAGTAAATAAACATATAGGTTTGGATTATAAAATTTAATTAGAAGCATACCAGTTAGAGAAAGAAAACACAAGATGCGAGACAGGTATTGTGCAATTTCCAACCTTGGCTTGCAGCCGGCTAGAATAACAGAGATCACAAATAGTAAGGAGAGCAGAAAGAGCCTTTTTAGAGTGTAAAAGTGGTAGTTTATAAACTATTGTTCGTGTCTAGAAGTAAGAATAGGTAAGGGCATATATAGTAATCAAGAGTTAGACAAAATAAGGTAAAGAATCAATTATGTAGCAATTAGGAAAATTTACAGAATTAGTCACACAAAGATTCAACATAGTTTTCTCCTTTAATTAAGGAAAATCAGGCAACGATAATGATAGGAGCTAATTAAGGTAGGGAGTTCAATCAGACTGAGTAAAGAAGTAAGAAGCAATGACCTTATTAAGGAAAGGCGTTCAAATCAAACCAAAATAAAGAACTTCAGAATAAAAAGGCAAGGGTTTAATTAAGGAGAAAATCATGTAAAGAGTCAGCAAGTATCGCGGAAAAAATAAGGCAAAAAAGGAATAGTCAAGATTCAACACATAGGTTTTAACGAAACAAATTGGTAAATCAAGAATTCAAAACAACACTGATTTAAGGAGAAAAATATAGGTTTACCATGAATAACCAGAATAAATATAGACATATAAAATCAGTAGAAAAGTCGAACCAAGAACCTTAGTAGAGGCATATTAGGATAAAAAATCATAAGGCATTGAATTAAGCTAAAGAAAAATCACAGGAACCAAAGCATAGGACAAAGTCAGTACTCAAACAACTCAGAAACCAAATAAAATGTCAAAAAACTTGGGGTTTTTAGCATAAACTAGTTAGGGTTATAGCAAACCTTTATGAAATCGGTTAAAACACATAAGAAAATAGAAGATTAAACACTCAAATCATCAAACGTTTTGGAGGAAGAAATTTTCGGCAAACCCTAGTTTAGAAAAAATGGAAAATCATTTGAAAATCAGACGATTCTTGTAAAACTCATGTGAAATTGGTCCAAAACATCTCAGATCTGTACAGATCTAAGAAGTTCGGAAGGAAGAAATTAGGGTTCCGAGAAGAAAAATACAGAGATGTAGAAGTAGGCTTAGAAATCCATATATCTAAGGTGACATGGGAAGATCTTACTCGAAATCGAACCGGAGCAGCCTGAAATAGGTAAGAATGGGCCATAGGTATAAGTGGACTGACCCTGGTCCCTCGAGGAGCTTAGAGATGGAAATACTTATATAAGAGAGGCCATTAGAGGTCTGATGGTAATGGGGAAACACCATGAACGGTAGTAGATGAACGGCGATGAGGGTGAGTTACGGTTAGGACTTGAGAGCATTTGAGAGAAAAGGGGATTAGATGTCGGCGTGATAGATGAGAGGAAATGAAGGGTTTGGGGAAGGTCATTAGGTTTAATTTAGGCAAGGGTGAGTCTGGACCGTTGATCAAAATGATCAACGGACATGATTTGGTCGGGTATTACATCTGGCGGGTGGGTATTGGGCCTGGTGTTTCTGGGCTGGTTTATAGGGGGTCAAAATTGGGCTGGACAATTAGGCTAAATTTTGACCCTCTTGTTCAAAGCTCTAGACATTCTATTCAGGTAAAGCTAACCGTGATATACTACGTTCATCCTTTTTTCATCTATGAGGGCCAATTGTTCATAGTGGTTCTTTATCTATTCTGCATTGTTGCGTTCAGCTTCCTGTATGATTCTTAAAGAAGGAATCTCTACCTCGGCTAGGAACATAGCCTCGGTACCATAAGTCATCATGTAGGGAGTTTCTCCGGTTGATGTGCGAACTGTGGTGCGGTACCCCAACAGAGCAAAAGGTAGCTTCTCGTGCCATTGTTTGTGGTTTTCTACCATATTCCTTAGTATCTTCTTGATGTTTTTGTTGGTGGCTTCTACAACTCCATTTATCTGAGGTCTATAGGTTGTGGAATTCTTGTGTTTGATTTTGAAAGTTTCACACATGGCCTTCATCAGATCACTGTTGAGATTGGCAGAATTATTAGTAACAATGGAGTCTGGAACTATAAATCGGCAAACGATACGATCTTTGACAAAGTCTGTGATGACTTTCTTGGTGACAACTTTGTAAGATGCAGCCTCTACCCATCTTGTGAAGTAATCAATGGCTACCAGAATAAACCTGTGCATGTTTGAAGTAGTGGGCTCAATCGAACCGATGATATCCATTCCCAGACAGCAAATGGCGAAGGTGAGCTTGTTGCATTGAGCTCATTTGGAGACACTTTTATCAAATCAGCATGCACTTGGCATTGGTAGCATTTGTGGACATATTGGACACAATCTGTCTCCATGGTCATCCAAAAGTAACCGGCCCTAAGTATCTTCTTGGCCAAGAAAAAACAATTTATGTGCGGGCAGAAGGTCCGAGCATGTATATCCTCAAGTAGTTTGGAAGTTTTATTGCGTCGACACATCTTAGCAATCCCAAATCAGGAGTCCTTCTATACAAGTTTCCTTTGCTGTGAAAAACGTGATTGGACAATCTCCGAAGTGTGCATTTCTGAATGTGGTTCGCATGCTCCGAGTATTCTCCTTTTGCCAAGTACTCTTTGATGTTATGGATCCAAGGTTTTCCATCCGTTTCTTATTTAACATGAGTGCAATATGGCTGCTGATTATGAATTCTCACTGGTATGGGATTAATGAAATTCTTGTCCGGATGCTATATCATGGATGATAAAGTGGCCAATGAATCGGAAAACTCATTCTGAATTCTGGGCACATGCCGGAACTCTATCTTTGTGAACCACTTTCTATATTCATGTACATGGTGAAGATATGGCAATATCTTGGAATTCTTGGTAGCCCACTCTCCTTGTACCTGGTGCACAAGCAAATCTGAATCACCGATTACCAACAACTTCTGAATGTTCATGTCGATTGCCATATTGAGTCCTAGTATGCAGGCCTCATACTCCGCCATGTTGTTGGTGCAGGGAAATCTAAGTTTAGAAGATACCGGATAATGTTGACCCGTTTCTGTTACCAAAACTGCTCCAATGCCCACTCCTTTGAAATTTGCATCTCCGTCAAAGAACATCCTCCAACCGTCGTATGCTTCGGTAATGTCCTCTCCTACGAATGATAATTCTTCATTAGGAAAATACGTTTTCAAGGGTTCATATTCTCCTCCCACCGGGTTTTCAGCAAGGTGATCTGCCAATGCTTGTCTTTTGACCGCATTTTGAGTTACATAGACGATATCGAACTCACTCAACAGTATCTGCCACTTGGCTAGCTTCCTTGTTGGCATGAGTTTCTGAAATACATACTTCAAAGGGTCCATCCTGGATATGAGGTATGTGGTATAGGCACAGAAGTAATGCCTTAACTTCTGGGCCGTCCAAGTCAAAGCACAACAAGTGCGCTCTAGCAGAGAGTATCATGCTTCGTAAGGTGTGAACTTCTTACTCAAGTAGTATATGGCTTGCTCCTTTCTTCCTGTCTCATCATGTTGTCCTAGAACACATTCGAAGGCTCCATCCAATACAGATAGATAGAGTAGCAAAGGCCGTCCTGGTTCCGGCGGGACCAAAACTGGTGGTGGGGACAGGTACTCCTTGATCTTGTCAAAAGCTTTCTGACAATCCTCGGTCTAGCTTGTCTTGACATCTTTCCTCAGCATCTTGAAGATGGGTTCACATATGACTGTGAACTGTGCTATGAAGCAACTGATATAGTTGAGACGTCCTAGGAAACTCATCACGTCCTTTTTGCTCCTAGGCAGCGGTAACTCCTGAATAGCCTTGACTTTAGATGGATCTAGCACGATCCCTCAACGACTGACAATGAATCCCAATAACTTTCCTACGGGAACCCCAAATGCACACTTTGCAGGGTTCTATTTCAAGTTGTACTTTCTTAACCTGTCAAAGAACTTTCTCAAGTCTACTATGTGATCTACGACCCTCTTGAATTTGATAATGACGTCATCCACATACACCTCTATTTCTCTGTGTATCATATCATGGAAGATGGTTGTCATGGCCCTCATGTAAGTAGCCCCAGCATTTTTTAGACCAAATGACATCATCTTGTAGCAATATACCCCTCATGGTGTAATAAAAGTGATTTTCTCTACGTCTTCTTCGTCCATCCAAATCTTTTGATAGCTTACGAAGCAATCCACAAAGGATTAGAGTTCATGATTGGCAAAGTTGTCGATCAGGATGTGTTTTTTTGGTAGTGGGAAGTCATCCTTAGGACTAGCTCTGTTTAGATCCCGATAGTCAACACATACTTTGATTTTCCCATATTTCTTCGGAACTGGCACTTGGGTACTCAACTACCCTAAGAACCTTGGATTTGATCTGCTTAGTAACTTCCTCCTTGATTTTTAGGCTCATATCTGGTTTGAATTTTCTGAGTTTCTGCTTCACTGGTGGACACATGGGATTAGTAGACAACTTGTGAGCTACTATGGACGTGCTCAAACCGGTCATGTCATCATATGACCATGCAAAAATATCCTCATATTCCTTTAGAGAACGGATGTATTCTTCTTTCTCTGTCGGCAATAAGTGAATGCTGATACGAGTCTCCTTGACAGTCTCGGCATTTCAAAAATTTACTACTTTGGTTTCGTCCATGTTGGACTTAGGCTTATTCTTAATGTTTTCAACTTCCTTGACAACTTCCTCAGGTATCACATCTTCTTCATCTGAATTACTATTCTCATGTTGCATTGCCTTATTACATGTCACAGTCACCGATTCATTAGAAAAAGTAACAATAACACTGTAGAAAGAAAAATATGAAAGATAATAACAAATAATAAAGAGTAACGCATTTGATTAATACTTAAAACATCCAAACGAGTACGGCTCGATGAATCGAGCATTTATTTTGAAACAAGTGAATCTTAAAACAAAATTACTGAAAATCTTAAATGCCTAGAATGGCTACAGGAATAAACTCTGCCAAGCAACCCAGGGGCTCGGCGGGCCCAGGAGAGTGTGGCGGTCCAGTTCCTGAGAATAGCTCCCTTCTCTACAGTCTGAATAGTGAGGCCTTCTTCCTCCTCCTCCTCAATTATTGCATTGCAGTCCATGTCTTCATCCTCTAAAAATAGATTAGCCCAGCTAACGCTTCTTCTTCTGTAGTTCCCCATATTGTGTCATCTTGGTGAAAAGTCTGATCCAAATGCTGCATCGGTTGCTCGAGAGGGTAATAAGGTCCACGCCATGGAGGCGAGCAATCATCATACTCCTACCATATATACTGATATCCGAGCCCAAAGGTAGTACCATGGTGCTTCAACTGTATCGGCTTAGTAATACCCTGGAGATTCTTCCCAAGTCCATTGTCGGGTTCATACCTAGACCATGCCAGTATGCTTTCTATTTTGCTACTCCACCATTTGTCTTTCTCGATGGCATTGACACGTTCGATGTGATGATATGTTTCCCTTCCTAACCTTCTTTTGTTTCCAATAACCAGGATGGTTTGACTGGTGTAAATGGGGTTACTCCCATCTCCGTGAATGATCACCTCCTGGTGGTTCCATTTGAATTTCACAGCTTGATGTAGTGTGGAAGCCACAGCTCCGGCGGTATGTATCCATGGTCGGCCTAACAGAAGGTTATATGAGGCTGATATGTCGAGCACTTGAAATTCAACGTCAAACCAAGTTGGACCCATCCATAGACAAAGATTAATTTCCCCAATCGTGGCCCTTTGGGGCCCATTAAAAGCTTTCACGTTCATGCTCCGTGCCCGTATTTCATGGAAACCTTTCCCCAGTCTATTCATATTATCCAACGGACAACTATTGAGGCTTGAACCTCTGTCAATCAAGACCCTGGCAATGAATTTGTCTTCAAATTGCACTGTGATATGCAATGCTCTGTTGTGATTCAACCCTTCAGGAAACAACTCATCTTCGTGGAAGATTATCTTATGACTTTCCAGCACCTGCCCTACCATATTAGCCATCTCTCCGCAGGTGATATTGTTGGGTATATAAGCTTCACTCAACACCTTCATCAAAGCATTCTTGTATGCCTCTGAATTTTGCAACGGTGACAGTATAGATATCTGAGCTGGGGTTTTATTCAAATGATCAATGATGAAACATTCCCTTGTTTGTACTTCCCTCCGAAGGTCATCAAGTCATGTTTCAATGACAGGTTGCTTGGTAGCAACATCCTTACTTGGTCCTCCCAAGTATTTAGGTGTATAGATTCTCCCGGTCCTTGTCATTCCTTGTGCAGCGTCGGATTCCTCCATCTTTGCCTTTCCTATTTACCTAGCCTCGGAAACATAATCCTAGAGTATTGCTTTTGAGTCGAAAGGAGGTATGGTTGATACTGTCACCGTGAATGGTGTGGCCACTTCTATTTCAAATGGAATAGGGGTGGCCACAGGTGGAGCTACCTCTACCTTAAATGGAACTGATGCAGCTATCTTAACTTCGATCGGTAACTGAGTCTGCACTACAATAGGATTAAGTGTGACTGCAATTTTAAAGTTATCACCTTCTTGGATAAGCCCGATTAACCCCTCAGGATCCCATTCTTCATCCATTTCTATCACATGTATCCCACCACCCCTATGATCTAGGAGGGGGTTGTTGCGGACATTGGGCATATCTTCTTTCGCATGTATAACCTTATTGTCAATCAGTGTCTGAATTTTATCTTTCAATGTTTGGCACTCGTCAATAGTGTGCCCTTTCATACTGGAAGGGTATGCACATGTTTTGTTTGGGTTAACCTATTGGGATGGATTCTCTAATGCCACAGTAGGAATAGGGGTGACTTAACCATCGACTTTCAACCTTTCATACAGCTGGTCGATGTGTTTAGCAATAGCAGTATACTATCTGGGTGGTTTACGGTCAAAATTTGGTCGTGGTGTTGGAAAATTTTGATTGGAAATGAGATGGTTGGGAATTATAGATATGATAGGCAGTGGCTAGTTGGAAATATATGGGAGATGAAGGTCGATATGTGGGTGGTGGTGTTTGATATGTGGGTGGAGGTGTTTGATATGTAAGTGAATATTTCAGGACTTAAGCCACCATTACTGCCCTAATGTCTCTTTTCTTTGATATGCCGCCTGATTGTAATGCCTTATTCGTGGCTTGTAATGCCTCAAAATTTGTCACCATCCTGCTCTTGATTCCTTCTTAGATTCTTTCTCCGAGTTTGATGATATCAGAGAATTTATGATTTTTGATAACCATCAACCTTTCATAATATTCTGTATCCTGTGCATTGACGAAGAACTTGTTCATCTGTTCCTCGTCCAAAGATGGCTTGACTTTGGCTGCTTCTGACCTCCAACGAGTGGTGTACTCGTAGAAAATTTTGGTGGGCTTCTTCTTAAGGTTTTGAATGTAGAAATCATATGGTGCATTTTCTATATTGAACCTGAATCGTTCCATGAAATCAGACGCCAAACTCACCCAGTTGGACCATTTGTTAGGATCCTGGCTGATGTACCATGACAAAGCATCTCCCATAAGACTTCTCATAAAGAGCTTTATCTGGATCCTTTCATCCTTTCTGACCCCAACAAGCTTGTCACAATAAGTCCTCAAATGAACCCTGGGATCACCTGTACCGTCAAACATTTCGAACTTGGGAGGTTTGTAACCCTCTGACAGTTCTACATCTGGTTGTATGCATAACTCTTCATAGTTCAAACCTTCTATTCCTCTGCCGCCTTCGACTCCCTGAACTCGACTCGTCAATTTCTTGAGTTCTTCAGCCATATTTTTAATGAGCATGTCCTTCTCGAAAGATTCTGGTGTGTAAGAGATTGGTTGGATAGAGTGAGGTACGATTTCCACTTATATGGGGTTATTTTGGTAATTGCCAGGTGCCTGGTGTAAGCACGTGATTTTTGACCCTCCCTGGGAATTTTTACGTTCTTAAGCTTAAATATCTAATTTAGGACTAGTATAGCTATTTTAACTATTTTACTTTATTTCGTTGCAAAAAGAAAAATTTCAAAAAATATATATATATAAATTTTAGTTTATGTATCTCTCATAAACTTGAAAAATACAAAAATTGCACTTTATTTTTGTACTTTATATAATTTCGAAAATTACAAAAAAATATAGTTCTATTAAGGTTTTATAGTCATTTTTAACTTTGAAAAATACAAAAATGTTACCTCATATTTTATCTTAACATTTAAAAACGAAAATTACAAAAAAATAGTTTTATTAATATTTTGTAGCTATTTTAAATGTTGAAAAAATATTTAAAAATATATAGTTTTGTTTAAATACTAGTCTTATTTTTGGTAGTTATTTTGCTTACATAGGACTAGTTAAGCAACGTGTTCCTATTTCTCGGGTCCGGGCAAAAGAATAATATTCGGGTTCAAACTACCCGGTTTTAGGCCTAATTTTCGGACCTAGCCCATAATAAACCGTGTCCAGGACACGTGGGGAACCCCACCACGCGTGGGGGACATATGCCTCGAACCCCACCACGCGTGGGGCTCATTTTCATGGGCATTGCATTACAAAAACACGGACAGAATTTGAAAAGAGGGGGGACCAACGAAAAGGGATTTGGGAAATTTTAAAAGAAGGAAAAAGCCAACAAAAAGGGAGGACTGGAGGACTTTGAAAAAGTTGAAGAAACGGGGACCAAAAAAGGGACTTTTGGGGAAAGATTGAAAATACTACTGTTCTTCTTCCTCCTGAAAAAGGAAAAGAAGAAGCAGAAACGGGGAAGCCCTTGGACCACCGGATCCCGACTTCCCCCGCGTCAAAAAACCCACCGGCAACCCCTCCTCCTCCTGGCTTCCCACGTCCATAACCACCAGCCCCATCACCACCGTCCGACACCCAACATCACCAAACGCCCACCTCCATTAACGCCGGAAAACACGACCATCCCTTCTCCTCCCCGCTCCGCCAAACCAGTCCGGCATTTCCTCCATTAAACCCGGCGTACACTGCTCGTCATCTTCCTCCCCTTTTGCTCCTAACGAAAAACCCTACTGTAAAATAAAACCACCATCAAACGGACCCTCAAACCTAACCCAAAACCACCAACGACACAGTCTAAACACCACCCTCTCTCACGTCGGACCCCAGCTCTTCGACCTTACGTCCGAACGCCACCACAGACGACGCCCAGTTGCTGCTGCGTCGTCACTACACGAACGACCCTCCATAGCTGCTCCTTTCATCACCTCCAACGACCCCTTTTGTCGCGGCTTCACGCAACAGTTGCTGCGTCGAAAAATACAGCAGCTGTTGCTGCGTCGCTGCGTTGCTGAGTAGCTCAGTCGTTGCTTCAGTCCGGTGAGGTTGTTTTGTTCGTCGAGGTCCGGCGCGTCGAGTTTGTTCGTTGAAATCGCTGTAGGGGTTCGGTCCATGGCTCTATGCATTTCTGTTTATGCAGGTTAGTAAGCCTCGATGTATTGGATTAAAGAAATTTTACGTTCAATGTTTGAAGAAGAAAAAATAAGAATGAGATGAGCCTCGCCGAATAAAAATACAAATTGCGGGGCCCTCAGTAAATACTTGTTTAAAATTACTTAGAATTCAGGAGGGTTGTTTAGCGAATTTCACGGCCTCCGCAAAATAATAACGCGATAGTCTCTTTAGGCGCGTGTTTAATAATTTATTTTCTTAAGCTCGGGTGTGCATTTCATGCGACCCAAATCCAAATCTCAAAACATCAAATAAAATGCGTTCCGGATTGTGGGTGCATTTCATGTGACGCAGTCCAAAGACGTGTTTTAAGCGATGTTCCCATTCTCCTAAAAACAATAATAGTAAAGCGGTTAAAAGATAAATTTGCACATAAGTTCATATTGTATTAAAAATCAGATAAATAAGCCAAATATAACAGTTGAGCGACCGTGCTAGAACCACGGAACTCGGGAATGCCTAACACCTTCTCCCGGGTTAACAGAATTCCTTATCTAGATTTCTGGTACGCAGACTGTAATATAGAGTCATTATTTTCCTCGATTCGGGATTAAAATTGGTGACTTGGGACACCCTAAATCTCCCAAGTGGCGACTCTGAAATAATTAAACGAATCCCGTTTCGATTGTCCTTTAATTGGAAAAAACTCCCCTGCGCCCCCGCGGGCGCGGAAAAAGGAGGTGTGACAGCTCTGGCGACTCCGCTGGGGACTATACCCAGAACCACTGGTTCAGGGTTAAGAATTCGAGCTTGAAATAATTGTTATTATTTGGCTTTATTTATTATCTGGTTTTTTACGTGTTTGAGCCTAATGTGCTAAATGCTGCTTTTACTGCTTTGATATTATTTGGACTGTATATATAAACTGTGCCGAAACCCCTCTCTTCTCTCTCTTGAGGAGTGCACGCTGGTCGTGGCTTCTTTCTGTTAGTGTCATATACCAAAATAGAACGAGGATTCGGTGGAGTTGCAAAATCGGATGGCCTTTTGGTTACCGGTACACAGCTCCCATCCTTGGCTCGAGTTGTCCGCTCGGGTAAGCCAGGTCTAGAACAAATACCCAGGTTATCAACTTAGAATAACTCAGCTTCATGCCGGATCCCTAGTAGGAACGTTTATTTGCATCATGTGCATTTGACTTAGGGGACTCAACACAGGGGTTGGGTCCGTCTAGGACAAGCAACCTGAAAATAATAGACCATCTTTTGGCATCCTAAGTGCTACATGTTGTATTTATTCAAGGGTGAATGGGTCGTTTGGCGGACCAATAATAGTTGCGGACAAATAACACACCTTGTTAGGTTGATCACATTTAAATAAGAAGGCCGCACGTTTTTCCAGCATGATGTTATTTTAATCAAAGCATGGGGAACATTTGTGGAATCCAAGAATTCTTGGAATTCCCTATGTCCCCCACGCTTGCTTTTTGGGAAAGCACATGGGGAACATTTGTGGAATCCAAGAAGCCTTGGAAATCCACTATGTCTCCCACGCTTCATTTTGGGAAAAGCACATGGGGAACATTTGCGGAACCCAAGAAATCTTGAAATTCCCTATGTCCCCCATGCCACATTTTTGAAAATATAATAAATATAAAAAATAAAATATATATGTATATATGTATATATAAAAAAAACGTTGAAAAATTCAAAAAAAAAAGATTTTGTATGTTTTCATCATCATCCACAAGTTAGAAATAGTGGAAAAGAGGAAAAAATAACAGTTTATAAATGTGAAAAAACAAATGTCCAAGTAGTGTCGGAACTCTGCCGAATTTTTGAGAAAATAAGGAAAATATATGTCTTATTAGTTAGTTTTATTAACAACAAAGGAAAAGTAGAAAAAATCATCATTGTTTGGTTTTGTTTTTCAAAAAAATAATAGTTTGTCTTGCCATAAAAAAAAAAGTAAAAAAGGGTCTTGTTTTTTAAAAAAAATATGTTTATTTACTTGTTTATGAAAATGCTGAAATTACAATAATCCAAAAATACTTTCCATTATTGATTTCTTTAGAAATTCTTTCTATTTGTTTTTTTTAAAAAAAAAAAACATGTATATATAATAAAAAAAAAATCCGAAAATATTTTGATTCTTTTTCAAAATTGAAAAGAAAATTCAAAATCCAAAAAAAAAAACATTTTTGAGAAGCATTCCTTTTATTAAAAGCAAAATTCCGAAAAATATTTTTCTTCTTCTTCTTTAGAATAAAGAAAAAAAAGAGCAAATGAAAATTCAAAAAATATCTTAGAAGTCTTTCTTTTAAAAGAAAATCAATCAAAAAAAAATACTTCCTTGCTTCTTTTATTTGCCTTCCTTCGCAAATTCAAAAAAAAAGTTAGTTCATCTACTTATTCTTATTTGCCTACTTATTCTCATTCGACCGAACTACGCGGGTTTGATTCTCACCGGATGTGAGATACGTAGGCAGCCCTCATCGGGTCCAACCCCACCTTCTCAAAAAAAAAAAAAAGGGAATGTTTTATGTTTTTCGTTAATTTGTTTGTTTGTTATGAATGAAAAATAATAGTCTATTTGATTGTTGTGAAAATAATAAAAACAAAATATATAGAAAATGGAAAAGGGTCTTCTCAAAAATAGTTTATTTGCCCGAACTACGCGGGTTTGATTCTCACCGGATGTGAGATACGTAGGCAACCCTCATCGGGTCCAACCCCACCTTTTGCTAAAAAGCCAAAAACAAATAATAATAATAAAAATAAAAATAAAAAACATGTAAAATATATATGTCAAATTTCATAAAGAAGTCGGGTGACGCTGTTTTATCAAGACATAGCCGAATGTTCCCGAAAGGGACGCCGGAAGGCTGACTTTGCATAAACAGCCACTTTTGGGTCATTTTTAAGACTTGGTCCAGTTGACCCCCACAGCCTAAAAATCTTCGTCCCCGAGACGTTGAAAGGCCGTGTTTGCAATATTGACTTTTCTAATTTGAAAAACGATGAAAAAAAGAGTTATAAATAAGTCAGGTGATGTTGTTTTGTCATAAATAGCCGAATGTTCCCGAAAGGGACGCCGGAAGGCTGACTTGGCATAAACAGCCACCTTTGGGTCATTTTGAGATATGGACCCACACAGCCTTAAAAAGCTTCGTCCCCGAGACGTCGAAAGGCCGTGTTTGCAATACAAGGTTTTTATCATAATAAAAAAAAAACAAAGAGTCGACGGTCAAGTGAATACCGTTCAAAATTTGTCATAATAAGCCGAGCCAGCTTCGGCCGCGTCTTAAACCGTTCTTGCCGAAATAGCCTTAGAGTATCTTTCAGTTGTCGAAAGGTTATTTTCGTAAAAGAATGGACAAGTTGGTAAAGTGTCATAAAATAATCCTCCCCGGCCTCAAAATTCATGTGAAATTCGGAAGGGGCCACATTTACAAAAATAACCATTTGGTTGCATTTGTCGAACAGAGAAAGGGAGTTAGCCTTTTGTTTTTGGGCTTATAAATCTCTTGATTAAAGTATATGGGTTATTTGATTTTCGAGTTTGTAGGTCATCTTCAAACCTTTGAAACCCAGTATGTTTTAGTATGAAAATTGAAAAATTGTTTGTTATTGTTTATCTCTTATTGGCACGAACTACGCAAGGTCTGATTCATGCGGGGTCATGATACGTAGGCAATCTCCATAAGATTCGACCACAACAAGAAATGAAAAAGAGAATGAAAAAGCGAAAGAAAAAAATTTTTGAAAAAAAAAGAAAGAAAAACATCGAAAAAAAGGAAAAGAAAAACAAAGGTAAATAAATAAATAAATATATATATATATATATATGTATATTGATAATAATAAGGACCGACTGAGTCCATTCTAACATATTTGGTTTTGAATTGTGAAGAAAATTGAGGTGGTTGGTTTGTGCCTCAAAGAAAAATGACAACTAACGTCGAAGCTGTTACAAGTGCTCCAGAGACTCAGAGTGGGAAGGTTCCTCGTCATGAGTCACAATTTGCGACACAACAAGAGCAGTACCACTCTCCTGAGTACCACTCGTACTCGTTTGATCTTGCTGCAAAAACTGAGAAGCCTGCCCGAAAGATGGTACAGGAAGAAATGACCCGAAGAGTGAAAAGCTTAGAACAATGGTTGGAAAACATGCAAGGGTTGGCAGGCCAAAAGAGTGTTGCCTTCAAAGATCTATGTATGTTCCCCGATGTCCACTTGCCGCCTGGTTTCAAGACTCCAAAATTTGAAAAGTACGATGGACATGGAGATCCCATAGCCCACCTGAAAAGGTATTGCAATCAACTGAGAGGGGCAGGAAGAAATGAAAAATTATTGATGGCTTATTTTGTGGAAAGCCTTACGGGAGTAGCCTCCGAATGGTTTATGGATCAAGACACGTCTCGCTGGTATGTCTGGGATGACATGGCACAGGCCTTTGTCAGACAGTTCCAATACAACATCGACATTCCCCCAGACCGCATTTCCCTTTCAAACCTGAAGAAGAAACCAAGTGAAAGTTTCAGGGAATATGCCATAAAATGGAGAGAGCAAGCAGCTCGAGTTAAGCCACCCATGGATGACCACGAGCTAATTACTGTCTTCCTTCAAGCGCAAGAGCCAGATTACTTTCAAAACATGGTGTCCGCAGTTGGCAAAACCTTCTCGGAAGCAATCAAAATTGGAGAAATGGTAGAGAATGGTCTTGAGACAGGCAAAATTATAAGTCAAGCTGTTCTTAAGGCCGCAACTCAGGCTGTCCGGGTTGAGTCAGATAATCTTAGCGGCACAAATGAGGAGATTGAAGAAATCATGATGACATCAGGGCCTAGAAGAGGTCCCAGGAGTACATCTCGAAGGTATGAGCAGCCTCCTAAGATTTTCTATGGCTCCCCTGAGCAGTATTATCCACCTCAGGATTCTCAATACTCTATCGCTCCACCTCAGTATGTTGTCCAGCCACCAAAGCACCCCAGGAGGCGAGCACGAGCATCACAAAATCTCCAGAAGTCTCCACAAAATTTTCGGGTGCCCTATAACCCACAGCCAAGCCAGTGGTATAAAGGTGAACAAAGGCTGAAAGATAATTTTACACCAATAGGAGAGTCCTATGAAAGCTTATTTGAGAAATTAAAGAATCATGACATGATTGCACCTATTCCTCCAAATCGTGTGGACCCACGTGCAAGAAGCTTTGACCCTTCTAAAAGGTGTGAATACCATTCCAATGTCCAGGGGCACAATGTCGAAAGTTGTCGGGATTTAAAAAGAGAAATAGAAAGAATGATCCAAGAAGGGCGGATTGTGATTAATAACAGTGACATGGAGCACTCGAACCCTATCGAGAACTTATTGACAAAGGGTGACGATGTTGAAGCGGGTAATGGTCTTGGCAGTATTGATGCAAAGCTCAGTGGCTAAGATGCCAATTTTTTGGGAGGACGCTTCGTTCCTTGGTCAGCAAAAGAGAAGCTTGTGGTGGCTTATTTTGTGGTCATTTCTGTTGTCCGGATTATTAAGGTTGCAATTTGGATTTTGTCCTGTGTCAAACCTTCTTATCTTTCCATTTTTGTCATAGCAGTTTGTTTAAATTTTGTCCAGTTTGTGTTAGGATTTTATTCTGGTTGTTTTTACCATTTCGCCGGTAGTCTAATACAAAGTCGGTCTTTTGTTAGTTCCAGTCGTCTTTTGTTTAGTCCTTTTATCATTTCATTCAATGCCGATTCTAGGGACATGACATGCGCACCCAGTTTGGACCTAGTCTTAAAGTTAATCATAAAACCCTGGAAAGGCGATCAGACCATTTAAAGGAAATAAAGACGGTTTGAGATTATTCAGAGCCCGAGTCATGTGGAACTGGGGCAAGTTAAACACAAAGAAAACCGTTAAAGAAAGATTCGCCTAAATTGGCATGAGGGTCGTTCATAATAATGAGAATGAGAGTGTCGCCCAACGGTGCTTTAGAAGTGACAAATGAACAAACAGATGTTGAATATAATTGTCAAGTCCAGCACCATCAGAAGAAGACTACAAATTTAAATCGTGTTGTTTGCATTTGGCATATTTTGAAGACTGGAATGACGAAGGCATTTTGTTCTGCTACCCAAACACTTTTATCCTTCGTTACCCCTTTGAGCCTTATTTATTTTTCTTTCATACCCCTCGTTCGGAATCAGTAGCAACGAAGAAAAAAAGAGAAAGAAAGAAAACAACAAAACGAAAAGAGAGAAAAAAAAGAGAAAAAGAAAAGAAAAGAAATTGATAACAAAGAGAAAAAAAATCAAATGAAAAGAGGAATTGGGAACTACGTTTGACCTGATTCCTCAAAGAGGATACGTAGGCGCTTCACGGCTCGGTCATAGTTTTGAAAAATGAAAAAAAAAACAATTAAAATATCCCCAAGCAAGAAACTGGGGCAGATGTTGCGTTTGATGTAAATAAATCTAATTCCGAAGGTTGTAATTAATAACCCAAATGAATGCATTTTTGAGCCTTTAATACCCTTTCTTTCTAGCCCAATCCAAAAACCCACATTACGGTCCAAAGAAAGACCTTCCGATCAGTCTTCAAAAGATGCCAAGTCAGACAAATGAAGAGTCTTACCGGCGAACATAACATTCTGTTCCACAGCAGAAAGGACTCTAATCTCCAGCAGAAAGAGTCGTACCGGCGACACTCCAAATCCCCAGCTGGAAAGTGATACAAATGAGAGAGTCTTATCGGTGAAAACCTTCACAGGCACCATAAGGCGATGAAAGCTGAGAGAAAACCAAAATGAGAGAGACTTGATAGTGAAAACCCTTCGGGCACTACAAGTCGAATAAGATTGAGAATCAGAGGGGGAATCGCCAATGGAAGATCTTAAAAGATGATTGACGGCAGAGGATAGGCCACATACGCATGTCATGGCCATTAGAGTCAGTATCTGCATTTGATAGGGTTTTATTTATAGTTTCTTTTGTAAAAGAGTCATCGTTTCCTTTGTCTTTTATTTTGTTTCTGTTATCTTTCTCCTTTCATAAAAAATTTCCCCAATAGAGTCTGTCCGGTCAGAACAAGTATGAAATGACTTCAAAATATGCCATCATCTTTCCAAGATGAGATCTGACTAGTATATCCAAATGGTATAGTCAGCAAGGAACAAGCGCGAGGCCAGTGTCAAAAAGATATCCCCAGCAAAGGGAATTGACAGAAGGATTGACGAGCGTCAAGAGAGATATCCTTGCCAAAACCAAGGTTATAAACCTCAAAGGCCAAGGCCCATGAACAGAGCAAGGAGAGCAGTGAGCATGATTGGGCGAAATCCATACTAGACTAAAAGGTCGGGAAAATGCCAGTTTCCGAGCTATGCCACAAAAGAAGAGGGATATCCCCAGCAGGAAGGGATTATCCCCAGCACACGATATCATCCCCAACAAGTTGTGGAGCACAGAGAAAGGAAGGAGAAAGGGAAAGCCATCCCAGTAGGAGTGTCACAGCCAACCACCATGTTTTAAACTAACAAATTTTGTTTGATTTGAAACAGGTAAAGGAAATGGCATTGATGCAGAAACGCATGCCACAAGGGATATTATCAAACTGGGGCAGAAAATTTTCCTTTCATTTAGAAAATTTTCTGGAAGTCAGGTACCCTCAGCTGATAACATTTTACCCCCAACAGGTAAGTAAATCAAGGGAGGTAGTCTTCGAAAGAAGAAGCTATGCAAAAACAAAAAAGAAAAAAAAAAGAATAAAAAAGATAATAATGAAAAAAAGGGAAAAATTCATCCCAATCCCCAGCAAGTATTCGAGGTAAGACATTTCAAGTCTTAAGGATATTTTCGGGTTCATCCGCCTTCAAATAGGATATGTCGGGTTCATCCGCCCTCAAATAGGATATGTCGGGTTAATCCGCCCTCAAATAGGATCTGTCGGGTTCATCCGCCCTCAAATAGGATATGTTTGGGTTCATCCGCCCTCAAATAGGATAGTTGGGTTCATCCGCCCTCAAATAGGATCTGTTGGGTTCATCCGCCCTCAAATAGGATATGTTGGGTTCATCCGCCCTCAAATAGGATATGTCGGGTTCATCCGCCCTCAAACAGGATATGTCGGGTTCATCCGCCCTCAAATAGGATATGTTGGGTTCATCCGCCCTCAAATAGGATATGTTGGGTTCATCCGCCCTCAAATAGGATATGTCGGGTTCATCCGCCCTCAAACAGGATATGTCGGGTTCATCCGCCCTCAAATAGGATATGTTGGGTTAATCCGCCCTCAAATAGGATCTGTTGGGTTCATCCGCCCTCAAATAGGATCTGTCGGGTTCATCCGCCCTCAAATAGGATCTGTCGGGTTCATCCGCCCTCAAACAGGATATGTCGGGTTCATCCGCCCTCAAATAGGATATGTTGGGTTAATCCGCCCTCAAATAGGATCTGTTGGGTTCATCCGCCCTCAAATAGGATCTGTCGGGTTCATCCGCCCTCAAATAGGATCTGTCGGGTTCATCCGCCCTCAAATAGGATATGTTGGGTTAATCCGCCCTCAAATAGGATCTGTCGGGTTCATCCGCCCTCAAATAGGATATGTTGGGTTAATCCGCCCTCAAATAGGATTTGTTGGGTTCATCCGCCCTCAAATAGGATCTGTCGGGTTCATCCGCCCTCAAATAGGATCTGTCGGGTTCATCCGCCCTCAAATAGGATATGTTGGGTTCATCTGCCCTCAAATAGGATCTGTCGGGTTCATCCGCCCTCAAATAGGATATGTTGGGTTCATCCGCCCTCAAATAGGATCTGTCGGGTTCATCCGCCCTCAAATAGGATATGTTGGGTTCATCCGCCCTCAAACAGGATATGTTGGGTTCATCCGCCCTCAAATAGGATATGTTGGTTTCAGTCTTTACATTTCTTGACCAGGCGCCCACCTGAATAACGAGAGGAATACATTTTCTGTCTTTTCATTTCTGTTCAAGGTCACCCACCAGTATAATGCGGGCATATCATTTTTCATGTCTTTACCAGGCGCCCACCTGAATAACGAGAGGAATACATTTTCTGTCTTTTCATTTCTGTTCAAGGTCACCCACCAGTATAATGCGGGCATATCATTTTTCATGTCTTTACCAGGCGCCCACCTGTATAACTGTTCAAGGTCACCCACCAATATAATGCGGGCATATCATTTTTCATGTCTTTACCAGGCGCCCACCTGAATAACGAGAGGAATACATTTTCTGTCTTTTCATTTCTGTTCAAGGTCACCCACCAGTATAATGCGGGCATATCATTTTTCATGTCTTTACCAGGCGCCCACCTGAATAACGAGAGGAATACTTTTATGTCTTAGTTTAGACAGGCGCCCACCTGAATAACGAGAGGAATACTTTTGTCTGTGCATTTCATATTCTAGGCACCCACCTGTATAACAAGGGAATACATTTTGTGTCTTTACCATTAGGCGCCCACCTGTATAATAAGGGAATACATTCCACGTCTTTACCCATAGGAGATGCATTTCCTCCTAGGTTTGTTTAGTTTTACCCATAGGAGATGCATTTCCTCCTAGGTTTGTTTCAGTTTCACCCATAGGAGACGCATTTCCTCCTAGGTTTGTTTAGTTTTACCCATAGGAGACGCATTTCCTCCTAGGTTTGTTTCAGTTTTACCCATAGGAGATGCATTTCCTCCTAGGTTTGTTTCAGTTTCACCCATAGGAGATGCATTTCCTCCTAGGTTTGTTTCAGTTTCACCCATAGGAGACGCATTTCCTCCTAGGTTTGTTTCAGTTTCACCCATAGGAGATGCATTTCCTCCTAAGTTCAGTTCTACCAATAGGAGACGCACTTCCTAAGTTTATTGCACCCAATAGGAGACGCACTTCCTAAGCAATGCTTTTACCAGTAGGAGACGCACTTCCTAAGAATAGTTCACCAATAGGAGACGCACTTCCTAAAGTTTAGTTTCACCCAGTAGGAGACGCACTTCCTAAAAAACAGTTATCCCCAATAGGAGACGCACTTCCTAAGTCTGATGAACCTTCTCCTAGGATCAAAATCTTAGTCTGATGAATCTTTCTCCTAAGATAACAAAAAGAAAAGACCTAGTCTGATGAACCTTCTCCTAGGATCAAAATCTTAGTCTGACGAATTTTTCTCCTAAGATAGAGACCTAGTCTGACGAACCTTCTCCTAGGATCAAAATCTTAGTCTGATGAATCTTTCTCCTAAGATAACCAAAAATAAAAAATCTTAGTCCGATGAATCTTTCTCCTAAGATACCAAAAACAAAAATGACCTAGTCCGATGAACCTTCTCCTAGGATCAAAATCTTAGTCTGATGAATTTTTCTCCTAAGATAGAGACCTAGTCTGATGAACCTTCTCCTAGGATCAAAATCTTAGTCCGATGAATCTTTCTCCTAAGATAGAGACCTAGTCTGATGAACCTTCTCCTAGGATCAAAATCTTAGTCCGACGAATTTTTCTCCTAAGATAGAGACCTAGTCTGACGAACCTTCTCCTAGGATCCAAATCTTAGTCTGATGAATCTTTCTCCTAAGATAACCAAAAAATGACCTAGTCTGACGAACCTTCTCCTAGGATCCAAATCTTAGTCCGATGAATCTTTCTCCTAAGATACCAAAAAGAACAAGACCTAGTCTGATGAACCTTCTCCTAGGATCAAAATCTTAGTCTGACGAATTTTTCTCCTAAGATAGAGACCTAGTCTGACGAACCTTCTCCTAGGATCAAAATCTTAGTCCGATGAATTTTTCTCCTAAGATAGAGACCTAGTCTGACGAACCTTCTCCTAGGATCAAAATCTTAGTCTGATGAATCTTTCTCCTAAGATAACCAAAAAACAAAAAATGACCTAGTCTGATGAACTTTCTCCTAGGATCAAAATCTTAGTCTGATGAATCTTTCTCCTAAGATACCAAAAAGCAAAATCTTAGTCTGACGAATTTTTCTCCTAAGATAGAGACCTAGTCTGATGAACCTTCTCCTAGGATCAAAATCTTAGTCCGATGAATTTTTCTCCTAAGATAGAGACCTAGTCTGACGAACCTTCTCCTAGGATCCAAATCTTAGTCTGATGAATCTTTCTCCTAAGATACCAAAAAGAAAAGACCTAGTCTGATGAACCTTCTCCTAGGATCAAAATCTTAGTCTGATGAATCTTTCTCCTAAGATAACCAAAAAACAAAAATGACCTAGTCTGATGAACTTTCTCCTAGGATCAAAATCTTAGTCTGATGAACCTTCTCCTAGGATCAAAATCTTAGTCTGATGAATCTTTCTCCTAAGATACCAAAAAGAAAAGACCTAGTCTGATGAACCTTCTCCTAGGATCAAAATCTTAGTCCGATGAATTTTTCTCCTAAGATAGAGACCTAGTCTGACGAACCTTCTCCTAGGATCCAAATCTTAGTCTGATGAATCTTTCTCCTAAGATACCAAAAAGAAAAGACCTAGTCTGATGAACCTTCTCCTAGGATCAAAATCTTAGTCCGATGAATTTTTCTCCTAAGATAGAGAAAAAACAAAAATGACCTAGTCTGATGAACTTTCTCCTAGGATCAAAATCTTAGTCTGATGAATCTTTCTCCTAAGATACCAAAAAGAAAAATCTTAGTCTGACGAATTTTTCTCCTAAGATAGAGACCTAGTCTGATGAACCTTCTCCTAGGATCAAAATCTTAGTCCGATGAATTTTTCTCCTAAGATAGAGACCTAGTCTGACGAACCTTCTCCTAGAATCAAAATCTTAGTCCGATGAATTTTTCTCCTAAGATAGAGACCTAGTCTGACGAACCTTCTCCTAGGATCAAAATCTTAGTCCGATGAATCTTTCTCCTAAGATGCTAAAAAAAAACATTTTGAAAAAAAAAATAGCTATTTTGCTAACGACTCACAAACCTTCCCAGTACAAACTGGGTTAGGAAATTCTGTTTGTTTTGTTTGTTTTGATTGCCAGGGGCCTTCCTGTAGAGCAAAAGATTGTTATATGTCAAAGATTGAAGAAGTTAGGGGTCCGCCTGCAGAACAGCAGGATCGTTCAAAGTCAGGCCGTAACCCATTGGAAGGCAGAAAGCCACAACAAAAATCCCCAGCACTCAATCCAAGATAGAAGCAACAAGAAGCTCGCCCCAAGAATGCGAGTCAACAGTCTGAGAGGGTCAACAAAAGCTAGTCACAAAAAGAAAAAAAGAGAAAAAAAGAAAAAGAAAAAATGAATGAATCCGAAGCACGGAAGTGGAGAACGGATGTGATCTGCTCAAGAACTAGCGCCTACAACTAGCAAGTATCAAGGTTCAAATCCAAAGTCTGTATGAAGCACCATTCAAGACTCAAGACCAAGTTTCAGAAGACTTGAAGATAGGAATCCTTGTAACTAGTAGCTGATAGGCTTAGTTAGTCTTTTTCAGTTTTCATTTTTGTTGTAACGACAGGACCGCGGACCGGAACCTCGACGGAACGACACCTCGATCGGCTCTTCACCTCGGTACAACTTCACTATCTCTCTCATTCCCGAACTACACATGGCCTGATTCCTGTATAACCAAGGATATGTAGGCAGCTCAGATACCAGGGCTCGGTCACATTCCCTTCCTTTCCTTAAGTGTAGTCCGTCCAAGTAATGGTCGGGTCAAAAACACGGCTAGTCATTCTTTGTCGGAAAACTCTTCGTGTTTCCAGTCAAAGAGGGGCAGCTGTAAGCACGTGATTTTTGACCCTCCCCGGGAATTTTTATGTTCTTAAGCTTAAATATCTAATTTAGGACTAGTATAGCTATTTTAACTATTTTACTTTATTTCGTTGCAAAAAGAAAAATTTCAAAAAATATATATATATAAATTTTAGTTTATGTATCTCTCATAAACTTGAAAAATACAAAAATTGCACTTTATTTTTGTACTTTATATAATTTCGAAAATTACAAAAAAATATAGTTCTATTAAGGTTTTATAGTCATTTTTAACTTTGAAAAATACAAAAATGTTACCTCATATTTTATCTTAACATTTAAAAACGAAAATTACAAAAAAATAGTTTTATTAATATTTTGTAGCTATTTTAAATGTTGAAAAAATATTTAAAAGGATATAGTTTTGTTTAAATACTAGTCTTATTTTTGGTAGCTATTTTGCTTACATAGGACTAATTAAGCAACGTGTTCCTATTTCTCGGGTCCGGGCAAAAGAATAATATTCGGGTTCAAACTACCCGGTTTTAGGCCTAATTTTCGGACCTAGCCCATAATAAACCGTGTCTAGGACACGTGGGGAACCCCACCACGCGTGGGGGACATATGCCTCGAACCCCACCACGCGTGGGGCTCATTTTCATGGGCATTGCATTACAAAAACACGGACAGAATTTGAAAAGAGGGGGGACCAACGAAAAGGGATTTGGGAAATTTTAAAAGAAGGAAAAAGCCAACAAAAAGGGAGGACTGGAGAACTTTGAAAAAGTTGAAGAAACGGGGACCAAAAAAGGGACTTTTGGGGAAAGATTGAAAATACTACTGTTCTTCTTCCTCCTGAAAAAGGAAAAGAAGAAGCAGAAACGGGGAAGCCCTTGGACCACCGGATCCCGACTTCCCCCACGTCAAAAAACCCACCGGCAACCCCTCCTCCTCCTGGCTTCCCACGTCCATAACCACCAGCCCCATCACCACCGTCCGACACCCAACATCACCAAACGCCCACCTCTATTAACGCCGGAAAACACGACCATCCCGTCTCCTCCCCGCTCCGCCAAACCAGTCCGGCATTTCCTCCATTAAACCTGGCGTACACTGCTCGTCATCTTCCTCCCCTTTTGCTCCTAACGAAAAACCCTACTGTAAAATAAAACCACCATCAAACGGACCCTCAAACCTAACCCAAAACCACCAACGACACAGTCTAAACACCACCCTCTCTCACGTCGGACCCCAGCTCTTCGACCTTACGTCCGAACGCCACCACAGACGACGCCCAGTTGCTGCTGCGTCGTCACTACACGAACGACCCTCCATAGCTGCTCCTTTCATCACCTCCAACGACCCATTTTGTCGCGGCTTCACGCAACAGTTGCTGCGTCGAAAAATACAGCAGTTGTTGCTACGTCGCTGCGTTGCTGAGTAGCTCAGTCGTTGCTTCAGTCCGGTGAGGTTGTTTTGTTCGTCGAGGTCCGGCGCGTCGAGTTTGTTCGTTGAAATCGCTGTAGGGGTTCGGTCCATGGCTCTATGCGTTTCTGTTTATGCAGGTTAGTAAGCCTCGATGTATTGGATTAAAGAAATTTTACGTTCAATGTTTGAAGTTGCAATATATCAATTGATATGATAATTTTCTGCTTATGTTTCACCGTATGCATTTTAGTTCATTTTTGTGTTATGATATTATTGATTACTTGATGTCATTTGATTTAGTTGTATTAGTAGTCCCAAGATTAGTATTGTTATTATTTACGTTCAATGTGTTATGTTATTATTGTCTTAGTTTATTTGGACAAAATTAATATTAGTACCTGTTGTTACTACGCCCGAAACACTCATTCGCCTAGCTTCTTTTATTAAATCTTGACAAGTTATGAGATTTTAGTTGTACAGAGGCCATAAGTTTAGTATTGTTAAAGGCGTAGAAATGGCATCCTTTAAAGAAATAAATAAATAATTATAAAAAAAATGAATAAAAAATAATAATAAAATAAATAAAATGAGACGAGCCTCGCCGGAAAAATATACAGATTGCGGAGCCCTCACAAAATATATGTATCAAATACTTAGATTCTGGGACGGGCCGTTTAGCAAATTTCACGGCCTTACCCCAAAAAAATAATAATGCGCTAGTTGCTTTAGGCGCGCCTTTAATAATGTTATCTCCCTAAACTCGGGTGCACATTTATGTGACCCAAATCCAAATCTCAACGGAGTCGAAATATGTCTCTAGTCACGGGCGCATTGATTGTGGCGTGGCCCGAGATGCATTTCCATGACGTTGCAAATTCTTAAAAAGAAAAAATAAGAATGAGATGAGCCTCGCCGAATAAAAATACAAATTGCGGGGCCCTCAGTAAATACTTGTTTAAAATTACTTAGAATTCAGGAGGGTTGTTTAGCGAATTTCACGGCCTCCGCAAAATAATAACGCGATAGTCTCTTTAGGCGCGTGTTTAATAATTTACTTTCTTAAGCTCGGGTGTGCATTTCATGCGACCCAAATCCAAATCTCAAAACATCAAATAAAATGCGTTCCGGATTGTGGGTGCATTTCATGTGACGCAGTCCAAAGACGTGTTTTAAGCGATGTTCACATTCTCCTAAAAACAATAATAGTAAAGCGGTTAAAAGATAAATTTGCACATAAGTTCATATTGTATTAAAAATCAGATAAATAAGCCAAATATAACAGTTGAGCGACCGTGCTAGAACCACGGAACTCGGGAATGCCTAACACCTTCTCCCGGGTTAACAGAATTCCTTATCTAGATTTCTGGTACGCAGACTGTAATATAGAGTCATTATTTTCCTCGATTCGGGATTAAAATTGGTGACTTGGGACACCCTAAATCTCCCAAGTGGCGACTCTGAAATAATTAAACGAATCCCGTTTCGATTGTCCTTTAATTGGAAAAAACTCCCCTGCGCCCCGCGGGCGCGGAAAAAGGAGGTGTGACACCTGGTATGTTGGTTTGATGTGTTTTGAGGAGGTGCTGGGTTCTTTGTATTCTGTTGGTTGATGTCAAGGACATTCAGGGTAAGTGATAAGTTTGCCAAGTTACGGACCTGCTCAAGCTCTCCTTGTAGCTCCAATATCTTTTGTTCTAACCTCAAGACTAGATCATTTGGTGCTGGAGTACTCCGACCGTCTGAAGTTTCTGCGTTCTCAGCATTATCCTTTTGAATACCACTTAAGTCGTCCATTTTTGCTTTCCCTTTACCTTTTGTATTACTTGGAGAAGGAGGAGGTGGATGGCCACTAGATCTGGTGTGATATACTGATGATGCCAGTATGAGCGAACCAACCTTAGAGGGTGGGAATAACGAAATAAAGAAAAAGAAAAAGGTAAGTGAGTCAGTAAGGATTCCAAAATGTTTGCAATATTTAAACACATATTGCGGGAATGTAAATTCGTGTCCTAATTTTGGAACCTCGTTGTGCCCGTGGTGGGCCTGGCGACAAATAAATTTGGAGAAATTTAGTGCCAATAATTGCTTCATTTCATTAATGTAAAAGTAAACAAACCAAAACGAAACTAAATAAGATAATGTCACTAATGGCTCTTGGCCTTATTACATTTGAAAAGCAAGTAAATCTAATCTACTTGGTCCCAGAAGGACCCTATCTAGACTGGATGCTCTTGTCCATCAATTGTCTCAACTCGCATAGGTTCAGCAGTAGGAATGCCCATGCCAGATGCCTTCCTTCGTTTCCTTCAGCGTTCTAGCAGTTAGTGACCCTTTTTATCATCTTCCCTTCCAACTCCATTAAATTGTACTCCAGATATTCCAGCCTCTCGCTGGATTTAACAGCTCTTTCTTTCCACTCATTAATCATCTCTATATCAGCCTTATGCAGTGCCATATGCTCGGCTTCAGACTCTCGAACTCTTTTCCGCAGCTTGTTTTACTTCACCTCTACTTCAGCGACCCTGTCTATGACCATGTTTCCTGGCCCAGTCCTTGGATCAACGACCCCAGTTATGTTGTCCTCCAACCACGAAGGGTAAAGGTATGAGTGGCCCGCGTGATATCGGTCTGGCTCAATAGTATCCTTTTCCACAATAATCTTTAAGGTCCACATGTGTTGCGCTTCATTTTTATATGGGATGACGTCACCTTGGAAATTGGCTCTGAAGTGACACATTTTAGCGACCCCTGGTATGATTTGTCTCCTGCCTACTTGTCTCATAACCTTGAGAGGAGCGTAAGGGTATATGCCCATCAACCCAATCAATACCAAGTGTAGAAAATCTATGGATCTGATGATGAACACATCGGTAGGGAACCACTCAAACATCCCCTGGACATGATCCTCAGTCAAATTTTCAAAAAGCTGTACCCATCCCACAACATCTTCCGGTTGAGCAAACATGTCTGGAATATAGTTCATTCTTTTAGGATGATGAAAGGCTATGTGATCATTCCACGACCTTCGCAAAAATTCTTGACGGTATTGTCCTTTTTAGAGATGTTCCAACAACCAGACCTGTAACACTAAGTTGCAACCCTTGAAAAATCTGAACCCCTTTTGACATCGCTCTAAATCCTGGTACATTTCTGCAATGATCATAGGGACGATAATGTATATATCCCCCTCGATCCCATCCATCAGAGTTTTGGTCACCATGGCCAGCCTAGTATGGATTCTGTCCCCTTGGATTGGGAATACCAGCATGCCCAAGAAACACATAATAAACATGAAGACCCTATGATGAATCCATCCTAAAGAAGTGATTGAGAACTCATCATCAAAAATATGAAAAGAGCTATTGTGACCATATCTTTCTTAAAGGAACTCAAAAGGTATTTAGGAGTCCTTTAGACATTTCAAGTTGTCATTCTTCTTCAGCCCCATCATCTTCAGAAATTCCCTAGTAGTGCGATTTTCAAGTTCTAACAGATTAGGGCTGTCCTAAGGCAACCCAGCAAATCCTCCTTTTTCTTCTAGGAGGGGAGTCATTTCTATGTTCCCAAAATGGAACACAGCCCTTTCCTTGTCCCAAAACATAGTTGCAGCCTCGATTAGCATTTTGTTGGGCTGAAGATCCAACAGAGAAGGTAAGTTTCCTAAGACTCATTTCATATGGTTTTGGTCACATGAAGGAAGATCCCTCCACCAATCTAGCAAAAGTGAGGGTATGCTACAAACCATACCGAATTTGAGGACCTCGTGCCTCATTTTTTGCAAAACAAAGAGAGTTAGGCCATTTCCCCCTCCAGGTTCGGCTATTCATATAGTAATGATTAGCATATTGACACTTATTTCTCCATATTAATGAACATAATCGTGGTTATGTCCGTTGGGATTATATAAAATCCAATTAACTTTAGACAAGGCATGTCTAAAAGGGTTATTATGCGGACAACATATTAACCCGGCTAGGTTTGACCATGATGCATGTACAATTTAATCAGAGTAAGGCTGCTATAGAGTTCTAGACTGGGACCCTCAAGCGGATAACTTGAGGGGGAAAGGCACAGAATCGTCAAACTCACCATTGATCGACTAGTTTTACCGCAAATACGCCTTTTCGAATTTAAAGGGTGATATATAGGAAGAGCGCAAACACTCATTAAGCATTGCTATAGGATTGGTTACGCACGAGTGGAATATGATGTTGAGCATGATTTGTGCAACAATAAATAGCATGTTGTCAAGTATTTGCATGTAAGAAAATAATAAATACAGTATTTAAATAATTGAAAGACAACTACAGAAAAGAAAACAAAGAGACAAGTCAGTTTCAGGAATAAAAGAATCATAAATGCTTAAAAATAGATAGTTAAATTCAAATAAGGGAAAGGGTACGTGGGATAGAGCATGCTTGGACTAATTCACAAAAAGATAAGTTCGTTATGGTAAGAGTCTGAAGATATCCCCACCAGAGTCGTCATACTGTCGAGCCCCTTTTTTTCCCTTTCTGACGGGGAAGTCCGGGTTTCGACATTCATGGGGAAAATAACTCGTTTCCTTTTGGGAATTTGGATATTTGAAGAGCCACCACCTAATGGATTATGGTGCGTTAGGGCACCTAGAGCAATTAACTCATGAACTAGTTTGCATTACCAGAGATTAGGGTAAGGGCTCGAAATAACCTTGAAGGGAATGTGTTAAGCACCCCTCGCGGTCCACAACGGTGGGTCCCGACCGAACTTAAACTATGTGAATTAGTCATTTTGCAAGTAAACAATTTCAACACATATTCGCAAATAAAGGCATGTTTTCACATTCTAAACATATGTATGATTCAGGTAATTGAAGCAAAGGAGAGGTTTGAATAACTTGCATATATATATATATATATACATAAAAAATGAAGTTCATTTAGAACACATAGGATTTGGGAGAGAGGGGTCCTAGGTTGGTTAGCCTACAGGATCATACCCATGCAATGCCCGATAAACACTCCTCAATGAGGGGCTACACATGATATTAGTGCGCAGTCATCATATCCTTACTACCTAATTCCCTCCCCCTTAGTCATAGCCTAAAACGTTCTAGCAACCTTAAAAGATATCTTATGCTTGCACTAATCGCCCCTTACTTATGGCCCAGAGGTATTTAGGACCTCTAGTTTGGGTAGTTCTAGACCATCCTAAGGTACTTAAAGGAGAAAAATCTAGGCGACAATCAAAACAATTAGGACTGGACTAAAATAGAACAATTAAAGGCTCAAGTTTTACCTCCATAAATAGAGCAAGCAAGTGTACGTCTTACACACAATTTCAGGTATTTAAAAGAATCCCTAGAACAGGATATCTAGGTGTGTATAGAATATGTAGTATTGGGTTAGGACCAAAGTGTCAAAGACCTATTCAGTTTGCCTACTGATTTTAGACCTGTTGAATATGAGCGGTCACAGATAATATAGCGTAGTTTTACAGTTTGCAGAGTTTTAGTCGCTCTACAGGCTTGCCTAGGCGTGTAATAGTGATATCCTATGAGTATGGTATCTAATCATTGATCATGAATGCAGTAAAATAGTAAACGATTTTAGACGGACAATTAAGATCCTATAGGCATGCTTTCTAGTGATGTTAACTAACACAGCCTTGAAGAAACGAGTAGGTTGGTTAATTAAACCAACTCAGAAACTACAAGCACGAGTTAAAGTTAAATTGATTTTAGATCTGACCAAAATTGATTTTAGATCCTATAGGCATTTCTATAATTAAAGATGATTTAGATCCTATAAGCATGATCTCTAATTATTAAAGCTGATTTAGATCCTATAGGCATGATCTCTAATTATTAAAATTGATTTTAAATCCTATAGGCATGATTTTTAAGGAGATAAATTTGATTACATGCTGTAATGGGAACTGAACCTCAGTTACTTTACTCCTATAGGCATAGTGTCTAATTATATGAAGTGGAACGAGTAGAATTTATTTCAACCAAGAAATCCTATAGGCAGGTTGTCTAACACAGCACATGTAAATCACAATAAACCCTATATGCATGTTATCTACCCAACTTTATCCACAATTTACAACTACCCTCCCTTTCTACTAATCACCCCAATATTCGTTTACAATTAATTATTACAGACCAATGATCGAATGAAATTACATAAATAGAACAGAAATTAAGCTATAGGGAGCATGAAGCAGGCCCAAAGCAATTTCTTCTCAAATGCCCAAAGTTTTATAGCCAATTTCATGTCTATGTATGTCAGAGTTCCCTAAGGACCTCAAGGATCCCAGGCAATGCTCACATCTAGACATTTCTCAAATAAGGATCGATTTATTTGTAGTGTGAAAGTGCCAGCCCTGATATGTCAGAGTTCAGAGATATCTCAAGGGTCTCTAAGAAGTACACATACCAGAGGGGCAGGACTTAGTAATCTAAGAGTAAGTGAGAGTGCATAATGGTTTGAAAGAGTTTGATAGACAATATAAAGAAAGGTCTTAGGAGTGAAAAGAACTTCTGAAAACTACTACCGATTTAGTGATAAAACAATTTGAGGAAAGTATGAAAAATAATTTGCAATCAGAACACAAGTCATAAAACAAACAAGCTTTAGGAAGTACTTTTGCAAATAGCTTTCACACAAGGAAAGAGGGATGGGGAACACAAAGAATACACCTTAATGAAGCATATAAATAATAGGGTGCATAGAGTTCTTAAGGGGTTCTACAGAACTAAATAGTTAGATATAATGCAGGTCATTAAAACATGAAGCAAAGGTCACATCAGAAACATGCTGAAAACATATAAACAACACAACTAGAGTCACTCTAGGGAGATTAGCTAACTTAGCAGGAGTAAGGCAGAACATGTAAGGACTTAAATAGACATGCTAGGAAAGTATTAACAAGTGTAGGCATGGTAATTACACAAAAGCAAAGTTTAGGCATGCTAGATAAACAGTAGTCAGTCAAACATGCTAGTTACATATGTAAGACATGTTAAACAAGATAGCAAACAAGCTAGCCTTGGCTTGCAGCCGGCTAGAATAACAGAGATCACAAGTAGCAGAGAGAGTAGAAAGAGCCTTTTTAGAGTGTAAAAGTGGTCGTTTATGAACTATTGTTCGTGTCTAGAAGTGACAATTGGTAAGGGCTGTCACACCTCCTTTTTTCCGTCCCCGCGAGGGGCGTAGGGAGTTTTCTCCAATTAAAGGACAGTCGAAACGGGATTTGTTTGTTTATTTCAGAGTCGCCACCTGGGAATTTTAAGGCGTCCCAAGTCACCAATTTTAATCCCTGAATCGAGGAGAATATGACTCTATTTGTCATTCTGCGAACCAGAAAATCCGAGTAAGGAATTCTGTTAATTCAGGAGAAGGTGTTAGGCATTCCCGAATTCCATGGTTCTAGCACGGTCGCTTAACCGTTATTATATTTGGCTTAATTATCTTGATTTGTTAAATACATTTTTATTGCATGATTTTGTTACCGCTCCTGTTTAGATTGTTTACAAATTAAAGATTTTCTTGAAACGAATCACGCGTACGTATATTCGCCTTATATATTTTTTATAAACGTAAAGAATCGTGTCACGCATACGTGTACACAATAAGATTGATAATATTATTTTTTGTACATTTTATTATAAAAAAGGACTTATGTTTGAAATTGTGCTTAAAATAAAATTAAGAACGTTCGTCGCTCTTGTATAATTAAGTAGTGAACTGCACATCTCGGGTTTTTGTGAAATTAATTTAAGATCCTCCGACGAATCTCTTTTTATTAAAATTTTGACTCAAAGTTGCGCGAACGCATAATCCGTACTGCCTTTAAAAAATGTAATTTAGGCCACGCAAACGTATCCCTAATTTCACAAAATATTCTTGATAAAATTCTCTACAAATTGTATATTGCGTCCACTTATTTTAATATAAAGCCATAGAGAAACACTGATTTAGATGTCTCCAAATTTTCTCAAAAGTTATTATGTATTGACCGCAAGTCTTATTTTTACGCATATGAATTATATATATACCTTAAAACTATTCAAATCTTAAAGAATTAATGATATGAAAAAGAAACAAACAATATGTAACTAAAAACTACCATTTTTATCGTGGATGCAACATTAGTATATCCAAAATCGAATCGCATATAAAACTGGGAAAAGAATTAATTTGATAAACAAATTAATAGTTTTTGAAGAATTTTCATTGTTATATTTAATGCGAACTCTATTTCTACATATCTTTGACATAAAATATTGCAATTCGTGCTTATAAATCCCATATCCTTCTCATATACTTCTTTTTAGTCCAAAGTTATGATTGTTTGGTTAATTTGTTTGCAATGATGGATAAAATCAAGTTGGTGAGAAAGAGAACTATTATACAAATTGACTCAATAAAATGGCATCACATGCAACGTAGTGGTACGTCCGAACCATTCATCATATTCCAACATCATAAACGGGGCGGATTATATCAATTCACATTTCCACCATGGCTATTCACATAACCTGTTATTATACCATATATGAACGAAATACAATTAACATTATCTAGCCTTAAACAAAATCGGATATTTGACAAAATAGGCTAATAATATAGTTTTTTTTATATTTCTACACTATTCTTTACTTAGCTAACAATATCACAAGATCGAATTATTGGCCAACTTTCTGCCATGTTCTCTATCTTGACAATTCGAACATAACTTATACTTAATGAAATTCTGAAATAGATGACATTATTACAACGTTTATACGAACTTCAAATGGGAATGATTAACTAGTAGCGATCATGTTAAGCATACTACCATGTTAACTAACTGAAACGAAACTGAAATTTAAATTAATAGATTTAAACGAGTAAAAGACATAATTATAATTCCACACTTCATTTAGCTGGTAATGTTGAAGCTTTCCACAACATGAGTCTAAAATATATACCTGGAAATGAGGGTAAAAGAGGCAATATTTCAGCAGTAGCAGCAGCAATTAAACCAACAGAATATACCAATGTTTCAACAGATTTCAACAACAAACAACAAGACCCATGAAGCCCAGACGTATAGTGGCAGGAATTTTAGGAAATTTCAGATTTAACCCAAGCAATATCAACAAACAGACCCGGACAGATTCAAGAAGCAATGTTTCAGATTTTCTTTCTTTCTCTTCTATTTTTCTGTTCCAGATTTTTTCTTCTTTTATTTTTCTTAGTTCTGTTTTTTTTTCTTCTTTTCTTAATCTCTCTTTCAGATTCCTCTCTATATTTCTCTATCTATGTGTGTTCTGTTTTGTGTTCAAGACTTCCTATATATAATCTCAACCCTTTAATTAATTAAAATCAATCCCTTTCTCCTACCAAACCCATTATCTTCCAACTCATCCCCATTACATTAAATAAATATATTATCACCACCCCATTATCTTTTGTCCCCCATGCTTCACTAAACAAATACAAGATTCCTCCCCACTAAATTTTGTCTTGTCCTCCCTTTATATTAAACAACTATATCACAACCCACCCTATTACATTTTGTCCCCCATGCTTCACATAAAAAATTACAAAAATGTACAATTCCTAAACTACCCCTCCGACCTTAATGAAATTACCAAACTAACCCTGAACGTACTGCAAATTACCAAATTACCCCATCAACTATAACAAATCAATTAATCAAACTCAACCAAAATATAGTCAATATGACCAATTTCTACATAAATTCAAACAACAAATCTCATGAACATGATTTCTTCAACATTTTAACAACAAATCACATGAACATGATTGAACAACAAAGAACAACTAAAATTTGATTGAACAATATTTTTAGCAACAAACAACCTATTTTCAGATTCAACAATAATAACAACAAATAAGTATATTTAGATTTCTAAATTCAATAATATTGAACTTAAAATCAACTCTAACAACATTACAACCAACAATTCCTATATTAAACTTAAACAAGATTATGAGACATATTCAAGAAATAATCATAAATGATAAACAAGAAATAAAACTATACAAATTTCGGATTCAAGATCAACCAAACAAAATATAAACACGAATGAATCCATTTTTTAAAACAACAAAACATGACGGATTAAATGACTCAAACAACATTAATAATTTCTGGAAAATATATAACACATGAAACAAATTGAAGAAATAATTAATTAAATTCCAATTTGAATCTAACAAACATTAAACTAACAAATATTTACCTAAACAATAATACAAACATGAAATAAACATGAAAAACAACTAATTAAACTTCCATTTGAAATCTGAAAATTAATTTAACAAAGCACATGAACAAACTAAAAAAATTAATTCAAACGATAGACATGAACAAAACAAACATTTGCCGATTTTAGATTCGAGAATATCAAAATAAAATACGGACAAAATAAAATTCAAAAACTACTAACCGGATCGACACGACATAGGTACGGACTGTTTTGACGAGCCTCGACAAAAACTCGAACAAATGACGACGAGCACGAATTTAAGAAATTGATGCCGAAGCAGTAGTGATGAAACAGAAGCAGCTGGGGTTGCGCTTGGTTTGTTCGCGCGAAGAAGATGTAGCAACAGTAGCGTGAAGCAGCTGGAACGAAGGAGGAGAAGTAACCATGCAGCAGGAGCGTCTGGTCATGGAGCTTCCATGACTGCTTGGAGCTGCGTTGAGATCGTCCAAAGAAGAAGCGGCTTGAGCTGCAACAGCATCCATGGACGACGACGAGGAAGGCTCAGCCATGGAGTCAGCAGCGACGAGCTGCCGTGTCGACGAAACATGAAGAAGAAAGCAGTGTTCGGACTGTTCGCAGTCGAAGACGAAGCAGTAAAGCTGGTCGTTTGGATGGGGAAGACGTGCTCGTGTGAATGTGTTGACGCAGCTGTGTGTGTGCGTCGATGAGGAGCTTGGAGGTGGAGGGTGATGAAGCTTGGTAAGGGCATCCATGGGAGCTTGAGGGGGAAGCCATGGATGAGCTTTGGAGAAACTTGGGGAAGAAGAAGATAGGGAAGGGGGGTGGCGGATTGGTTAGGTCTTTTTAGGGTTTTTTTTGTGTTGTTTGTAAGATAATAGGGGTGTTGGGTTATGGACTGGGTCGACCCAGTTCGAAATGGACTGGGTCGTTTCGGAAGATTGGGCCATTTTTTGGGCCTGTGGCTTGAAATCGAAGAAGATGCCCAATTCCGACTTTCTTTATATTTTCGCTCTCTTTTCTTCTTTTATTTCTTTAAAACTAAATTATAAAAATACTTAAACTATTATTAAGAACTAAATTAAGTTATAAAAGTGCAAATTAACTCCCAATAATAATTAACGCACAATTAAGTAATAATTAAGCATAAAATTGTATATTTGGACATTAAATGCTAAAAATGCAAACGAATGCCTATTTTTGTAATTTTTAATTTTTGTAAAACACATTTAATTACTAACAATTGTAGAATTAAATCCTACATGCAAAATGCGACATATTTTTGTATTTTTAATAATTTAACAAATAAACATGCACAGACAAATACAAATAATTATTCAAAAATATCATAAAATATCACAAAATTGCACACCAAAGAAAAATCATTTTATTTTTGAATTTTTTGGGAGTAATTCTCATATTGGGCAAAAATCACGTGCCTACAGCTGACCCTCTTTGCCCGAAGACACGAAGGGTTTTCGTGCAAAGATAAAGCGAGCGATTTTTGCCCATCCGAGTACTCCGTATGAAGCATTTTTTTTGAAAAAGATTTGACCGAACCTTTGCTTCAAAGGTTTCTTACATATCCTGGGCTAAACAGGAATCAGGTCAATGTAGTTCGGGAAGTTTTGGGTAGATGGGACTACCATGGGACTGTGATGCTACTGCTGTTTCGTGCTGCTTTTACTGCTTGTTGACCTCCTTATTACACCCTGCTTTAAAGGTAAAACAAAAAGCTAAACTAGACTATGGTATATGAATTACAAAATCTTATCTAGATCCTGCCCTTGCGTTTCTTGTTGTCTTGATGTCTTGGTGACTCTTGGGCATCCTTTGCTTCTGACTTATTCCGCATTTCCTTTCATTGTGTCTCGTATTTCCTTTATCTGTTTGGGACTCTTGTTGTTTCCTGCTGGGGATTTGGTTGGACTCCTCTGCTTTATTGACTTTACGTGTGCTCCTTTCTCATATGGGCGGGCTTTTGACTTCAACCTGTAATGTCAAAATACATTGCCATTCTGTTCTTCAGGTGGGCGCCTGATTGCTGATACTTCAATTGTATTCCCTTATTCTTCAGGTGGGCGCCTGACTGCTGATACTTCAATTATATTCCCTTATTCTCTAGGTGGGCGCCTGACTGCTGATACTTCAATTGTATTCCCTTATTCACCAGGTGGGCGCCTGATTGCTGATACTTCAATTGTATTCCCTTATTCTCCAGGTGGGCTCCTGACTGCTGATACTTCAACTGTATTCCCTTATTCTCCAGGTGGGTGCCTGACTGCTGATACTTCAATTGTGTTCCCTTATTCTCCAGGTGGGCGCCTGACTGCTGATACTTCAATTGTGTTCCCTTATTCTCCAGGTGGGCGCCTGACTGCTGATACTTCAATTGTATTCCCTTATTCTCCAGGTGGGCGCCTGACTGTTGATACTTCAATTGTATTCCCTTATTCTCCAGGTGGGCGCCTGACTGCCGATCCTTCAATTGTATTCCCTTATTTTCCAGGTGGGCGCCTGACTGCTGATCCTTCAATTGTATTCCCTTATTCTCCAGGTGGGCGCCTGACTGCTGATACTTCAATTGTATTCCCTTATTCTTCAGGTGGGCGCCTGACTGCTGATACTTCAATTGTATTCCCTTATTCTCCAGGTGGGCGCCTGACTGCTGATACTTCAATTGTATTCCCTTATTCTCCAGGTGGGCGCCTGACTGCTGATCCTTCAATTGTATTCCCTTATTCTCCATGTGGGCGCCTGACTGCTGATCCTTCAATTGTATTCCCTTATTTTCCAGGTGGGCGCCTGACTGCTGATACTTCAATTGTATTCCCTTATTCTCCAGGTGGGCGCCTGACTGCTGATACTTCAATTGTATTCCCTTATTCTCCAGGTGGGCGCCTGACTGCTGATACTTCAATTGTATTCCCTTATTCTCCAGGTGGGCGCCTGACTGCTGATACTTCAATTGTATTCCCTTATTCTCCAGGTGGGTGCCTGACTGCTGATACTTCAATTGTGTTCCCTTATTCTCCAGGTGGGCGCCTGACTGCTGATACTTCAATTGTATTCCCTTATTCTCCAGGTGGGCGCCTGACTGCCGAGACTTCATCTGTATTCCCTTATTCTCCAGGTGGGCGCCTGATTGCTAACATTTCAACTCTTCATCTTTGTTCTCCAGGTGGACGCCTGATTGCTGTTTCTTCATCCTTGTTCTCCAGGTGGACGCCTGATTGCTATTTCCTTTCTTCATCCTTGTTCTCCAGGTGGACGCCTGATTGCTATTTCAATTCTTCATCCTTGTTCTCCAGGTGGACGCCTGATTGCCTTTTCAATTATTCATCCTTGTTCTCCAGGTGGACGCCTGATTGCCATTTCAATTCTTCATCCTTGTTCTCCAGGTGGACGCCTGATTGTTAACATTTCAATTCTTCATCCTTGTTCTCCAGGTGGATGCCTGATTGCCATTTCCTTTCTTTCACCGGGTGTTTCCTGATACAAATGTTGTTTTTGCCCCTATTTTAAATCAAAGAAAATTTCGTTAGTTTAAAGCAGGGTGGTTAGTTGTGGCATTTTTTCTGAGGGTGGGGTTTCTCTTTGTCTTGTTTTACTGCCTTGGCATGGTTGAAAAGACTGTTTTGTCCTTGTAATTGATCCTTAACTATAGGATCTCCAACTGTTGTTTTCACTTCAAACCCTTTTAATTGTAATCATATGTCTCTCCTGGCATTACTGAATCACTTTTCTGATTCAACTTTTCTTACACCCATATCTTATTTTCATCCTATTACTTCCTGCCCATCATGGTCGTATTTTGCCCTATGCAATCTTGAATCTTGGTAGTATACCTTGACATTCCTTCTTATTTGTTTGGAACAAAACTTGCCTTAACAGCTTTAGAAGAGTAAGATTTTTAGTGACGAAACATGATGATTTCGTCAATACAGAATGAAAAGAAAAATCCAACTTTGGATGACTGTTGGAGAAAGGAATAAGGAACTTATCTGATTGGAGTTACTGGCACCAATGATCAGGGTATGCATTTTGGATTAATCAGCCCAGTCTTTTTAACCAATCTCTTTTTCAATTGTTTCATTTTGATCTCCCAAAATTTCCACAACCCAACTTTACTTTTGCCATTTTACAGACCTGTTCGACTTGCAATATCTTAAAGAGTTTTCACCGACAAACCTTCCTCATTTGTTCATTTCTTAATTCCTTTTCGCCTTATGGTGCCTGCGAAGGTTTTCACCAATAAGACTCTCTCGTTTTACTTTCTCTCAGCTTTCGTCATCTCACGGTGCCCGTGCGGGTTTTCACCTATAAGACTCTCTCATTTTACTTTCTTTCAGCTTCCTTCGTCTTACGGTGCCCGTGCGGGTTTTCACCTATAAGACTCTCTCATTTTCATCACTTCTTCTTGTTTGGACCAGAATGTTATGAATCATCTTCATTTGCTCGACTCGGCATTTTTCTAAGATTGATCGAAAGGTCTTTTTGGTATGTGGTTGGAATGAAAAGGTATCAAACGTTAAACAATTTTGATATGGGTTTAAAATTACAACTCTTGGAATCTTTTTCTTATTACCGATACAACTCCTGCCCCAGTTTCTTGATTGGGGTCTCTTGATGTTTCTTTTTGTGCACATTATGCATATTATGCTCCCTATGACCGAGCCGTGAGGCGCCTACGTATCCTCTTTGAGGAATCAGGTCAAACGTAGTTCAATCTCATAATAGTGATTTTCTATTTTTTTTTTGAATGATTTTCATTGATTCCAAGAGAGGGTAAGAAAGAAACGAATGTGGCTCAAAGGGGAAACAAAGGGTATAGTGTTTGGATAGCAGAATAAATTGCCCTTGTCATTCCAATCTTCGAAATAATGCTGAATACAAACATTTAATAATTATACCAAAGAAAAAAAAAATCATGCATAATATCTCTTTACCGCATCAGAATTGATAGCCATGTCTATGCATTTTCCTTCAACGTCTGTCAAACATAATGCACCATTGGACAATACTCTGGTCACAATGAACGGTCCTTGCCAATTTGGGGCAAATTTGCCCTTTGCTTCAACCTGATGTGGAAGAATACGTTTCAGCACATGCTGACCTACTTCAAACTTCCGGGGACGCACCTTTTTGTTGTATGCTCTTGCTATTCTTCTTTGATACAATTGGCCATGACATACTGCTGGCAATCGTTTTTCATCAATCAAGTTTAACTGTTCCAAACGGGTTTTGACCCATTCATCATCATCAATCTTAGATTCGGCGATGATCCAAAGGGAAGGAATTTCAACTTCTGCAGGAATTACCGCCTCAGTGCCATATACCAACAAATAAGGAGTTGCCCCTACTGAAGTATGAACAGTAGTGCGATATCCCAATAACGCAAATGGTAATTTTTCGTGCCATTGTCTTGAACCTTCTACCATTTTCCGAAGTATCTTCTTTATGTTTTTGTTGGCTGCCTCGACTGCTCCATTCGCCTTGGGCCGATATGGGGTAGAGTTGCGATGTGTAATCTTAAACTGTTGACATACTTCCTTCATTAAGTTACTGTTAAGATTAGCACCGTTATCTGTGATGATCACCTTTGGGATTCCGAATCGACATATGATATTTGAGTGAACAAAATCGACCACAGCTTTCTTGGTCACTGATTTGAATGTTTTGGCCTCAACCCATTTGGTAAAATAATCAATGGCTACCAGAATGAACCTGTGCCCATTGGATGCTGCCGGCTCAATTGGTCCAATCACATCCATGCCCCAGGCAACGAAGGGCCATGGTGCCGACATTGTGTGCAACTCGGATGGTGGAGAATGAATCAAATCTCCGTGTATCTGGCATTGATGACACTTGCGCACAAAACTGATACAATCTCGCTCCATGGTAAGCCAATAGTAACCAGCTCGGAGGATTTTCTTTGCCAACACATATCCGCTCATGTGGGGTCTGCAAACTCCCGAATGTACTTCAGACATGACAGCCATAGCTTGTCTGGCATCTATGCATCTTAATAATCCAAGGTCTGGTGTTCTTTTATACAAAACTCCTCCGCTTAAGAAGAATCCATTTGCCAATCACCTAATGGTTCTCTTTTGATCCCCTGTGGCTTGTGCTGGATATATCCCCATTCTGATATACTCCTTGATGTCGTGGAACCATGGTTCACTGTCAAATTCCTCTTCAACCATATTGCAGTAAGCGTGCTGATTGTGGACTTGAATATGCAGTGGATCCACATAAGCTTTGTCCAGATGGTGCAACATTGATGCCAGGGAAGCCAATGCATCGGCAACCTCATTATGGATCCTTGGAATATGCCGGAACTCCACTGATTGAAACCGTTGACAAAGATCATGTAGACATTGTCGGTATGGTATGAGCTTCAAGTCTTGGGTTTCCCATTCTCCTTGAATTTGATGTACCAGAAGATCCGAATCTCCCATGACTAAGATTTCCTGGATACCCATGTCTGCGGCTAGCCTTAACCCCAAAATACAAGCTTCATATTCAGCCATATTATTGGTGCAATAAAATCGAAGTTGAGCCGTAACAAGATAGTGATGCCCGGTCTCAGAAATAATTACAGCTCCTATCCCGACTCCTTTCATGTTAGCATCCCCATCAAAGAAAAGTTTCCAGCCGGGTTTTTCATTTTGCTCCATCTCATCGATATACATTATTTCTTCATCGGGAAAATAAGTCTTCAATGGCTCATATTCCTCGTCGACCGGGTTTTCGGCTAAATGATCGGCCAATGCTTGGGCTTTCATCGCAGTCCGAGTCACATAGATGATGTCGAATTCTGTGAGCAATATCTGCCACTTTGCAAGTCTCCCTGTTGGCATAGGCTTTTGAAAAATATATTTCAACGGATCCGGACGCGAAATGAGGTAAGTAGTGTGGGATGACAAATAGTGTTTCAATTTCTGAGCTACCCAAGTTAGGGCGCAGCATGTCCTTTACAGATGAGTGTACTTAACCTCATAAGCTGTGAATTTCTTGCTAAGGTAGTAGATGGCCTATTCTTTTCTGCCGGTGAGGTCATGTTGCCACAATACACAACCAAATGAATTTTCCAAGACCGTCAAGTAAAGAATCAGAGGTCTTCCTGGCTCTGGCGGAACCAGCACGGGTGGGTTCGACAAGTATCCTTTTATCTTATCAAACGCTTCTTGACACTCATCGGTCCATTTGACCGCAGCATCCTTTTTCAACAATTTGAAAATAGGCTCACAGGTTGTCGTGAGCTGAGCAATAAACCTGCTGATGTAATTCAACCTCTCCAACAAACTCATTACTTCAGTTTTGTTCCTTGGAGGTGGAAATTCTTGGATGGCTTTGATTTTTGATGGGTCTAGCTCGATGCCTCGCCGACTGACTATGAATCCCAGCAACTTTCCAGATGGAACTCCAAATGTGCATTTGGCAGGGTTAAGCTTGAGGTTGTACCTGCGAATTCTTAAGAAGAATTTCCTCAAATCCCCAACGTGGTCGGCCTGATGCTTTGATTTTATGATCACATCATCCACGTATACCTCAATCTCCTTGTGTATCATATCATAAAACACCGTGGTCATTGCTCTCATGTAAGTTGCCCCGGCGTTCTTCAAACCAAATGGCATTACCCGGTAGCAATAAATTCCCCATGGTGTGATAAATGCCGTCTTTTCTGCATCTTCTTTATCCATTAAAATTTGATGATACCCGACATAACAATCCACGAAAGATCCTATCTCTTGCTTGGCATAATTATCGATCAAAATATGGATATTGGGTAATGGGAAATTATCCTTCGGACTTGCTTTGTTGAGATTGCGGTAGTCGACGCATACTCTAATTTTGTCGTCTTTCTTTGGCACAGGAACGATATTAGCCAACCAAACAGGATATCGAGTGACTCGAATGACCTTTGCCTCCAATTGTTTGGTGATTTCTTCTTTAATTTTTACACTCATATCAGGCTTGAACTTTCTCAACTTTTGCTTGACAGGAGGCACCATTGGATCGGTGGGCAATTTGTGAACCACTAAATCAGTGCTCAAGCCTGGCATGTCGTCATATGACCATGCAAAAACATCTTTGAATTCTATGAGTGCCTTAATTAACTCTTCTCGGATCTTTGGTTCGAGATTGACACTTATTTTAGTTTCTCGGATATTATTCGTGTCCCCTATATTGATGTCTTCGGTATCACTCAGGTTAGGTTTGCTTTTTTCTTCAAAATGAATTAACTCTTTACTAATCTCTTCGAAAGCCTCATCCTCATCATATTCTGATTCATAATCACAATATATTTCTTGAATTATTATTTCGGAACCAGATTGATTTTTAAGACTGGGCTGAGGATTCCTCATGCATGCCATATCACTAGAGCCAGCGTAAAAAGAACTGTACAGAAAAAGAAGAAAAGGAAAAGAAAACTATCAGGAATGATAATGAAAAAGGAAACTGTATTTTATTGGATGATGAAAGATAACAAGGTTTGCACACTTCAAACAAACTGTAAGATAAGCATTGGGATTACAACCCTGAGGTAACCCAAACAAACTGAAGGAAAATCAAAAATAAACTACCAAGACTCCTTTCGAATGGGGAGAGGAGTGGCTTTCCAATTATTAAGCTTTGTTTCTGGCCCAACGAATTGAACTTCTGCGTTGCTACAACCTTCCCCGCTTTCCACCATATTCACATCGTCAAACAATTTCTCGAATCTTTCAATTAATTCCTCCTCAGGATTGACCAGGGATTTAGGAATTGTTGTTATCGGGTGATTTTTAGCACCGGTCTTGACAAAAGACTTTGATAGATGTGGGACTGGTTTTGGAAGAACCCATGCCTTTTGTTTCAGCTTTCTGGCCTTGCTCACGTCTGTGACAGTGGGTATGAATCCCAAACCAAATGTTCCCCAGTTCTCGGGGAGAGATACTGGTTGAATAATTCCTTGCAAAGATGAGCCCAAACCTTTGCCGGGTACAAAACCATTTTTTAACATTTCATAGGCTACCATGACTGATGCAGAGGTTATCTTTGGATTCGGAAGGTACTTCCCCTCTGGAATTTTCTCTACCGACACTGTGTCGGACACTTGGTATACCCATGGTCCCTGGTCATTTTCTATTCCCTCGACCGGTACAATAGCACTGCTGTGAGCATTTAAACTGTCCTCCCCATGCACAACTATTTCCTGTTGATCTCATTCAAACTTGACCGCCTGGTGTAGTGTTGACGGGACTGCTTTGGCAGCATGGATCCATGGTAGACCCAACAGCAAATTATAAGAAACAGTTATATCCAACACTTGAAACTCCATCGTAAATTAAACTGGCCCTATTGTCAGCTCCAGCACTATGTCACCAAATGAATCTCTGCTTCCACCGTCAAACCCCCGTACGCAAATACTATTTTTTTGGATCCTCTCCTCTTTTATTTTCAATTTTCTTAAAGTGGAGAGAGGGCAGATGTTTGCACTTGACCCGTTGTCAACCAATACCCGGGTTACTACGGAGTTTTCACATTTCACGGTAAGGTAAAGAGCTCTGTTGTGCTCAGTACCTTCCACAGGCAATTCATCATCAGAAAATGTAATTCTGTTTGCCTCAAAGATTCTGTTGGCTATTCTTCCCAAATGATTTACAGAGATTTTATCAGGAACGTGAGCCTCATTCAGGATTTTCATCAAAGCTAGACGGTGCTCCTCTGAATGGATCAGTAATGATAATAATGAAATTTGAGCGGGCGTCTTCTTCAGTTGATCCACAACAGAATAGTCATGGAGCTTCATTTTTCTTAAAAACTCTTCCGCTTCTTCTTCCGTCACAGCTTTCTTTATTGGTGTTGGATTATTTTTAGTTTTTCTTAACTCTTCGGGAGTAAAACATCTTCCCGAACGAGTCAAGCCTTGCACCTCACAGACTTCTTCCTTGACTTCTTTTCCCTTGTACATTACTGTCACCCGTTCATAGTTCCATGGAATGGCCTTGTTGTTGATCACCGGTAACTGGGTTACAGGTTTGATAATAACCCGATCTATATGGGCTCCTTCCACGACTACAATGGGTTTGCTGGCGACCCCTGGTACTATCACTTTCGACCTTTCTTGCTTTGTGGCAACTTTGCTCGAAGATCCCTTCTCGACTACCACAGATGGTTCATCACCATTTCTGTTCTGCTTAGGTACTGACTTCTCCTCTGTTAACTGCTCATCTGGCTTGGCTTCATGAGACCTGATCATCATGACGGTTTGTGACGGCTTCTTTGTCTCCCCATCAGCCTGTACTATTTCTATCATATTGGCCTCCTGATGGGCTGGCATTGGATTTCTGTTGATATTGGGAGCTTCGGGGGTTTGAACCTCAATTTTATTAGTATCAATTAGCTCTTGTATTGCATTCTTTAAATGCCAGCATTTTTCTGTATCATGGCCTGGTGTACCGGAACAATACTCACAGCTAATGGTGTAGTCCAGATTCTTTGGAGGAGGATTGGGTAGCTTGGATTGTATTGGTCTTAGCATGTCCAGCTATCTCAGCCTGTGGAACAGACTAGTGTAGGACTCTCCCAATGGAGTGAAAGTTTTCCTTTTCTGCCCCCTTTCACCCCTGAATACTGGACTAGGCCTGAAACCTGGTCCAGAGTGGGCTCGCGGATAAGGGTAGGTACTTGGTATGACAGGAGCACGCCAATTAGCGTGAGCAGGTGGCTGATTGTATGCTTGTGCATGGTTAATGGAAAAATGAGGTTCCAAAGGGTGATAGTAGTGTTGGGGTGAATTGGGGTGGTAAGTTGATTGGTGAGGTCGATGTTGATTATAGTAAGGAGGTGAACCTCTGGATCCCGACCAAGTTCCTGAATCAACTACCGCTGCTTCCTCCCTTTTCTTTCTTCCGATTCCTCCTACCCCGCCTTGAATAGCTTGAGTAGTCGCCTTAATAGCCGAATAGCTCATGATTTTATTTGTCTTGAGGCCTTCTTCCACCATACCTCCCATCTTCACTACTTCGTTGAATGATTTTCCTACCGCTGAAACCAAATGGGCATAGTAAGTTGGTTCCAAGGCTTGAAGGAAGTAGTCTACCATTTCACTCTCCTTCATAGGAGGATCCACTCTTGCTGCCTGTTCTCTCCACCGGAAGCCATACTCTCTGAAACTTTCATTGTGTTTTTTCTCAAATTTTGTCAAAGATAGTCGATCTGGGATGATTTCCAGATTGTATTGGAAATGGTATGCAAATGCCTGTGCCAGGTCATCCCAGGTGTACCATCTCCCATGGTCCTGGCGTGTATACCACTCCAAAGCTGATCCGCTTAAACTTTGACTGAAGTAAGCCATCAATAATTCGTCCTTTCCCCCAGCTCCTCGCATCTTGCTGCAGAAACCCCTTAAGTGGGCTACTGGGTCGCCGTGCCCATTGTATAGGTCAAATTTAGGCATCTTGAAGCCAACTGGTAATTGTACATTTGGGAACAAGCACAAATCCTTGTATGCTACACTGACTTGCCCACCTAACCCTCGCATGTCTCGGAACGATTGTTCTAAGCTTTTGACCTTTCTGAACATCTCTTCTTGTTTAGCATTTTTGACTGGCTTGTCAATTTCAGTTGGGAGGTCAAGACGAGGAGTAGATGAATGGATTTCGGAGGCTTTGAAAGTAGGCTCCGGGGGGTAGTATTGGTTGTCCTGGGCCTGGAATGTAGGCTCACTAGGAGATTTGTGGAATGTAGCTGTGGGAGGTGCCACAAAGACAAAAGTTACAGGTGGAGGAAGGTACGGAACTGGTTTAGGAGGGGGAGATTGCGGTGTCTGAGAGGTGGTGCCTCGGTAGTGTTGGTAGATGGGAAATTTGGGGATAGTTCAGTGGTAAGATTATCCTAAGTTTGGGCTAGTGATGGAGCAGGGTTAGTTGGGTAAGATGGGGGTGACTGCCCTGTAGACCAGGCCCGGTACATCTCAGCCATTTGCTGCTTGAGTTTAAACATCTCTTCTTTCATTTTATCGACATCCATCTCCTCTATCTCAATACCTGTGTCGACATCTGGGATAGACATACTTTCGGGTATTGGTCCTTTTGATCTCGTGTGATAATGATAATATGCCAGTATACTCTTTAGAGAAACTAACTGCTTGAATTCTGGAAATGAGCAAACTTGTTAGTTTTGAGAGTTTAACACATATATAATTACACGTTGAGATGCAATGCTCCTAGACAAATAACCCATTTCTATTATGCATTTGCTCGGCTGCTTGTGTCATCCCAGCTTTTCTTGGTCTTTTATTGTTTCTCACTCTTATTTTATTTTATTTTTTATATATTTTTTTTTATTGTGGTCGAATCTTATAGAGATTGCCTACGTCTCATGCCCCCGCATGAATCAGACCTTGCGTAGTTCGGACGTAAGGCAAACACTTTTATTTATTCTTGAAAATAATAGAAAGATGGAACAGACATTACATTTGGAAAACCTTATAAGAAAATGGTTTGAAACACACACACCCAAATCAAAATAAAAGACACAACTCTTAACATCTCTGAACATGCTCCACTTTCCACTTTTGTTGTCAATCATTTGGATTATCTGCTCAATGTGGGGCTTGACCTGGATGACCTCCCAACGTACGATACATTCTTTCTAACTCCGTTGCCAAATGACGGGCAAAAATAGGTGCATGCTCTATAAACCTTTCATAATCCATCCCTTGGCAGTTCACATAACTTTGAGAGGTGTAAACCGCTAAATCATGGATTTGTGCCCTGAAATCTTAGAGACGTTGGTCTTGGTTTTGCAGTTGCTGTTGGCGAGTGGTGGCTATATCTCTGATACGGTCCTCACGATCTAGAGCTGACTCTAATTGAGCTCGGAGTCTGGCCTGATCGAGTCTTGCTTGTGCTCTTTCTCTATCAATGTTTGCGTGCTGATGTTCTCTGTTGTATCTTCTCGCTTCTTCCAGTTGTGCACTAAGTTTGTCTTCTGAACGTATCCAATGGTCTTTTTCATTCTTGAATTTTGCCCTGTCTTCTTTGGATTGCCTTACTTGGCGTTCCTTATTAGATCTGGCCTCTTCATTTAATTGTTGGATTCTTTCTTTAGCTTTGCTCAACGCCTTTTCGGTTTTTGCCACAATGGAATCATAATCTTGCATTTTTTCAAAAAGATTGGCGATGATTTTTTGATCCTTCCAACTCCTCATTGGTGTTTCAGAAGCTTTTTTCACTTTTTGAAATTGAGCGTGAAGATTTTCATTCTCACAAGCTAGACTCTTCTTCTCGCCTTCGGCTTCTTGTGCTTGAAAATCTTTCTCCAGACTGAGGCTCTTCAGATTTTCCTTTAAGGTATGGATAGTTGCTTTGTACCCCTTTTCCTTTTCTCCCCAAATCAGCCGCTCTTGGATTTTGTCGTTAAAGGTCTGAACATGGGGTCTTTTTGTTGGCCTTCTTAGATCGGGTTCTGGTGCATCATCCACGCGGGACCGTTTCTCAAACCACCTTGCATATCCTGGATTTATCTCGCCCTTTGTAGTGTCTGGGACTTGAGTATCATCTTTTAAGTATCAACATCCATTCCACATCTGCTGAATTAAAGCCTCGGGAAGAGGGGCTTCAGGGTGTAACTCGATTACTTGCATACTTAAATCTTCATCATCAGGAACCACTTGGTATCTTCCTAGTTGTCTTAGAACTCTCTGTGGCGCATATGGCTGTATGCTTCTCAATCCCAATAGTAGCAAATAACATTTCAAGGTTGACATGTGTATCACTTCCTTTATCGGGAGCCGTCCCAAAGTCCACTCAATTTGATTCGCCGTTAAAGCCCTTAGATGAGATACCCAGGCTTCCATCCCTTCTGGGGACTTATAATCTTTTATTCTTTCCTCATAACTCTCGATGAAATTATCATTGCTTGGACCATACTGTATGATCTTGGGCTGATGTTGGAGATGTTCAATCATCCACATTTGCAACAAAATTTTGCACCCTTCGAAGATCTTTGCCCCTGATTTACATAAGGTCAACGCCCGATAAATGTCTGAGAGAATGATCGGGACAAAGGTGTGATTTTCCTTGGTAGTGAGGACCTGTACGACTTTCGCTGTGCGAATATCAATTGTTCGTTCTTTGTTTGGGAAGACCATGATTCCCAGAAAAGCCACCATGAAAGCGAAGCGACGGTGAATCTGCCAGGTGTCTTTATTTTGCTTGTTAGTAAGGCCTTTCTCATGAATTTCAAATCCATCTGGCTTTCCGAACCTTGAATATAGGAAGTTGAAAGAACAACATCCGTTGATGACATTGCTTTTCCTGATTTGATTACTGATGTTCAGAAGACCGAAGAATCGATGTACCGAGGGAGCCTTTGTGAATATCAGATTTTGATTTCTTAGATCTCCGTCAAAACCAGCATATCCAGCTATCTCTTCTAATGTAGGAGTAAGCTCGAAATCAGAGAAACGAAAGACATTGTGAACAGGGTCCCAAAAAGTTACTAACGCCGCAATCAGATCATCACGTGGTTTAACTTTCATAATATCTGTGAGATTTCCCAAATGCTTAATGACCCATTTTTGACCATCTTCGCCTAACTCATACCACCACATCTGAAGCCGAAATAGAAACTCGTCTGCATTCGCGGACGGTGGGTTTTGTGTGGTGCCCATTTTGTATCTGAAATTAATTTTAACAAAATCAAGACTCATTTTGAAAACAGACACTAAATTTTTTATTTTTATTTTTATTTATCTATTTATTTAGCACTTCTTATTTTTCAAAACTTAAAACTATATATATATATATATATATTTTAAAAAAAACATTTTATTTCTCGGCTCTCGCAATGTTTTTTTTTCAATTAAGCTGGTCAACAAGCAGATCTGAGGCAAATGAATGCACAAGTAGCAAGTAGGATGCACTAGAATGGTCTTTTCATTTCGGGTTCACCTGTCCTAGACAGACCCAACCCCTGTGTTGAGTCTCCAAGGTCAAATGTACATGATGCAAATAAACGTTCCTACTAGGGATCCAGTACGAGGCTGAGTTATTCTAGGTGAAAAACCTGAGGCATATTGTTCTAAACCTGGCTTACCCAAGTGGACAGCTTGAGCCGAAGTGGGGGCAACGTACCGGGAGCACGAAAGTCTATCCGGCCTAGTTACTTGTCCCAACTTCGTCTTATTTGGTATGACCTTTAACAGAAAGGTGGGCCACGCGCACGTGTGCACCATAAATTTAGAAGACTCAGAAAGAAGGTGGGTTTCGCAGCAGTTTTATATTCACAATTCAAATAATATTAAAGCGATAAAAAGCAACATTTAGCATATTAAGCATAAACATGTAAAAATCATATAATAAATAAAGCCAACTATAATAGTTATTTTAAGCTCGAATTCATTTTACTCCCCAGCGGAGTCGCCAGAGCTGTCACACCTCCTTTTTTCCGCCCCCGCGAGGGGCGTAGGGAGTTTTCTCCAATTAAAGGACAGTCGAAACGGGATTTATTTGTTTATTTCAGAGTCGCCACCTGGGAATTTTAAGGCGTCCCAAGTCACCGGTTTTAATCCCGAATCGAGGAGAATATGACTCTATTTGTCATTCTGCGAACCAGAAAATCCGAGTAAGGAATTCTGTTAATTCGGGAGAAGGTGTTAGGCATTCCCGAATTCCATGGTTCTAGCACGGTCGCTTAACTGTTATTATATTTGGCTTAATTATCTTGATTTGTTAAATACATTTTTATTGCATGATTTTGTTACCGCTCCTGTTTAGATTGTTTACAAATTAAAGATTTTCTTGAAACGAATCACGCGTACGTATATTTGCCTTATATATTTTTTATAAACGTAAAGAATCGTGTCACGCATATGTGTACACAATAAGATTGATAATATTATTTTTTGTACATTTTATTATAAAAAAGGACTTATGTTTGAAATTGTGCTTAAAATAAAATTAAGAACGTTCGTCGCTCTTGTATAATTAAGTAGTGAACTGCACATCTCGGGTTTTTGTGAAATTAATTTAAGATCCTCCGACGAATCTCTTTTTATTAAAATTTTGACTCAAAGTTGCGCGAACGCATAATCCGTACTGCCTTTAAAAAATGTAATTTAGGCCACGCGAACGTATCCCTAATTTCACAAAATATTCTTGATAAAATTCTCTACAAATTGTTTATTGCGTCCACTTATTTTAATATAAAGCCATAGAGAAACACTGATTTAGACGTCTCCAAATTTTCTCAAAAGTTATTATGTGTTGACCGCAAGTCTTATTTTTACGCATATGAATTATATATATACCTTAAAACTATTCAAATCTTAAAGAATTAATGATATGAAAAAGAAACAAACAATATATAACTAAAAACTACCATTTTTATCGTGGATGCAACATTAGTATATCCAAAATCGAATCGCATATAAAACTGGGAAAAGAATTAATCTGATAAACAAATTAATAGTTTTTGAAGAATTTTCATTGTTATATTTAATGCGAACTCTATTTCTACATATCTTTGACATAAAATATTGCAATTCGTGCTTATAAATCCCATATCCTTCTCATATACTTGTTTTTAGTCCAAAGTTATGATTGTTTGGTTAATTTGTTTACAATGATGGATAAAATCAAGTTGGTGAGAAAGAGAACTATTATACAAATTGACTCAATAAAATGGCATCACATGCAACGTAGTGGTACGTCCGAACCATTCATCATATTCCAACATCATAAACGGGACGGATTATATCAATTCATATTTCCACCATGGCTATTCACATAACCTGTTATTATACCATATATGAACGAAATACAATTAACATTATCTAGCCTTAAACAAAATCGGATATTTGACAAAATAGGCTAATAATATAGTAGTTTTTTGATATTTCTACACTATTCTTTACTTAGCTAACAATATCACAAGATCGAATTATTGGCCAACTTTCTGCCATGTTCCCTATCTTGACAATTCGAACATAACTTATACTTAATGAAATTCTGAAATAGATGACATTATTACAACGTTTATACGAACTTCAAATGGGAATGATTAACTAGTAGCGATCATGTTAAGCATACTACCATGTTAACTAACTGAAACGAAACTGAAATTTAAATTAATAGATTTAAACGAGTAAAAGACATAATTATAATTCCACACTTCATTTAGCTGGTAATGTTGAAGCTTTCCACAACATGAGTCTAAAATATATACCTGGAAATGAGGGTAAAAGAGGCAATATTTCAGCAGTAGCAGCAGCAATTAAACCAACAGAATATACCAATGTTTCAACATATTTCAACAACAAACAACAAGACCCATGAAGCCCAGACGTATAGTGGCAGGAATTTTAGGAAATTTCAGATTTAACCCAAGCAATATCAACAAACAGACCCGGACAGATTCAAGAAGCAATGTTTCAGATTTTCTTTCTTTCTCTTCTATTTTTCTGTTCCAGATTTTTTCTTCTTTTATTTTTCTTAGTTCTGTTTTTTTTTCTTCTTTTCTTAATCTCTCTTTCAGATTCCTCTCTGTATTTCTCTATCTATGTGTGTTCTGTTTTGTGTTCAAGACTTCCTATATATAATCCCAACCCTTTAATCAATTAAAATCAATCCTTTTCTCCTACCAAACTCATTATCTTCCCACTCATCCCCATTACATTAAATAAATATATTATCACCACCCCATTATCTTTTGTCCCTCATGTTTCACTAAACAAATACAAGATTCCTCCCCACAAAATTTTGTCTTGTCCTCCCTTTATATTAAACAACTATATCACAACCCACCCCATTACATTTTGTCCCCCATGCTTCACGTAAAAAATTACAAAAATGTACAATTCCTAAACTACCCCTCTGACCTTAATGAAATTACCAAACTAACCCTGAACGTACGGCAAATTACCAAACTACCCCATCAGCTATAACAAATCAATTAATCAAACTCAACCAAAATATAGTCAATATGACCAATTTCTACATAAATTCAAACAACAAATCTCATGAACATGATTTCTTCAACATTTCAACAACAAATCACATGAACATGATTGAACAACAAAGAACAACTAAAATTTGATTGAACAATATTTTTAGCAACAAACAACCTATTTTCAGATTCAACAATAATAACAACAAACAAGTATATTTAGATTTCTAAATTCAATAATATTGAACTTAAAATCAACTCTAACAATATTACAACCAACAATTCCTATATTAAACTTAAACAAGATTATGAGACAAATTCAAGAAATAATCATAAATGATAAACAAGAAATCAAACTATACAAATTTCGGATTCAAGATCAACCAAACAAAGTATGAACACGAATGAATCCATTTTTTAAAACAACAAAACATGACAGATTAAATGACTCAAACAACATTAATAATTTCTGGAAAATATATAACACATGAAACAAATTGAAGAAATAATTAATTAAATTCCAATTTGAATCTCACAAACATTAAACTAACAAATATTTACCTAAACAATAATACAAACATGAAATAAACATGAAAAACAACTAATTAAACTTCCATTTGAAATCTGAAAATTAATTTAACAAAGCACATGAACAAACTAAAAAAATTAATTCAAACGATAGACATGAACAAAACAAACATTTGCCGATTTAAATTCGAGAATATCAAAACAAAATACGGACAAAATAAAATTCAAAAACTACTAACCGGATCGACACGACATAGGTACGGACTATTTTGACGAGCCTCGACAAAAACTCGAACAAATGACGACGAGCACGAATTTAAGAAATTGATGCCGAAGTAGTAGTGATGAAACAGAAGCAGCTGGGGGTGCGCTTGGTTTGTTCGCGCGAAGAAGATGCAACAACAGTAGCGTGAAGCAGCTGGAACGAAGGAGGAGAAGTAACCATGCAGCAGGAGCGTCTGGTCATGGAGCTTCCATGACTGCTTGGAGCTGCGTTGAGATCGTCCAAAGCAGAAGCGGCTTGAGCTGCAACAGCATCCATGGACGACGACGAGGAAGGCTCAGCCATGGAGTCAGCAGCGACGAGCTGCCGTGTCGACGAAACATGAAGAAGAAAGCAGTGTTCGGACTGTTCGCAGTCGAAGATGAAACAGTAAAGCTGGTCGTTTGGATGGGGAAGACGTGCTCGTGTGAATGTGTTGACGCAGCTCTGTGTGTGTGCGTCGATGAGGAGCTTGGAGGTGGAGGGTGATGAAGCTTGGTGAGGGCAGCCATGGGAGCTTGAGGGGGAAGCCATGGATGAGCTTTGGAGAAACTTGGAGAAGAAGAAGATAGGGAAGGGGGGTGGCGGATTGGTTAGGTCTTTTTAGGGTTTTTTTTTTGTGTTGTTTGTAAGATAATAGAGGTGTTGGGTTGTGGACTGGGTCGACCCAGTTTGAAATGGACTGGGTCGTTTGGGAAGATTGGGCCATTTTTTGGGCCTGTGGCTTGAAATCGAAGAAGAGGCCCAATTCCGACTTTCTTTATATTTTCGCTCTCTTTTCTTCTTTTATTTCTCTTAAAACTAAATTATAAAAATACTTAAACTATTATTAAGAACTAAATTAAGTTATAAAAGCGCAAATTAACTCCCAATAATAATTAACGCACAATTAAGTAATAATTAAGCATAAAATTGTATATTTGGACATTAAATGCTAAAAATGCAAATGATGCCTATTTTTGTAATTTTTAATTTTTGTAAAACACATTTAATTACTAACAATTGTAGAATTAAATCCTACATGCAAAATGCGACATATTTTTGTATTTTTAATAATTTAACAAATAAACATGCACAGACAAATACAAATAATTATTCAAAAATATCATAAAATATCACAAAATTGCACACCAAAGAAAAATCATTTTATTTTTGAATTTTTTGGGAGTAATTCTCATATTAGGCAAAAATCACGTGCTTACAAGGGCATATATAGTAATCAAGAGTTAGACAAAATAAGGTAAAGAATCAATTATTTAGCAATTACGAAAATTTACAATTATTTAGTCACACAAAGATTCAGCATAGTCTTCTCCTTTAATTAAGGAAAATCAGTCAACGGTAATGACATGAGCTAATTAAGGCAAGGAGTTCAATCGGATTGAGTAAAGTAAGAAGCAAAGGCCTTATTAAGGAAAGGCATTAAAATCAAACCAAAATAAAGAACTTCAGAATAAAACTAGGCAAGGGTTTAATTAAGGAGAAAATCATGTAAAGCGTTAGCAAGTATCGCGGACAAAATAAGGCAAGAAAGGAATAATCAAGATTCAACACATAGGTTTTAACGAAACAAATTGGTAAATCAAGAATTCAAAACAACACTGATTTAAGGATAAAAATATAGGTTTACCATGAATAGCCAGAATGAATATAGAAATATAGAATCAGTAGAAAAGTCGAACTAAGAACCTTAGTAGAGGCATATTAGGATAAAAAATCACAAGCCATCGAATTAAGCTAAAGAAAAATCACAAGAACCAAAGCATATGACAAAGTCAGTACACAAATAACTATGAAACCAAACAAAATATCGAAAAACTTGGGGGTTTTAGCATAAACTAGTTAGGGTTAAAGCAAACCTTTACGAAATCAGTTAAAACACATAAGAAATAGAAGATTAAACACTCAAATCATCAAATGTTTTGGAGAAAGAAATCTTCGGGAAACCTTAGTTTAGAAAAATGTAAAATCATTCAATAATCAGACAGATCTTGTAAAACTCATGTGAAATAGGTCCAAACTATCTCAGATTTGTACAGAGATGAAGAAGTAGGCTTAGAAATCCATAGATCTAAGGCGGCATAGGAAGATCTTACTCGAAATCGAACCGGAACAGCTTGAAACAGGCAAGAAAGGGCCATAGGTGTAAGTGGATTGACCCTGGTCCCTCGAGGACCTTAGAGATGGCAATACCGACATAAGAAAGGCCATTAGAGGTCTGATGATGGTGGGGAAACACCATGAACGACAGTAGATGAACGTCGATGAGGGTGAGTTAGGGTTAGGACTTGAGAGTATTTGAGAGAAGAGGGGATTAGATGTCGGCGTGAGAGAGGAGAGGAAATGAAGGGTTTGGGAGAGGTCATTAGGTTTAATTTAGGTAAGGGTGAATCTGGACTGTTGATCAAAATGATCAATAGCCAGGATTTGGCTGGGTATTGGGTCAGGCAAGTGGGTATTGGGCCTGGGGTTTCTGGGCTGGTTTATAAGGGGTCAAAATTGGGCTGGGCAATTAGGCTAAATTTGAAAGTAGGGGGCCATTTGTTAAATATCCTATTTAATTGATAAAACAATTTTTAAAAATAACTAATAGGCTGTAAAAAATGATTTTTATGTCTGGAAATAATTTAAAATAATTGCTTAATATTTTAAAAAGATAAAAGGTTGTTTTTAGGTAAAATAATGTAATAATGCATGCATAGGGTATAGTTGCAAAGTAATTACAGTTGCATTCTAAAAATAGAAATGTAGCTATTTTTGCAATAATTGAAACTTGGTACAAATGCAAATAATAGAATTATGCCACAAAATTACTATAAAACTATTTTTGATGCAATTAGTGATTGTTTTTATAAAATAAATGTTGGGAGAAATTAGTTAAAATATTTTTATAATGCAAAAATTGTACGAAAAATACTAATTGATGCCCAGACATAGTTTTGAAAATATTATAGGAAAAATTGGGTGTCAACAGCTGCCCATCTTTACCCAAGAAGGATGAAAAGAGTTTTTGGGTAAAGAAATGATAGCCAATTTTGACCGGATGGGATGTTTTGAAAGACAGAGGCCGGAATCTTGTCTTTAAGCTGCCTACATATCCCTGATTTTACAAGAATCAGGCCACGTGTAGTTCTGGATTCATTGGCGGAATATACTGATGAAGTCATTGCAAGAACAGACACGGGATTTCAGAATGGATGCAAGAGTGGTTATGATGAATAGACCAGGTTTAAAATAGTTGAAGGAACTGGAGCGAAGTCACTCTTACTAGAATAGCGGTTCCTTACTGGTCACCTGCAGATGAAGAGATTTTACAGACGTGTATTTGTGCGAAATTTGAACATGATGCAGATTCCCTTTGGACCATGAAAATTGTCTTCAGACGGTTAAGGATGACGTCCTCGGACCATGATGTCCTGGGCCATGAATTACTTTGTGAGGGATTCGCAGGCCATGAAATGATGTTCTCGGGCCATGAAGATGGTGCCTCCGAACCATGACACCTTTGAATAATGATATACAAATTTGAGGGATCCTCAGACCATGGCATGGTGTCTTCCGTCTATGAGGATGATGCTTTTTAAACTATGACGCCTTTGGATAGATTGACAATATTTCAGCCCATGAGATGCAATAATATGATGTTAACAAGCCAAGGCTTAGTCTTGTTAAATGAAGGGCAGAGCTTAGCCCGATTGAAAAGCAAATATGTAGTACCAGAATAGAGCATTATTCATGCAAAGAGGGACAATGCTTAGTCCCATGTAAATGTGGAGGCAAGGAGTAGTCTCATGCATATAGGGAGGCAAGGATTAGCCTCATTCTGGGATTAGCCTCATGCAAGTATGGGGGCAGGGATTAGCCTCATGCAGATATGGAGGCATGTATTAGCCTCATGCAAGTATGGAGGCAGGGATTAGCCTCATGCAAGTATGGAGGTAGGGATTAGCCTCATGCAAATAGGGAGGCAGGGATTAGCCTGATACAAGTACGGAGGAAAAGATTAGCCTCATGTAAGTATGGAGGCATGGATTAGCCTCATGCAAATATGGAGGCAGAGATTAGCCCCATACAGGTATAGAGGCAAGGATTAGCCTAATGCAAGTATGGAGGCAGGTATTAGCCTCATGCAGATAGGGAGGAAAGGATTAGCCTCATGTAGGTAGGGAGGCAAAGATTAGCCTCATGCAAATATAGAGGCAAGGATTAGCCTCATGTAGGTGTGGAGGCAAGGATTAGCCTCATGCAAGTATGGAGGCAGGGATTAGCCTCATGCAAATAGGGAGGCAGGTATTAGCCTCATGAACATATAGAGGCAGGGATTATCCTCATGTAGATATGGAGGCAAGGATTAGCCTCATGCAGGTAGGGAGGCAAGGATTAGCCTCATGCAGATATGCAGGACAGGGTTTAATCGAGCAGCAAATAAGAGTAGTGTATTTCTTAGCTGGAGATATATTCGGTGTCTGATGGCCTGTGATTTTGCTTTGTGTATACATGTTTGTGAATGCTATCGCTATGTCAGATGTGCCTGTGTTCAAAGAAAAATTGAAAGTTTTGTGAGGGGAGGTTGGTTCGTGCCTTTGTCTGCTAGCCTTGCTTTGTTCTGTTGTGGAGACCTTAATTGAGAGTTTCCCCCTAGGAAACCTGACTGTTACGAAAATAGAGTTTTCGAAAATATGCACTTATCAATGAAAATAGAGTATTTTTAGAAACATATTGAAATATCAAGTAATTTTAGATGAACTAGTGACTGTAACGCATTTTAGAGACATTGCAGCTTCCTCATGTTAGAATTTTGAGGGTCCTCATCAAAATTCTGCCCCAGTTTAGTGGATGATCCTTCGGCCGAGCCTTCTTCGAAATTTTGAGAATCCTTCTTAAAATTCTGGCCCAGTTTCTTAAATGATTTCTGACCGTCTGGCATATGTTGGCATTGGCTGGACTTGCTCCGAAATTTTGAGGGCCCTCCTCAAAATTCTGCCCCAGTTTCTGATTTTGGGGGAAATGAAAATTTTATTATGATGTGACCAAACCCACAAGGCTGCCTACGTATCCCCTCTTAAATGAGAATCAAGTTAAACGTAGTTCAATTACATTAGATGAGGAAATGTAAATAGTCTAAGCATAGTAACTCTTGACTACGTCTAAATTGATTGGTCTTGGCCAGATTTCTCCGTCCATCTCTATGAGTATGAGTGCTCCTCTTGTTAGTACCCTGAAACCATGTAAGGACCTTGCCAGTTGGGAGAGAATTTCCCTCTTGCTTCATCTTGGTGTGGGAGGATCTTCTTCAGCACTAGCTGTCCTGGTGCAAATTGTCTTGATTTGACCCTTTTGTTGAAAGCTTTAAACATTCTGTTCTGGTAAAGCTGACCGTGACATACTGC